>NC_081388.1:20933461-22133461 GCF_030684315.1 Stegostoma tigrinum
GAAAAATCTAAAACAGTACTCACACAGGAAAAAGACAATGTTGTCAAGGAGAATACCGAGATACAGGGTATTAGACTAGAACAGGATTGAGGTTCACAAGGAGGAGGTGTTAGCAATTCTGGAAGGTATGAAAATAGATAAGTCCCCTGGGCCGGATGGGATATATCCTAGGATTCTCTGGGAAGCTAGGGAGGAGATTGCAGAGCCTTTGGCTTTGATCTTCATGTCGTCATTATCTTCAGAAGACTGGAGGATAGCAAATGTTGTCCCCTTGTTCAAGAAGGGAACAGGGACAATCCTGGTAATTATAGACCGGTAAGCCTTACTTCAGTTGTGACAATAGACAATAGGTTCAGGAGTAGGCCATTCGGCCCTTTGAGCCTGCACCACCATTCATTATGATCATGGCTGATCATCCACAATCATTGTGGGTAGTGTTGGAAAGGATTATAAGAGATAGAATTCATAATCATCTAGAAAGGAATAAATTGATTAGGGATAGTCAACACGGTTTTGTGAAGGGTAGATTATGCCTCACAAACCTTATTGAGTTCTTTGAGAAGGCAACTAAACAGGTGGATGAGGGTAAAGCGGTTGATGTGGCGTATATGGATTTCAGTAAAGCATTTGATAAGGTTCCCCAAGGTAGGCTATTGCATAAAATACAGAGACATGGGATTGAGGATGATTTAGCAGTTTGGATCAAAAATTGGCTAGTTGGAAGAAGACAGAGGGTGGTGGTTGATGGGAAATGTTTGTCCCGGAGTTCAGTTACAAGTGGCGTACTGCAAGGACCTGCTTTGGGGCCACTGCTGTTTGTCATTTTTATAAATGACTTGGATGAGGGTGTAGAAGGATGGGTTAGTAAATTTACAGATGACATTAAAGTTGGTGGAGTTGTGGATAGTGTGGAAGGATGTTGCTGGCTACAGAGGGACATAGATAAGCTGCAGAGCTGGGCTGAGAGGTGGCAAATGGAGTTTAATGCGGAGAAGTGTGAGGAGATTCACTTTGGAAGGATTAGATTAGATTAGATTCCCTACAGTGTGCAAACAGGCCCTTCAGACCAACAAGTCCACACCGCCCCTTTGCAGCATCCCACCCAGACTCATTCCCCTGTAACCCACACACCCCTGAACACTATGGGCAATTTAGCATGGCCAAACCACCTAACCTGCACATCTTTGGACTGTGGGAGGAAACCGGAGCACCCGAAGGAAACCCACGCAGACACGGGGAGAATGTGCAAATTCCGCACAGTCACCCGAGGCTGGAATTGAACCTGGGTCCCTGGCACTGTGAGGCTGCAGTGCTAACCACTGAGCCAGCATAACAGGAATACAGAGTAGTGGGATAATGGTAAGATTCTTGGTAGTGTGGATGTGCAGAGGGATCTTGGTGTCCATGTACATAGATCCCTGAAAGTTGCCACCCAAGTTGATAGGGTTGTTAGGAAGGCGTATGGTGTGTTAGGTTTTATTGGTAGAGGGATTGAGTTTCTGAGCCGTGAGGTCATGTTGCAGCTGTACAAAACTGTGGTGCAGCCACACTTGGAGTATTGCGCACAATTCTGGTCGCCACATTATAGGAAGGATGTGGAAGCATTGGAAAAGGTGCAGAGGAGATTTACTAGGATGTTGCCTGGTATGGAGGGAAGGTCTTACAAGGAAAGGCTGAGGGACTTGAGGCTGTTTTCGTTAGAGAGAAGAAGGTTAAGCGGTGACTTAATAGAGACATACAAGATGATCAGAGGATTAGATAGGGTGGATAGGAAGAGCCTTTTTCCTCGGATAGTGATGGCTAGCACAAGGGGATATAGCTTTAAATTGAGGGGTGATAGATATAGGACAGATGTCAGAGGTAGGTTCTTTACTCAGAGAGTAGTAAGGGCGTGGAATGCCCTGCCTGCAACAGTAGTAGACTTGCCAACTTTAAGGGCATTTAAATGGTCATTGGATAAACATATGGATGATAATGGAATAGTGTCGGTTAGATCGGCTTCAGTTTGGTTTCGCAGGTCGGCGCGACATCGAGGGCCGAAGGGCCTGCACTGCGCCGTAATGTTCTATGTTCTAGGAAGTGAAAATCAAACCTTACCCTGAAATAAATGACAATTTCCACAACTTGAGAACATGAGAAGTGGGCAGCCACAGCCATTACAATTTGTCCTTCCAACAAGCCCTTAGCTATGCCAATGAGACAAAGAGTTGAATTTATATAGTGCCTTCCATTACCTCAGGATGCTCTAAAGCGGTTGAAATATTCTCTAATTTTACTTGTTTAACTTAATTCAATTATATTGTTTTAAAATCTAACCATTTTTAAAAGTTTAAATTATTTTTGAAATACGATTGCTATTTTGACACCGAAATAACAGCAAGCAAATTGTGCACAGGAAGATCCCACAAACAGTAACAATGTGAGAATTAAGTGGTCTGGTTCACTAACATTGATCGCAAGGTATATACTGTCTGGGGCACCAGGCACAACTCCCTGTTTTCTTCTTCGAAATTGTGTCCTGGGAACTTTCATGAGGTTCTGGGATGGTAGATGAGGCCTCAATTTAAACTTTTGATGGAAAGACAGCGCAGCTCCAGTGATGTTCACCATTAACGTGCTGCCATCAAAGCAAATCATATGGCATATCATATTGAACAGTAGATCGCTTTGCCAATACAGTGTCGAACCAGCCCACCCTTATAAAACCTACAGCACTGATGTGATTCTATAATTGGGAAATTGCAGGCGAATACTGAGTGTGCAAAGATTTACACTGACGACAGATTTCAGATTGTCACTCAGGCTCCTAGTGTGGGCACATGTTTGTACTGGGAACTACATACACAAGTGCACGGGGCCCTGTTACAGAGTCACAGAGTTACACTGTACAGAAACAGATCTTTCAGTCCATGCCGATCATTATCCCAAACTAAATTAGTCTAACTTGCCTGCTCCTGGTCCATATCACTCCAAACATTTTTATTCATGTACTTATCCAAATTTCTTTTAAATGTTGTAATTGTACCCACGTCCAGCACTTCCTCTGGATGTTCATTCCAGATGTGAACCACGCCCTGTGTAAAAAGTTACCCTTCTTGTCATTTTTATATCTCCCTCCTGTCACCTTAAAAAAGGTGCTCCCGAATTCATGAAATCTCCCATCTTAGGCCAAAGACAATTACCATTAACCTAATCTATGATTCTACAAACTTTGATAAGGTCACCTCACAACCTCTTATGCTCCAGTGAAAAATGTCCCAGCCTTTCTTTGGAATTAGAACACCTGCACACATTGGTATTGCCGTGGAGACAGGAAGAGGGAATGTTCAGCTTCCCAAATTCCTGGATAATTCTAAACATGGTGTAAGGCTTGAACTTAATCCTTTTGTTTGCAGAGAATGGGTCCCTTTGAATGAGGGTACATCATCTATAGCAGGAATACATGAGTCAAGATACAAGCAATTTTTCTAAAGAAAGGTCCAGCCCTGAAACATCAGCTTTTGTGCTCCTCTGATGCTGCTTGGCCTGCTGTGTTCATCCAGCTCCACACATTGTTATCTCAGACTCCAGCATCGGCAGTCCCTACTATCTACAAGCTACCTTAAACAGGATGAAGGGTCTAGGCCCGAAACGTCAGCTTTTGTGCTCCTGAGATGCTGCTTGGCCTGCTGTGTTTATCCAGCTCCACACTTTGTTATCTTGGATTCTCCAGCATCTGCAGTTCCAATTATCTCTGTTGGTATAGCTATTGAGCTGGATGTTTCATCATATGACTTCTTGACTCCAAGAGCCCTGCCTCCATTCTCTGATCATTAGTCATCCAGTGCTCCCATTCTCAAAGTGCCCTGCCTATCCCAGCCAATGGGAAAGCAAGCAGACTAATCAATATCCAACAGAACAATTCTCCTTTCTCCACAAACAGAAACAGAAATTGCTGGAGAAACTCAACCAGCCTGACAGCCAAGTCCTGATGAAGCATCGACTTTCCCGCTCTCCTGATGCTGCCCGACCTGCTGTGGTCCTCCAGCTACACAAAGTGTGGGGTCTGACAGCATCTATGCGGAGAGAAAGCAGAGTTAATGGTTTGAGTCTGGTGACAATTCGTCAGACCTGACAGAAGCTTTTACTTCAACTCATGCATTAGAATAAAAAAATCTAATGGTTGTTAACTAAAATTGTGTCATTTTTTAACGCCCTCGAGAATTTCTCCCTGGAACCTGAACAAAGCATTGTCCTGGAGATTATCATCCTTTCCTCAATTTCCGGACATTCCTGAATGATTCCTGAGTAACCCCAGGGAAGCTAGTTATTTATAATCTGTTATGTACTCTTATTGAAGTGCAGATTTTGGACCAGGTTTGGCGTACTTCCAGCTCATCAGCCTGTAAATCTAGTTCCAGCATTGTATCAGGAAGATTATTTCCCTCTCTGTCTCGAATGTAAAATCTCTTTAAGGTCACCAGTAATTTGCTGGTAGTTCTTGTGACACAGAGACAAACAGAATGTATTGTTCTCTGACACTCATCGGTCAGTATGTCCTAACTTTCTATTAACATGCCTCTTATTCCTTTCAGTTCTTTTGATGCATTGTTTCCTCATTTGTTGTATGGTGGCTGCTGGGTGACATGGCTTGGACAGGGTGTGTGTGTGTGTGTGTGTGTGTGTGTGTGTGTGTGTGTGTGTGTGTGTGTGTGTATGTGTGTGTGTGTGTGTGTGTGTGCGTGCGTGTGTGTGTGCGTGCGTGCGTGCGTGCGTGTGTGTGTGTGTGTGTGTGTGTGTGTGTGTGTGTGTGTGTGTGTGTGTGTGTGTGTGTGTAGGTAAAGGCAAGAAATTCAACCCATCTGAATTCACACTGAAGACTCAGCAATTGAAGCATCAGGTTACTTAGCAACAATGATGGATGGGAGACGGTGCTGTGGTCCATCCCTGTCCCACACAACTGGTCGTTGAGTCATACAGCACAGAAACAGAACCTTCACTCCAGCCAGTCCATGCCAACCAAGTTTCCCAAATAAGCCAGTTCCACCCACCTGCGTTTGGCCCTATCCCTCCAAACCTTTCCTATGCATGTGTTTATCCAAATGTTCACAATCTGTCTCATTCTGTCTGTCACATTCACATCCCCAATGATCCTGATTGTGGCAGAGGTTAATTCAAATGCATATTCACATTTCGATTCACATTCACATTCTGATTGATCCACATTTGGTTTCTGGTTGGTTTAGATTCCCTTTCAAACGGATTCATCCTGAGGATGTCAGATCTGTTTTCAGAAGTATTCAGAATCTGGTGCAAATTGATTTAGATTCACATTCACATTCAGATTGACTGAGATCCAGTTTCAGCTCAATTCAGATTCACGTTTAGATCAATTGATATCAATCCAGATGGATTTTGGATGCATTCTCAACATGATTCAAGTTGGGCATTTTCAAATAGAGATGATCCAGTAGTTACAGTAATTATAGCAGTGATGTGATGAGTGTAGTCATCCAGAAACTATAACTACTCCTCCAGAAATAGCTGGAGATTTCAACTATATACAGTTACTTCATTTGTTATAAGATTGAAGTGCTGGTGTTGCATGGGGTGGACAAAGTCAGAAATCACACCACACCAGGTTATAGTCCAAAAGGTTTGTTTGAAATCACAAGCTTTTGGAGCAGTGCTTGGACTGTAACCTGATGTCATGTAACTTCTGACTTCATTTATTAAATCTAGAATGAAAAGTGGCTAAAAAAAATCTACTGGATTATCACAAAACCCCATCAGTTTCACTTTTAGGAAGGAAATCTGCAGTCCTTAGCTGGTGCGGTCTACACATGCCTCCAGGCCTAGCATTCGTATCAAGTGAGCAGATCTGCAGGACAAAAATCTTAAAATTCTGCCCAGCAGTCATGAACAAAATTAGTGGTGCTTTTCTTTGGATCTCTTGCCTGCATTCTGAGTAAGGCACTCAGGTATAATCATCAGCGCGTGAAGAAGAGACAATAAAGGATTCACTTCTAGCGGTTCCCACAGTTCTAACTCAAAAGGACTCCGTTCCTGGCCCAGCAACGTCACAGCTGGATTCACACATGGGAAGGCTGTTTAGTCTCTACAAAAGTGGCTGCACACTTTGCCCTAATTTGTCCTTTCATAAACTCGCTGCATCCAACTGGGGATTAGCAAAATGGAACCTAAATCAGGCTGTCATTGCACCAGCCAGAGACCTACACAGAACAGGAAACACAAAAGCAGGCCATTCAGTCCAACTGGTCTGTGCTAGTATTTATGCTCCACACAAGGCTCCTCCCACTTTAATACATGCAGTCCCATCCACATGTGTATCCCTATGTTCCTTTCTCCCTCATGAGTTATTGAGCTTTCCTTTCAAATGCATCTCAATCACCTCAATGATCCCTGTAGGAGATATTGTCCCATTATCAATCTGCCTGAGTAAACAGTGCTCTCCTGATTTTAATTATTACCATTAATACTTCCCTAAATCCACCACTCATAAGATGATGGCTGATCTGAAATTCCTCGTGTTCATATTCCTGCTCTTTCCCTGATTCCTCGACTGATCCAGCACCTACCTACCTCTTCCTCCTACAGGTACAACCTTCCGTAGGTCACACACAGGACTCTGCCAGACAGCTGGGAGTTTACAACCGCAGTCCCCTTTATGTTTGTAGCAGTCCTCTTTCGAAAACACATTCTGGAATTAAAAGCTTTAAAAATGTCCATAATCCTTCATGATTCTCAGACACCACTGAGCCACAACTAGTTTTCAATTCACTCATGGGATGTGGGGTGTCTCCGGCTGAGCCCAGCATTTATTGCCCGTCTCTAGTTGGCCCAGAGAAGGTGCTGATGAGCTGCCTTCTTGAATCGCTGCAGTGCAGCTAACCCCAGTTGAAGTCTGGAAGCATTTCAAATGTGAAGTAGCAGGATAAGTTCATATGAATGATTGCAATAAGTTTATGAAAGAGCTAATTAGGGCAAAGCATGCAACAGCTTTTGTGGAAACTAAACAGCCTTCCCATGTGTGAATCCTGCTGTGACATTCCTCGGACAGGAATGGAGTCCTTTTCAGTCAGAACTGTGGGAACCGCTAGAAGTGGATCCTTTATTATCTCATCTTGCAATAATTCTCGTGTTTTTCAAATGATTCTAGAAGGGAACACACTATCCCCTTCTCAAGGGCAATTAGGGCCGAGGAACAATTACTGGCCCAGCATTCACACAATAATTTTCTTAAAGACACAGCCCTCTCAAGTTCTTGATTTTAACCGGCCTGAGATGTGCCAGGATGGATTTGAGTTCAGAGCCGAAGGACAGCCTCCCTGTCAGAGATGCCGTTTCTCAGATAGAATGGTCATGCAGACGCCTCACCAGTTACAGACAAAATAAAAAATCCACAATCACTTTTCAAAGGAGAACAGAGTTCTTCTCTCGATCTGCCTTCAATCCCAATGCCCACATGTGTACCAGGTCATGGCACCTGTATTCACTCAGAGAACAACAGCGACCACAGTTGTCACCTCAAACCCACACCCACCAACCCCATTCCCACCTTTCTTCTGTGCCAAGTTTCATGAGTTCATCACACTCTTGTTACGCACGTAGCTATTAGGAAACACCAACTTCAGGCTCTATGTTTGATCAGCATGCAAAGGAATAAATCATTCACTGTGAAATAATTTTGGATTGCTAGACAATGTGACAAGGTGTTGTACAAAAATACATTTGTTGAAAGAAGTTGATGAACAGGCTGAAGAAAGTGTTTCCTAAACCAGGAACAATGGAAGACAAAGGGGGTGGGGTGAGTGGGGTGGGTGAGTGGTGGGGGTGAATGAGTTGGGGGAGTGGGTGAGTGGGGGTGGTGGGGTGGGGGGAGTGGGGTGGGTGAGTGGTGGGGGTTAAGGAGTTGGGGGAGTGGGTGAGTGGGGGTGGTGGGGTGGGGGGAGTGGGGTGGGTGAGTGGTGGGGGTGAAGGAGTTGGGGGAGTGGGTGAGTGGGGGTGGTGGGGTGGGGGGAGTGGGGTGGGTGAGTGGTGGGGGTGAAGGAGTTGGGGGAGTGGGTGAGTGGGGGTGGTGGGGTGGGGGGAGTGGGGTGGGTGAGTGGTGGGGGTGAAGGAGTTGGGGGAGTGGGTGAGTGGGGGTGGTGGGGTGGGGGGAGTGGGGTGGGTGAGTGGTGGGGGTGAATGAGTTGGGGGAGTGGGTGAGTGGGGGCGGTGGGGTGGGGGGAGTGGGGTGGGTATGTGGTGGGGGTGAATGAGTTGGGGGAGTGGGTGAATGGGGGTGGTGGGGTGGGGGGAGTGGGGTGGGTATGTGGTGGGGGTGAATGAGTGGGGGGGTGGATGAGTGGGTGAGTGGGTGGGGGTGAGTGGAGGGGGTGGGTGAGTCTGGGGATTATTGAGGTGGGGGAGCAGGTGAATCGGGGGGTTACGTTCCACTGCACTCAAGTGGGAAAGAAAACAATGAGACAGCTTGACCAGTTTGCTTGCTTTGTACCACGAGCAATGAATCTCATTGTAGATTCATAATAGCGCTTGTTTCGGTTGGGCTTCATGCAGTCTGTCTTTGGAGTCTAAGGGCAATAGATCCGTGTGGGAAAGATAGCCTCCGAGCCACTCACCATCCCAACTGGGAAATATATTGTTGTTCATTCAATGTTGCTGGGACACAATGTTGGAATTCCCTCCCTAAGGGCATTGCAGGTCTACCAACAGCCCATGGACTGCAGCAGTTCAAGAAGGCAGCTCACTCCCATCTTCTCAAGGGCAAGACCATAAGACATGGGACGCCTGCAGACCATTCAGCCCATTGAGTCTACTCAACATCCAATGAGATGGTGGCTAATCTGCTATTGGTTACATCCACTTTCCTGCCATTTCTCCTTTGATTCCCTGACTGATTAAAAATCTGTCTATCACAGCGTTGAATATACCTAATGACCCAGCAACTAGGGAGGGGCTGGAAATGCTGTCCCAGCCAGTAATGCCAAATCCTTGGTTTGCAAATAAGAAAAATAGAGAAACATTACTTTTTAAATATTTCTGTTGCCTCCCCCACTGACATGGTTGGAATCTCAGTTCCTCTGGAAAAGAGGTTGTCATCATCTCTAACAGGGTCAGCTGTAACTCAATGGGTACAGCTGCCAGCTTTTAAATACGAAGATTGTGTTCTGATCTGATTCAGACTTGAGCATTAAGTCCTCGAGTGAGGTGATGGCCTAGTGGTAATGTCGCTGGATTGTTAACCCAGAAACCCAGGTAATGCTCTGGGGACTCGGTTTCAAATGCAGCCACGGCCGATGGTGGAATTTAAATTCAATAAATATCTGGAATTGAAAATCTAATGATGACTGTGAATCGATTGTCGAGAAAAACCCACCTGGATCACTAGTGCCCTTTGGAGAAGGAAACTGCCATCCTTACCTGTTCTGGTCTATGTGTAACTCCAGGTCCACAGCAATGTGGTTGACTCTTAACTGCCCTCTGGGCAATTAGGGATGGGGCAATAAATGCTGGCCTCATCAGTGATGCACTTATCCTGTGAATGAATAATGGAAAAATAATATCCAGGCTGGTCTTCCCAGCCTGGCATGGAGAGAGTGTTACACTGATAAAGTGGTGTTGTCCTGAGATGCCATACCCTATGAACTCACAGGTAAAAGATCTCATGGTAACATGTTGAAGACAAGCAGATGTGGCCTGTGCCCTGGTCAATATTGACCCTGCAACCAATATCCCTGACACAGATTATCCTCTTACATTGCAACAGTGACCGACCTCCGAGTATACCTCATTGGCTGCAAAATGTGCTGAGGGTGCTAAAAGATGTCACGTTGCCAGCCTCGCCTTTGTGTTTAATACTCCAGATCGGTGCCTGCAAGAATTCAATCAAAGGTCACCAGACCATAGAGCTGCTGTCAGCACACATGCAGAGTGAGAGAGAGAGATAGGGGTGGTTTAACCGGAGGGTCACCACGCCTCAGGCGTTTGAGAAGGAGTTGAACCCACTCTGCTGGTGTCGTAACCAGGGGGCTGACCTAACTGACTCCACCCTGACCCCCGAGAATTTAATAGGAAAGTAAATTAGGACGTGTGTGGGGACTAGAAGGGGACGTGCGTTTTTCAGGTTAAAGTGGACTCTGTGGAAACTTTCTCTCCACTTTGGAAGCTGCGACTAAATAAATCGGAGATTAATTCTGAGATAATAAAATGATGGACATGTCATCTAGAGAATGGGAGGGGGAGTGGAAATGGTTTGCGACTGGGAGGTGCAGTTGTTTGTTGCAAACTGAGCGGAGGTGTTCTGCAAAGCGGTCTCCAAGCTTCTCCGCTTGGTTTCCCCAATGTAGAGGAAGCCACACCGGGTACAGTGGATGCAGTATACCACATTGGCAGATGTGCAGGTGAACCTCTGCTTAATGTGGAATGTCATCTTGGGGCCTGGGATAGGGGTGAGGGAGGAGGTGTGGGGGCAAGTGTAGCATTTCCTGCGGTTGCAGGGGAAGGTGCCGGGTGTGGTGGGGTTGGAGGGCAGTGTGGAGCGAACAAGGGAGTCACGGAGAGAGTGGTCTCTCCGGAAAGCAGACAGGGGTGGGGATGGAAAAATGTCTTGGGTGGTGGGGTCGGATTGTAAATGGCGAAAGTGTCGGAGGATGATGCGTTGTATCCGGAGGTTGGTAGGGTGGTGTGTGAGAACGAGGGGGATCGTCTTAGGGCGGTTGTGGCGGGAGCGGGGCGTGAGGGGTGTGTTGCGGGAAATACGGGAGATGCGGTCAAGGGCGTTCTCGATCACTGTGAGGGGAAAGTTGTGGTCCTTGAAGAACTTGGACATCTGGGATGTGCGGGAGTGGAATGTCTTATCGTGGGAGCAGATGCAGCGGAGGCGGAGGAATTGGGAATAGGGAATGGAATTTTTGCAGGAGGGTGGGTGGGAGGAGGTGTATTCTAGGTAGCTGTGGGAGTCGGTGGGCTTGAAATGGACATCAGTTACAAGCTGGTTGCCTGAGATGGAGACTGAGAGGTCCAGGAAGGTGAGGGATGTGCTGGAGATGGCCCAGGTGAACTGAAGGTTGGGGTGGAAGGTGTTGGTGAAGTGGATGAACTGTTCGAGCTCCTCTGGGGAGCAAGAGGCGGCGCCGATACAGTCATCAATGTACCGGAGGAAGAGGTGGGGTTTGGGGCCTGTGCAGGTGCAGAAGAGGGACTGTTCCACGTAACCTACAAAGAGGCAGGCATAGCTGGGGCCCATGCGGGTGCCCCTGGCCACCCCCTTAGTCTGTAGGAAGTGGGAGGAGTCAAAAGAGAAGTTGTTGAGGGTGAGGACGAGTTCAGCTAGGCGGATGAGAGTGTCGGTGGAGGGGGACTGGTCAGGCCTGCGGGACAGGAAGAAGCGGAGGGCCTTGAGGCCATCTGCATGCGGAATGCAGGTGTATAGGGACTGGACGTCCATGGTGAATATGAGGTGTTGGGGGCCAGGGAATTGGAAGTCCTGGAGGAGGTGGAGGGCGTGGGTGGTGTCACGGACGTAGGTGGGGAGTTCCTGGACCAAAGGGGAGAAAATGGAGTCCAGATAGGTGGAGATGAGTTCGGTGGGGCAGGAGCAGGCTGAGACGATGGGTCGACAGGGCAGGTAGGTTTGTGGCTTTTGGGAAGGAGATAGAAACGGGCCGTGCGGGGTTGGGGAACAATGAGGTTGGAGGCTGTGGGTGGGAGGTCCCCTGAGGTGATGAGGTCGTGAATGGTGTTGGAGATGATGGTTTGGTGCTCGGGTGTGGGGTCATGATCGAGGGGGCGGTAGGAGGTGGTGTCGGAGAGTTGGCGTCTGGCCTCGGCGCTGTAGAGGTCAGTGCGCCATACTACCACTGCGCCACCCTTGTCTGCGGGTTTGATGGTGAGGTTGGGGTTGGAGCGGAGGGAGCAGAGGGCTGCCCGTTCTGCGGGGGAGAGGTTGGAGTGGGTGAGAGGGGTGGAGAGGTTGAGGCAGTTAATGCTCGACGGCAGTTGGAGATGAAGAGGTCGAGGGAGGGTAGGAGGCCTGGGGGTGGTGTCCAGGAGGAGGACTTGTGTTGGAAGTGGGTGAAGGGGTCAGTGGAAGGAGGGTTAGGTTCCCGGTTGAAGAAGTAGGCATGGAGGCGAAGACAGTTGAAAAACTGCTCTATGTCCAACCGTGACTGGTATTCGTTGATGTGTGGTTGTAGGGGGACCGCCTCAACCTCTCCACCCCTCTCACCCACTCCAACCTCTCCCCCGCAGAATGGGTTGCCATCCACTCCCTCCGCTCCCTCCGCGCCGCCTCTTGCTCCCCACAGGAGCTCGAACAGTTCATCCACTTCACCAACACCTTCCACCCCAACCTTCAGTTCACCTGGGCCATCTCCAGCACATCCCTCACCTTCCTGGACCTCTCAGTCTCCATCTCAGGCAACCAGCTTATAACTGATGTCCATTTCAAGCCCACCGACTCCCACAGCTACCTAGAATACACCTCCTCCCACCCACCCTCCTGCAAAAATTCCATCCCCTATTCCCAATTCCTCCGCCTCCGCAGCGTCTGCTCCCACGATAAGACATTCCACTCCCGCACATCCCAGATGTCCAAGTTCTTCAAGGACCGCAACTTTCCCCCCACAGTGATCGAGAACGCCCTTGACCGCGTCTCCCGTAATTCCCGCAACACACCCCTCACACCCCGCCCCCGCCACAACCGCCCTAAGATGATCCCCCTCGTTCTCACACACCACCCTACCACCCTCCGGATACAATGCATCATCCTCCGACACTTCCGCCATTTACAATCCGACCCCACCACCCAAGACATTTTTCCATCCCCACCCCTGTCTGCTTTCCGGAGAGACCACTCTCTCCGTGACTCCCTTGTTCGCTCCACACTGCCCTCCAACCCCACCACACCCGGCACCTTCCCCTGCAACCGCAGGAAATGCTACACTTGCCCCCACACCTCCTCCCTCACCCCTATCCCAGGCCCCAAGATGACATTCCACATTAAGCAGAGATTCACCTGCACATCTGCCAATGTGGTATACTGCATCCACTGTACCCGGTGTGGCTTCCTCTACATTGGGGAAACCAAGCGGAGGCTTGGAGACCGCTTTGCAGAACACCTCCGCTCAGTTTGCAACAAACAACTGCACCTCCCAGTCGCAAACCATTTCCACTCCCCCTCCCATTCTCTAGATGACATGTCCATCATGGGCCTCCTGCACTTCCACAATGATGCCACCTGAATGTTGCAGGAACAGCAACTCATATTCCGCCTGGGAACCCTGCAGCCTAATGGTATCAATGTGGACTTCACCAGTTTCAAAATCTCCCCTTCCCCTACTGCATCCCTCAACCAGCCCAGTTCGTCCCCTCCCCCCACTGCACCACACAACCAGCCCAGCTCTTCCCCCCCACCCACTGCATCCCAAAACCAATCCAATCTGTCTCTGCCTCCCTTACCGGTTCTTCCTCTCACCCATCCCTTCCTCCCACCCCAAGCTGCACCCCCATCTACCTACTAACCTCATCCCACCTCCTTGACCTGTCCGTCTTCCCTGGACTGACCTATCCCCTCCCTACCTCCCCACCTATGCTCTCTCCACCTATCTTCTTTACTCTCCATCTTCGGTCCGCCTCCCCCTCTCTCCCTATTTATTCCAGTTCCCTGTCCCCATCCCCCTCTCTGATGAAGGGTCTAGGCCTGAAACGTCAGCTTTTGTGCTCCTGAGATGCTGCTTGGCCTGCTGTGTTCATCCAGCCTCACATTTTATTATCTTGGAATTCTCCAGCATCTGCAGTTCCCATTATCTCGGAGATTAATTCTGAGTGCTTTAAAGTGTGCAGCTCACTTGCTGCTCAAGGTCTAATTAGCTGCCAGTGAAGGCACATGGATAAGTATTTTTGTAATATTTTCACAGAGGTGACAAGGAGACTTGAATATCTTTCCACCAACTGTTTCGAGCTCATGTCTCAACAAGTCCGTAAACTATTTCCCTTGTTATAGCTGAAGGGGTCAACAGTTGCAGTTCTTCAAGCCCTGATTTACAATGTGTTTCAGCAGTACCCCAAGAATATCAGATAGGTGACAGCATAGACTGGAGCTGAGCAGTGAGGGTTTATTCAGGTTCAGTACAGCAGATAACACGGCTGAAGATATCTCCCTGGGAGATAACTTGCGAACGATACAGTTCATGAAAGGTTTTCTCCCCTCAATCTGCCTTTCCTTTGAGGCGGAGTAGTAGTTTAACAGAGTAGCGACTGAGCCTGACTTTTGTCCCGAACATTACAAAATCATCATCTTTAATTCAGTGGCGCCATTGCATCCCAGAAACTGATCCCCAAATGGACGCATCCATTAACTAAGCATTGTTCATTAAATCATTGGACAGTCTGATTACTTCACTTTCGATGCTCCTTCAGCCAATTCTTTATCATAGAGGCCATAGAGTCCTAGAGGTTTACAGCGTGGAAACAGGCCAGTCAGCCAATGTGTCCTTGCTACCCCGTTTTCACATTTAAACTAGTCCCATTTGCCTGTGTTTTGCCCATATCCCTCCATACTATCACATCCGTGTACCTGTCTAAATGTTTCCAAAATGACAAAATTGTACTCACTTCCACCACTCCCCCTGGCAGCCCATTCCAGACAATCACCTCCTGCTGTGTGAAGATATTGTCTCTCTGGATCCTTATGTATCTCTCCCCCCACACCTCACCTTAAACATGTACTCTCTAGTTTTAGACTCCCCTACCCTGGGGAAAAGCTGTTAAACGTCCTCATTATCTATACCCCTCATGATTATATAGGCCTCTATCAGGTCACTCCTCAGTCTCCTATGATCCAGGGAGAAAAGCCTATCCAATCTCTCCTTATTGCTCAAACCCTCCAGTCCAGGTAGCATCCCAGTAAATCTTTTCTGCACTCTTTCTAGTTTAACAATATTCTTTCTATAGTAGGATGACAGGGACTGCCCACAACACACCAAATGTGGCCTCACCAACATCTTGTACAGCTACAACAAGACATTCCAACTCCTATACTCAGAAGGGTCTAGGCCCGAAACACCAGTTTTCCTGCACCCCTGATGCTGCTTGGCCTGCTGTGTTCATCCAGCTCCACACCTTGTTGTCTCCTATACTCTGTGCTCTGACCGTGCTGGACAAATGCTGCAAGCTGCCTTCACCACCCTGTCTACCTGTGACACCACTTTCAAGGAGCTATGAACCTGTACAGCTAGATCTTCTTGCTCTATAACACTCCCCAGGGCCCCACCATTGACTGCGTAAGTCCTGCCCTGGTTTGACCACCAAAATGCAACATCTCACATTTATTTCAATTAAATTCCATCTACCACTCCTCAGCCCACTAGCCATGTCACCTCTGCAATGATGTGAATTTCTGACGCTCACTGGCCCAGAGAAGCAATGGCTTATCTTGTAGGGACTTTCTCACCTGTTCACCTGTTCCCATGACTGATGCTGGAAAGTTTTTAGTGTGGGCTCACCCATTCAGATTAGCTCGGGCCAGACCTCTAGCTGTTCCTTCAGACAACACCTTTATTTAACTTATCTACTCTCAGACGTGCTGTGATATATCTCTGTGGACATTATATCTTGGGGTGGGATTTGAACATCAGCCTGCAAGCCCAGAGGTTGGGACACTGCCACCATGCTCCAAAATTCCTCGTCAAACAGGACTCGTTCTTAGGAATAAATACGTTGATGATTTTGCTGCAGTTATTTGCCTGTTGAGGCCTCTGGAAATCTGGAAACAAACTACTAGAGAAACTCAGCAGGCCTGGCAGATTGTGTGGAGAGAGAAATAGAGTTAACATTTTGAGTCTGGTATTAAGCTTTTTCAGAACTGAAAGGTATTAGAAAATGGTGGGTTTTTGTTTATATCTTTGACAGATGCAATGAGGAACAAGAGGAACAGATGTTGTGGAGACTCAGAGCAAACAACAAAATTGTTGTTCTTTGCAATGATAGAGAAGTGGACGGAGACCCCTATCACCCAGAACAGGCAAGCTCCTGCTCTAACTGATCACGAAGTGTTGGTTAATACCTAACATTAGGATCTAAAATTCCTGTAGAAATCAGATCAAAGGAATGGGAATTGTTGGAGGGATATGCATATGCAGGCAGGTGGGACTGATTTAAATGAGGAACATGGTTAGTGTGCACTGTTTGGTCCAGAGGGTCTATTGCCAAGCTGTATAACTCCAAGACACTATAACTGACAATTCCACTGTGTTGGAAGTTGGAAAACATGAGTCTTAGAAAGCTTAAAAACAGCATAAATTCTCAGTCTTTTCAACTCCACCTATTGCCCTTCGATCCTTCTCCTTACGGTAATTTTAAAGTAGAGATAGATACGTGGTTGATTAACAATGATGGGGGAGGCTAGAGGGACTGACTGGCCTATTGTATTTTTGAGTTATTTTCAATCATCAATAATTTTGACTTGCTCAAGCAAAGAAGGAATTAAAATTATATTTTGGTTAACTACCAAGCAGTCTTTGTAAAGAAGAAAGGGACATGGGCCCAGATCAAAACTAAGGTGATTGATTCATGGTTTGATGGTCACTTATATGGCTCAGGCTAATGAAAACATCGTCTAACACGTGAGAATGCTTTGATGTAAAAGGCTTTCTTTCAAGACATAGTTCTATATGTTTTAAGAATGGTTTAGTTGTGATACAGCTTGTGTGGCAGGCATATGGCTGTATGCAATGTGTGAGTGAGTATTAATTAGGGTTAGGTTCTGTGGATGTTTGGATGTTTTTACAGGCGTTAATTTGGAGATCAGAGATGGTAGCTAATCACTAGGCGGTGATACACATTTTTTACTCTAAGCACATCATGTGTAGGTCATCGCTGCCACTTTGTTGTGATAAGAATCTTTGGGGCAGGTTAGAGGGGCTGACTGGCCTGTTGTAATTTTGAGTTATTTTCAATTATCAATAATTTTGACGTGATCAAACAAACAAGGAATTAAATTACATTTTGGTCAGCTATCAAACAATCTTTGCAAAGAAGAAAGGCATATGGTCCTGATCAAACTAAGGTAATTGGTTTGTGGTAAACTCTGCCCCTTGTAGATTAAGAGGGATGAGCTGTTACAAAAAGGATGATCTTGTCAAATGATTGACACATCAAAGAATGAATCAGGAGACAGTAGGAAATGAAGTCACTAAGATGAGCATTACTTTAAAAGGAATCAAATCAAGCAGATACTTCCTAACCAATCCATCATTGACCATGAACTGTTTATCAGCAAATACACAGAGTCATAAACCAACAAGAGTTCAGGATGCCTCTGATCATGAACGGGGGGTGAGGGGTAGTGACTGCCCAGGTTTCAGTGGTTCGATGCACAAGAAGGAAGAGTGAAGATAACAGGAGAACCGAAGCAGATCAGAACTGAACAAAACAGGAGAACTCTGACGTTTCGGGTCTGGACCCTTCCAGTGGTTCGGACCCAAAACATCAGCCTTCCTGCTCCTCTGATGCTGCTTGGCCTGATGTGTTCATCCAGCTCTACACCTTGTTATCTCAGACTCCAGCATCTGCAGTTCCCACTATCTCCAAAACAGGAGAACTGCTTCCTGGTCAACCCCAACTGGTTTCCCAAAGTAGACAGACTGAAAAGGCACTGCTTTTAATAATTCCCAAATAAATAGTACTTAATATGATAAGGGCTAACTTCTCTATAACTTGTGAAAGCATAATTGTACCAGAAATAGGTAATGTAACTAATCAGAACTAGTGCATTGTCAGATTGAGATTTGAGACCAGTCTAGAATTGTAATTGAAAACAATAAATTGCTGGAGATCACAGCAGGTAGGCAGCATCCATGGAGAGAGAGCAAGCTAACATTTTGAATCTAACTTTATAAGAGCTGATGTGAAGCATGGAAGGGGCAGCTTCTATGAAATAGTGGGGCTTGGGGACAGAGTGCTGGGGGAGAAACGGTATTGACGAGTTCAGATTAAGTGATCGGAATGTGAGAATGGCAGAACAATGGTGCATCTAAATGCCAGACTGGGACAGTCCCACTGGGGTGGGGGGAGGGGGGAAAGGACACAGTGACGGAGAATATAGCAAGTAAATGTAAAAGAAAGGGAAGGAATGGGAATGGCTTCGCAATCTGATGGTGTTGAACTCAATATTAAGCCCAAGAGGTTGTAAAGTGCCTAGTCTGAAGATGAGATGTTGTTCCTTCAGTTTTCACTGTGATTCACTGGGAACGCTGCTACATGCCAAGGACAGGGAAGTGGTCATGTAAGCAGGAAGCGGTCTTACAATTACTGTGAACATCAAGATTTTCACTACACCTGCTCCATGTGCCACAGCACCTAATCTCACTAACTCTAAGTGTTTCCCACTTTTCTGAGCAGAGACTCCCAGATTCCAGCCACCCAGCTTTCTTTGTCAATGGAAAGATTTTAAGCATTTGCAAAGCAAGGGCATGTTTCCTTTAACAACTAGCCCTTCCAAGATTCCACTGAACCAGGAAGCCATAACAGGAGAAAACGAAAACATAAGGTCCTGTTTATATTCCTGGCTCTCCCAAGGTTCAGAAATTAATTTAGCTGCACAGGAATGGTGCCATGCGTATGTGGTAATAAACATTCAGGACTCTAGTTCTCCCATCTAATTGAAACAAAGTAGTGTATGTAGATCTTCATTTGTGTGGAATGTGAGCTCATGGAGGCAGCAAATAATAAACATATGTGGGCAGTGACAACTGTCTCAGTGTGATGAAGCAAAAAAAAATTCAGGAAAGTTCAGCTGTGAGGATAGAGAGAAGGCAGCTGAGAGCCTTAACAAGAGGTTTTCAAAATCATGAGCAGGCTGGATACAGTAGGTAGGGGGAAGCTGGTGCTAACGAAGAATGGGTGGTGTGATGGAGTAGTTACATTCCAGAGATAAAGTGTAGAGCTGGATGAACACAGCAGGCCGAGCAGCATCTCTACGCCTTGTTAGCTCAGATTCTCCAGCACCTGCAGTTCCTACTATCTCCTAGTTACGCTCCAGAATGCACTGCCCTGGAAATGTGGTCGAGCCAGGTTCAGTTGAGGCAGTGGAGATTATTTGGAGAGAGAGTGTGCAAGGGCACACGGTGCGGTGGGTGGGGTGGGTGGGGGGGGTTGCAGGGGGGAAGGCAGGAGGCTGGTGCCAGGTTAATAGAACTGGTGCATGCATGTTGGGCTGAATGGCCTCTTTCTGCACCATAATAATTCAGAATAAAACCGAAAAAACTGCAGATGCTGTAAATCAGGAACAAAAGCAGAAGTTGCAGGAAAAGTTCAGCAGGTCTGGCCGCATCTGTGAAGAGAAAATCAGAGTTAACGTTTCGGGTCTGGTGACTTATCCTCAGAGCTGTTCTAAATGTTAACTCTGATTTATCTTCACAGATGCTGCCAGATCTCCCCAGCTTTTCCAGAAATTTCTGTTTATGTTGTTGATAGTAATTCTGAAAATCTGGTGCGAGTAATTAAAATCAAATGGCTCACATTTTAGTAGAGTTAGTGCCAACAGCTGTCCCCAAAAATCAGATTTAGGCTAAGTCCGAGGCCCAGGAGAAACTGACTCCATGCGGGATATTGTTATTAACAGGCAACACTGGTGTTCCTGACGCTCACATCCAGACCACTGCTAGTGCTCCAGCTTTGGAGACAGAACAGCAGTAAATTTAATCAGTGATAATGGGAACTGCAGATGCTGGAGAATCCACGATAACGAAGTGTGGAGCTGGATGAACACAGCAGGCTAAACAGCATCTCAGGAGCACAAAAGCTGACGTTTCGGGCCTAGACCCTTCATCAGAGAGGGGGATGGGGAGAGGGAACTGGAATAAATAGGGAGAGAGGTGGAGGCGGACCGAAGATGGAGAGAAAACAAGATAGGTAGAGAGGAGAGTTAGCGAGTTTTGAGAAGATTTGTAGCTCAGGTTGAGGTTCTGGATGTGAGTTTGCTCGCTGAGCTGGAAGGTTAGTTTTCAGATGTTTCGTCACCATTCTAGGTAACATCATCAGTGACCCTCCGACGAAGCTTTTTCGTCGGAGGCTCACTGATGATGTTACCTAGAATGGTGACGAAACGTCTGAAAACTAACCTTCCAGCTCAGTGAGCAAACTCACATCCAGAGAGGAGAGTATAGGTGGGGAGGTGAGGAGGCTTGGGGACCGCTTTGAAGAACACCTCCGCTCGGTTCGCAACAAACAACTGCACCTCCCAGTCGCGAACCATTTCAACTCCCCCTCCCATTCCTCAGAGGACAGGTCCAACTTGGGCCTCCTGCAGTGCCACAATGATGCCACCCGAAGGTTGCAGGAACAGCAACTCATATTCCGCTTGGGAACCCTGCAGCCCAATGGTATCAATGTGGACTTCACCAGCTTCAAAATCTCCCCTTCCCCCACCACATCCCAAAACCAGCCCAGTTCGTCCCTCCCCCATTGCATCCCAAAACCAGCCCAGCCTGTCTCTGCCTCCCTAACCTGTTCTTCCTCTCACCCATCCCTTCCTCCCACCCCAAGCTGCACCTCCATTTCCTATCTACCACCTTATCCCACCTCCTTGACCTGTCCATCTTCCCTGGACTGACCTATCCCCTCCCTACCTCCCCACCTATACTCTCCTCTCCACCTATCTTCTTTTCTCTCCATCTTCGGTCTGCCTCCCGCTCTCTCCCTATTTATTCCAGAACCCTCACCCCATCCCCCTCTCTGATGAAGGGTCTAGGCCCGAAATGTCAGCTTTTGTGCTCCTGAGATGCTGCTTGGCCTGCTGTGTTCATCCAGCTCCACACTTTGTTAGCAGTAAATTTAAACTATTTTTCTACTTACACAGCTGGAGATCATCTGAACATGACAGGAATTAAAAGGCCAAAGAGGTAGTAAATGTGTACAGATTTATTGTAGAATCAGGACAATGTAATTAAGCATTTCCCGCAGATCAGTTTTTAGAAAGGTCAATTCGAAAGATCACACACCAGACATGGCAGTCTGAATACTGCACATTCATAATTTACATGGCTAAAAGACAAATCAGCAGCAAAGGAGCACACTGCACAAACAAAGCAAATTAAAACACTCCAACTACTGAGGATTAAGGGTAAGTGGCAACTGAGTGAAACAGGAATTGAGGAAATTTAGTTGGAAAGTATTTATTACAAGGAACATAAGAACAGGGAGCAGGAGTAGGCCATTTGGCCCTTCAAGCCTGCTCCGCCATTCAATAAGATCATGGCCAATCTTTTTGTGGACTCAGATCCATTCACCTGCCCTCTCACCGTATCCCTTAATTCCTTTATTGTTCAAATAAATCTACCTTAGCTTTAAAAACGTTTACTGAAGTAGCGTCAAATACTTCACTGGGCAAGGAATTCCATAGATTAACAACCCTCTGGGTGAAGAAGTTCCTTCTCAATTCGGTCCTAAATCTGCTCCCTCTAATCTTGAAGCTATGCCCCCTTGTCCTAGCTTCACCTGCCAGTGGGAACATCCTCTCTACTTCTTGCTTATCGATTCCCTTCATAATTTTATATGTTTCTATAAGATCCACCCTCAGTCTTCTGAATTCCAATGAATATAATCCAAATCTACTCAGTTTCTCCTCATAAACCAAACCCCTCAACTCCAGAATCACCCCAGTGAATCTCCTCTGCACCCCCTCCAGTGCCAGTACATCCTTCCTCAAGTAAGGAGCCCAAAAGTGCACACAGTACTTAAGGTGTGGCCTCACTAGCACCTTGTACAGCTGCAACATAACCAACATTACATTTGTAGGTTACGTGGAGCAGTCCCTCTTCTGCACCTACACAGGCCCCAAACCCCACCTCTTCCTCCGTTACATTGATGAATGTATCAGCGCCACCTCTTGCTCCCCAGAGGAGCTCGAACAGTTCATCCACTTCACCAACACCTTCCACCCCAACCTTCAGTTCACCTGGGCCATCTCCAGCACATCCCTCACCTTCCTGGACCTCTCAGTCTCCATCTCAGGCAACCAGCTTGTAACTGATGTCCATTTCAAGCCCACCGACTCCCACAGCTACCTAGAATACACCTCCTCCCACCCACCCTCCTGCAAAAATTCCATCCCCTATTCCCAATTCCTCCGCCTCTGCCGCATCAGCTCCCACAATGAGGCATTCCACTCCCACACATCCCAGATGTTCACATTCTTCCAGGATCGCAACTTTCCTCCCGCAGTGGTCGAGAACGCCCCTGACCGCGTCTCCCACATTTCCCGCAACACATCCCTCACACCCCGCCCCCGCCACAACCGCCCAAAGAGGATCCCCCTCATTCTCACACACCACCCCACCAACCTCCGGATACAACGCATCATCCTCCGACACTTCTGCCATCTACAATCCGACTCCACCACCCAAGACATTTTTCCATCCCCACCCTTGTCTGCTTTCCGGAGAGGCCACTCTCTCCGCGACTCCCTTGTCCGTTCCACACTGCCCTCCAACCCCACCACACCCAGCACCTTCCCCTGCAACCGCAGGAAGTGCTACACTTGCCCCCACACCTCCTCCCTCACCCCCATCCTAGGCCCCAAGATGACTTTCCATATTAAGCAGATGTTCACCCGCACATCTGCCAATGTGGTATACTGCATCCACTGTACACGGTGTGGCTTCCTCTACATTGGGGAAACCAAGTGGAGGCTTGGGGACCGCTTTGCAGAACACCTCCACTCAGTTCGCAATAAACAACTGCACCTCCCAGTCGCGAACCATTTCCACTCGCCCTCCCATTCCTCGGACAACATGTCCATCATGGGCCTCCTGCAGTGCCACAATGATGCCACCCAAAGGTTGCAGGAACAGCAACTCATATTCCGCTTGGGAACCCTGCAGCCCAATGGTATCAATGTGGACTTCACCAGCTTCAAAATCTCCCCTTCCCCTACTGCATCCCAAAACCAGCCCAGTTCGTCCCCTCCCCCCACTGCACCACACAACCAGCCCAGCTCTTCCCCCCCACCCACTGCATCCCAAAACCAGTCCAACCTGTCTCTGCCTCCCTAACCTGTTCTTCCTCTCACCCATCCCTTCCTCCCACCCCAAGCCGCACCCCCATCTACCTACTAACCTCATCCCACCTCCTTGACCTGTCCATCTTCCCTGGACTGACCTATTCCCTCCCTACCTCCCCACCTATACTCTCCTCTCCACCTATCTTCTTTTCTCTCCACCTTCGGTCCGCCTCCCCCTCTCTCCCTATTTATTCCAGAACCCTCTCCCCATCCCTCTCTCTGAAGAAGGGTCTAGGCCCGAAACGTCAGCTTTTGTGCTCCTGAGATGCTGCTTGGCCTGCTGTGTTCATCCAGCTCCACACTTTGTTATCTTGCAACATAGCCTCTCTGCTTTTAAACTCAATCCCTTTAGCAATGAAGGACAAAGTTCCATTTGCCTTGCTAATTACTTGCTGTTCCTGTAGACCAACCTTCTGTGATTCATGGACAAGGACACCCAGGTCCCTCCGCATAGCAGCATGCTGCAACTTCTTACCATTCAAATAATAATCCCTATTACTATTACTCCTACCAAAATGTATGATTTCATATTTATTTACATTTTCCTCCATCTGGCTGACCTTTGCCCACTCACTCAATGGAATGGAAGCTCTCTCATAATAAAACATCAGCCTTACAACACAACAGTTGGCGATGCATCCAAATGACAGAGAAGCCCCCTCACCTCGGGCACAACTTTTGAAGAAAAATTAAAATTTGTTGCATTTACAATGGCCATAGGTTCCAGGCTGTCATCGTGAAGGGCCGTTGCAGCAATGCCGTGTGCAGCAGTTGGGAGCAGGACAGAACACTGATCTCCTCACCAGGAGGAAGCTCCCATCCCTGGCACCTCAGGGTGGCAGGCCAGTCAGTGGATATTCTGCTGAGTCAGCCAAATAGACTGTTTAATTGGTTGACAAAGATATCCACCACTTGTGCCAGAAGGAAAACAACAGTGACAATTTTCGGGCATGCGTGCCCCAGTCCTGAGCCCAGTGTGGAATGCAGATCCCACTCCCTGCTCTCTCTCTCTCAGCTTCACTCTCTAAAAGTCTCACTGCTGTTTCACTAATCCTTCCAGGACTCCCTCTTGAAACTCTTGCCACTGGCTCACTGCTTCCTCTCAAAAACTCATCTTGTAAACTGTTGCTTTGATCTCACTATCCTGTCCAGGGCTTGTTATTTAAACCTTTGCCGGTTCCATTGCTTTTGATTAAGTTACTGTTTAAGCTCTCTTTATAGTCCCTCTCCTCCCTGTAAGTTGCTTCTTAACCTCTCATTGCTGTTGCCTTGTTCCTGTTCAGGTTCTGCTATCTCCTTGCTCCCTCTTGCTGCTACTTTCTTCTCTCCCTCAGGCTCCGTCTTGCCACTGGCTTGCTGATAACAGCAACACGTGTTCCAATCGCAGAATTTCTGCACTTTTTCTCAGATCTACTATCTCTGCATCCTGTTTCCTTGTATGATTCAGAATCTGGTTGGTACTGTTAAGAGCAACCCTTTGGACGCAGAATCATTATTCAGTAACAACACATTGTTTTACTTTAAAGGAGTGGGAATTGCAAAGTTCCAAAAACTCTTTTTCGGAAAAATATCAGACGTCAAACTAAATGAGAATATATTAGGCTAAGAAATTGGCCACGGAGGCAGATTTTAAGAACTATCTTAAAGGGGAAAGATAGATTGTGAGAGAGAGTCCCACAGCGTAGGGGGTCAGATACTTGAAGGTATAACCACTACTGTTGAAGAAGCAGAGGTCTTTAAGGGGGCTGTTGGGGGAAGCTGCACAGCGAGTCATAGGGTTGGAGGACATTAAAGAAAGGAAGATGCAGGGATTTGAAAACAAATTGCTTTTTACACAGAGGCATTTGCTACAAAAGATATGGAATCAAGTCTCTGAGCAAAGTACGAACGCTCATTAAGTTTATTAAATCCAGAGAAACAATTTCCAGTTGTTTTCCTGCATTGTCTGTGGAATTGGATGGAGAGAACAGCTCCGTGTTCAGAAGTATGGAGCTGAACTGGCTACTGAGGCAGGATGTTTGCCCATTTGTTACATTTCTCTAAGATTTATCTTCTAAGCTGACATAAACTTTAATCTGTGGAGGTGCTGGATGGGGAGGTTTGTCTGGTTAAACTCGGTTACTCGCCATCTTCTGTAAAATGAAATCAGCTGATTGACTGTGCAAAATGGGAGAATGTTTTTTGCCTAGTACAAAAGGGTTGACCCATTTGAACGGCAATCACCAGAAATGTATTTTTATATCGCAGAAGGTTCTTGCCCTTGGGAATACAACAGGTTTGTTTAGTGCTTTGGGAGGCATGATAGCTCAGTGGTTAGCACCACTGCCTCATAGCACCAGGCACATGGGTTTGATCCCACCCTTGGGTGACTATATGTGCAAACTCTACACATTCTCCCTATGTCTATGTAGGTTTCCCAAGGTTTCCTTAGAAACCCTGGAGTGTGGAAACAGACCATTCAGCCCAACAAGTCCACACTATTCCTCCGAAGAGCATCCCACCCAGACCCATCCCCTTACCTTTCCTCTGTAACCCAACATTTCCCATGGCTAATGCACCTAACCTGCACTTCCCTGAACAGTATGGGTAATTTAGCACGGCCAATCCACCCACCCAACCTGCACACCTTTGGACTCCTTCCATAGCCCAAAGCTGTGCGAGTCAGGTGGATTGGCGATGTTAAATTGACTTGGTCTGGCAATCAAAACTTTTAAGAAAATTCACCAGCATTCCAAAAGACAGCTCATTCAGATCTAAAGCTAGTGAAACACTGTTGGAGAGATTTTAGCGCAAACACTTCGATCAATTCAGCTGTCTTTTTTTCTCTGCAGCACTGTCTGCAGTCCACTTGCTAGAACCCACTTACACCAAGATGAATGTTAAGCGATGATGTCAATGAAAATAAAAGCACTGAGCCAGGTACACACTGGGCCATAATATATCTGTGCACTGGACAAAGGTACCCCACCCCCGCCTTAGCAGGATTATTGGTCAGAGATAATGTGAACTGCAGAAGCTGGAGAATCCAAGATAACAAAGTGTGAGCTGGATGAACACAGCAAGCCAAGCAGCATCCCAGGAGCACAAAAGCTGACGTTTCGGGCCTAGACCCTTCATGAGAGAGAGGGATGGGGAGAGGGTTCTGAAATAAATAGGGAGAGAGGGGGAGGCGGACTGAAGATGGATAGAGGAGAAGATAGGTGGAGAGGAGAGTATGGGTGGGGAGGTGGGGAGAGGATAGGTCAGTCCAGGGAGGACAGACAGATCAAGGAGGCAGATGAGGTTGGTAGGTAGGAAATGGAGGTGTGGCTTGAGGTGGGAGGAGGGGATAGATGCAGTGGGGGAGGGGACGAGCTGGGCTGTTTTTGGGATGCAGTGGGGAAGGGGAGATTTTGAAACTGGTGAAGTTCACATTGATACCATTGGGCTGCAGGGTTCCCAAGCGGAACATGAGTTGCTGTTCCTGCAACCTTCGGGTGGCATCATTGTGGCACTGCAGGAGGCCCACGATGGACATGTTGTCTGAGGAATGGGAGGGAGAGTTAAAATGGTTCGCGACCAGGAGGTGCAGTTGTTTAGTGCGAACTGAGCGGAGGTGTTCTGCAAAGCGGTCCCCAAGCCTCCGCTTGGTTTCCCCAATGTAGAGGAAGCCACACTGTGTACAATGGATACAGTATACCACATTGGCAGATGTGCAGGTGAACATCTGCTTAATATGGAAAGTCATCTTGGGGCCTGGGATGGGGGTGAGGGAGGAGGTGTGGGGGCAAGTGTAACACTTCCTACGGTTGCAGGGGAAGGTGCCGGGTGTGGGGGGGTTGGAGGGGAGTGTGGAGCGGACAAGGGAGTCACGGAGAGAGTGGTCTCTCTGGAAGGCAGACAAGGGCCCCGTCCCCTCCCCCACTGCATCTCAAAACCAGCCCAGCTCGTCCCCGCCACTCTAACCTGTTCTTCCTCTCACCCATCCCTTCCTCCCACCTCTAGCTGCACCTCCATTTCCCACCTACCAACCTCATCCTGCCTCCTTGACCTGTCTGTCCTCCCTGGACTGACCTATCCCCCTCCCCACCTATACTCTCCTCTCCAACCATCTTCTGCTCTATCCATCTTTGGTCCGTCTCCCCCTCTCTCCCTATTTATTCCAGAACACTCACCCCATCCCCTTTTCTGATGAAGGGCCTAGGCCCGAAACGTCAGCTTTTGTGCTCCTGAGATGCTGCTTGGCCTGCTGTGTTCATCCAGCTCCACACAGCATTATTGGTCAGCTATGTTTCATATTGTTTTGTACTTAACTGTAGAACAAATGTTAACAATGAAAAAAAAACACCGATAGTGATAGTCTGTCTGGAATTTTGATAACAGAAAGGGATGTTTTAGAAGGAAAGAAGTGGAGCCCTGAGCAATGATTCATAAGAACAATATTTACTACAATACAAAATAACATGGGAAGCTGTGCACGTAACAGTTAACACTACCTAAATGCAATTATAACTTTATATTTAAAAAGGTCAGTGTTGCACCGATGTGACCTATCCCATACATTAGTTCTGTCACAGATGCTCATTTGACAAGGAATTTCTTGACGGTTAAGCTTTGAATCTACAAGATGGACACTCTCCACAAGATCATTATTGGTCCCTACCCCCTACCCACACCAAGGGAGTGTACATCTCCAACCCAGGCACAGCAGCTTCTCAATGCTCCCTCTCCATTATGTGCAAAAAGCCTGGTCATCAGGTGTGAGGTGCTCTCGCTGTTGTTGTCCATGGCGCAGGTCTGGCCAATTTTCCCAGCCATCTTCCACCTCAGCTGGAGGTCAAAAATGGGCAAGAAGATCATCTACAAGGCTGTGGCTAAGAGGGGGAAAGATGTACCAAAAGCTGCCCTCTTCCTGGATGGTCACCCTTGTGCGCAACTCCATCAAACTACACGTAGATCCAAGATGCACAAACACCAAGTATCAGTAAATACCTGGTGCTGGTGGATGCAAGGGACGGGACGGGCCTCCTTGCTGCGGAATGCTCCAAGTAGTTGGGCCATTCTGTATGACCCGTCCTTTGGGGAAAAATTTGCAAAGAAAAGTATCTTTGACAATAGGTCAATTAGGAAGTGGTCAGCATGTAGCATCCTTAAACCCTGTGGGAAAAGGAGAGGATGGATCCTGTCGCCTGGTTCCCTGAGCAGTCTGTCAAAGTCATTTGGCGGAACGCCTCGTCACCAGAAGTTTCCAACAAGTGCCAGGATATCACCTGGCTGGTGGCGAGAAGGGCACCACCTGTGAGATCCTTCATGCATGGCCGGACTCTGTGCCACCACATGCTACCATTGAAGTGGCTCACGGCAGGGGCGGGGGGTGGTAGAGACTGTCACACATGTCCTTCTGGAATGTCAGAGATAGTCAGAACTGCCGGTGCTGGAGTCAGAGATAACACAGTGTGGAGCTGGAGGAACACAGCAGGCCGGACAGCATCAGAGATAACACAGTGTGGAGCTGGAGGAACACAGCAGGCCAGGCAGCATCAGAGATAACACAGTGTGGAGCTGGAGGAACACAGCAGGCCAGGCAGCATCAGAGATAACACAGTGTGGAGCTGGAGGAACACAGCAGGCCAGGCAGCATCAGAGATAACACAGTGTGGAGCTGGAGGAACACAGCAGGCCAGGCAGCATCAGAGATAACACAGTGTGGAGCTGGAGGAACACAGCAGGCCAGGCAGCATCAGGGATAACACAGTGTGTAGCTGGAGGAACACAGCAGGCCAAGCAGCATCAGAGATAACACAGTGTGGAGCTGGAGGAACACAGCAGGCCAGGCAGCATCAGAGATAACACAGTGTGGAGCTGGAGGAACGCAGCAGGCCGGACAGCATCAGACATAACACAGTGTGGAGCTGGAGGAACACAGCAGGCCAGGCAGCATCAGAGATAACACAGTGTGGAGCTGGAGGAACACAGCAGGTCAGGCAGCATCAGAGGAGCAGGAAAGTTGATGTTTCAGATCAGGACCCTTCTCCAGAAATGGGGGAGGGGCAAGGCAGCTCAGAAATAAGTGGAGAGAGGAGGGGTGGGGCTGAGGAAGGTAGGTGGGATGGCGATAGGGGAGTGCAGGTAGGGAGTGGTCAGGGAGAAGATGGACAGGTTGTGTCAGGTCAAGGAGGCGGGGACGAGGGGGGAGGGTTGGACATGGGGAGAGGTTGCGGGTGGGGAGATTTTGAAACTGGTAAAGTCCACATTGTAGCCAGAGGGCTTTAGGCTCCCAAGGAATAGGAGGAGCTGCTCCTCCAATTTGAAAAAAGATCTGGAGAAAGATACAGTTGTTTTTGAACAGAATCATCCCAAGCAGCTCCACGACTTGGGACTTTCTGCTCTAGGGTCTCTTTCCCGGGACACCCACCGAGACAAACATTGATTGCAGCTGGAGGACTGTCAACTCAGCCAAAGATACTCATTGGCCTGCCTGAAACAGGCTGGGTCTTCCAGAGCAAGACTGGCACATTCCAAAGTCCAGGACTATGTGCGGAGAGATGCACTAAAGCTTGGGGCTGTTGCCACTTTCGTGCAGTGGGGAAAGACTTAGGTCTTCTTGCCAAAGTATAACGAGGGGCATTTCAGTTGTCAGACCATCTTGAGCTCTCAATGTACATAGATAATTACCTGCATAAGTAGGAAGTGCATTTGTTGCAAATGTAGAGAAGCTCAAAGAAATGTCTAGACCCTATCGCTTTGTTTGTTTCTTTTCTTCTTGGCAACTACCGCACACTGATTAATTCCATACCAAAGTTTGAAATAAAAATAATTTTTGTTAAGGAAAGGTATTTTTGAAACAAGAAACAGCATCTTCATAAAGAGTAGACCTGTGAGAAGGGCAGTAGCGGAGGAAGATAAGCGATAGCCCTCCAAATTGCTTCTAACTGTTGGAGCCAAAGTATGGTGCCACAGGTAAAGAGGTAGGTGATTTGATTAGCTAAGTGGTTCAAATCAGGAAAGGTTAACACAGCTGAACTGTACAGTTTAGATATTCACTAAAATATTTAACTCCTAAATTAATTCATTAAACAGAATCAAGTTGACTGGCTGGTGATGTGTTGTAGCTCTAGTATGTGGGAGCTTGAGGGTGCCGGGGGTTCCACCATGACTATACCCAGAGTAAACATTGGCTGCTCAAGGAAATTTGTCTCAGTTGATGATTTGTAGTCTGAGCTTCAAACTCTGTGACACACCAGGGATAGAGAGAGGTAACTAGGCACTTTCAAGAGGTAGGCACCAGCCTTAGCTTAATTATGTTAGATCATGTCCATCATCAAGGACGAAGGAGGCAAATACAAATGAATTAAGGGATTCAAACTTTAGCTTCAGCCAGTGGCGTTGCCCATCAGGGTCTGAGGTTTTTACTCACAGTGTAGACAAGAGCACAGGCCACACGGAAGACAAGTAAACTGGCCACAGCACTTTGGTACAGAGCCCCACTCCAGCATTGGCAGGGAAATGTAGTGCAATAGGGAACAGCAGAGTTAGGGGAATAGATACAGGTCTCTGAAGCGAGCAGAGTGTCCCAAAGGCAATGTCGCCCACCTGGTACTAAGGTTCAAGATATTTCTTCTGGATGGAGGGAGGGGAAGGATCCCATTGTCATGGTTCACAAAAAGTACCAATGACTGATGGGGCTAGGGAAGAGGTTCCGCTGACAGATTACAAGCAGCTCAGGGTTAAATTGGAAAGAACCACAAAAAGGTAATAATCTCCAGATTACTTCCCATGGCACATGCAAATTGACTGACTAAATAATGATTAAAATGGTAAATACATGGTTCAAAGATGGCCGTGCGAGAAATGGGTTTCAATTTGTGAGCTAGAAGCAAATTACTGCAGGTGCTGGAATCTGTACTGAAAACAACAATACTGGAAATCACAGCTGCTCAGGCTGCATCTGGTGAGAGAGCAAGCTAATGTTGGGCCAGGATAAGTCATCATCAGAGCTGAGGTGAAGTGTGGTGGGGGCAACATTTCACCTGGACCTCCTACCGTCTGGGGTATTGCACTCAACGTGGCCCACTCTACATCGCAGAAACCAAACTTAGACTGGGAGACCACTTTGGGGAACACCTCTGGTCTGTGCACAAGCAGGATCCCAACCTTTCTGTAGCCGATTTAACACAATGTTAACACAATGTTTAACATAATGTCCTCTTTGCACGCCCATTTGTCAGTATACTCCAGCAAATCACCAGCGCTAACTGGAGGAGCAACATCTCATCTTCAAAACTGGCACTTTACAGCCTTCTAGACTTAATACTGAGTTCAACACCTTGGATTGTGAACCCATTTCCATTTCTTCTCTTTCTTTTAGCTTTTCTTGTAATATTATCTGTAACTAGATCCTCTCCCGCACTCCAGTGGGACTGTCTGCTCTATCTAATCTGGCAGGTAGACACAGCTTTGTTCTGCCATTTGCACATTCTGATCACTTAGTCTGAACTATCAACATATTTTCTCCCCCAGAATTCCAACCCCCACTTCACATCAGCTCTGATGAACAGTATTCTAGACTCAAGACATGAGCTTGCTCTCTTGCCACAGATGCTGTCTGACCCACTGTGATGACCAGCAATTGTGTGTTTTCAGGTCAAATCATGAGGCATCGGCACCAGTACTGCAGAAAGAGAGCTGTTCTGGTGAACTGGCATTCCTTTGAACCTTGCTGGGACCAGTTTCCTTGCAAGTCATTTATCTAGGATCATAGATGGAATTTTAGTCTAATTAGTGAGGGGAAAGGTTTAAATTGAGTGAAGTTCTTTAATAATAAAAAAAATCAAAATGAAACAAGACGGCAGAGGTGCAGGATAGCTAAGAAGTGAACAAACTCAGATTGTGACAGGAAGGGGAGAAAACTTAGTGAAGGAAATTAAAACCAGAGAGTAATCATAGTAAAAAGACAAAGCTTAAGACTTTTTATCACAATGCATATAACATTTGTAACAAGTGACGGCACAAACAGAAATAAATGAATATGATAGTTATTACAGAGATGTGACTAGAGAGTGACTGAAACTGGAAACTCATTCAAGGGTATTTGATATTCCAAAGAAAATGAGGCAAAGAAAGGAAGAGGTCAAATGCTGCACCTTGCCTTCTCCAGACTCGCCCCTTTCATCCCACTTTATCCCCATATCCATCCATTTCTTTTGGCCTCATGATTATCAAACAACTTCTGACATTAGTTGTGGCATGTTGAGAAAGTGGAGGCATGTGCATAAAGGATATATTCAGCTTCAGCTACAGCTTTGAGTGGCTAGAGGTCAGACATTGTTTATTGTGGGAATGTTATTGCGCTGACTATGAATATCAGTTACATCTTAACTGGGAGTCCAGAGTCATTGAGTGAAGAGATGGGAGTAGACCACACTGTATATTCAAACAGATTCCAAGCAGCGTGACTGCTCATTCATAGCACAGCCCAAACTTCTAGTCAGGAATTCCAGATTGTTATGGGCTAGTCCCAGAATAACAGCCAGGACTCATACTGCTGCGATATTTCACAAAGTACATTGAAATTACAACACAAACTTCAGGACTGACCCCAACTGGTCTACTCTGGTGTTTTTAATCCCCCTCAAACCTGTCCCCTATCAGTATTCCCTTCTTCTGCTTTCTTCCTCCTCTGCTTATCTAATGCCCGCTTAAATGCATTTTTTTGGACTTGACATCGTACAAAGATATTGGCAACTGAAACAGAAGTTCTAATGTTTGGAGAATCTGACTTAAACATAAATATCACTTAAGAATTTGATATTTAACTCATGGCATTGCGGTGTTCCTCTCTATTTTAATGAAGGGATTTAATTTTAAATTAGATCAGTCTTTCAGAACCATGATTCTCGATCAGAATGTATCTCATGGAGTCTTAAAGACAGTTTAGGGGTTATGATGGGAGGAGAATAAAAGCATTGAAAGGTTTGTCATGTTTAGAATAATCAGAACAATTTTTTTAAAACTTAGAAAAACCTAGAGATGGGGAAATATTTTGAACAGTTTGAGACCTGATTAGGCTCTGCTGGAGAGAAAAGAACTTCTGAGCAGTTAAAAGGTAAGAAGTTACCTCAGATAAGGAGTGCAAGTTTGTGAAAACTTCCAGACTCGGGGCATTGGGCAGAAATCTACATTATTCAAAGCGAAGAAAGTCTCAGATCTCAGTTACATGAATATTCAAGGCAGGCTTCATGGCGTGCAGGGCCAGAATGGAGGAAAATGCAATTAAGTCATGTGCATATTTTACAGGGAATGGAAACTTCTTTTGTTTTTGAGAAACTGTGAAATGGTGTAGGGGAGCAGATGGAATTTTGTTCTGACTCATCCAAATGGCTGGGTGAAGGCAGAGAACCTGCAGGATGGACCAACAAACATTAAGCAGGTACTAGGACGAGTTGACGTGATGAAACCTCAAAGAATAAACTCATCTAAAGTTGGCAGCAAAACAAACGGTGGAAACAGATTTGGGTGTTAGCAGTGGTACGTGTTAAAGCCTTCACTATTTTCTGATCTGTGCCACAGTTTGACATGGGAGGTACCATTCCACCTCCGTCTCACCCTGCAGTCAAATCATTCAAAATGTTACCTGCTTGGTTTCACTTAAAATAAATAAAGCTTCATTTTCAATTCAAGTCTACAACAAAAGATATTTACAAAAGAAAAAGAAACAGAAGCCAACTTTCCAATCTCTGTTTTTTATTCAAATATGGGGCCAGTCAAAACAGGTTGCTCATGCAGGAACCTTCCAAATAACACACAGCAGTGAGCTCAAAGCAATAATACCATTTGCATAGAACCTTTAGCACAGCAAAACATCCTGTCATTCACCTTGGGAACACCATCACACCGGGCCATAGAAGACTAAATGCTCTGTCAGTGAGATAAGGTTTAAAGATCAACTTGAAGCAGGAGATTTGCAAAGGAAATTCAAGAACTATGCGCCTAGGAAACTGGAAGTACAGCCTTCAATGGCTAGATGATGACTAGGGATGCACATGACACAAGAGACCTCAAAAGGCTGCAGTACTCGGATAAGGAAGAATCAAGTCCATGGAAGAACCTCAACATGCATTACCCAGGGAGGCTTGGGACTCCATCTTAGTCAACAGACAATGCCATCTATGTAAAAGTAGCCAGTGATCCCCTTTGAAAAACAACTACTTACTCAGGCAGTAACTACTGATCAGTTGGTCCTGCTCCAATATCCAAAAGTCAAAACACTTAAGTCACTTTAGAATTGGAAACATTAATGTTTTTCTCCTCCACAGCTGCTGCTAGACAGGCCAACTTTATACTACTGTCTCAAGTTCACACAGGAAAGACCATCTGAGTGAATAGTCAAGGATTTAGCAACAGCAATGGAGCTGTACTTCAATCCAAATATGAGATTTAAGAGGAGATAACACTATTTAAATCCTTTTAAAGCTCCAATTTGTTTGAAATTTATAATTGAACTGATCTAATCAATCAAGATTTGAATGGCTTCACTCCAAGTGCATCAGTAGGCTATATATATGTCCATAAAACTTTATTATCTTTCAACAGGGAACAATGAAAACAAATGTCCTTGAAACAAAGATTTGTCTCTACAGGAACACTGGCTCTTACAAAAGAATTGCCTTGAAGCCACAATCTTACTAAGTGATGGTAGGGCTAATGCCTATTCAACCTATTTCTTATCTTAGCACTAAGTTCAAAATCACCGCCCATTTCGAAGTAGTGCTCTGCTTTGCTCTTGCAATCACATGTAAGTCAAATTTTAAATCGCTAAATGAACCAAGGTGAGTCACCCATTAGTTACAGTGAAACAAGCATAAAGTTGATGAGATATATGAAGACGGAATTGCACCACTTACCTACACTAGAACTGGGCAAGTTAAAGCAGAGTTAGTCATCATTTATGAAGAAACAAAACAGATATGGCCTAGCGATGACAGATACATGAGGTCTCTTGAAATTGCACGGACTTTTAATCAATTTCTCAGAAAGAGAACAGGAGAATAACATTTACAGTGAATAACTTTAGTAAAGTGTGACAAGAGGTATGGCTGAGGCTGAAAGGAAATACCAGATAGCTACAGGTCTTAGATAAAATGTGAGGCTGGATGAACACAGCAGGCCCAGCAGCATCTCAGGAGCACAAAAGCTGACGTTTCGGGCCTAGACCCTTCATCAGAGAGGGGGATGGGGAGAGGGAACTGGAATAAATAGGGAGAGAGGGGAAGGCAGACCGAAGATGGAGAGAAAAGAAGATAGGTGGAGAGGAGAGTATAGGTGGGGAGGTAGGGAGGGGATAGGTCAGTCCAGGGAAGACGGACAGGTCAAGGAGGTGGGATGAGGTTAGTAGGTAGGAGATGGAGGTGCGGCTTGGGGTGGGAGGAAGGGATGGGTGAGAGGAAGAACAGGTTAGGGAGGCAGAGACAGGTTGAACTGGTTTTGGGATGCAGTGGGGGGAGGGGAAGAGCTGGGCTGGTTGTGTGGTGCAGTGGGGGGAGGGGACGAACTGGGCTGGTTTTGGGATGCGGTGGGGTAAGGGGAAATTTTGAAGCTGGTGAAGTCCACATTGATACCATTGGGCTGCAGGGTTCCCAAGCGGAATATGAGTTGCTGTTCCTGCAACCTTCAGGTGCCATCATTGTGGCACTGCAGGAGGCCCATGATGGACATGTCATCTAAAGAATGGGAGGGGGGAGTGGAAATGGTTTGCGACTGGGAAGTGCAGTTGCTTATTGCGAACCGAGCGGAGGTGTTCTGCAAAGCGGTCACCAAGCCTCCGCCTGGTTTCCCCAATGTAGAGGAAGCCACACTGGGTACAGTGGATGCAGTATACCACATTGGCAAATGTGCAGGTGAACGTCTGCTTAATATGGAAAGTCAACTTGGGGCCTGGGATGGGGGTGAGGGAGGAGGTGTGGGGGCAAGTGTAGCATTTCCTGCGGTTGCAGGGGAAGGTGCCGGGTGTGGTGGGGTTGGAGGGCAGTGTGGAGCAAACAAGGGAGTCATGGAGAGAGTGGTCTCTCCGGAAAGCAGACAATGGTGGGAATGGAAAAATGTCTTGGGTGGTGGGGTCGGATTGTAGATGGCGGAAGTGTCGGAGGATGATGCATTGTATCCAGAGGTTGGTGGGGTGGTGAGAGAGAATGAGGGGGATCCTCTTTGGGCAGTTGTGGCGGGGGCGGGGTGTGAGGGATGTGTTGCGGGAAATGCGGGAGACGCGGTCAAGGGCGTTCTCGACCACTGTGGAGGGAAAGTTGCGGTCCTTGAAGAACTTGGACATCTGGGATGTGCAGGAGTGGAATGCCTCATTGTGGGAGCAGATGTGGCGGAGGCGGAGGAATTGGGAATAGGGGGATGGAATTTTTGCAGGTGGGTGGGAGGAGGAAGTGTATTCTAGGTAGCTCCTCTCCACCTATCTTCTTTTCTCTCCATCTTCGGTCTGCCTCCCCCCTCTCCCTATTTATTTCAGAACCCTCACCCCATCCTCTCTCTGATGAAGGGTCTAGGCCCGAAACGTCAGCTTTTGAGCTCCTGGGCCTGCTGTGTTCATCCAGCCTCACATTTTATTATCTTGGATTCTCCAGCATCTGCAGTTCCCATTATCACAGCTACAACTCTTAGTTTGCTATAAGGGAGCAAAAATGTGGGCAACATTGACAAGGTAGGAACAACTGCTTAGAGATGTAGAATAACAAGACAAAAATCAGGAACCAACACATCAGCATGTCAATGAAGATTGTGGAAGTATCAAAAGACAGTAGCCAAAAATAACATGCAAAGGTACGGTCATTTGTCAGACAAAGTGCATGCAACGTGTGGCAGTGGTGCTTCCTGGAGGGAGGAACTTCTGACTGTGTTATTCCTGAAGCATGGACTCTTGCCAGGGTTGTTGTTGCTGTATCTTGAGCAGGGACTCCTTGCACAGACCTTGCTGAAACCCTGGAGCAGTGTTTGAAGATCTCTTGTACAAATGAACTCTATGCAAGTGTCTTCTTTTTTCATTTTCTAACTCAAACTGGTTTGTGGTGACAAAACACTATTCATTGTCTCTCTCTAGATACATGACAATAAATGAATAACTCATAACGAAAATAGGATTACCACGATGTAAGGGGAGGAAAGACCCTAGACCCAAAGGAAGAAATCCGCTAAAAGACTGGAATACAAAATCGGATGGGAAGAGGAAGAGGTGACTGACGACAGGAGATAAGGATGATCAGCCACCATTTAAACAACCTCAAGTTAAAATGGGAGAAGAAGAACGAACCACTTTGTATTCACCAACAGTCACCAGTTAATTGCCTCAACATAAATATTCACATAATTCAGCTTTTGGAATAACGAAGTTTGGTACTCAACCATTTTCACAATACAACATTTTAATTAAACTAGGCTTCATGTTTAGAGTGTGACAGGGCACTAAATGATAGAGGTACTTCATAATTCTATGCCTATCCTATCTAATTCATCTCCACAAAGATGGGAGCTTACAATGTCAGAGATAATGGGAACTGCAGATGCTGGAGAATTCCAAGATAATAAAATGTGAGGCTGGATGAACACAGCAGGCCAAGCAGCATCTCAGGAGCACAAAAGCTGACGTTTCGGGCCTAGACCCCTAGGCTCTCTGATGAAGGGTCTAGGCCCGAAACGTCAGCTTTTGTACTCCTGAGATGCTGCTTGGCCTGCTGTGTTCATCCAGCCTCACATTTTATTAGCTTACAATGTCAATTGCTTAGCAGTAAGTTAGTCTTGGGATTCTTAGGAGATCAAAGGAGGAGTAAACTGCAAGCATTTAATCACAGTTGGCGGGGTGGGGGGCGGGGGGTTTCAGCAACACCAGTCACCAATTCAACCGCAACATTACCATTACAACAACAGAAACAGGAAATATCTGGCAAGTGGACCAGTAGCACTGACCTTCCCTCCTCCTCGGTGAGAGCCTGTGTGGTTTTGCTAACTTCACTCACATAAACGGTGACAAAAGTAGGTTTTAGCAGATGTAAGTCCCCATTACTGATGGGGACCAGTGACAGTGACATCGGGAACTAATGTGTCATACAGCTGTACAGCATGGAAACAGACCCCTTGGTCCAACTTGTCCATACTGACCAAATATCCTAAATTAATTGAGCTCCATTTGCCAGCATTTAGCCCATATCCCTCTAAACTTTTCCTATTCATATACCCATTCAGATGCCTTTTAAAATGTTGTAATTGTACTAGTCTCCACCACTTCCTCTGGCAGCTCCTTCCATATATGGACCACCCTCTGGATGAAAAGGTTGCTCCTTATTTAAAGCGGACCTCTTTCCTGTCTCTCATCTTAAACCCATACCCTCTAATTTTGGATTCCCCTCCCCAAGAGGAAACACCATAGCAACTCACCTTACCTTTATAAGCCTCTTAAGGTCATCCTCTGACTCTCCAGGAAAACAGCGCTATCTTATCGCAGCCTCTCCCTATAGATCAAACTCTCCAACACTGGCAAAATCCGTGTAAATATTTTCTGAACTCTTTCAAGCTTCACAACATCCTTACTGAAAGGGTTCAGAAAAAATGTACAGTAAAAGAAGTTTACAGGACAGGACGTGGCCATTCAGCTGATTGTGCCACAGTGATAGTGGCTGGAAGGCTAGTTTATGTTCAGTCCAGTACAAAATAGCTTACCAGGGTGTCCTGGTTCATTCTGTGCCTAGGGTGGATCTGGTTTGTGTCTGCCAAGATAACCAGATCAGAAACAAAGCTTCCCAACACAAAGACATGTTATATTTGCATGACACCTTTGACGTACTAAAATATCTCAAAGCATAAACGCACGGGCCAAATGTTGACGAAGATTTGACAGCAAGCCACATCAGTAGGTATTAGACCAGATGGCCGAAAACCTGTTCAGAGGGACAAGTTTAAGGAACACCTTAGAGAGATGCTGAAGTGTAGGGAGGGAATTTAGAAACTCAGGTCCTTGGCAATTTAATACGAATAAAAGGACAAAGGATACATCACTTGGTGTGTGAAATCCAGGACAAATTTCAGAATCCTCTCCACATCCCCCTTTTCTGATGAAGACTCTAGGCCCGAAACGTAGGCTTTTGTGCTCCTAAGATGCTGCTTGGCCTGCTGTGTTCATCCAGCTCCACACTTTATCTCTAATTAAATATTTCGCTCTGATTAAGGATCATACCCATTTATGGGGTGGTTGAGCATTTCCAGCTTTTTATAGAGGTAATCAAAATTACAAAGTGTCTGGACAGATTAAATGGGCAGAAAATGTTTCCACTTAAACAGCATCCAAGGCAACTGGGTATTGATTTAGAGCAACTGGTAAAAGTAAAGCTTTTTTGTCAATACAGCAGTGGTCAGAGCTGGATTCCATTGCCTGTGGATGTTGGACAAAGGTTCAATCAAGGCATCCAAAAGACTATTAAAAGGGAACAATGGGAGGTTGGAGGGAGGAGGCAGGAGGTGCTCTAAGTGAGATATGTAATTAGATAGCTGACAAGCACGATGGGCCAAATAGTTGTCTCTTTTACAGAAATCATTCTGCAACTGTATAATTTATTTCCCCTTTGTCCATTGTTGCAGACTACTGTACATGAAGTTACACCCAGAAAATTCAAGGTTGGATGCTTCTCAGATGGGGTATTTTTTAAAAAAAACACACTGCAGAGAGCCAGTCTATTGTGTCTGTGCCAGTTTTTTGGAAGTCTCACCCTCTCTCCACAGCCCCGCAAGTTTACCCCACAATCTGTCCCCAAGTGCTTAATAAGATTAAAGATGAACATGCAAGTTACTTTATTCACTGCACCAGACTGAGAAATCACACCAAGTACCAAACACAAACTTCCAGTGTGGAGGAATACTGCGTCATAACAACGTACAGCACTGAAAATAATATTGCTGGAGAAGGGTGAAGAGATGGAAGAATCCACTCCACAATAAAAATGTTATTGTTAACTCACGTTCAAGTGATACTCGCCTCAAAGTCTTCCAACTTCTTTCCCCTACTGTAATACTAACTACCATTAATGCAGACATTTTAAAAGACCACCGTCCCTAACCTAGCTAAGACAAAAAGGTAACCTTGCAATGCAGTGGCTGACGAAAGCTAGGAGTTTTACATCCAGGGCTTTGAAAAACAAGAAAACAGAAGATTGTCAAATCTCAAGGCAGCCCTGCATCAGAAGCAAAGCAGCAACCGAAGGTGAGGAGATGATAAAGTGTTGGGGTAGATCTTTAATCTCACAATGTTTCTGGCAATTTGTAACTGTAAGGTAAAAGTAGCAGAAAAATGCAGGTCAGAGAGGGGGGCAAAAAAAATGTTGTCCTACTAGATCAAATGTGGGCTTTGAGTGGTATGAATTAATAGTAGTGTAGTAGTACTGAATGAAATTCCTCATGATTATGGTCAGACCAGTAAGGACAATTGATTGATACAACAAACAAGGTGCTGAATGATCTACTTCTGTTCCTACTATTGAATGTGCCAGTTTGGCTCAGCAGTAGCCTCAGCTGAGAAGAATCATACCTTTAATCAAACATATTCTAAGTCTCCAACAAAATGCTGGACTGAGGGAGTGTTGCTTTGCCAGGAGGTGTTATATTTCAGCTGTGACACATTCCTGCCCATTGACTTACATACGTTCCACAACACTACATGTAGGGCATGAGTTGTTCCAACAGTCAACCTTCAGCCAACATCATTAAGTTACATGAATTGATTGCCTATTAGCTCATTAACTCTTCATCAGCAAATGGGTTTAGACTTGTTTGCCACCATTACATACAGCCTACACAGTACAAAAGTGACGTTTGGAGAGGACTACTTCAGGATGTGAAAAGGGCTCTAGAGATGCAAGGTTGTTTCAATTTTCCCTTTCGAGAACAATCATTGTCTATATAGCACCAACTACAGAGGAGAAGCCAATTATCTAGAACGCAGCACAAAAATATCAATTCTGAGAACTGTGCCTTTTCCAATCTCCAAGCAGTGAGGCATACAGGTTTAAAGAACACCAAAGATGATAAACTGCACATTGCCATTTTGAAGCAATTGACAGAATGGGCTACTGACAAATGCTAACTCACCAAAAGTATTTCTAGCAATTCAGGTGGATGACTAAGCAAGAAACTGCAAGCATGTATCACAGCATAAGGATGAGAAACTCTGACAGACTAATGGTGCAGCGGAGTGTCATATAGCCAATGTGTGCACTTTTACAAAAGATGGTGATAACCTGCTCAGTCTTGTACTTTCAAAGTACAAGTTCTAAGCAGCACAGACAGTTTTATTTTTAAAAATTCATTCTTTGGATGTCAGCATCGCTGGTTAGACCAGCATTTATTGCCCACTCCTAAATCACTCTTGAAGTGCAATCAGCCATCTTCTTGAATTATCACAACTGATGCAGTGTAGGCATGTAAGATGGAGGGAATTTGGTATGTGACCCAGCAAAGAAGAACAGCGATATAGGAACTTGCAGGTGGGGTTTTTCCCCCACAGAGATTAGATAGTTAGAAGCGCGACCAATCCACCTACAATATCATTGCTCACGGCTAGTTTAAAACTAGTGATAGCTGAATGGGTGTGGCAAGGGGGCAAAGAGCAGCAGTTAAATGCTTGGGCATGGACCATCATGTACGTGTATCACACATGCCTTGCAGTACAAACCAATTAATGTAGAATAAGGGGTTCCACTGTCAAAACAAAGTATTTGCATTATTTACATTGTACGTGCATCTCAGAACAGCTTTGGTCTACCCCATAATTTTACTCAATTAAGAAAGGAATAATTAGATAATACTGGATGGTGGGAAATAAGCATGATAAACAGCACAATTCTGTTGGAAAGCAGCATGGAATTGTATAAATATATCTGTTCTGTATGATTCTATGAAGCTTCAAGAAAGGTTTTTCATTATTTACTTATCTAAGTTTGTTATTAGCAATGGGAGATTTGTACAAATTAATGAGAATGCCAACTCAACCTTTTTATACACTTCTAAGGTATACACAGCTCACAAGGGCGGAATGCTTGGCCATTCCTTTCAGAGTGTTTTAAAAGCATAACAAGTCAAAACATTGTAAATTTGCTCTTTACTACGAAGATGCTATTTAACCAAATGACTGTTTACACCAATATACATTCACCTGATATCAGTTTTCATTACATAATTATGAAATCTACAACAATTTATAATGCAAAGCCAAAAAATAACAAAATAGAACACTAACTGAGCAAGCGATTAATTCACCCATTGTTACAAATTAATAATTATTTCCTGTTAAACTTAGGTTAGTCTTAAATTCAAGAAATCAGAACAAGATCCAAGGAAGTGGGAGCTGGTTCAAACAGGATGTACATTGGTATATACTTAATGGGCCAAGTGGCCAGTTTGTGCACTACAGAATTCTATATAGCTGCATATTAACTTTTTCCACAGTGAACTGTTCAGATCACAAAGCGCTAGGCAAAGTTTAGCGTGAAGAAAGTGTGGTTTGTGGCTTCTAAACAAATAGTGTTCTCTTTAAAACAACTCAGTAAGTGCAAAGACACCAAACATCAGCTTATCCAGTGAAAAGCAATAGTAGTCTGTAATGCGTTAAGGGTTATTGAGATGTAAACTGCAGGGCAGTTACAAAACAGTACAGACAGGGTCAATTGCAAAAGCGCTAGTGGGAAAATGGGAGATTTTATATTAAAAAATAACGTGTTCTAATTTGGAATGTTCTGCACAAAAATGAGACGGAAGCAGAATCAAAACAAAAAAAATCACAGAATCCCTAGTGTGGAAACAGCCCATTGAGTCCACACCAACCTTCCGAAGAGTATCCTACCCAGACCCACCCAATCGCTGAAACCCTGCATTTGCTGAAGCCATCCACCTAACCTGCACATCTGTGGACTGTAGGAGGAAACTGGGAGCACCCAGGGGAACTTATCAGTTATAACGTTCAAAAGTGAGCCGAACAAGTACTTATGGAAGAAAAATTTTAAAAGTTTTGGGGAAGGTGTAGGGTAGTGGGACCAAATGGACACTTCTTTCAACAGCTGCATAAGCTAACAGGCTTCTTACAATGCTGTTATGACATTATACGGTTTGGTCTGCTTTTGGCAAAGCTTCAACCTAGGTAATCTGACAGCGATGCAGAGTCACATTTCCTACATTTGTCACGAAAACAACAGTTCAAGTTCAAGAATCTTCAAAACATTCAGGAGAAATGTCAATATTCTAAGTCATTACTTGTGACGAGTTAATTTGGTTTAAATAAGGAATGTAAGTAGATGAACTGACAGGCTCAGGAACGATCATAACTAATTACCAGTTCCTTTTTAATGGATTAAATCACATCAAAATTACAATCTTTTCAAACAATAAAAAGTGCATGGAGCAGACAGCAGAATTTATTATATGTTTAACTTTACATTAACAATTAATGGATTTATTTAAAAAAGGATTCTTGGTCAAACTGCCCTTGAGAATGGTAATTAACCAGAAGAGGCTTCTTTTGCAGCATTAACTGTTTTGCTCCAACCCACTCAACAGCATAAATATCATCTCCTTGGGGCACTGAAAAAGCAACAGTATAAAATATACAGTAAAATAAAACCAATAGAACTGCAGATGCTGAAACTCTGAAGCACAAACAGAAATTGCTGGAAAATCTCAGCAGGTCTGGTAGCATCTGTGGAAAAAAAACAGGGCTAATGTTTTGGGTCCAGTGATCATTACTCAAAGTTTCTGAAGAGTGGTCACTGGACCTGAAACATTAACTGACTTCACTCCACAGATGCTGCCAGATCTGCTGAGATTTTCCAGCAATTTCTGTTTGTGTTTAAAACATACAATCAATGGATATAAATGCACTTGGTACCTAAGAAATAGGGGTGATTTTCCTTTAAAATGTAATATGCCTCAATTCATGTCACATCAATATTGACGGCACTTCAACATTGGTCGATACACCTCACATCCACTCAAGTGCAAAAAGGTGGCCAATACTTTATGCATTGAGGAAGTGCAGCACAGACTGAGGTATCCTCTTCCAGAGCAAATGCACATTAAAGGCCTCGAATGCCCTCTTCAGTGTACATCAAATAGCCTGCATTGCTAGTCTGAAAAGAACAGGGCAGTTTTCCTCCAGTGTTCTAACTGCAACTTTGTTACTGATGGATATCACTAGGATAGGTGATCTGATCATTACCACATTGCTGTTCCTGGGAGTTTGCTGTGAACAATTCGGCTGCCACGTTCTTTGCATCACAACAGAGACTACTTCAAAAAAAAGTACCTAATTGCTGTAAAGTGCTTTAGCACATCCTGAGGTTATTAAGGTGCTATAGAAATCCAAGTCCTGCACTTGAGAATATTTTGCCAAGGTACAAAGGCTGAAGGATCACAATTATTAAAATGATTATAATCAGTGGTGTGCACTTTTCAATTTGAACATTTCACATATCCGCCATAGTCAGAGTCATGGCAGCTTTAAAACAGTCATTAAAAGCTGGAAGTGTGCAAAACAATCAGTACTTAGCTTAATACAGTTACATGGCTGCAAGTCTGCTGTTTCAACCAGTATTGGGAAATTTAAACAACGTTAGACCATGTACTGCAAACAATCGTCTTGTAAACAATAGAAGAAAGAGTCTGATAAACCTTGCTTTACATTCTACTAGTGAATCATTGAGGCGATGAAGCAGGCATGAGTTATTGTATAAAATGCAAATCTCTTATTCTTTTAAAAAAATGCTTTCTTTCCTACTAACATTCCTGATCTTCTGCTCAAACAGGCATCCAAAACTGGATGATCATTACAAACAGGAAAATCTATTAAAATTTACTAGTCAGGACCATAATTTAAGTGTTCTAGTGGTGTAGAGGACCCCTAGTTCATTGCCATACTGTGGCGTGTATCTATTTTTTTTTAAATTGCAGCCTACAAAAAAACAGACAATTCAGATCTTCACATGGATTTTTCTTCTCCCAACCCACTCTTCTAATTTCCATAAACATACCTGTAAAAATATATTAAAAATAACTTCTGCATAGTGTTGTCACAGGAGAATGCTTTCAAAGTTGTGGCATCCATTTATGCATACACCATTAGCACACCACAATATGGCACCTAAAAAGGTACTCAAATCAACTGCTTACAAAAATCAGATAGTCTGGAAACAAGGAATTATTGGTCAGTCTGACAGTACAAAATCATCTTGAAATATTCCTATGAAAAAGTAACCCAGGACCCAGTGTCCTAAAATTATTAGCATATAAATATATATATTTTTTAACAAAATGCCTCTTGCACTGGTCTCGTACAGTCTCAGCAATTGCATCCAGTGTTTATCGCCCAGCCTTGGCATCTCCGATAGCGCCCCAGACATCGAAGACAAACTCGTCAGGAAATGCAAAGTCACCAAGTTCCTCATCAAGTGCCTGTGCAAACTCATCTGGATTCTTCTTATTTTTGCCAAGGTCCACCATAGTAGCAGCTATTTGAAAAAGAAAGAGTTCAGTGTTTCAATAACAATTCGTTACAAATTGTTTCATATTTTAAAACAAAGTATGTCACCAAGAGATATTAGGAGAGATGGTTAAAATCTTAGTCAAAGATGAAAGCAAACTAGAGTGAGGGCACTCCAGAGCTTGGGGATCAGACAACTGAAAGTACAATCACTGATGATGCAGTAATTAAAACGGGGAGAGCACAAGAGGCCTACAGTGAACAACTTCAAAGGAAGTGAGACAGGCAGAAAAAGAAGGGGTGAGGGACATATCTTCAGCATTTAGGGCAATTTAATTCACAGGTATCAACAGAAATTAACGTGTGTACAAAACAGGTCATTAGACTGGAGAAGGAGGTTACAGAGATGACAGGATGAGACCAAGGGTGAGAATTTTAAAATCAAGGTGTGGCCTGGTGAGGAAGTAGCAAATGTAAAGGCTTTCACAAATCAGTCACAAACTGACTATACAAAACACGCTAGTTCATTCAAGCCAAAAAAAAACACACAACACATTTTGGTCTTAAATGTGGGTCGATCTTACTGATTACACATTACTGTTATAGGATTGAGAAGGAAGCAAGATAATATGCATGCCAGTAGCGACAAGATGCTATCTTGTTTTGTGAACTTTCCTTGAAACGATATCCCAAGGGCCCTTCCAGGAGGTTTTGTAACATATAATCTCTTTAGAAAATCACTTTTGAAGATCACAAGTTTGTCTCAACAAATATTTTAAGCACTGCTCTACGCTCCTAATTTCCAAACACAGCCTTTGCCCTCAAAATACTGAGTCAAAGTTTCAGAACTTTTGGGAGATGTCTTTGCAGACTAATTGAATGGAAAAATTGAGCCTGGGAATACTGGAAGGGATACTTTGTTAATGTCACCTAAAAATTCCAGAATTTTTCTCAACCTCTGGAATCGTTAGGTTTGTGAAACTATCAACTTTATTCCCAGTCCTGTAAGTTAATAACTACCTAGCTTAAGGCTGAGGGAATGATTTCACAACTGATATTTCCCCACTAGAAAAGTATAGCTTTAGTTAATACCAAACCATTTATCTTCAGTGCTCATTTTATTTGCTGCCTTGCACTACATCACTTCTTTTCTCTTCATCACAGAATGCAAACAGCTATTGCCGCATGAACATTGATTGCATACCCACCAAATAGGCCTGTATGTATTCTAACAAAAAAAAGAGACACATATCCCATCTCTGCCAAATCCTTCATTTCACCCAGCCAGGATGTCACTATTCCACAACTTGGGTTATCATCTCAACTTGACAGTGCTAGGTCAGACCCCAGCATGTAACCTAGCTCGATAAAATTTAACTCTATTTTGTTTTAGAAAACACACTCACTGAAGTCTGCCAGCGTACTTTAAACTGAATGTTATACAGTGAAAAGATTTCACTGTCCGTGAAAAACATCTTTGATGATATCAAAGATGCTGTGTAATTACATGTTCCTCCTTTGTGGTCAATTGTCATAGGCTAACATGGGAACTTTATCCTTTCATTCTAGACTAAACCGACTTCTCTTTTGTCCCCAGAAGGTGAAGCGTTCTGGAATAATGGGTGACATTACTGTTTATCAAAAGTCTGGCATCAGTTCATGTACTCTTTAAATTTATTGAAGGATAAAAGGTAGGTGCAGAGATGTTTCCATTTGTCACTAGGAAGACTATAACAATAGTCCCTAATAAATCTAGTATTCTAGAGAAATTTCTTAACCTGTTACTACACAGAATGGTCGAGAGGAATTGTAAAGAATAGTGATGAAGAAGCTGGACATACAAGGGAAAAAGGAATCCAAGCATAAGCCAGTGGGGTGAGAAGAGGTTCATGTGGCGTTTGACCAACAAAAATGGACCAGCTGGATTGAACATCTGTTTCTGTACTGTAACTTCTGTACAATTCTGCACAGTACAATGTAACCCAAAACCTCACCTAGCTGGAAGTAACCTTATATCAGCAGGAAGTTTTAAAAACCCTCTTGTCCCTCAAGGTGCAGAGGCACAGACTTATGTCAATACCCTGCACAAACATTTGGTGACCACAGACCAGCCAAACTACACATTTTCCTGTTTTATCCCATAGATTGTGTTCTGCACCCTGAACACACTCAAGAGGGAACACAGAAACTTCCAAATGGGCGGATTGGACAAAGTTATCATCTTTGCTCATGTCAAAGGCAGAAGAAAGAAGTGGAAATTTTACAAGTCAGAAGATACTTTGGGATTTAACATCACTGACAGTGTAGCAGGCTACACATTTATCTAATAACTCTTGTAAGTGTCTCTGTGCGCTGAACTATATGCAAGGAAATTAACAACATGCTGCCTGTAACAATGCTTTCTGCTGTGAAGGTATGGTTGTGTTTATTGTCTCACACAAAAGGCCTTTGATAGTGTGGCACTCCCTCTGTACAACATGTCTGGGACCATCAGTTTCGATCCTGCTCTGAAGCCTCTAAACTAAAAGGGAAGTAGGAGCCAGTGAAAACCATATGCCCCTATTCAACCTGCTCCACTGTTCATTATGATCATGATTAATCAGGCTTCAATTCTGCCCACGAATATGCCCTGAGGCATGAAAAATTTCTCTATGCCAGCCTTCAATATATTATGCAATGGTGTATGCTCAACCCTCTGGGTCTAAGAGAATGCCAAAAATTCACAATCCACTCACTGAAGAAATTTCGCATCTTTATCCCGAAAGATTAGCCCCTTGTTCTAGGTTTCCAACAGGGGAAGCACTTCAGTGTACACCCTGTCAAGCCCACTTCACTAGCATGAACTTTTCAATGACACCACTTCTCATTTCTTCAAACTCCAAAGAATATAAATCCAATTTATTCAATATCCCATTCAAATGTCAGCCCTCCGAGATGGGACTTGATTCCCCAACATCCTGACTGGAATGAGCATGCTATCCAATGAATCACTCTTGATACTAAAAGTAAATTCAAACATTTCCTAAATGTCAATTTGGGCATCTGCCTAGACCTAAAGGGAGCACTTATGCAGGTTTCACAGGTCTTACTGGTACTGTTTAAGGATGGGTAAGGTTAGGAAACATGCAAGTTGCCTTTTAGACTTTGTCAAAACATAATCCTGGCACTCTCAAAATTGGTAACTAAAACTACACTTTTGAGAACTGGCACATGAAAAGATTGGAAGGAGAGGAAGAGAGAAAGAAAGATACGAATTACACAAATGATCCCATGTAATTACAAACACTGAATTTTCTTTCTGAAGTCCTAAAACGAAAGTGACTACAGATCAATCCGTTGATTTTCAGTATTACATTGCTGGCCATTTGTGACGTAACAAAAGAATCAATGCTGGTGGCAAACCACAAACTTGGCTTGGAAATTACTGGGGAACCAGCCAGTTTCTGAGCGGTCTGAAAAGAAAAAACTAAATTTAAAAGTTTTCTCACGATTTAGACCCATCCACCGAGTTTATTGGACACAGAAATGGAAAATCGTTGTTTTATGAACATTATCATATGCTAACAGTAAGTGGGGGGGGTGCGTGGATGGTGGGGTGGAGTGGTGTTACAGCGTGTGGCTCGACCAATTTCCCATTCTTGTTTTCAGATTAGCTTAGCTAGTAACAAGCTTGGCCAAGTTATAAGACCAAATACTCAAAACATTGCTTCAGGACTGGAAAGCATTATTCATAGATAGAATTGGCCAACCTGGAATGAGATGGTGCATATCCATGTTCTTGTGGTCAAACTGGGCAAGAACATAGATGATGAACTAGGAGTCTTCTCTCCCTGGTCCAATGTGTTGGTCAACATTGCCTTCACAATGACCAGGAAAACTACAGCTTGGTGTCTACTGTGAACAGGATGGCTCCTATCCAACAGCCACTACACTTAAAAGCAGTCCTCTTTGTGGGGTGCTTTGAAATGCTGATAATATTTGCTATTAACACATCATGCCAAAAACTAATTGGTTTAATACTTGAGTTGTCCCCACCCTAGCACAGATATGTCAAGGCTGCAATGGAAATAGTTAAGCTCCTCCATCAAGCCTTAGTGAAGGAAAACACAGCTAACAACTAAAAACCTCAAACAACCATACCAAATTAGGAAAGTTATTTTGAAGTGAAAAACTAAACAAATGAGCTTTCTATTCCTAAATTTCCTAAAATATTTTCAGAAATCTGATAAATATTTTAATGCAGCTGAATGGTCATACAAACTATTTTTGGTGTTGATAACAAGGCACTGCCGGGATTAGAAATTTACAGCAATAATTGAGAAACTAGATACTATCTATCATGGCAACTGCCAAGAAACATACAGGTAGGATCTGTGCGCAAATTCCTTTCTCTGTACACTCCTCTGAAAAAGGGAACTTATTAAAAAAATGAATTTTTATCCATAGCACCTTCCAGCGTTTTGAAACCAAAGGATCGAGACATAAGCTTACAAAACTACTGGCTACCTGTGGCAAGAATCTTAGTACCACAGGTTTTAGTCCATTCAACACATTTATCTGATTGTAGTGGTTAATCACCATGATCCCCAGGGCAAAGAAGGGAACTTCAATACCAGTCAAAGTTCACACTAGAACATTCCTCAAGCAGCACCCAAATTTAGACTGCCTATTCCAAACTACACTGTACATTTAAACACAGTGAAATATCGTGACACTTCCTGGGTGGAGATGCTCCACATTGGGAATCTAGAATTAAACTGCAGAGTGCTACAGCCGAAAGCTCTTCATAGAAACAGGATCTGGAGGAACAGGGTGGGAGAAGGGAAACTAATGAAAAGGATTGAAACTGCATGAAGAGAGGACACGGACATGAGAGCAAGGCAGCATGGTCAACTGAGGAATCTATTCCAGGACAAGCAGCATGATGAAAGCAAGTGACTGGAAAGGAAAGCTCAACTTTGAGAATCTAAACACATGAGCTTATGATCAAAGTGGGGAGGGTCAGCCTATCGTGGAGGAATCATCTATAATCATGTTCAATTTAATCACATTTGGCATTTTATCACATTAGGGTTTACAACCACCGAAAGCTTGATCAGATAAGATTTTTAAGGAGCATATTTTGGTACTGTGTTTCCTTGGCCACTGCTATACAACCAAAGATGCCTATTGCTCCATCCCCAATCCAGAGTTTGGAAAATCAGATCACAATGTTATGCTCCTCCTCCTAGCTTACAAGCACAAGTTGAAGAGTGATGACCCAATACAGATAGTAGTGCAGTGCTGGTCTGAGGCAACGGAAGGGCTTCCACGAGCCTGTTTAAGAATCAGTGGACTGATCCTTATTAGAGGACTTAGCGACTAACCTAAACAAGTATGCCATTACTGTTAGAGACGTCATTAGTAAGTGCGTAGAAGACTGCATGCTGAAGATATTAATCCAAATGTTTCCCCATCAGAAACCAAGGAAGAACTGGGAGATCCACTCCCTACTGAGGTCCACGTCCGAGGCATTCAAGTTGTGAGACCCTGACCTATACAAGGAATCTTGGTATGACCTTCGTAAGGCCGTCAGGGACACCAAGGGGCAGTACCAAATTAAACTGAAACCCAGGCTAACCACACGGACATCTGTTGTTTGTGGCAAGGTTTACACAACATAAGCTACAAAATACTAAGTCAATCAGATTCATAGGCAAAAATACATGCCCACTTGTTGAGCTCAATACCTTCTACGCTTGCTTTGAACAGAAAGTGAGCGCAACGATGTCATTTGTCCTAATAGCTCGGATGTACCCATAGCCACAGTCACCGATGTTAGAGTGGAATTCTTGACAGTGAGCCCATGGAAAGCGATTGACCTGGATAGAGACCCCAGCCATCTACTTTGATCCTGCACATACCAGCTGGCAAGACGATTCACAGGCATCTTTAACCTCTCTTTACTACAATGTGATGTTGCCCCCCACAGCTTCAAAAAGACCATCACCCCGGTGCCAAACAGCGATCACGCTGCTGCCTCAACTGCTACCACCCAGTGCCTTTGGCCTCCATAATTATGAAGTGCTTCCAGATGTAGTCACGGGTCACATCAACTTCAGCCTACCAACTGCCTCGATGCTTTGCAATTTGCCTACTGGCTCAACAAGTCCTTGGCAGACACTGCTTCCCTGGCCCTACACTCATCCTTAGAGCATCTGATACCCAAGTCAGGCTCCTATTTATTCATTACAGGTCTGTCTTCAACACAATTCCAAACTAACTTCACTCAAAACTTTGAGACCTAGATTTCAGCTCCCCTCTCACTAAATGGATCTTTGACTTCCTGACCCATAGACTGCAGTCAGTAAGAAGAGGAGACAACACCTCCTCCATCATAATCCGCAACACCGGTGCCCCACAGGACTGCATAGTCAGTCCTCTAATATACTCCTTATGCACTCATGATTGTATAGCAAAATTCCATCCTAACCCCATTTTCAAGTTTGCTGACAATACCATCACTGTAGAGCAGATCCCAACCAACGACGAGATAGAGCACAAGAAAGAAATTGAGTACTCAGCAATATGGTCTAAAGGCAAAAATCTCTTCAATGTCAGGAAAACAAAGGAGCTAGTCATTGACTTCAGGAAGTGGAGTGGAAGGCACACCCCTGTCTGCATCAATGGCGCTGAGGTTCAAGCATCAGGTTCCCGTGCATCAGGTTCCTGGGAGTGATGATCACAAACAATCTGCCATAGTGCACCCACATCGACATGACATTCGAGAAAGCAGTATAATGCCTCTACTTCCACAGAAAGCTAAGGAAATTTGGCATGTCCACAAAGGACTGTACCAATTCTTATAGACGCATCACAGGAAGTATCCTATATGGATGCAGCATGGTGTGGTATAGCAACTGTTCTTCCCAAAAATTGCAAGAAACTACAGAGACATGAACACAGCCTAGTCCAGCATACAAACCAATCTTCCATCTATTGACTCCAATTATTCTTCACACTGTCTTGGAAAAGCAATCAAATTAATCAAAGACTCCTCCCCACCTGGTTATATTCTCTTCCACCTTCTTCCAGAGTGAAGATATAAAAGTGAAACACGTGAACATATTCAAGAACAGCTTCTTCCTGCTGTTAATGAGACTTTTGAACAGACCTCTCAAATGTTAACGCTGATCTCTCTCCTGCGTATTCTGTTAGTAATACTGCCTTCTGCACCCTTGTTCTGCTACCTGATGCACTATGTATGGCATGATCTGCCTGTACAGCACGCAAAACACCACTTTTCATGTATCTTGGTGCAAGTGACAATAAAACCAAATCAAATATGAAAAGGAAGGAAGGAGTAGTAGTAAAGTTTAATGAGGGAATTTTAGAACTCAGGGCCCAGCCACTAAAATTATAGCAAAAATTAGTGAAGGGGGAAAGAGAGGGTATGCAACAGGTCTGAAATTTGAGGAATACAGATATCTTGAGATTTTCAGTAGGACTGAAAGAGATCGCAGAAGCAGCAAGAAGCCAAGACCTTAGAGTGATGTTAAAACAATAACAATGGTTTCTCAGCAGGGAATGGCCTTCTGAGAATACTGTCCAATTAGCCTTTGGTTTGCAAGCACAGATCTAGTTATTTTAAAATCAACTTGTCCAGACATAATATGATACACATCCAAGCAGACAGGACTTAAACCTGGCCATTTGGCATAGAAGAAGGGATATTTCCAGCGTACCCGAAGAGCGTTACAAGCACAGTCCTAGTGTATCATGCTATCTGGTCCATCGTTCAATGCTGTCTACACTACAATAATGTAGTACTACAGTTTGGAAACCGTGAAGCAATTAATTTCCAGCATACAATGCAGAAGTCAGTCAAACTGCAACAGATCAACAGCAGTAAGTCATGTCAGAAGCATGGTTCAATATTTAGAAATATTAGGGCGTTAAATAAAGACCAGAGTCTTACTCACCTAGCTCAGTGTCTCTGATCCCCATGTAGCTTTCCAGCAGGTCATCCACTTTCTCAATGGCTTTCTCTTCAAATGCTGATGGCTAGGATCAACAAAGCATGCATTTGGAGTAAATCATTAAACAAGAACAAAGAGCCAACACAATGAAAAACTGGTCCAGGAAACAAATTTGTGTGACAAATTTAAAATGTCACCAGCTTCTTCCTCCAATTATTACTTTGTAGATGGAACAAGAAAACCACTACTCTATACTATACGTCTGAAGCACAAGCTAATCATAAAACCATCCACCCAGACTACATGAGATAATGCTGGGAGACAAAGACTGCTCAGGGGTCAATAGGGAAAATATCCATTCAACAGAACAAGCTTGACAGAAGTCAAAACAACACACTATGAGCTAAAACAAGTTAAATGAAAACACATTACTTTTTAATTGAGTAAAATGCATCAAGTTAAGCAACACAAAGGAGAAGGGAGAACAGTGTGTCAAGGAATTGAGTGGAATGAGCTTGCTGTGAAGCATAAATACCAGTATAAGTCAGTCATGCCAGTGTGCTTTATAGTGCATGCTATTCTATTTAATGTCCTCTAAAATAAGAAAGAGTTAAGGTCTAGGCTAAGTATAAGGCACTGCGTTTCAGATGCAATTCAACTGTTCCAATATAGCAACATCCCATAAACACAGCCTTGGCAAAGGCAAGTTCAGTAAAACAGATCGTCTGCCGTGCAATTCTCGTAGTAGGAAGAGAACTCCAGCTTTTAGCTGCACGAGAGGACCAAGAACTTCCACATCCAGCTTCAAGATTCCAGCAATTGCAGAAAGCTAAAACTAAAAATCCTGGTTCTGAGAGCGCTTGACTCCACTCACTCATGCCTCTTCTATTGTTCCTACTTTAAAAACCTGAGGCCTCACAAGCCATTTACTTTATTGGTTTTCAGCAGACTGCTTGCGACCTCTGTCTCAACCTTCCTTCATTTATAAATAAGACCAATACAAGGACAATATGTACCTCTTAAAGCCCAAGTATCTTCATGTAGTTAAGCATGTTCATTAAATTCTAATTCCTAATTTTTGGCAAGTATAACATAAGTTAGCACGATTTAATTAGCCTAGAATTAGCTGGTATACTTTTCTTCAGGGTGGTCAGCCATGTTTAGATAAAGGAAGCTATTTACTCAGTTCAGGTTAAACTGCGCTGCATTAGTTAGTTGCCTTGCTGAGCCTTCTACAATGATTTAAAAAGCCCATTTGGATAGGTTTATGGATAGAAGAGGTTTAGGAGGGCGTGAGGCAAACACAGGAAAATGGAACTAGTTCAATTTAGAATACCTAGCTATCATGGAGGAGTTGAACAGGAGGGTCTGTTTCCATTCTGTACGTCTCTATAACTGTCCATTTCTTTCTAGAATCCATCAATTCACCTTGGATCTCTATCACTTAATATCTTTGCCCAACAGAAATTTATCAAACAAAGAGTTTATGCCTTTTCCGTTCAAGTTCTTCTCTTGTTAGAGGTAAGCCTATTTGAATTTGGGCCAAATTCTCCAATGGAAAATTGGTAACTCCCATTAACTTTAAAATTCCTGATCCAGTAGCAATTGTGTCTAGCATGAGAATCAACAAGGAAGGTCCAGGCCAGGTTAGCCAAATCTGAACTTTGACTTCCTGCCAGTTCTTAACAGCACTTTGATCTTGCTTTTCCAACTGTTTCCTTTGTGAAACTGTGACCATACACAGTCAAGCTTTAGAATGTCACCATGACTGTTTTTAAACTAAATTCTCCACATAAACAAATAACTGGCTCAGACGTTCTCATTCCCGGTGGAGCAATCAAAACCATGGTTTCTACACAATATTATTTTCCAAAAGAAAGTATTTACTTGAAGCCTTGACTGCCATAAGGAGAACTTGGGCACTTTCCTATTCTGCAGCTTTTACTTTTCTTATCCTGTTGGTCAACTGCGTCCACCTGTGAAACACCAACTGCTCAATTAGTCACCTGCCAGCCGATGTGTCTCGGGTTGTACAGGAGGATCAATGCAATCGACAGCTTTAACTTGAAGTTGGCTGCCAGGAAATTGTTTCAAATCCAGTTGCTTCCTTGTTCGATGTCATAAAGGTTAACTGTCAGTGAAACATGGCATGGTTTTATCAACTCATGGATGTTCTGCCCTGGGAACAGGGATTAATTCTATTTATATAAAACTAGGACCAGGACAAGAGAAATCTAATGTTGAATGAAATCAAAAAGCATAACAACAGACCTTGACAGGGATGGGCACAGGCCACTGGCAAAATCCCCAGTCAACAATTGGTCATCTCAACCAGAGTGAGGCATGGTGAAAAGGTTACATATTGTATGTATGCTACATGATGAATAAAGCCCAGTCTAATAAGTTGCCTTTAGCTAGTAACATTTCCCTGAAGTGCTTCACTAGATACAGATTACAAGCCATCAGTTTACCTCGTCCTCCACAGTAGCAATGCCTTTTGCCCTCAGTCGTAGAGTTCCTTTTCCTGTGCCCACTTGCCCACCAGATGTAAATTTGCCTCCTCTGGAACGCTGCCCTATCATGTCTGCAGGAGAAACAAAAGCAGGTGAGCGTCAACCATCAAGTTGAATCTCAAATGTCACCTAGAGATCCCACAGGACAGGCCTTCAGATCGAAACACTTTCAAACTTCAGAGCTTGGTGCTCAAGGATCACCAGAGAAAGGAAGATTGAAACAAGTTGCTATTTAATTCATTCCCTAGACATGGGTGCTGTTGGCAGGACTGGTTATCACTAGCAGACCTTGAGAAGAAAGGTGGTGGTGAACAGCCCTCTTGAACTGCTGCAACCCACCTCATGCAGGGGAAACCCACAGTACTGTTAGGAAGAGAGTTCCAGGATTTTGATTCAGTGACAGTCAAGAAACACCGATACTGTTGCAAGTCAGAATGGTGCATGGCTTGAAAATGAACTTACAGATGATGGCGTCCCTACAAATCTACTGACACTGCCCTTCTAGAAGGAATTTGGGTTTAGAAGGCATTGTCAAATGGGAGCCTTGGTGAGTTGCTGCAGTGCTTTTGCAGATTATCCACACCACTGACCACAGGTGGACAGAGCAAAAGCTCCTCATAACATGGATATTGTCAGTCAAGCAGGTCTCTGCTCACAATATGAGCAAGTCTCTTGTTGGCTATTTGAAAATTACAGATTGCAGTGAAACATGACTGAGAAAGGCAAGTTTGAGAAGTTGGGACAGTGTGAGGATGAATAACAATGGGATAACACAGTTGGTTTATTAAAGAGGAATGATTCCAAAATCGACTTACATACATAAAACTGATCACATGGTATCCTTAATGCAGTAAATGGTACGATGGTATTTCACAGTACAGTTATCAAACAGAATATACCAAAGCCACACAAGGAGACAGTATGAGAGGTCAGATGCAAGGTGCAACTTATCTATATTACAATATCATTTTATACTTCAGATCTGAGACAATGGCATGAGCTTTTTGGTCTGCGTGTCTAAAGGTTTTAATGATGAACTTAAGTATTATTGCAGCATGGAGATTTCTTTAAGACAAATACTCAATCTACAAAAGATGCTTCTTTGAGGCTAATGGAAATGCATTTACACCAGGACAGTTTTGACAGCTAAGCAAAGTAAACAGTTGTACATCAGGCTTTCGGTTTAGGAGGTCCAAGATTCATCTTTTCCTTTTGATTAGTTTGAAAAAAGATTTCCAGTTTCAGTTCAACAGTTTTGTAAAGTCTCAGCCGAGGCTTGAGGCTGTTGCTCCTGAGAAAGTGAAATAGTTTAGAACTGTTAACAAGTTACTTCAATGTAAGGGGCTTAGTTTAGAAGTTTTAGACCAGCAAGTGGTTAAGTGACACTGAGAAAGTCTAAGCACAGTTACGAGGCTCAAAGAGGAGACTGAGATTTTTAGGAGTGGGAACTGAAGCATCTTACACGTTAAAACAATGGTATGGACAAGCCAGACTTCAGAGCCTGTTTCCATGCTGTATGACTGACCGAATATTTTTAGTGCTAGTGCAATAAAGAAGTACTGTGTAGTTTACCATGTTTCAGTGTTTATATTGCATATGTAGAGAGTTTGGTTGAGTCTATTTAATCCTCCTTTCTTTCACAGAATAAACTTCTGTTTCATTAATAAAACCAGACCTGTTGCTTGTATTTCAGTTAAAGACTATGTTCAATAAAACATATATGCTCTATCAAACCAAATTTCAATTTAGAATCTGACTTGTCCAGTAATAACCAGAGCTGAGATCGTAACAGGTGAGATGTGGATTTTAAAGAGTGCCTTAAAACCAGGAAAGGGTGGCAGAGGGGTTTAGGCGGAAATTCAAGTGGTCATGGCCCAAACAGCCAAAGGCTCAGCCACCAATATGGCAAAATGAAAAGTACAGGGGGGCATCCCAAGCTTCAGAATTTCCTCCCTAAATCTTTTCACCTTGAGGATATTATTCAAGGTCTATATGTCTGATTAGGTCTTTTGTCCCAATGGCTTGGTAACAAATTTTGCCATGATAAATTGCTCCCATACAGCAAATGGGATGGTTCAGCTCATTAAAGATGTTAGTAAATGTGCAGTTGATTTTGTTTGAACAGAAATTTTAAAAGGCTAATTGTTTGAAGATTCTTCGGCTTACAGTCACTTATTTTTCACCCCCCACCCTAGACTTGTGCTGCACTCCCACCTGCTGGTCAGTCTTCAGTAAAACTGCACATAGCAATCTTTAGAAATAAGGGAGTATTATTAATCACGTTGCATTTTCTAAGGCCAAGTACGTGGGAATTTGCAGATTTTCCTGTCACATTAAGATTCCCAAGATAAGTACAAAAATTTGGGGCTTCAGAGCAATCACACTAGCTTACAGACTGCCATCTCTACCATCCATGGACCTAGTTCCAGTGCAATACAAGAACAGGGCTACATAACTTAATGCCTCATCTGCAAGATGAATCACTGACACAGCATCCACCTTGCCCACTGAAATGGATGCAGAAGATCTTGCAGAATTATTTAACTGAACACCAGAGGGTTGCTCCCAGAAATTGTATGAAATCGTTTACCCCTCCATTAATTTCTTTAAGAAATTATCTAGTTATTTTATGATTGCTGTTTGCAGCACCTTGCTGTGCTCCATATTAGCTGCTGCATTTCACATGTCATAACTGCAACTACATTTCAAAAGCACTTCATTAGCTATCAAGTGTTTTGAGAAATCCTGGGGTTCCAAATGATATTACAGAAATGCAAGGCTTTCTTTATGCAATGATTGCACTGGATGAAAGCTCTAGCCACTTTTGCAACTTACGCTGAACTAGAAGCTCCCCACAAAACTCTGCAGGTTAGGAAAAGGACACTCATTTATCATCAGAATTACAAGTACCATGAGATTTTACATTGCATGAAAGGACAGACAGCAAGCTGTTTTATAATAGATCTTGAGGCATCATAAACCACACAAAAGGCTACTTTCCCATATTGAAGCCAGATTCTTTGCTCAGAAAATGCTGAAACTGTGAAATTACAAGTAGAGGTGGCGAATAGTACAGAAGAGGAATCAGCTGGAAAACAGGGACATAAGATAATGGGGTGTTTCATATGGAACAAACACCTACAAAGACTGTTTCGGACAAATATAGACTGAAGTAAAATCTAGTCAGCTAGGATGGTGAAAAAATGTCAGGACTGTTTCACACAAAGCTGTGGAAGTAAGTATCTTTAGAAGATGAAATGGGAACGTTATCACGGGTTTAAGAAGATATGCTTCTGAAGAGAAAGTAATTCGCCGACAGAGTGTGGGAAGATGGGAGTTCATGTACAGAAAAGGGCAGGCACCAGTTGTTTTTAATGGGATTGACATCAAGCATATGGGCTCAGCAGAAAACAACCCTACGAGACGGGAAGCCTCTGGGATGTTAGCTCAGAAAGGTATGGAATTAATAGGGAGAAAAAAAGAGCGCGAGTAAGGTACTCTGCAGGAATCCAATAACATTCTACTTACAGAACAGAGCTGCTGACTCACCAAAAGCCTTAAGTGGCTCCACAAGACGCAGTGTAAACAGCTGTCCCTTGACCAAACCTTTCAGCAGCTTGGCAACCTCAAAGTGGCGAAAACCGATAACACTCTGACCATTGATCGACTCGATAAGATCTCCAACCTTGATTGCTTCTATTCGGTCAATGAGGCTTCCTTCTTTGATTCTCTGGCAATTAAATCACAGTTTTAAAAGGGCGGCTGCTGTTTCATACCTCCATTGTGTGTACTGTCAGACTCGTTATCAGGGATGTATTGAGGAGAACGTGAATTTAAAGGTTTTTTGAACCCTTTGCTTCCGGGGTGTACCAATGGTACTACTATAATCACGCTACGGAGATGGATGGTGACTCAGGGACAGGGCCTCTGCCATTGCATGGCACTGGGCTACAATGAAAGAGCAACTTACTCCAGAACAAGCTAAAACTGGACCCTCATTAAGTGTGTCAGATAGGTTTTTTTGTCTTAGGAAATTAGAAAAACTAGCCGACTTAAAATAGTGTGTCAATGTTTAGTGATTTGAGTTAAGGGAAGGAAGGGAATGACATGAGATGTTGCATTTGCCTTTTGCTAAGTTTTTCAGCCTCTGGGATTAATTTGTGCTCTACTACAGGAAAAGAAGCTGGTTATTTGGTGACTACATGGTCAGTGATTAAGGTCTATTCTACTCCTAAGGTTCAAACTAGCATAGCAACTATGGGTAACTAATGTTAGTAAATTGTGCCTCTGACTCGACCAGCATTTACTGCACATCCCTTTTGCCCAAAGGACAGTTGATAATCAACAATATTACTGTTAGTCTAAAGTCACATGGAGGCCAGACCAGGTAAAGATAATATTTTTATTTCCTTAAAAAAAAGAGAGACACAGTTGGCTTTTTACTACAGCCGTTACATGGTCACCATTACACTAAGTTTAATTCCAGACTTTTATTGAATTCTAATTTCACTCTCTGCCGTGGTAGCATTAGAACCCTTGTTCTCAGAATATTAGCCTGGAATTACTAGTCCAGTGACAGTAGCACTATGACACCATCTCCTTGTAATACATAAAACATAACTAAATATAAAATTCAATGAAATAATTAAGTAGTTCCTGAGAAAAGTATTAAGGATGGCAGGATAAGTGATGTGTTACTGTTGCAGAATGTGGAAGTTCCAGAATATCAGTTTGGTCCAGGGGAAAATATGCCTGCAGCAAGTGTTTAAAGTTCAAGCAGCCACAACTCATTTGTGATTGGAGGCTTAATTGAGCCATGCATTCATCTTTCCAGTTTGATATGCTCAATGCCAATTTTCGCATGGCTGAATTAATAATGAAGAGATTGTCTGTGAAGTTTTGCCTCTTAATTTGGTGTGTAGCTTATCATACTAATTGTGCAGCGCCTCCTCCCTCTATCCTGCTTATGTCATTGTTATCTACATGGACAACAGCAACCGGATCCTCCGTCTCCCACTGCAAGTTTCTTTTCAGCCTTAAGCAGACTTCGCAAGCCCTGACTCAGCCATCCGGACCTGCACTCTTTGTTGCAGAGAACAGTGGCAGTCCCCATACTGTACTGTCCCCGACTGCCACTGCATTCCTCTTTGGTTTTTCCACATTTCTCACATACAGAGATATACGCTTGCCCTATCTGACTGGCTTCCTGAAATAAGGTACCATTCATCCTCGTGTCCTCACTTTCATCTAGACGGAACCTCAAACCTGTTAGGCAATTGCAACAGCTGAAATCTAACAGGTTTGAGGTTCCGTCTAGATGAAAGTGAGGACACGAGGATGAATGGTACCTTATTTCAGGAAGCCAGTCAGATAGGGCAAGCGTATATCTCTGTATGTGAGAAATGTGGAAAAACCAAAGAGGAATGCAGTGGCAGTCGGGGACAGTACAGTATGGGGACTGCCACTGTTCTCTGCAACAAAGAGTGCAGGTCCGGATGGCTGAGTCAGGGCTTGCGAAGTCTGCTTAAGGCTGAAAAGAAACTTGCAGTGGGAGACGGAGGATCCGGTTGCTGTTGTCCATGTAGATAACAATGACATAAGCAGGATAGAGGGAGGAGGCGCTGCACAATTAGTATGATAAGCTACACACCAAATTAAGAGGCAAAACTTCACAGACAATCTCTTCATTATTAATTCAGCCATGCGAAAATTGGCATTGAGCATATCAAACTGGAAAGATGAATGCATGGCTCAATTAAGCCTCCAATCACAAATGAGTTGTGGCTGCTTGAACTTTAAACACTTGCTGCAGGCATATTTTCCCCTGGACCAAACTGATATTCTGGAACTTCCACATTCTGCAACAGTAACACATCACTTATCCTGCCATCCTTAATACTTTTCTCAGGAACTGCATTCCTCTTTGGTTTTCCCACATTTCTCATATACACAGATATACACAAAGATGGATAAAAGGAACACTGTGAATTTGACGCCTTTTTTGGTGTTTGTAATGAACTCTTTCCAACTATTTGCCCAGTGTAATATAGTTTATTATGATTTTCTTGATAAATATCAGAATAATGAACAGAAGGAAGCCATCTGGCCCATTGAGCACGTACTGGTTCTTTGAATTAAATATCCTAATAGACCCTCAACTCCTCCCTTACACTAGCAGATCTAATTGTTTTCTGTTCAGGTATACGTTCAACCACCTTGTCAAAGTTACTGTTGAATATGCTTCCAACATCCTTTTAGGCAGCAGATTCCAGATCACAGCAATTCAATCATTAAAAAAATTCTCATCTAAGTTCTTTCTTTATCGCTATTCTTGAAAACTGTGACTTGTAAGGAAGAAAAAACATTTTTCTTAGCTAGGTGCATCATTTTCAATCACATTAACAGCCCCTTAAGACAAGCATATGTGCAGCTCTCTGGAGTGTGTTGCGCTTTGGAAAAAGTCTATAAAGCAAATTTCAGGTTTCCTAACCTTATCCATCCCTTAAGAACCAGTACCAGTTCGGCCTGTGAAACCTGCCTAACTGCTCCCTTCAGGTTTGGGTGGATCCCCAATTATGGTTCTGGTGGGGATTTCACTTCTGGTGTCAGGTGTGGCTCAGTGGGTAGCATGTTCATTCAAGTCAGAATGCTGTGGAATCAAGTCCCACGTTAAAGAGAGGGCTGGCATTGAATAGGATTTGAAAAATTGGCTTTATATTCTCTGAAGTTTGGAGAAATGAGAAACCGTCTCATTGAAAAGCTTGTAACAATGAAGGGGGCTTGACAGGGTACATACAGAGGCATTTCCGTCATTGGGGCGTTTAGAACAAGGGGACAGAGTTTCAAGATAGAGATGAGAAATTTCTTCTGTGAGTGGAATGGGAATCTTTGGAATTCTCTTCCGCAGAACAAAGAGAATGCTCTTTTGTATAACGTATCAAACACTGGGACAGAAAGGTCTTTGGCATCTTAGGGAATATTGGTGGATATAAACATGGAATTGAAGCCTGATTAACCAAGATGATACTGATGCAGCAGGTTCAACAGGGCATAATGTTTTCACCCGCTCCCATTAAGTTCAGAGGCTTCATAACAGAATCAAGATTGACACCCCCAGTCACTGTACAGAGGGAGTGCCACACTATCAAAGGTAATACCCTTTTGAGTGAGACAATAACATCAGCTGTATCTCAGCAGCGGGAAGAACTGCCAATTATAAGGTCCTTGTACAACAGGAGACACAGTCAGGCATAAGCTAATTACCCATCTCAGTTAACACTGTGCAATGTGGATTCATGCATGCTAGAAGCCAAAATGTCCAAATTCGTTGTTCATAAGCTTTACATGTACGGCTCATTTAATTGCTTGGGAATCCACTTCCTTAATCCTGTTACTTAACTGACACGAAGACAGTGCCCTACCCTCACTATTTCACAGGAAGATGTTTTCAGGAGTTACCTTGATAAATGCATAACCTGCTCCATTGTCAGTGATGGTAAGTCCCAAAGCATCTTCTGACTTGTAGATTTCAACTTCTTTCTTCTGCCCTTTGACATGAGCAAAGATGAAATCTTCAAGGCCAATTTGCCCACCTAGCAGTTTGTCCATGTCCACTTTGTGAGTGTTCAAAGTGCAGAACATAATCTATGTGATAACACAGGAAAACATGCAGTTAGGCTGGTCTGTGGTAACCAAATGCTTGTGCAGATATCATGTATGTGTGCAGGCACGTGTGAGACACTTCTCCATAGATTTATAGGGTGCCTTTAGTCAAGAAAGGAAGAAAGTGACATTGGGCACTAGAGACCAGGGATGTACTCCTCATAAGAGATAATGGGAACTGCAGATGCTGGAGATTCCAAGATAATAAAATGTGAGGCTGGATGAACACAGCAGGCCAAGCAGCATCTCAGGAGCACAAAAGCTGACGTTTCGGGCCTAGACCCTTCATCAGAGAGGGGGATGGGGGGAGGGAACTGGAATAAATAGGGAGAGAGGGGGAGGCGGACCGAAGATGGAGAGTAAAGAAGATAGGTGGAGAGGGTGTAGGTGGGGAGGTAGGGAGGGGATAGGTCAGTCCAGGGAAGACGGACAGGTCAAGGAGGTGGGATGAGGTTAGTAGGTAGCGGGGGGTGCGGCTTGGGGTGGGAGGAAGGGATGGGTGAGAGGAAGAACCGGTTAGGGAGGCAGAGACAGGTTGGACTGGTTTTGGGATGCAGTGGGTGGGGGGGAAGAGCTGGGCTGGTTGTGTGGTGCAGTGGGGGGAGGGGATGAACTGGGCTGGTTTAGGGATGCAGTGGGGGAAGGGGAGATTTTGAAACTGGTGAAGTCCACATTGATACCATATGGCTGCAGGGTTCCCAGGCGGAATATGAGTTGCTGTTCCTGCAACCTTCGGGTGGCATCATTGTGGCAGTGCAGGAGGCCCATGATGGACATGTCATCAAGAGAATGGGAGGGGGAGTGGAAATGGTTTGCGACTGGGAGGTGCAGTTGTTTGTTGCGAACTGAGCGGAGGTGTTCTGCAAAGCGGTCCCCAAGCCTCCGCTTGGTTTCCCCAATGTAGAGAAAGCCGCACCGGGTACAGTGGATACAGTATACCACATTGGCAGATGTGCAGGTGAACCTCTGCTTAATGTGGAATGTCATCTTGGGGCCTGGGATGGGGGTGTACTCCTCATAATATGGGTTATATCCAGCTGGTAGAGATCTTGGGTTACGTTGTACTGCATAGAATCATATAGAAGCTACAGCCCAGAAGCATGTTTCACCCAGCTGATCCATGTTGTCAGCTATTTTCCACATGAACCTCCTCCCATGCCATCATCTCATCCTGAGATTCCTTTCTCCAACATGCATTTATCTGCAAACCTCAAGTACAATTTTACTACTCAACCACCACTCACTTCGATAGCTGATTAAAAAGTCTAATCACTTGTAATAGTGAACACTTTCTTAAATCTCAGTAGTTTTATTAGCGACTCTGGTTATAGTCTTCCCATGGACAAATAGAAACATCCCTGCTGCTACCTTATCAAATCCTTAATGAAATTTTAAACAAGAGTACATGAACTGACAACTGGCTTTAATAAATTGATCAGTTTACTGGTCATTCAGATTCATACCTTCCCCTCATATTGAGCAAACAGCAATTCACAAGGCGCCTTCTTAAAGGAGACATGAAGGAAGGATAAATCTCGCACGCCAGCCTGCAATATTAGTTTGTGGCAGACCATAAAGAATGAACATGCAATTACACAGAATCTTTAATGTCATCAAGACATAACAAAGCCTTTCATAGCCAGTGAAGTATCATTGGAAGTCTATACACTGTTTCCTAGGCAAATATAACATCTAGTCATGTGCACAAAAGTGTATCTCTACTTCGAAAACAACACGGGCATGACAGTAACTAACAAAGGGAGAAATGAACAGCTCTGCAATCTAAGGCCTGTTGCCAAGGAACGTACTGATCTGTGGCCCAGGGTTGCTTCCAATGCCAAGAGAATCGTATAAGAATTGTAAACATTTTTTGTGTGATAGCTGAACAATTCAATTCGCTTTCTGAGGGTAGAAACATCCAACATCAGCTGACAGATAGATCGGCTGGAATTCAGAATTCTCCTGCTCCAGTTAAGTGACGACACCTATCCCAACAGCCCCAGATGTATCGCCACAGACATTAGATAAGCCTTTCTGAGAGTAAACTCACAGGAAGCGACTGGCCCAGATCGCGTCCCTGGCCGTGCACTCAGAACTTGTGTAGACCAGCTGGCAGGAGCATTTGCAGACAACTTTAACCTCTCCTTACTATGTCAAGTCAACACCTGCTTCAAGGTCATCATCATTCCAGTGCCAAAGAAAAATCACACAGCGTGTCTCAATTGTGACCACCTGGTGGCTCTAACCTCCATAATTATGGAGTGCTTCAAGAGGTTAGCCACATTGCACATCAAGTCCAACCTACCAAATTGCCTGATTCTTTGCAATTCATCTACTGGCACAACAGGTCTACAGCAAATGCCATCTCCCTGGCCCTGTACATCTCAAACATCTGGATAATAAGGATGCCTACGTCAAGTTCCAATATATTGACTACAACTCTGCCGTCAATACCATAATTCCAAACAAACTAATTTCTAAACTAAGACCTAGGTCTCAGCTCCTGCTTCTGGATCCTTAACTTCCTAACCCACAGCATGCAATCAGTAAGAATAGGTGACAATACCACCATAATCCTCAGAACAGGTGCCCCACAAGGCTGTGTACTCAGCCCCCTACTGTAGAACTTATACACCATGACAATGTGACTAAACTCCACCTCAATCCCATTTACAAGTCTGCTGACAACACTGGCGTTGTAGTTCGGATCTCAAACAATGATGAGAGAGGGTACAGGAAAGAGACTGAGTGCTTAGTGGCTTGGTGTAAAGACAACAATCTCTGAATCAACGTCAGCAAAACAAAGGAATTGGTAATTGACTTCAGGAAGTGGAGTGGAAGGCACAACCATCTGCATTGATGGTGCAGGGATGGAGATGGCCCCGAGTGTCAAGTTCCTGGAAATGATGATCAACAATCCGTCCTGGTCCACCTACGTTGATTTGACAGTCAAGAAAGCACAACAATGGCTCTACTTCCATAGGAGGCTAAGAAAATTCAGCATGTCCACAAAGACTGTTACCAATTTCTACAGATGCAAAGAACATATCCTATCTGGATGCAGCTCAGCATGGTAATGGTAACTGCTCTCCCCAAGACTACAACAAACTACAGAGCTGTGAACACAGCCCAGGCCATCACACCAAGTAGCCTCCCATCAATTGACTCCATCTATGCTTCCTGCTGCCTCGGGAAAGCATCCAACATAAAAGACGCTTCCCAACCAGGCTATACTCTCTTCTGTCAGGCAAAAAGATATAAAAGTTTTGAATACACATGCAAATTGATTCTCAAGAACAGCTTCTTCCCTGCTGTTATCAAACTTTTGTATGGACCTCTCAAATGTTAACTTTCTCTACACATTTTCTTTGCAGTTGTAATGCTATTCAACACTGTTCAGCAACTACCCCGATGCACTTTGTGTGGGACCATCTGCCTGTATCCCAACACATGTGACAAAAATAAAATCAATCAAAAGCTAAAAATGTGCTCTGGTTTAATAGCTCATCAATAAGCTGGTAGGGCAGTCTACACCAACCAAGATGACTTGTTTTAACTTCAAGAGTGGGGATCAAGCTAAACCTATAGCCACAAGATCCAAGGTTAACATTTAAACAACCATCTGAGCGTCACCTTTACGGTTCGAAGCAATAAGGCAGGATTGATTTGTTTGGAGAAGAACAAAAGCCTAAAACCATTATTATAAACATCGAAATTAGCGGTAGACCTTTTAAGAGGGAGGTCATAATGCCATTCTTCATTCAAACAGTAAAAGAAATATGGAACTCTTCCCCAACCCCAGAAAAAGCTGGTCAATGATCTGAAAGGACATGGAACCAAGATGATTAGATGGAGCCTAGAGAAAGGTCATGATCCAGATGAACAATAGAACAGATGCAGGGGCTAAAGGGCTGATCCTTCACTGAATATTTTTAAGACCAAGCTGGATACGGTCTTGGTAGGCAGGGAGAAAATAACGGTGATCATGGATGGAAACATGCACTTTGAAACAGGAATAGTTGTTATCATCTTATTAAATGATGGGCCAGGCCCAAAGGGCTGAATGGTCTACTTTTGCTCCAATTTCATAGGTTTATATGTTTCCCTCGACCAGCATGTTCAAACATCCATTTGCAGTAAACACCTCAAAACCAGATTTCCTCTTGATACTCAAGGGTTACAAACGAGGTTCACACATCCTTATCCTTTCCCACATCATTCATTTTCAGCAAGGATGCACTGAATAGGAACCTGACACCATTTTCTCTTCCTTCATCCAAGGGCTCAGAGACTAGTTTGGCAGATGCTGTAACACTGCTGCTGAAAGTCACTCCTCCAAAACAAAAAAGACCAAGCAATTGTTGTGTTGTTGGTCTCTAATCCAGGCAAACAACTCCACTACTGTTTGTGTTTTTAACTAAGTTTCCCACAGGACTTCAACCTCCACTGCTGCATCTCTGAAAATGATATTCAGTGCCACAACAGCTGCACACCAGGATACGCAGCAGACTCGTGAAGTGCATGATTGAATAAACACACTGCGCTGTCTTGAACAGTGGCCAGAGATGAACTTGTACCAACTGACAATACCAGCAAGAAACACAATTGAAGTCTCTGCTCAAAAATTGATTATTGTTAGGTTAGATATACAGCAACTGAAAAAAAAATCACAGAATCTTTAAGAAAATTTCAAATCTGGATGATACACAGATTACCACAAATAACAAACAACTCTCCCAAACACATTGCATCCCTAACTTTTGATCGCTCCATCATGATAGTCCAACCTTCATTTCTATGGCCTTGAACTCTGAACGCTCCTTAAATTTCAGCTGCTTTAAATAAGCTTCAGAAAAATCTACCTCTTTGACCAAGCTGTTCTAACATATCAAAAAGAACATAACCACATAAGGATAATTGCTCCTTGTGAAGTATGCTACAACATTTCATGAAAATGTTATAAAGGCAAGTTTGAGGCTCTATGCTATAACCATAATCAGCCAATCCACTGAGAGCAATCCTTATTTGCAACGTGTAAATTACAGCCACGTGTGCAAATAAGAACAGCCTTAATCAACTCAACATAGCACTGAATCTACTGGAAGCCTGGTACATATAGCAGGTTGTGACCAGACCAGAGGCTGATAAAAATGCTCTTTGGGAGATGCTGTTGTTGATTGACTGTTCTCTGGGGATACTTGAACCTAAGATTTTGCTTTTCCATTCACTGCATAGATTATCAACACAACTCACATACACCTGCAGCAGTTGAGAGTTGCAGCTCTTTCACTCAAAAGGACTGTGATGTAGTGCTAGTGTCAAATGGGCTAGTAATCCAGAACCTTGGCCTAACATTCTGGAGAAGTGTGTTTGAATCCCACCATGGTAGGTAGGGAAATTTGGTTTTAACAAAAATTTGGAATGAAAGCTGGCTTTGCCACAATTATCACATGACCCAGGTCCAAAACAATGTGTTGACCTTTACCTTTTGGCCTATTAAGAACATGCATTACATGCTGATTTAGCCAATGACATTCTTAACCTGTGAAGTAATAAAAAAAAGGACAAGAAATAAAACTGGCACTTCTGGGATTCTGTCATAGTTGTGATAAATCTGGAAAGGCAGAAGAATTGCTTCATCTTTTCCCTCACTTTTGCTGCTTGGTTTCACACCCACAGGACAGTCACATCAACATTTTAGGGCCAATGTTCCATTTGAAATTGTTAGCTCAGCAACTGGTTTGAAGCAACATTCCACAGTAAAGGCCAAACAGAAGGCATTTCATTTGGACCCAGGCTGCTGTGAAAAAACCCTAGATAAACCCATCCCCTCATACAATAGGAGTGGCCAATTTTCCCCACTGGAGAGGCAGGAACTATGGATTGTCATCCTACCATAAATGGTTGACCACTTATGACTGAGATGAGGAGGAATTTCTTCACTTGGAGAGTGAAGAAGCTTTGAAACTCCCTAATTAAGACAGCTGTGGAAGCTCAGCCACTAAGCACATTTGAGACTTTGATCTGTTTGCTCATAAGCCTAAGAGAAAAATCAAGGAGTAGGGCAGGAGATGGAATGACAAACGGAAAGCAGGAGCGGGGTAGGCCATTCAGTCCTTCCATGATCATGGTGGATCAGCATAATCAGCCACCTTGCATAAATAAAACAAAGAACCGTGGATGCTGGAGGACTCAGCAGGCCAGGCAGCATGTGGGGAGAAGGCAGAGTTAACAATGCAAGTCTACTAACTCCTCATCAGTTCTCTTTTCTACACCACAGATGTTGTCAGACCTGCTGAGTTTCTCCAACAATTTCTACTTTTGTTTCAGCCTCCTCAAACCCTGTTCCTGCTTTCTCTCCATACCTTCTGATCCTTTTAGCCCTAAGGACTAAATCAAACTCCTCCTTGAAAACAGCAAATGTTGCAGCGTCAACTGTGCTCTGGCAGATAATTCCACAGCCTCACTACTCTCTTCTCAAATGGCCTGGCCCATATTGTTAAACTGTGACCACTGGTTGTGAATCAAATACAATTTACAGAATAGTTTGCAGGGCATGTGACCTATGCTTCCTCAGAGATAGCAAGACTACAGATGCTGGAGTCCGTGATAACACCATATGAGGCTGGATGAACACAGGAGGTCAGGCAGCAGAGGAGCTGAAAAGTTGACGTTTCAGGTCAAGACCAATCCTTCTATTTCTCGTGTTATTTCCCCACATCACAAGTTTGCAGTATGCTGTCTAAAAAAAACTTCCTTTGTGCCTTCCTTGTATTGAAAAATAGGTTCAATGACCGTCACAGAAGAACTCCTGCTCCTGGAGGTGAACTTTAGCATGACAAATCCTCAAAACTCAGTCTTCCTTGAGTTTTCCAGTTAAATGCCAGAAATTACTATTCCCCAGTACCCAGTCTAAATACCATTACCTCGAACCAGCAGTTTGCTTAAACCAGGATTCTTAATGGATTTTTTTTAAAAATTAGGATGCAACAGCTGCAGGAAACACAGGAACAAGACAACAGTACAGCCGCAGACATTAATGCTGAAGTCAAATATAGCACAGAAACAGGCTATTCACTCAAGTCAATGCTGGTCTTTATAAGAGGAAACTCTTCTCACCATACCATCCTGGAGATTCTTCCCCAAGACTGCCTTTCCCAAAGCCCAGGGTCACCGTGTGCACTCCAGTTCTTCTCCCTGGCTGACAATTCCTAAGTATGTTTACAATATTCTTCCCTGACACGCCCCCAGGATGCCACTTGCAGTTTACCTCTTCACCAGGGTACAGAACTGCCTCTCTCCGAGAGGGGCCAATGCTCAAACGGCTGGTTGACCCACAAGGCCATCAACAAGGATCAAAGCTTAGACTCCGCTTTCCTTTCCCTCCACGCAGTCACTAATGCAAGATTCCTATTGGTTTCAGATTCTCAGCCTCATTCTACATTACCTCCTCTCCCTGTTTCGAGCCACACTGTCCACATACCAGCGCTTTGTCCAGCCCCACGCTTTCTCCCTACTTGCCCTTCCCCTCTCTCCTCTCCTTCACCATCCCTCTCCTTCCTCGTCACACCCAAACCCCATCTGTTCACCCATCCCCTCTCTCTATCTGAAGTGGGCTGTCCACTCTCCCCTTCCCCACCTGCCTCCCTCTCCTCCATTCCCCCCCTACTCCTGCCCTTCCCCTCAAACACATCTCCCCTTCACCCACCCCTCCCCTTCTAAACCTTCACCTGCGCCAGCTCTATGTTGAGCCCCTCTGACTCATTCTGGCTCCCCTACCAATTACACACCCACCCCGTCCCACTCTTCACCCAAGACTCATGCTGATCCACACCCCCAGACCAGAGCCGGCCCCATGCTGATCCCCACCCCCCCCACCCCCAGACCAGAGCCGGCCCCATGCTGAACCCCCCCCCCCAGACCAGAGCCGGCCCCATGCTGATCCCCCCCACCCCCCGACCAGAGCCGGCCCCATGCTGATCCCCCTCCCCCCCCCACCCCCCGACCAGAGCCGGCCCCATGCTGATCCCCCTCCCCCCCCCACCCCCCGACCAGAGCCGGCCCCATGCTGATCCCCCCCACCCCCCACCCCCAGACCCAGACCCAGACCAGAGCCGGCCCCATGCTGATCCCCCCCCCCCAGACCCAGACCCAGACCCAGACCAGAGCCGGCCCCATGCTGATCCCCCCCGCCCACCCCCAGACCCAGACCAGAGCCGGCCCCATGCTGATCCCCCCCCCCCACCCAGACCAGAGCCGGCCCCATGCTGATCCACCCCCCGACCAGAGCCGGCCCCATGCTGATTCCCCCCCCCCCAGACCCAGACCCAGACCAGAGCCGGCCCCATGCTGATCCCCCCCCCCCCCCCAGACCAGAGCCGGCCCCATGCTGATTTCCCCCCCCCCCCCCCCAGACCCAGACCCAGACCCAGACCCAGACCCAGACCAGAGCCGGCCCCATGCTGATCCCCCTCCCCCCCACCCCCAGACCAGAGCCGGCCCCATGCTGATCCCCCCCCCCCCCAGACCCAGACCCAGACCCAGACCAGAGCCGGCCCCATGCTGATTTCCCCCCCCCCCAGACCCAGACCCAGACCCAGACCAGAGCCGGCCCCATGCTGATCCCCCTCCCCCCCACCCCCAGACCAGAGCCGGCCCCATGCTGATCCCCCTCCCACCCCCACCCCCAGACCAGAGCCGGCCCCATGCTGATCCCCCTCCCACCCCCACCCCCACCCCCAGACCAGAGCCTCCCCCCCCCACCCCCAGACCAGAGCCGGCCCCATGCTGAACCCCCCCCCCAGACCAGAGCCGGCCCCATGCTGATCCCCCCACCCCAGACCAGAGCCGGCCCCATGCTGATCCCCCCCACCCCCCGACCAGAGCCGGCCCCATGCTGATCCCCCTCCCCCCCCCACCCCCCGACCAGAGCCGGCCCCATGCTGATCCCCCCCACCCCCCACCCCCAGACCCAGACCCAGACCAGAGCCGGCCCCATGCTGATCCCCCCCCCCCAGACCCAGACCCAGACCCAGACCAGAGCCGGCCCCATGCTGATCCCCCCCCCCCAGACCCAGACCCAGACCAGAGCCGGCCCCATGCTGATCCCCCCCCCCCCACCCAGACCAGAGCCGGCCCCATGCTGATCCCCCCCCCCCCACCCAGACCAGAGCCGGCCCCATGCTGATCCACCCCCCGACCAGAGCCGGCCCCATGCTGATTCCCCCCCCACAAGACCCAGACCCAGACCCAGACCAGAGCCGGCCCCATGCTGATCCCCCCCCCCCCCAGACCAGAGCCGGCCCCATGCTGATCCCACCCCCCCCCCCCCCAGACAAAGACCCAGACCAGAGCCGGCCCCATGCTGATCCCCCCCGCCCACCCCCAGACCCAGACCAGAGCCGGCCCCATGCTGATCCCCCCCCCCCACCCAGACCAGAGCCGGCCCCATGCTGATCCCCCCCCCCCACCCAGACCAGAGCCGGCCCCATGCTGATCCACCCCCCGACCAGAGCCGGCCCCATGCTGATTCCCCCCCCCCCAGACCCAGACCCAGACCCAGACCAGAGCCGGCCCCATGCTGATCCCCCCCCCCCCCCCCCAGACCAGAGCCGGCCCCATGCTGATCCCACCCCCCCCCCCCCCCCCCAGACAAAGACCCAGACCAGAGCCGGCCCCATGCTGATTTCCCCCCCCCCCCCCCAGACCCAGACCCAGACCCAGACCAGAGCCGGCCCCATGCTGATCCCCCTCCCCCCCACCCCCAGACCAGAGCCGGCCCCATGCTGATCCCCCCCCCCCAGACCCAGACCCAGACCCAGACCAGAGCCGGCCCCATGCTGATTTCCCCCCCCCCCAGACCCAGACCCAGACCAGAGCCGGCCCCATGCTGATCCCCCTCCCCCCCACCCCCAGACCAGAGCCGGCCCCATGCTGATCCCCCTCCCCCTCCCACCCCCACCCCCAGACCAGAGCCGGCCCCATGCTGATCCCCCTCCCACCCCCACCCCCACCCCCAGACCAGAGCCGGCCCCATGCTGATCCCCCTCCCACCCCCACCCCCAGACCAGAGCCGGCCCCATGCTGATCCCCCTCCCACCCCCACCCCCAGACCAGAGCCGGCCCCACGCTGATCCCCCTCCCACCCCCACCCCCAGACCAGAGCCGGCCCCACGCTGATCCCCCTCCCACCCCCACCCCCACCCCCAGACCAGAGCCGGCCCCACGCTGATTTCCCCCCCCCGACCCAGACCCAGCCCCATGCTGATCCCCCTCCCCCCCACCCCCAGACCAGAGCCGGCCCCATGCTGATCCCCACCCCACCCCCACCCCCAGACCAGAGCCGGCCCCATGCTGATCCCCCCCCCCCGACCTGTGCGGGCTCCATGTTGAACGCCTCCCCGAGTTTGGTGTAGAGCTCCCGGACGTTGGTGAAACCCTCCACGCGGCCGGTGGCGCTGCCGTGCGCGAGCTGCGTATGGAAGACCAGGCGCGGCCGGAGCGGGGGGCCTGAGGAGGAGGAGGCCGACCCTGACCCCGGGCCCGAGCCCGGCTCCCCACCCGCCATCTCCGGCTCCAGCTGCCGGCTCTCGACATCCGCCTCGTCGTTCTCCACCAGGGGAGCAGCTTTCTTCCAGCGACCCAGCGGCATTGCCCCAGCTCGGGTGCGGAAGCAGTGACCCGGCTCCCGCGGAGCTCTCGGGCTCCTGTCGGGGAACGGCCGCCCAAGGGGCGGAACCCCGGCGTCACGGGGTATGTGACAGACAGCGCCGGAAACCAATCGAAAATCAGCGCTGACAGCGTATTAATAATTAATAGTCCTATCTACCAATAGAAACCCGGCGTTGTCGTCCTCGCCCTCGCAGCTAACGCAATGATGGTCTTTATGAATATTAATAGATTTGGTTTTAAATTAATTATTAATCATCCAATCCGACCAGTCTGGAAGGGACCCGCAAATAAGATGCATACATAATTAAACTTTAATATTCTGGTCAGATGGGATCAGCTCTGGGGAAAAGAACCGCCGAGAGAGGAACCCCCAAGACATTTATAAATATTTAGATGAACACTTGAAATGCCACAACGTACAAGGCTAAGTGCTGGAAACTGAGATTAAAATGGATAAATGTTTGATGACTGACACTGACACAGTGGGCACAAGGGCCTTTTTCTATGCTATTAAAATTCTGTGACTGTAAAGGTTCTTGGGTTGGACAAGGCTATATAAATGCAAGCTATTTGTTTCAATTCCGATGTAAAAAGTGTGGTCATTACCAAACACAATGCACCCGATCGACTGAATCATAGAGGTGTACGACATGGAAGCAGACTCTTTGGTCCGAACTCATCCATACCAACCAGATATCCTACATTAATCTTGTCCCATTTGCCAGCAATTGGCTCATACCCCTCCTTACTGATCATTTACCTATCCGGATGCCTCTTAAATGCTGTAATTATATCAGCGTCCACCACTTCCTCTGGCAGCTTGTTCCATGCATATACCACCCTCTGTGTGAAAATGTTTTCCATTAAGTCCTTTTATATCTTTCCGCTCTCATCTCTCCTATGCGGGGGAAAATACTTTAGCAATTTACCCTATCTATGCCCCGAATGATTTTATAAACCTCTATAAGGTCACCCGTCAGCCTCTGACACTCCAGGGAAAATAGCTCCAACCTATTTAGTCTCTCGCAGCGGCTCAAACTCTCCATCTCTAGCCACGTCCTTGTAAATCTTTTCTGAACTCTTTCAAGTTTCACAGCATCTTTCCTAAGGCTGGAACCAACAAAAGTTTTTGACTTTTGACATCTAGACTCGAAACATTAGCTTGCCCTCTCTCCACGGATGCTGCCTCACCTGCAGTGATTTCCAGCATTTTTTTGTTTTCAGTCTATATGCCCAACATCTGGGTAAAGCATTTTCACTTTCCAGAAAATTACATTCTATAGACTTCAAAACACACATTACTGCGGCAATGACTATTCTCATACAGTTGGCTTTCTGCATAGTGACCTATCAACGTAAAGCTGGTAGTGGGTATTGTTCCAATCTCTGAGCCAGAAACTCCAGGGTCAATACCCACTCTGGGACATGGATGACCAGGGAGGATGTATTTATAATCTGAATGGTGAATGCAGTAGCAGCAGGAGACATTCCTGGTTTGCTGAGCAATACAGAAAATGTTGGACCTTCATCTGTAGGTCCAGACAGCATGTAAAATGCATGCTACTAGACCAACTCAGACACTGAGTGAACAGTAACATGCCATCAGCATAAATTACTTCTGCTGGGAGTTCAGTCATTACTTCTTATTAAAGGGTTTTCAATTTACCAAACCACAGAGCAGAAGTAACACTATAACCACAATAATGCATCTTATATTTTCTCCCATCATCTCACTATTCCCTGATGCCAACTCATAGCTTCTGTGAGTCAGCAAGAGATTATTGCGATGCCAAATCTTTTCTTTCTCAAAGTGCTTTTAAAACTAACACTGTCCAGCGAGTGCTGCTTTTAACTGGCTGTCAAGCACAGGGGACTGCTCTGAATAGCGCTACTGCGTTCCGCATCATCTCAAACTGAAGGATGTAAAAGATATAAGATTGTCACTAATAAATTCAGTAAGAAATTCAGGAGAAACCTCTTAATCCAAGGGAGCAGTAAGAACCTGGGTGCCGTTCTTTCTTCTACCAGGATGTAAGGTCACTGACAAGGCCAGGATTCATTGCTCATCAGACAGCAATAATGTCAACCACATTGTTGTGGGTCATAAAATCTTTACAGCATGTAAGGAGGCCCTTTAGCCTATCATGTCTCTGCTGGTCATCAAGCATCTGTCTATTCTAATCCCATTTCCTAGCACTTGGCTTGTAGCCTGTATGCTGTAGCATTTCAAGTGCTCATCTAGATATTTCTTAAATGTCTTGAGTGTTCCTGCCTCTAACAACCTTGTAGGCAGTGAATTCCAATACCCACCACCCTCTGGGTGAAAAGGTATTTTCTTGAAATCCCATCTTAATCTCCTGTTCCTTGCTTTGAAACTGTGCTTCAGATTAGTGATCACTCTACCAGGAAGAACAGTTTCTCCCTACATACCCATTCTAAGCCCTTCAAACTTTGTACACTTCAATCAGATCACCTCTCCTCAGCCTTCTCTGCTCTAAGGAAAGCAACCTTCATCTAACTAGTCTCTCATAGCTGCATCATTCCACCCGTCCAGTGCAATCACATCTTGCGTATGGCAAGGCAACCAGAACTGCATTTCTGATGAAGGGTCTTGGCCCGGAATGTCAGCTTTCCTGCTTCTAAAATGCTGCTTGGCCTGCTGTGTTCATCCAGCTCTGCACCTTGTTATCTCAGATTCTCCAGCATCTGCAGTTCCTATTAGCACTGCACACAGTATTCCAGCCATGGCCTATGTAATGGGACATACAGCTCCATTGTAATCTCCTTGCTGTAGTATTCAATCTCTTGACCAATGAAGACAAATATCCCACATGCCAGCTAAACCACTGGGGGTCTGGAGTCACATAAACCACATAAGCACAGATTTCCTTTCCTAAAGGGCATTAGTGAACCAGATGTGCTTTCACAACAAATAGATTCATGCTCACCATCACTAGGACCAGCTCTGAATTGCAGATTATACTGACTGAATCGAAATTTCACCAGATTTTCTGAACACTAGCCCACACCTCTGGCTCAGTGACATTACCACACCACCACCATTGCTTAGAACAAAGAGTATTTGGAGAGAATAATGTAAATGCATTTAGAGAGAAATCAGGATAAAGGCGTGGGAGAAAGGAATTGGAGGATATGCTGTGGAGTTGAGGGTGGCAGGAGGTTGATGTGTAACAATAGCATGGACCAGTGGGTGAAATGGCCTGTTCATGAGTTCTACATTCGGTGCAATACAAAGACACAGCATTAGCTCTGTCTTCATGTTGCATGAACAGGCAGGCTTCACTGAGTGGTATGCGGTAAGAATGCCAAGCTGTAGGTTCTCTGAATGTCTGCCAATTTAAAACATGGAGCACAGCCAATACAACAAAACCTATGTCATTATCAAAGTCCAGTCCTGGAAAATATACCTTTGAAATCTCTGAAAGGGTGCTGGAAGCAGACTCGATAGCAACTTTCAAAAGGAAAATTGTATAAAAAGATGAAAAAGAAGCTTAGCATGGCTGTGTGGAACTAATTGAAGAAAGTGTGTGGGCTGAATGGCCTCTTTGTGTGTCATACATTATAAACCTCTGCTCAACTATAGCATTCACTCTTCTTTTCATTTTATATTTTCCTTAGCCTCCCCCTATTTACTTATTGTCTCTCTCAGCTTCAGTCCCAAAGGAGCGACAGATTTTTTTAGTTTAGTTGATTATAAATAAAGTGCCTCACTTTGCTCAATATCCTAGAATAGCAACACTTTCTAATATTTATCACCATGTTTTGAAAATATTTCTTCTAACAGAACGGTTACACTCAGCCTCTCTTCTCAAGTTTGCTGTCTGAAGGCAGGGCTGACTCATTAATGCCATGACCTCTGCGTAAAAGCAGCCCATTTGATTGGCACCACATCCACATTCATTCACACTCTCCACCATCAACGCTCAGCAGTGGGTACCATCTGCAAGTTGCATTCCAGAAATTCTCCAAGCCTCCTCAGACAGCACCTTCCAAATCCACATTCACTCTCATCCGAAAGGACAAGGGCAGCAGTTACAATGGGAACACCAGACACTGCAAGTTCCCCTCCAAGCCACTCACTGTCCTGACTTGGAACTATGTCACTGTTCTTTCAGTGTCAAAATCCTGGAATTCCCTAACAGAATTGTGGGTCAACCAACAGCACATGGATTTTAATAGTTCAAAAAGGCAGTTCACACTACCTTCAAGAATAATTAAGGACAGGCAATAAATGCTGGCCCAGAAGGGGAATTGAAGCCCCACGCTGTACAATAGTCTGATCCACATTGGCTGCCCAGCAACTTAACCAATGTCAATGTTTACCTGAGTGGTGTATCCTGGAGCCATTGACAGTGATGGTCAAGGTTCCAATCTTGTTCCATCACAACTCACCAGGAACTGCTCCCTGCCACCACCCGCAATCAGCTTTGTACATTGATACTCAGCCAATTTAACTGATCTTCCCTAAGCCATGGAGCAAAACTCAAACCTGGTACTTCTGACTCAGAGACAGGGATGTAACCCCCTCCATAACATGACCTCCTCTTTTACGTTTGGATTGCGACTATAATCCTGCTCACTATCGTACAAGGAATTCCAGAGGCCAATAATATGGGACATTGTCAAAGTTTCATTGGGGCAACTGTATCAGATGTAAGGCTGGTTACGTGCACACCTGTACTGGTCCGTAGATAGAATTAAACTTTTTCTGTTAAAACATACAAGAGTGCTTACAAAATTAAAATGATTCCATCCGAATTCTCCCAGTTATGTAGCATGGAAGTCCCCACTATGTAACGATGTCAGTTCATGGAAACCATCTTTCTCCAACTAGCTCCTGCAACCAAGAATCTGCAGACAAAACTGAAAATACTGACGGATTCAACTCCTGCCACTTTGAACAGGGTACACAAACTGGTTCACATGACACTGAGTATCACTGTAATGTTACCCATGAAATTTAAAGACCAGTCCCAAGTATTGTGCTAATCCTAGATAATCCACTGTGGACCAACAGTCAACAGATAATACAGAATAAAGGGAGGCTCAAACTTAATCATTAAAAACCCACATTGCTCTTAAATTTATAAATTGCAGTGAAGTAGATCAGAAGGAACCAGTGCCAAAGAATGAACACGCAGCTTCTCTCTCATACTTGGCAACAAGTAAACAGCCAAGTGTATACACTGACACTACCAGAATCCCTAATTCATTGAAAGCACACAGAACTGTACTGGTATATCAGAGAAATGGCTACAGTGCAGCAGGGGGTATTTGGCTCATTGAGTTTGCACACCTCCACCAAAGAATATCGCACCCAGATCCAGCAACCCCCCGCCCCCACACCCTGTCCTGTAATCCTCATTTCCTGTGGCCAAACCACCTAAACTGTACATCTTTGGTATGTGGGAGGAAACCCATGCAGCCATGGGCAGTGTGGGGGGTTGCAGGGGATGTGATGTGTAAACGCCACTCAGACACCAGAGGCTGGAACCGAACCCGGGTTCCTGGTGCTGAGACAACAGTGCTGACCACTGAGCCAGTGTGTTATACGAATTAATCAACACCTGCGGCAGATTTTTTTTTTGTTTATTCATGGAATGCACACATATCGCTAGCTGGCCAGCATTCATTGCCTACCTCTAGTTGCCCTCAAGAAAACGATGGTGAGTTACCGTCTTAAACCCCAGCAGACCCACGAGCCCCTCAGGAAGGGAATTCCAAGATTCTAACCCATGAATAGTGAAGGAACAGCAATATACTTCCACATCAGGAATGGCGAGTGGCTTGGAGGGCAACTTGCAAGGGGGTTGGTGGTCCTATGCATCTGCTTCATTCAGGATAGAAGTGGTCATGGGTTTGGAAGTTAAAAAGTTGCTGACGAAAGATCTTGGATGAATTTCAGCACTGCATCTTGTGGACAGCACACACTACTGCTACTGAGCACCAGTCATGGAGGGAATGGGGATGTTTGTGGATGTGGTGCCAATCAAGCAGGCTGGTCTGTCCTGGACGGTGTCTAGTTTCTGTGTGTTGTTGGAGATGCACCAATCCAAGCAAGTGGTGAGTATTCCATCACACTCCTGACTTGCACCTTGCCGATGGTGGACAGTTGAACTTGTACACCAGTACAATCAGACAACTTCAAGCGCAAACTAAAATGTTGGATGTAGTTTTATTTTTAATTGCCTCGGACATTGTTGCAGGCAACTCGAGGATTTTTCCAAATCAACTTGTTTAGACATGCTGTTATGACCTGTGGAGCAAGGTTTTGTGAAAGAGCTTGAGATTCAGTTACTTACATTGACACTGCATTTAACTGTTGATATCTAGTTGCCCAGAGGTGGTGACGGGGATACCACTCACCAAGCTTCCTTAGACATCCCTATGAACAGCCAACACTGCAGTGTGAGACTCTCAGATGGATCTGCAAGATCACAGAATGCTACTGAAGCAGTTGACCCGAATACAAATCAATCAATCATTCTCATACTTTCTTCACGACACTCCCTCATTACAGGGCAGCTAACTTCCCCTGCAATACAGAAAACAAGTTCTTCCTTCTGTTTGAGGAAAAAAGAAGAAAACACCACAGATTCATTGCGTTCTAAAAACAAGAGAGAGCAAAAAAAAATCACCATTTTCTTTTATTTTGTCAGAAGCTGGTTAATCTACAAAGAGTAAATAAATTCTTGCCCTTCTTAACCCTGTCCACCATCTATAAAAGTAGGAATATTCTCCACTTGCTTGGAATGGGTACAGCTCCAAAGAATCTAAACAATCCTACTCCCTCCATTACTAATGTGCAGAGTACACACTTGTAGGCAATCTGCAACAATTTGTCAACACTCCTTTGACAGCACCTTCTGAACCTATGACCTCTAACACCTGGAAGGGCAAGGGTAGTAGATAGATGGGAACACCGCCACCTTCAAACTGCCTTTTAAAGTCACATACTTTGCAGACTTAGATGGGAACTGTTCTCTTTCCTAATTGGACCAAAATACCGAAATTCTCTCCCTAATAGCACTGTGGGAGCATGTTCACCACAGTCAGCACAGCGGTTCAAGAAGGGTGTTGGGCTCTTATGGTGTAGTGGTAATGTTCCTATCCCTCTGCCACAAGACCTGGGTTCAAGTCCCACATTGCTCCGCAGGTAACAACAACATGCTTGAACAGGTTGATTTGGAAATATCCTCAAGAAAGTTGCCTGCAACAACATCAAAGGCAATTAAAATTAAAACTACATCCAACATTTTATTTACCCGAAAGGGAAAACCCATTTTTGGTTTAAAACTTTGCAGCCAGACTGAAAAATCAATACGTTTGTTTGAGAAAATGAAGAAAAATGATTTATTGTCTTAACAAACAGAGTTACAGAGTTACAGAGTCAATATTTGACTAGAATGACCAATACAATTAATGCTGCATATTATTTTTGATTACAAATGGATGCATTATTTACACTGAACAGAACATATGGGATTGAACAGTTGATGCTGCAGTGTTCTGAAGGTACAATCTGTATACCAGTTTTCAATTATGTAAAGACTTGAATATAGATTGTTTTTTTTTTAAAAAACAGCCACCAAGCAACTTACTCAATAGTAAATGTTTCAAGTTGGGGTGGCTACTTTAATACCACAACCTAGCAGCTGCAGTCCACTAAAATACTATTTCTTTCTTGGCTTGGCCCGTTCCCGTAATCACTGGACTCCGAGGTTTCTGTCACAGTTACAGTGGCAGCAGTTCCTTGAGCTTTTCCTTCGTTGTGTTTGACAGATTTTCAGGAAATCGCACATTAAACTCAATCACCAAATCGCCACGCCGGTCTGGTTGTTTTGGCAGTGGCAATCCTTCGGATGCTATCCTTCTCTGAGAGCCTGGCTGAATAACATCCTTGAATGCCATCATGTGGGTTTTCTTATCCAGCGTCGGGATGGATAACGTGCAACCACAAAGCGCCTAAACAACAGAAGGAACAAAGGGGTTAGTGAAGTGACATTGGCTACCCATCTGCCCTCAGAGATTTGACAAGAAAAACCTCTCAACAACCTGCCATCGCACACTGCAATCAATTACCAAGACCTGCCAGAACCAAGGCAAAAATCTGACATCCAATATACCAAAAGGTGATGTTAGGAGAGGTGGTCAAAAGCTCAAATGAAAGAAGTTTAAAGTATACCTTAAAAAGGAGAGAGCTTGAGCATGCTAGTGCTTCTGAAGATACAGAATATCAAACATTAAAATCAATGAATCTCTAAAAAAAAGTCAAAATCACAAGAATGCATAAATCGTGTAAAGAGATGTAGGGCTGAAGAAGGTAACAATTTTGTTAAGGTGGAGCAAGGCCATAGAGGGATAACAATTTTGAAAAACAAAACATTTGTTTTAAAAGGGAATTCCAGAAGAATTCAGCACAAAGGGAGCTAGTTCAGGCCATTACACCAAAGGCAGCACTCCAATTTGTCACAGAACAGCTGCTCATTTTCTACAATCCTAACTTTCCTCAAAATATTCACCCTAGTTTGGAGTTCCACCACTGGATTCACTTCCACCCTCCTTTCAGACAGCACACTCCAGATCATAGCTCACTACATCAGAAAAATTATTGCTTCTATTTGTGGATTTTGCCGATTGTCTTACACATGCCCTCTGGTTGCCAGTGAAAACATTGGCTCTTTACTTACCAGGTCAAAAACCGGTCCATAATTCTGAAACACTCAATTAAATCTCTCTGCTCCAAGAAAAAACACACTCCAGCTTCTCTAGCCTCTCCAGAGAACAGGAATCTTCCACATGTGGGTGGTCAGAGCCCCTTCTGCAAGCATACCCTCCCCCCCCCGACCCCCCCACCTCCCAGAGTCTTAATAAAACACGAATCAAAAACAGCACTTACCTCCCGGAGGCTGATCCTCGCTTGATAGATGATGTCAGACCCATTCCGTTTAAAGACTGGATGTGGCTTGTCTTTTAGCACAAAGATAATATCTGCTGGAATGTTGTTGGCGGTTTCATCGCCCTCCTTGGGGAAGGTGATCTTTGTCCCCTCCTTCCAGCCCTTCTTGATTTCAATGGTGAGGATGGTGTCCTCCTGCCGTGACGTGTGCCGGTCAGGGTTTAGCCGCTTCCGCCGGATCTTCATCTTTTTGGTGCAGCCAGTGAAGATCTCCTCCAGAGAAACCTTCAGCTCGTGCGTGACCGGAGGGTCCTGCTTTTTGGCTGCGCCCCGCGTTCGCTGAAAGCCAGACATGCCACCCATGTTCCCCATGCCACTCATGCCAAAGCTGCTGAAAGAGCTCAGTGGATCATCGTCAATCTCCATGTCTTCTTCGCCATTTCTTTGTCCAAAGAAGATGTCGAATGGGTTCCTTCCACCAAAGAATTCGGCAAACACGGCGTGGGGGTCCCCATGGAATGTGTACTGGAAGTTGGTGCCGTTGGGACCTGCAGCTCCACCACCCTTTAACCCTAAAGGGGACAGGGGAGGGAGACAAGGGAGGAGAAAGAAAGAGATACAAGTCTTAGAAAATGACCAAACATCAGTGGATAATGATATTCTCAAGCTATCAAGATGGTGAACTGACTGAACGCAGTAACAGTAGGGACAGGGAGAAAATCCAAACCAGCTAAATTGTCATAAACTGACTTATGTTCAGTAATTACTGCCCAGAGAAACAGCATTACTCCTTAACAACCTCTAAACTGAGGGGACTGTCCATAAAACACTTTAGGAGAAGTGATCACTGACACACATCCGAAGGAGATTGAGGTTGGGCAATTAAAAGACTCATTTACTTTGTGGGCTTTAAAGTGTACCTTAACAGTAATGACAAGTGGCAGTGCATGTTGTGGAAATTACAGACCAGTTGTACAGCATGGAAACAGATCCTTCAGTTCAACTTGCCCCTGCCAACCAGATATCCTAAATTTATATTCAGTCCTATTTGCCAGCATTTGGCCTATCTCCCTGTAAACTATCTATTCGTGGACCCATCCAGATGCCTTTTAAATAGTCTAATTGTACCAGCCACCTCCACTTCCTCTGGTAGCTCATTCCATACAAGGACCATGCCTTGTGAAAATTTTGCCCCTCAGGTCCCTTTTATACCCTTCCCCTCTCACCTCAAACCTATGCTCTCTCGTTTTAGACTCCCACACACCACCCCCACCCACCTTGGGGAAAAGACTTGTCTATTAACCCATGCATACCTCATGATTTTATAAACCTCTAAGGTCACCCCTCAGCCTCAGATGCTCCAGGGAAAATAGCTCCAGGCTATTCAGCCTCTCCCCTGTAGCTCAAACCCTCAAACTCTGGCAACATCCTTGTAAATCTTTTCTGAACCCTTTCTAGTTTCACAACACCCTTCCTATAGCAGGGAGATCAGAACTGAACACAATATCACCTGGATTTTGATGGGTGACATTGTCAAAAACATTCAAGAGTGTAACATTAGAGGAAGACATTTGTTGGAAGGTTGCAGGGCTGGGGAGTTTGCAGAGACGTTGCTATGGAGGGAATTGAATTCAAGGGCAAGATGTTAAAACAGTCGCTGGTCAGGGGAACAAGCAGAGGAGTAAGAGACATGGAGAATTCTTAGATAGTAGGAATTGCTGATGCTGGAGTCTGAGATAACCAGGTGTAGAGCTGGATGAACACAGCAGGCCAGGCAGCAGAGGAGCAGGAAGACTGACATTACGGGTCTGGACCCTTCTTCAGACATAGGGGAGGGGAAGGGGGCTCTGAAATAAATAGAGCCGGGGCAGGCAATGATAGAAAGTGGATACAGGAGCAGATAGTTGGGAGAGAAGACAGACAGCTCAAGGAGGCAGGGATGAAGCCAGTAAAGGTGAGTGTAGGGAGGGAGTTAGGATGAGGGTTGGTCAGTGAGGGAAGGGAAGACAGGCAGGTGGGGATGAGGTGGGCTGGTGTTGGAACGAGGTCGGGGGTGGGGAGATTTTGGAGCTTGTAACGTCCACATCCTTAATTCAGGTACGGACATCAGCATTTTAGATAAAAAGCCGTCCAGGAAATCACTAATTGTATCTGCAGGTATCGAAGGTGTACATGAGGCAAGACAGGCAGAGATGAGCAATATTGCCGCTAAGAGAGAGTACAGGATTGGAAGCTCACTATGTGGTCAAATTGGAGACTGACAGCAAAACAATCAGACAATGATGGGGGACAGTCCCTAGCTGGGAAACAAAGAATAATTCTGGTGAATTACCTCTGCATTTACTAAAATTCAATAAAGCTAAGCAACTTGCAGGATGATGTAGACACAACAACTGTATTAGCAGGGTATCACAAGTGCTCATCCTCATGGAATCCCATGAGGAAGTTAAAAAAGTTTAATGCTTCCACTTATTCCAGTCACCTTTAGTTTCTGAGCACTTGAGTTCAGCACCTACAGATCATGTTAAAAGCATTAGGAAAAAAAAGTCCTTCTAAAACTCCCGACCCACACTTTCAAACTGAGCAACCCATAAGTGAAATATTGAGGAGAGCAGGAATGTGTTGAAGGATCTGAAGAGTGGCTTAGATGTCCTCCTGTTTGTTTGGTGCTATCTACATCACATGCACTCTAGGCTCACATTCTGTCACAACTGTTAAATAAAGGAAATGGCCATGTTTAATATCAGCCTATGTTCAAGATAAATTTCAACTGGTAGAGATAACGTAGGTCAGATAGTTCTCCACCAGTTTATTACGTACAAGGGTTTCAGACTGGCCTCCTGTTTTGGTGAGGAGTTCTGTTGGAATTTAGCTCCAGAGGCAACAACAATCAGATACTTATTCTTTATGATCATCCTCACCAATGTTGGTGAGCTCCTGAACCTAGTGGGATTGCCACCTCATGCCCAGATGTGTTGAACTTCCAGTTTAATTTTTTGAAATTAGAGCCAGGCTGTTCAGCAGTGGTGCTGGCTGGGGGACTCACACAAAGAACAGTGAAAATCTGGAATTCCCTCTCCCTACAATATGCTGGGAAAGGTAAGAGCTGAAAACTTGTTTAAAAATTAGCACAGAGAACATAGGTATCACTGCTTGGACCAGCCTTTATTTATCCATAAGTGCCCTGCAGAAGATAGTGATGAGCCATTTTCCTGAACCACTGCCCATTTGGCCTAGCACACACAACACTGTTAGGGATGGAGTTCCAGGATTTTGACCCAGTGATAGTGAAGAAACAGTAATATATTTCCAAATCATGATGGTGGGTGGCTTGGAGGGGAAACATGCAGGTGGTGGTGTATCAGGAGAGTTAACCATAAGTTTTGGTCACATGAGCCCACCTCTCAATGAGCATTCTTTTCATTGCAGAGGGCATCATCCTAGATGGCAGAAGTCACATGTTTGCAAGATGCTGTCTAAGGAGCCTGGACAAGCTAATGCAGTGCAACTTAATTGAAAAGATTTCAAATTGAGTTAATAAATCTTCGTTAGGAAGATGAAACCAAGATGGATAAAATAATGTCTAGATACAGATCAACCGTGATCTGACTCAATTGCAAAGCAGAATTCAGGGACCAACTGGTCACTTCTTACCCACAACCCTATGTCCCTTAATCATGTCTATTACCACTACTCCTGTACATTATCAAGGAGGATGCAATGAACACAGTTACCACAATTACTCCAAAGGTTCACACACTCTGACTTGTCACTGAGAAAAACAGGCTGCTCAGGCAAAACAGGGCTTTCTTTCCAGGAAGACCAGTAATGATTACAATTATCATTGTGGCGGGGGGGGGGGGAAAGAGTATTCATATATTCAGCTGATGTGGGTTACAACTGTCCCTTTTTGTTTCCAAGTGCTGACCAATATGGATCTTATTCAGTCAGCAGGATCCAACAATATAAAAGGAAGATCATAGTGAAAGGCTGATGTGGACAAAGCCTGTGGTTAACTCTCATGATGGTCGATGAGTATCGCAACACAAAGCAAGTGCTAGAAGGTCAGACAGTAGGAACATCGACAGTTCAATTTTGGGTCAGTGCCGAGTTAGCTGATCACAGGCAGTGCAACTGCCATTGGTTACAGTTATTCTGGTGCCGAGAAAAGGGTGAAAAACAAAATTGCATTTACATAGAGCCTTTTACACTCTGGCAGTGTGAAGGGCTCGACTGTTAATGAAATATTCTTGAATTGTAGTCAAGACTAGGGATGGAGGAGATCAAAGATATAGTGAAGGATGAGACCAACAAGGAATTATGATTTGAACACTAATGTGTTATTGGAATAGGACCCAACATAGGTCAGCAAGCACAGGGCAATGGCAATCAAGACATTTGACACGACGCAGTGAGAAATGTTCACTCAAGTCTTCTCACCGAGTAAATGAAGCCCAGTTCTTCTATTAGAATATTTATACTGTTACATCTGATTAATAACCTGCTTTTATCAGAGTGAATGCTTTGCTACGAAACACAGCTGAGGAGTTGAAAGCTGCATGTGCCAATTGACCCAGAGGATTTCAATGTAGTTGCCACCTGGTTTGCATATTAATTAGGGTCTGCAGTGAATCACTGCCTTCAGGCAGTTCTATCCATATGCAATGTCGAAAAGCCAAAGTAGCAATTAAAGGCCACAAAGGCTTTCATCACAATTTTGAGTTAGAGACTATGGGTGCAATTTTGAACCTTACGAAAAAAGCTGCACCCTTTCTGTATTTTGAAAACCATAGCAAGCAGTTCAAGATAGAAATGACTACAGACTAGCCCTGCCACTTTGGCAGTGTGATTAATGGTGATAGTTTCCACACTGACTCACTCTCAATATCACAAGGAAGGTCGGGCTTAAATCCAGGATGGTGGCAGTACATACCCTTCCTAAATCAGGTGGGAAGGGTGGAACTAACTTTAACTTGAAAGCCACAAATGAGGAAGACAATTTCAGCCATCCCAAAACAATCATCCACTTCTTGATAATGAAATGTGAGGCTGGATGAACACAGCAGGCCCAGCAGCATCTCAGGAGCACAAAAGCTGACGTTTCAGGCCTAGACCCTTCATCAGAGAGGGGGATGGGGTGAGAGTTATGGATTAAATAGGGAGAGAGGGGGAGGCGGACCGAAGATGGAGAGAAAAGAAGATAGGTGGAGAGGAGAGTATAGGTGGGGAGGGAATAGGTCAGTCCAGGGAAGACGGACAGGTCAAGGAGGTGGGATGAGGTTAGTAGGTAGGAGATGGAGGTGCGGCTTGGGGTGGGAGGAAGGGATGGGTGAGAGGAAGAACTGATTAGGGAGGCAAAGACAGGTTGGACTGGTTTTGGGATGCAGTGGGGGAGGGGAAGAGCTGGGCTGGTTTTGGGATGCAGTGGGGGAAGGGGAGACTTTGAAGCTGGTGAAGTCCACATTGATACCATTGGGCTGCAGGGTTCCCAAGTGGATTATGAGTTGCTGTTCCTGCAACCTTCGGGTGGCATCATTGTGGCACTGCAGGAGGCCCATGATGGACATGTCATCTAAAGACTGGGAGGGGGAGTGGAAATGGTTTGCGACTGGGAGGTGCAGTTGTTTATTGCGAACCGAGCGGAGATGTTCTGCAAAGTGGTCCCCAAGCCTCCGCTTGGTTTCCCCAACGCAGAGGAAGCCACACCAGGTACACTGGATGCAGTATACCACATTGGCAGATGTGCAGGTGAACCTCTGCTTAATGTGGAAAGTCATCTTGGGGCCTGGGATAGGGGTGAGGGAGGAGGTGTGGGGACAAGTGTAGCATTTCCTGCGGTTGCAGGGGAAGGTGCCGGGTGTGGTGGGGTTGGAGGGCAGTGTGGAGCGAACAAGGGAGTCACGGAGAGAGTGGTCTCTCCAGAAAGCAGACAGGGGTGGGGATGGAAAAATGTCTTGGGTGGTGGGGTCGGATTGTAGATGGCGGAAGTGTCGGAAGATGATGCGTTGTATCCGGAGGTTGGTGGGGTGGTGTGTGAGAACGAGGGGGATCCTCTTTGGGCGGTTGTGGCGGGGGCAGGGTGTGAGGGATGTGTTGCGGGAGACGTGGTCAAGGGCGTTCTCAACCTCTGTGGGGGGCAAGTTGCGGTCCTTGAAGAACTTGGACATCTGGGATGTGCGGGAGTGGAATGCCTCATTGTGGAAGCAGATGCGGCGGAGGCGGAGGAATTGGGAATAGGGGATGGAATTTTTGCAGGAGGGTGGGTGGGAGGAGGTGTATTCTAATTAGCTGTGGGAGTCGGTGGGCTTGAAATGGACATCAGTTACAAGCTGGTTGCCTGAGATGGAGACTGGGAGGCCCAGGAAGGTGAGGGATGTGCTGGAGATGGCCCAGGTGAACTGAAGGTTGGGGTGGAAGGTGTTGGTGAAGTGGATGAACTGTTAGAGCTCCTCCTGGGGAGCAAGAGATGGCGCCGATACAGTCATCAATGTAACGGAGGAAGAGGTGGGGTTTGGGGCCTGTGTAGGTGTGGAAGAGGGACTGTTCCACGTAACCTACAAAGAGGCAGGCATAGCTGGGGCCCATGCGTGCGCCCATGGCCACTCCCTTAGTCTGTAGGAAGTGGGAGGAATCGAAAGAGAAGTTGTCGAGGGTGAGGACGAGTTCAGCTAGGCGGATGAGGGTGTTGGTGGTGGGGAACTGGTCGGGCCTGCGGGACAGGAAGAAGCGGAGGGCCTTGAGGCCATCTGCATGCGGAATGCAGGTGTACAGGGACTGGACGTCCATGGTGAATATGAGGTGTTGGGGGCCAGGGAATTGGAAGTCCTGGAGGAGGTGGAGGGTGTGGGTGGTGTCACGGACGTTGGTAGGGAGTTCCTGGACCAAAGGGGAGAAAATGGAGTCCAGATAGGTGGAGATGAGTTCGGTGGGGCAGGAGCAGGCTGAGACGACGGGTCGACCAGGGCAGGCAGGTTTGTGGATTTTGGGAAGGAGATAGAGACGGGCCGTGCGGGGTTGGGGAACAATGAGGTTGGAGGCTGTGGGTGGGAGGTCCCCTGAGGTGATGAGTTCATGAATGGTGTTGGAGTTGATGGTTTGGTGCTCAGGTGTGGGGTCATGATCGAGGGGGTGGTAGGAGGTGGTGTCGGAGAGTTGGCATTTGGCATCAACGATGTCGAGGTCAGTGTGCCATACTACCACTGCGCCACCCTTGTCTACAGGTTTGATGGTGAGGTTGGGGTGGGAGCGGAGGGCTGCCCGTTCTGCGGGGGAGAGGTTGGAGTGGGTGAGGGGTGGAGAGGTTGAGGCGGTTAATGTCTCGATGGCAGTTAAAAGGTGAAGAGGTCGAGGGAGGGTAGGAGACCTGGGGGTGGTGTCCAGGAGGAGGACTTGTGCTGGATGTGCGTGAAGGGGTCAGTGGAGGGAGGGTTAGGTTCCCAGTTGAAGAAGTAGGCGTGGAGGCGAAGGCGGCGGAAAAACTGTTCTGTCTTTCTCTCCCCCCCCCCCCCCCACAGTGGTCGAGAACGCCCTTGACCACGTCTCCCGCAACACATCCCTCACACCCCGCCCCCGCCACAACCGCCCAAAGAGGATCCCCCTCGTTCTCACACACCACCCCACCAACCTCCGGATACAACGCATCATCTTCCAACACTTCCGCCATCTACAATCCGACCCCACCACCCAAGACATTTTTCCATCCCCACCCCTGTCTGCTTTCTGGAGAGACCACTCTCTCCGTGACTCCCTTGTTCGCTCCACACTGCCCTCCAACCCCACCACACCCGGCACCTTCCCCTGCAACCGCAGGAAATGCTACACTTGTCCCCACACCTCCTCCCTCACCCCTATCCCAGGCCCCAAGATGACTTTCCACATTAAGCAGAGGTTCACTTGCACATCTGCCAATGTGGTATACTGCATCCACTGTACCCGGTGTGGCCTCCTCCTCATTGGGGAAACCAAGCAGAGGCTTGAGGACCACTTTGCAGAACACCTCCACTTGGTTCGCAATAAACAACTGCACCTCCCAGTCGCAAACCATTACAACTCCCCCTCCCATTCTTTAGATGGCATGTCCATCATGGGCCTCCTGCAGTGCCACAATGATGCCACCCAAAGGTTGCAGGAACAGCAACTCATAATCCGCTTGGGAACCCTGCAGCCCAATGGTATCAATGTGGACTTCACCAGCTTCAAAATCTCCCCTTCCCCCACCGCATCCCTAACCCAGCCCAGTTCGTCCCTTCCCCCCACTGCACCACACAACCAGCCCAGCTCTTCCCCTCCACCCACTGCATCCCAAAACCAGTCCAACCTGTCTCTGCCTCCCTAACCTGTTCTTTCTCTCACCCATCCCTTCCTCCCACCCCAAGCCGCACCTCCATCTCCTACCTACCAACCTCATCCCACCTGCTTGACCTGTCCGTCTTCCCTGGACTGACCTATCCCCTCCCCACCACTATCTTCTTTTCTCTCCATCTTCGGTCCGCCTCCCCCTCTCTCCCCATTTATTCCAGAACCCTCACCCCATCCCCCTCTCTGATGAAGGGTCTAGGCCTGAAACGTCAGCTTTTGTGCTCCTGAGATGCTGCTGGGCCTGCTGTGTTCATCCAGCCTCACATTTCATTATCTTGGATTCTCCAGCATCTGCAGTTCCCATTATCACTCATCCACTTTTCCTTGTTGTCGTACCCGATTGGATTTCTCTTGTTACAGCTTTGATACTCTATATATTCTAAACGTTGTCCACTGAGGGAAAATAACTGTGTACCAACAATTAAGAACATTGTTGATTCAAGTCTTAATTTTTAGCTGAATGACAACAGTTAGAAAGTGTGCAAGATGGATAGATTTCCAGATATCAAGGGATATAGAAACAATGCAGGAAAATGGCATTGAGGCATATTCAATGACAGAGCACGTTGGAGGGGTTCAACAGCCTTTTCCTGCTCCCAAGCACCTAATTTGATCTACATTAGATCTTTGCAGTTTAAATTTAAATCAGATTACTGAACATCAGCCAATTCAAAACAATCATTTCTTTTTACTTATCTGTTGTGATACAAAAGTCCAAAAAGCAAATCAGTCAGACAGCACCACCTGAAAAGGTGTGTGCAGGGTCAGATTAAAGTCTTTCTTACCTTCTTCACCATATTGATCGTAGATTTCCCGTTTCTTAGGATCACTCAGTACATCATAAGCCTCAGCAATTTCCTTGAACTTATCCTCTGCATCTGGGGATTTGTTCTTGTCTGGATGGTACTTAAGGGCTAGCTTCCTGTATGCCTTCTTGATATCTTCTTCTGCTGTTCCTTTAGTAATGCCCAGTATTTTATAATAATCCTTCCCCATCTTCTACCTACAAAAGTGTAAAAAAGATACCATATTAGGTCAGCACTCAGCCTTCACCTCAGCACCAGAGGAATGGCCCCTTCTCTCACTATTTCTCTGCTCCACATAGTGTAACCAAACAGTTCCAACAATCATCCATTGCACCTGATCAACATGACACCTCCCCCAGAAGCCGAGGAAACAAGTGGTGTTAGGCAGATCTCAGTGGCTCGTACTCCCATCTGAGTCCAGGAGCCTTGCATTCGGGCTCTGTTCCAGAGAAATCAGGTCAATTTAGTCGGCATTCTGTGCAGTATCGAGGTACTGACAGGGGTGCCATCATTCCACTAAGACCCCGCCTGGCCTTAAAGGTAAATGTGAAAGATCCCAAGACTTATTCCTCAGCCAGCATCAACATCAGGGATTCTCTGGTCATTATCACATTGCTGTTTACTGGAGGTTGCTGTGCAGAAGACTGGCTGCTGTGTTTCCTGCATTACAGCACAGTGACTATACTGCAAGGTAGCAGCTGACATCCTGTGGCCATGAACGTAACAACAGAAACACAACATTCTCTCACGTGATGAATTAATATCTGAGCAAGGGGTTAGAACAAGAAAAGGATCTCAATTCTGAACACATTCTTGCCTGATGTCTAAACCCACATCCATGAGGGGGGCAGTACAGTGGTTCAGTGCTTAGAACTGCTGCCTCAGTGCCAGGGACCTGGGTTTGATTCCCTTCTGGGGCAACGTTCTGTGCAGTTGGCACTTTCTCCCTGTGTCTACCTGGGTTTCCTCCCATGGTCCAAATAATTGCAGGTTAGGTGGATTGGCCGTGCTAAATTGCCCATATACTGTCCAGGGATATGCAGGCTATGTGGGTTAGCATTGGAAAATGCACAACTACATTGACTGGGTGTAAAATCAGGGTATAGTTAAATCCCCTTTACATTTACAAATACAGCATTACAGGTAGGGGTGAGTCTGGGTGGGATGCTCTTCGGAAGGTCGGTGTGGACTCAATGTTTCCATATTCTAGGGGGTTTCATGATTCTGGTAACTTACTCAGAACGGGATGGACTTGGTGGATAGTTCTGCTCCCCAGCCCTGGCTTTCTCAGCAAGTCACTTGCTGCTGTCCTGGTTAACATCCATGTGTATTAATCTAACTGAAAGGATACAACTGCATTAAAAGCAGGTTGAAGAAAGTTCACTGGATTGATTCCTGGAATCACAGGGATATCAGATGAAGAATGTTGGATAGGTTGGGCCTGTATGTCAATTGGTGTTAACAAGACTGATAGATGGATAATCTGACTGAAACCTACAAGATCCTGCAGGGACTCAGTAGATGCCAAAAGGATGCTTCCCCTTGTGGGAGAGAACGAGGGGACAGAGCTTACCTTATCTGAAAAATTATTCTGTGATCTTGGAAAGGTTGCAAAAATGATTTGCAAGGATGTTCCAAGACTGGAAGGCTTGAATTATGAGGAGAGGCTGGGACATTTTCCCTGGTGCATTTAAGGTTAAGGTTTGTAAATTCATGAGGGACACAGGTAAGGTGAACAGCTAAAATCTTTTCCCCGGGGCAGAGGAGTGCGAAACTAGAGGGCATAAGCTTAAGGTGAGAAGGGAAAGATTTAAAAGAGACCAAAGGACCAACTTTTCACACAGAGGGCGGTACATATATGGGACAAGCCATGATAGGAAGTGGTCGATCCTGCTAGAGTTATTATAACATTTACAAGGCATCTGCATGGGTATATGAATGGGAAAGGTTTAGAGGGATATTGGCCAATTGCTGACAAATTGGACTAGTTCAAGTTTAGGAAGTCTGGTCAGCATGGACAAGTTGGACTGAAGGGCCTGTTTCCGTGCTGTGTATCTCAATGTTCTCAGACTCAAAAGTATTTTCAGTTCAGATTTGTGATCCTCCTTAAACTGACATGGAATGTTTTCAGACAAACCCTATTGTAACCTTTTTCACTATTGGTTACTCAAGTGGTAGTATCCTGGGGCTTTTTTTCAGGCAAGATCCTCCACTAGTGCCAAGTATTTGCCATGTGATATTGTGAAGACTTCTGTATCAGGGAGATTGTACCTGCTTTGGAACTGAAGTTGACAACTTTGGAACAAAATACTGGCTCGGATATATAACCTGATATAGCCTTGTGCTGTTCCAAGTCAAGGACCTTAAATTTACCTTGAACTGGGGCCAGCATTTTGTAAGCTAACTCAACTCAAATGTACTGACAGAATGGGATCAATGTCCAACTTAATCCAAAATTTTCTTGGAATGGTTGAGGGATTTCTTTTTTTTAAAAAGATATTCACCTGGGCAGGTAGATAAGGCCTCAATTATTCCATCAGAAACACCTCTGGTAATGCAGCATTCCCCCAAATTTTCATTGGAATGGACAACTTTCAGACTTAACAGGTGAAGACATTTACTGAAGCAAGTTATTGAGCAGTACAAGTAACTTTTTTAAAAAATTCAACCTGTTTAGACATGTTATGACACCCCTCTAGAGCCGATGGAGTGTGAACCCAGACCTGCTGGTCCAGAGGTAGGGTCAATGCCACCACCGCCCACAATTAACTTCCAAGATGGCAGCAGAGTAGCAGCACAATGTGCTGACTTCTGGCCGGAATTCATTTGCATCGTCCACTTATGACTTTTCTCCCCCCCCTTCTTTCACAGCATTTTTTCTCCCCCCTCAACCCCTTACTTTGAAGTTGCTGCTGTCTCCACAGAAAAGTAGATTAAAGTATAAGCATATCTGAGGCAGTGGATGGAGTTGGCTTTGGTACAGTGGAGTTCAAACCCAGCATGGAGGGGAGAGTGAGAGCGTGAGCTCATCACGGCTAAACACTTAAGGAGGACTGTAATGTTGAATTTTTAAACTTACTTTATTTTCCTACTTCGTACCTAAGATTTTGTACCAAGGTACCTTTATACCCAAGTTAGAGACTAAAAAAAATCCTGCAGATGCTGGAATCCAAGATAGAGAAACAGGAGGCCGGAAGAATACAGTAGGCCAGGCAGCATCTGGAGGAAAGGAGAAGTCAACACTTTGGGTATTACCCTTCTTCAGGGCTGGATGGGGAGGGCAGGGGGAACTGCAGATAAAAGGGAGGGGAGGGTGGGGGCAGAATGGTGGTGGTGCACCGGTAATAGGTATGACCTGGTTGGTCGGTGGGAGGGACGAATCCGGCAATGCCCTCCACTCCCCGCAACATGTCCATCTTCTGCCCTCTCAGTGTCGCAGCGATTCATAACACAGATTTGAAGAGCAACACCTTATATTCTGCCTGGGCACCCTGGAGCCCAGAGGACTCAACACTGAGTTCTCCAATTTTAAGTACCTTCCCACCCATTCCCTAGCTCCACCCCCTCCCTTCCATACTGACTCTCCCTTCCAGTCACTAACCGGATTTATTCCTCCCTTTGGTCAATCAGGTTGTACCTAGTACCTGTGTCCACCTATCACTACCACTCCACTAACCCCTTCCCCCCACTCCCCAACTTTATCTGCAGCTCCCACTACCCCAACATCCAGTCCTGAGGAAGGGTTATACCCAAAATGTTGGCTTTTCCTTTCCTCTACAGGCTGCCTGGCTTGCTGTGTTCTTCCAGTCTCCTGCTGGTCTACCCTTTATACCAAAATTACACCTGGAATGGTGACATCGTACACTTTTCACTGTACTCCTGTATCCCTGTACAGGAGTACACATGACAAGGAAATCTAATTCTAAAGTGGTTCTAGATTACTTGCTACTGTTCACTAGATGCTCGGCAGCAATCAATTTGAGAACTGCAAAAAAGACCCAGAGATAATTAGCAGCTCATTTGTATTTAATTAAGAACCAGATTAGATGGGAGCAAAATGCTAAATATTGGTCTCACGACATTTGAGCATGTTTATATTGCTGGACATAAATGACACTACTATAAGATCCTATCTGTGGACCAGAAGGCCCAGGTTCAATTCCCACCTGCTCCAGGTGTGCATTAACAGGTCTGAATGAGCCCCTTAAAATCCCATATAGTGCGGGGTATCAAATGGAACTGAGAATGCTGCTGTTTATTAGGCAGAAACAGCCGTACTGTCAATTTTCACAGTGAAACGTCTAAGCGATTTACCTGCACAAGAGCAGCAGTTTGAAATTTCTAGAATGATCCGAGGAAGCAAGGTTTGAGGCAAGACAGAAAAAGGTGTGTTCTGTATGAATACAACACTGGTTTTAAATCTATCCTGAATTCAGTCTGGAGGAACAGTGGCATCAAAGTAGAGAGAAGCTGGAAAAGTTGCAAGGAAGATTTTAACATGTGACATCAAAATGGAGTTTATTTTGGCTATTCTTAAAGATTGGACAAGCAGGAACTCTGCACAGGTGAAAGCTACCAGAAGGCTTCATAATTCTTAAGGAGTTGGAGAGAGATATTTTCACTTGTTGGAGACACCAAAATTATGAGTTACACAAAGAGTTGGTCAGCAATTAATCCAAGAGGAAATTCAGTAGAAACGTCAGGTAAGGAAGTAGAACTTGCTAATGCAGGGAATGGGTGAGGTGAAGATCAGATATAGTCAAATAAAAAGCTAGGACAGGTACACACCATGGAGAAGGATCTGCTAATGTGGGAAGATTTGAGTTTGGTGAACAGGCGCGAATGAAACTCATCACAGGAACAGGCCTTCACAGGGTTCAGCAACACTGAGGCAAGCAGACAAAATGGTTACCAGTTTGATTCCTGAACTATGCTAATTAACATACTAACATACAAATTAAGAGCAGATGTAGGCCACACCTCTCCTTGAGTTCTCGCTGTCATTCAATAAGATCATAGCTGATCTGATTGCATCCTCTCGACTCCATTTCTGTTTATCCCCAATACTCTAATTCCCTGGTCAATCCAGAATTTATTTACCTCTGACTTAAAAATATACATGGCCCCACTTCCTTGGGAAAAGTTCCAATGAAGACAAAGAGAAATGTTTTTCAGAGATTCTTCGTCCAGTTGCCAACTCTTAAGTTCTCCCCAACTACAGACTGAATGGCAGAGCAGGCTTGAAGGGCCGAACAGCCTACCCCCGCTCCTAGTTCTTACGTACAGATGTATGGAGTCACAATTCACACCAGTTTCCCCAATTAACCCATTCAGACGTATTATGGTACCTTTCAGAAGCATGTACAACTTGAACCATGGCATTCTGGTCCAGAGGTTGGGAAAATACCATCACATCATAAAAAATCCATGTTGCCCCATCCACCCCAACAGTTTCCTTGTTAATGCCACCAGTATGCCTATTATCTCAACTTACTTCACAGAATCCCTACAGTGTGAAGCATGCCATACAGCCTATCGAGTCTACACCAACCCTCCGAAGATCATCCCACCTGGACCCACCCCCTACCCTATCATTCCGCATGTTCCATGGCTAACCCAGCTAGTCTGCATATCCTTGGGCACAATAGGCAATTTACCAATCCAGCTAACCTGCACATCTTTGGACTGTGGGAGGAAACCTGAGCATCTGGAACCCGTACAGGCACAGGGAGAACATGCAAACTCCACACAGAGTCACCTGAGGCTAGACTCGAGCCCGGGTCCCTGCTGCTGTGAGGTAATACTGCTAACCACCGACGCACCGTGCTGCCCTTTGAAATTAAATTTAAAATATCAAATCAGAACGAAGAAAGGCAACGTCTGCCTACACATTCCTCTGTGATAGACCCAAGCAACTCTTGAAGAAGAATTCAGTAAGAGTGTGACCTGAGTTTTGAAAACATTGCAGAATCACAAGTGGTAAGAATAGAACAGGTGCTTGGTTAAGTCTGTCCCATACCAACAATGCCTGCAGTGCCACAACTAAACATTGCATCCCATATCCTGACCTAGCTGGCCCTCAATGACAGAAAAATAGCTACTGGGCAAAAACCATTGGATCTCAAGTTCAGTCTTGTTCCATGCGCCTGGCATGCTTAGGCACATCTCATTACAAATTACAAACTCTACTGTACAATGTTCAAATTCAGCAGTCAAATTAACAAGCTGAAATTCAGGTCATGTTCGGAGATATGGAAGTTATCCGTACCACGTATAGATCATATTTTCTTTTAAACTCACATCATGTATTAAATATATTCATTTAGATTAGATTAGATTAGATTAGATTCCCTACAGTGTGGGAACAGGCCCTTTGGTCTAACAAGTCCACACCACATCCCACCCAGACCCATCCCCCTATAACCCACACACCCCTGAACACTACAGGCAACTTAGCATGGCTAATCCACCTAGCCTGCACATCTTTGTACTGTGGGAGGAAACTGGAGCACCCGGAGGGGAAAACACACAGACACGGGGAGAACATGCAAACTCCACACAGACAGTTGCCCAGGGTTGGAATCAAAAATGAGTCCCTGGTGCTGTGAGGCTGCAGTGCTCACCACTGATTCACCGTGCTGCCCAATTTTTTTTTGGGGGGGGGGGGGGGGTGGCGCTTGGCATTTCTGGGGAAAGTAATTCATATTGTAATTTATGACCAAGTCCTGCACAGTCTAATTTCTTAGGGATGAATATGACATGGATGACAACAATACCCACATCCTGCAAAAGGATATTTAAATATAGACTGAGGAATTCTGAACAAAGCCAGCCATTAGCAGTGTTAAGAAATAAACAGAAAATCAAGTGATACGGACCGGAAGTGTAACAAGACATTAAGAGTGTTTTTGTCAATTACAGATTTGAGTTGATCGCAGGGATGTCACATGGGAGAAATGAATCCCCTATAGTGTGGCAGCAGGCCATTTGGTGTGTCGAGTCCATACCAACCCTCTGTGCATCCCATTCAGACCCACTCTCTACTCTACCCCTGTAACCCTGCATTTTCCATGGCAAACCGACCTAACCTGCACATATTTGAACTGTGGGAGGAAACTGGAGCACCGGCAAAAACTCAGACATGGGGAGAACATGCAATCTCCAGACAGACAGTTGCCAGGGTGAAACTGAATCTGGGTCACTGGCGCTGAGGCAGCAGTGCTAACCATTGAACCACCGTACCGCCCTCAATTCAAGGCTGAATGTTGACAGGGAAGGGGTGGAAACAGTGTGCTTGGGATTTTTTCTTTTTAAACAAAGGTTTTGTGTAAAAATGATTCAGACAATTCCATGTTCAAGATTAGTTTGGATAAGTGAAAAGGAGAAAAACAAAAGTGCTTAAAAAGGGCAACTGTCATGAGTTTAGAGCTCCCAGGCCAGGTAAAGCCCATTTGGGCCGAATGGCCTGAGACTATATGACAATTTCTGTACACTATCCTTGCAACTATTTTCTAGAGTTCAAAGTTTAGTTAGTGGAAAACTAAAATGTCCCTGTGTATAATCAGATAAATAAAAGATCTCTGGGCTTATAGTCCAAAAGACTATTTAACTATCTAGCGTTCACAGCAGTTCAGCATCTGATCCTCACTTGTGGTGCAGAGCTCCTGCTGAATTTGGGTCTGTTTAGGGAGTTCAGGAATAAACAATTGGATTCTCATTAATCTCACTTTTTTTAAAAAAAAAGGCAGAGGGTTGAAAAATAAACTCATTATCTACACAAGCTGAGAGCAACATCAGATAATCTGAAATCAATAGTTTTGCAAACGTGAAGCGATCTCGATAACTTCTTGGCAACATCAATGTTTCAGGGATTTTTTTAAAAGTGTGCTCTGATCTTAATCAAGTTTCAGCCACTACAGCACTTTTTGTGTAGTTTGAAAGCCTTCCAGAGGAATAGGGTGGGGTGTGCCAATATTTGCAGGAAACACCCACATGAGTATTTGGAAACTGTCCCCAAATATATCATATTCACCAGAACAAAATATAAAACTCAAGCATGGCAGACTGAATACTGGCACCTCTCAAACTATCAATTCATTATTCCTCTGAAGCCAGAGTCAACATCTTAAATGATCAACATTACATTATATTAAGCTGTCACTTGTGAATAGACTTAATTATAGCATTTAACCATCCACTTGTTCTCTTTTCTAAAAAAAGGCAGTTCTGTTTTCACGAGGTCCATTATACAAAGGCACTGCTTATTTCACACATGAAGAGACACCCACTCCATGAAAAAAATAATACAAGCATCATAGCAAAGGTGATTAATTCACTGTCATTTTAGCAGCAACAGGTAGATTACCTTCCCCCTTTTCCTCCAATTACAAAATGTCAGACTGGCAGTCATTGGCAGAAATACTCACGCGGCTCTACACTATCCAGGACAAAGTAACCCACTTGATCAGCACCCCATCCACCACTTTCGACGCCAACACACAAATTGCAGTATTTACCATCTACAAGATGCACTGCAACAACTCAAAGTCCTTTCAACAGTTTCCCCCTAAAACCAACATGTTGTCACCTTTGAAGGAGAGACAGCAGGCACTTGGGAACACGATCAAATGCCAGTTCCCTTCAAGCCACACACCATCCTGGTTAGAAATACCACTTTTACTTCACTGGTAAATGGTTTGCAACAGGTCAAAAAGGCAGCTTACCACCCCCTGCTCAAAGGCAATTAGAAATAGCAATAAATGCTGGCTGTGTAGTGATACATCTTGAGATTGAACAAAGAAAAGCCTGGTCTCGCGAGTGAAACACAGAAAATAGGAGTGGGCCATTCAACCCTTTGAACCTGCTCGACCATTCAATATCATCATGGTTAAGCATCCATCTCGGTACCTGTTCCCACTTTGTCACCATAATCTTTGACTGACATAGACCTGATGATCTCAATTTCTGGTTGGCTAATCACCCCAATTTCCTTTGGTCACCTGAGTACGGTGGTGATGGTGGGACAAGTCCTAAACACTGCAAGTACCTCCCTAAACTTCTCTCTCTTCAAATTGTTCATCAACACCTATCTCTTTCAAACATTTGTCCTAATATCTCCTTGTAAGGCTGTGCCAAACTTCATCTGATCCTGCTCATTTGGAGGACCTTGGGTTTTGTTTAGAATACTGTGTGAAAAGGTGCTATTTAATAACAAGTTTCAAACGAAGTATCAAGAAGAAGCAAAAATAGATGCGGTCAATTGAATAAGGAAACTGGGTTAGGTGCTGGGCAGATTAAAACATTCAAACACAAACAGTCCAACTGCAGAGCAGCACTCTCATCCTTCTAAATAAACAAGAATGGAAGGAAAGCTGGGATGAGAACAGGACAAAGTCAGCCCATCAACTTTCAGCTACTATCTAGACTCATACTTCCACCATTGTAAATATCATGATCTCACCTGACCAATTGAGCAAGCCATTTACTCAGGATCCTAGATGTTTACGGCACAGGCAGAGTCTACATGGCCCATTGCTTCCACTCCAATGATCTGACTACACTAACCCCAGTTTCCAATTCTTGACCTTAGCTCTGCAAATGAATATCTAAATATGGTTTCAATGTTATTAGAGTTTCTGACCCAACCAACCTTTTCCAGGAATGAGTTCCAAACTCCCACTACCATTTGGGTGAAAAATATATCCCTTTTAGCCTTTGACCTTTTACCTTTAAAAAAATGCTTCCCTGGTTACTGATGTCATCGAATGGGAAAAATGTCTTCCTACCCACCCTATCTGTACCCCTCAATCTTACATCTCTACTGGGTCACCTGACAAGCCGAGATTATCCAATCTTTCCTCACATTTCAGACCCTTCAGTCCAGGCAGCATCCTGGTAAATCTCCCCTAGTGAAAAATCACATTCTCTCCATAGTGTGTCGATCAGAACTGCACACATTACTCCAATTGTGGCCTACCTAGTGTTTTATACATAACCTCCTTACTGCAGTATTCTACACCTTGGCTAATAAAGGCAAGTATCCTAAACACCTTAACCAACTTACCTACCTGCCTTACTACTGTCACAGATCTATGGACATGCACATCAAGGTCGCTCTGAACTTCAATACTTTCCACAGTGCTATTTACAGTGTAATCCTTTGCCTTGCTGGCCCTCGCCAAGTGCATTACTTCTCTTTTCTGCACTAATTCCATTTGCCACTACCCTGCCCACGTGAGCAGTACACTGATGTTTTCCCACCATTTATGGCCATCTTCCTCACTTGTTGCCAGCTCCCCCCACCCCGGAAACAGACTTCCAGTCAGAGAAACTTCCTTCTACGTTTTGGCTCTTAGCTAATTCTGGATCTAATGTGCCACTTTGTCTTGGATCCCATGAGCTCTTTGCTAATTGGACCAGCTATCTCAACCATTGCTGTGTTAAAAAATCCTTCCTTGGTTCTTCTTCAAGTTCACATCACATGGTTCAATATGTTACTTCCCAGCTGTCTTTTGAGGAAAAACAAAATCAGCATTTTGAAAATAAAGTCAGGGTGTTCCTCCCCAATATCCCAGGTCAGTATCTTTCCCCCGACCTACTTTGGTACTGTAAAAAACATCTCAGTCGTCTAGTACATACCACAGCCATGCTGGTCATGAAAGGTGCTATAAAGACAAGTCTTCCCTTACCCACCAACCACCATTAGTTTAGGTTTTTAATTCCAAACCTACCTGTGTTGCCACCAACATTGTCAGTGAGTCAGAGTCATTAACATTTACAAGCAGTCACGAACCCTCCTGTGCCAAACAGATATCCAAACTCAATCCAGATCCATCACACAGCATTTGGCCCACAAGCTACTAAACCCTTCCAATTCAAGTACCCATCCAGATGTCTTTTCAATGTTGTAATTGTACAAGCCTCCACCACTTCCCAGGCAGTTCATTCCACATAGGCACCTCGCTCTGCAGGCAAGTCTTTCCCCTAAGGTCCCTTTTAAATCCTACCCCCAGCCCCCTTCCCAACTCTAGTTTTGGACTCCCCAACCCTAGTGAAAAGGCCTTGACCCACTCACCCTATCCATGCCCCTCAAGATATTGTCCTGCATTACTCAAGGATCAATGGACCTTCTCACTGCCTCATGACCATTCATCCATGGACTCCATTTACACAGCTCACAGCCGCAGAAAGGCTGCCAACATCAAAGACCCACTGCAACCCAGTAATGACCTCCTACAAGCTCTTCCATCAGGCAGAAGATACAGAAGTCCAAACACAAGGGCCAGCAGATTCAGGAAGAGCTGCTTGCCAGCTGTTATCAGACTGATAAACAGACTGTCTAGCATCAAACAACACTGATCTTACTAACATTGATCACACCTAGCACACATCCTGTTTGCCTGTCTATGTCTTTTTGACCTGTACATCCTCGCTTACTATGATCTGCCTGAACCGCTGGTAAACAAAGCTTTTCACTAAACTTTGGTACATATGACAAATCAATTGCACACCTGACAATTCTGACAAGTCCTTTCCCCGACTCTGTATAGGTCACCCTTCTCTCCTTTCACAAGTCAACCACACCCCCCACTTCATCATCTTTTCTGATGGCAGAAAAGATAACCTCCTTAAGTTTTTGCTAACATTCCAGATACACAACTGCAATAGAAGAGAAAAGAGTTATAAAGTTACACAGCACAGAAAGAGGCCCTTAGGCCTACTGTACTGATTTCAGGGAGTTCTTCACAACTCTGTCAATGGGGTTGCAAAGATTACAGAGCCCAAAGAAATTAGCAAGCAATGGAGAGAAAGCAAAACCACAACCATTTGAAGATTTTAGCTCCCCTCCCCTCCCCTGACAAAAGACCAACTGAAATCATAAGCTCAGAAACGCAATGCAAATGGCACCTTTTTGAAGGAGATCTCCCATTCCAAATAAGTCCTGGCCTGGTTTCACCAGCTAGCTGGTGTGGTTACCCTTTTCAAGTTCTGAAAGGTCAGCAGGACTCAAAATGTTAACTGCATTTCTCTCTCTCTCTCCACAGACACTGCCAGACCCACTGAGTTACTCATGCAATCGAGTTTTGAGAAGATTTCTCCTGCAATTTCTGCTTTTGGCTGTAATCCCCATGTCAGCTGGGATCTGACAGCTGATCAGTCAGTGTCAGGTTACCCTATGAGTTGCTGAGAAAAGGAATTTTGTTATGGGTGGGGGGGGGGTAGAATTGTAAAGACCCTTTAGTTCTGGTTTACTGCCAGGATGGGATACACCCTTTGAAAGACAATTAAACCAGAACACGGGAGGAGCGGGGGAAGAAAGGTGAAAGAGAGAGATGTAGAAGTTGACGGCTGTTCTTAACCCTTGCAGGTTTACGTTGAAAGTACCTTGGGCTGGAGGGCCTGTCATTCCCCTAACCTTTGGAAAAATGTACGATGATGGGGAAAGAGCAGTCTCGTTACCCCCTACCCGCTTCCCCCCCCCCCACGGGCTGTCTGTCACAACACAGGGCAGGGAGGGGCAATTTATCAAATAACAGGCACAGGGGCTGCCCCTGTCCTGTCCACACCCCTTCCTAACTCCAACAGCTTCAAACCTTGCCCAACCCACAACGTTTTCTCCCCAAAGTAGCAAGGGGAAACAATGTATCCGGGCCCTGACACAAAAGGGAAAGGATACATTCGGCCGCCAATGTACCTAATGGACATGCCCCTCACCCTGGATACATTCGGAACCCCTCAGCAACACTCACCAGGCCGCGCCGCTCTCACCGTCTCTCCGCAACACTTTCAACAAATTGCTCGAACTTTCAGGAACATTCCATACATCGTCACTTCCTCTCCTCACCAGATCCGCCCCCTTCTCACCCAGCCCCGCCGATCCCAACCGCCAAATCCCACCCACCAGTCCAAGCCCCGCCTCCGGCCTCCGCACACCACCCCCCCGACAAAACCGATACCCCCGCCCCTCCAAACCCCGCCTCACCACACCAAACCCACCCCCTCCACACCAAAACACACCCCGTCCACTTCAAAGACCACCCTCTCCACATCAAACCCACCCCATTCCCAACAAACCCCGCCCCTCCACCTTCAAAACCCGCACCCCCGACAAATCCGCCCCTCCACACCAAACGCACCGCATCTCCACCAAAGCCCGCCCCTCCACGCTCAAACCCCGCCCCTCTACCCTAAAATCCCGCCTCTCCATCCCAAACCCTGCCCTCCGGACAAACCCCGCCCCTCCACCCTCAAACCCCGCCCCGCTACACATTCTCCGCCCCTCCACTCCAAACCACGCCGTCCCGATAAACACAGCCCCTCCAGACCAAACCCCGCCCCTCCACCCTCAAACCCCGCCCCGCTACACTCATTCTCCGCCCCTCCACTCCAAAACCACGCCGTCCCGATAAACACCGCCCCTACAGACCAAACCCCGCCCCTCCACACTCAAACCCCGCCCCTCTACGCCAAACCCCGCCCCCTCGAGGCGATGGCCGGGCTGTGGTACATGCTCGCAGCAACAGCATTCACTCATTCATTCAGTCAGTTCCTGAGGATGGGTCACTGGATCTGAAACGTGAGCTCTGATTTCTCTTCACAGATCCAGCCAGACCTACTGAGCTTTTCCGGCAACTTTTGTTCTGATTTAAAACATCCGTGGCTATTTCGGTTTTCATTCATCCATTCATCTCCGAGATGTGGAATTGCTTCTTGGTCCCCAAATTCAACTTCTCCCCGGGCAAGAGAAAGGGCAGCAATGACAGGGAGGGTTACTTGTACATCACTGGTAAGAGAGTGTTGAGCCCACGACTCCAGTCTGCTTTATTTAAGGAAGGATAGGAAACCTGAGTGTTTACTAAATTGAAAGCCGAAGACTTTCCAGCCTGTGAGATCCTTCTTGTACGCCCGGTTAATCTGCACCACCGCACGCTGCCCTCAAAGTGGCTGCAAGGTGGGGTTAGAGACTGGCACACACCTCCTTCTGGAATGTGCCTTTGCGAACGAAATACAGAGAGAGATGCAGTGATTTTTGTCGAGGTTCATTCCGAGCAGCTCCATGACACAGGTATGTGTGCTCGACGGTCTGTTCCCGGGGACACACACCAAGACAAATATCAACTGCACCTGGAGGACCAGCAACTCAGAGAAAGATTCTCTTTGGTCTTCCTGAAACTTGTTGGATCTTCCAGAGCAAGCACAAAGAACAAGAACAAAGATAAAGAACAAAGAAAATTACAACACAGGAACAGGCCCTTCGGCCCTCCAAGCCTGCGCCGATCCAGATCCTCTATCTAAACCTGTCACCTATTTTCCAAGGACCTTTATCCCTCTCTTCCCTGCCTATTCATGTATCTGTCTAGATACATCTTAAATGACGCGGTCATGCCTGCCTCTACACCTCCACTGGCAACACGTTCCAGGCACCCTCCACCCTCTGCGTAAAGAACTTTCCAGGCATATCTCCCCTAAACCTTTCCTCCTCTCACCTTGAAATCGTAACCCCTAGTAACTGAGTCCCCTACTCTCGGAAAAAGCTTCTTGCTATCCATCTTGTCTATACCCCTCATGATTTTGTAGACCTCAATCAGGTCTCCCCTCAACCTCTGTCTTTCTAAAGAAAATAATCCCAATCTACTCAACCTCTCTTCATAGCTAGCACCCTCCATACCAGGCAACATCCTGGTGAACCTCCTCTGCACCCTCTCCAAAGCATCCACATCCTCTTGGTAATGTGGCGACCACAACTGTAAGCAGTATTTCAAATGTGGTTGAACCAAAGTCCTATACAATTGTAACATGACCTGCCAACTATTGTACTCAATGCCCAGTCCAATGAATGAAAGCATGCCGTATGCCTTCTTGACCACTCTATCGACCTGCGTTGCCATCTTCAGGGTACAATGGACCTAAACACCCAGATCTCTCTATGCATCAATTTTCCCCAAGGCTTTTCCATTTACATATAGTTTGCTCTTGAAGTGGATCTTCCAAAATGCATCACCTCGTATTTGTCTGGATTGAACTCCATCTGCCATTTCTCTGCCCAACTCTCCAAACTATCTATATTCTGCTGCATTCTCCAATAATCCCCTTCACTATCTGCTACTCCACCAATCTTAGTGTCATCTGCAAACTTGCTAATTAGACCACCTACACCTTCCTCCAGATCATTTATGTATATTACAAACAACAGTGCTCCCAACACAGATTCCTGTGGAACACCACTGGTCACCATTCTCCATTTTGAGAGACTCCCTTCCACTACAACTCTCTGTCTCCTGTTGCCCAGCCAGTTTTCTATCTACTAATACATCCTGGATGCCATGCAACTCCACTTTCTCCATCAGCCTACCATGGGGGACCTTATCATACGCCTTATTGAAGTCCATGTATATGACATCCACAGCCCTTCCACCATCTATCAAATTTGCCACTTCCTCAAAGAATTCTATCAAGCTGGTAAGACATGACCTTCCCTGTGCAAAACCATGCTGCCTATCACTTGTAAGCCCATTTTCTTCCAGACGTAAATAGATCCCATCCCTCAGCTTCCCCACCACTAACGTCAGGCTCACCGGTCTATAATTACCTGAATTATCCTTGCTACCCTTCTTAAACAAGGGGACAACATTAATAATTCTTCAGTCCTCCGGGATCTCACCCGTGCTCAAGGGTGCTGTAACGATATCTGTTAAGGCCCCAGCTACTTCCTCTGTTGCTTTCCTCAGTAACCTGGGATAGATTCCATCTGGAACTGGGGACTTGCCAACCCTAATGCCTTTCAGAATACCCAACACTTCCCCCTCCTTTTGCCAACTTGACCTAGAGTAATCAAACATCTATTCCTAACCTCAACATCTGTCACGTCCCTCTCCTCGGTGAATACCAACGCAAAGTGCTCATTAAGAATCTCACTCATTTTCTCTGACTCCTCACAAAACTTCCCTCCTTTGTCCTTAAATGGGCCAACCCTTTCTCTAGTTACCCTCTTGCTCCTTATGTACAAATAAAAGGCTTTGGGATTTTCCTTAACCCTGTTCACTAAAGATATTTCATGACCACTTTTCACCCTCTTAATTCCTCATTTCAGATTGGTCCTACTTTCCCAATGTGCTTCCAAAGCTTTGTCTGCTTTCAGTCACCTAGACCTTATGTATGCTTCCTTTTTCCTCTTTGCTAGTCTCATGAGTTCACCTGTCATCCATGGTTCCCTAATCTTGCCCTTTCTATCCCTCATTTTCACAGGGACATGTCTGCCTGCACTCTAATCAGCCTCTCTTTAAAAGCCTCCCACATATCAAGTGTGGATTTACCTTCAAACAGCTACTCCCAATCCACACTCCCCAGCTTCTGTTGAATTTTGCCACAGTCTTCATCTCCCCAATTTAGCACTCTTGCTTTAGGACCACTCCCGTCTTTGTCCATGAGTATTCTAAAACTTATGGAATTGTGATCACTATTCCCAAAGTAATCCCCTACTGAAACTTCAACGAACTGGCTCGGCTCATTCCCCAACACCAGATCCAGTATGGCCCCTTCCCGAGTTGGACTACATAATACTACTCCATAAAACCCTCCTGGATGCTCCTTACAAATTCTGCTCCATCTAAACCCCTAACAATAAGTGAATCCCAGTCAATGTTGGGAAAATTAAAATCTCCCATCGCCACCACCCTGTTACTCCCATACCTTTCCATAATCTGTCCACATATTTGTACCTCTATCTCACGCTTACTGTTGGGAGGCCTGTAGCACAGCCCCAACATTGTTACCACACCCTTCCTGTTTCTGAGTTCTGCCCGTATTACCTCACTGCTCGAGTCCTCCATAGTACCCTTCTTCAGTACAGCTGTGATACCCTCTTTGACCAGTAATGCAACTCCTCCACCCCTTTTACTTCCCCTTCTATTCTGCCCAAAGCATCTACATCTGGGGATATTTAGTTACCAATTTCACCCTTCCCTCAACCTGCCTATTCTTTCATTTCTACTCTGACTAGCAGGTGGCACTGGTAGCAATCCTGAGATTACTACCTCTGAGGTCCTACTTTTTAACCTGGCTCCTAACACCCTAAATTCTGCTTGTAGGACCTCATTCTCATTTTTACCTATATCATTGGTGCTGTTGACCTCAAGTAGTTGTCCTCAACAAGTAGTTGACCTCAACCAAGTGTTATAGACTGGCACATCCCAAGGTCCAGGACTACGTGCTGAGGGACGCACTAAAGCTTTGGGCAGCTGCCAACAAGGCACAGTGGGGAATGACCACCATCTGAGGTCTTCCTGCTGAAGTTAAATGGGGCTCTGTTCGGTTATTGGATGCTCTTGGCGCCTCAATGCATGTAAACACAGTCTTGTATGTATAAGAGATGTCTTTGGTTTGTTGGGACAGAGTCAAACTCGAGTTTGTATGTTTCCTTGATATGTCACTGTTCAGAATCAAACTGCATTCATGTCTATGTATATGTCCAAATAGATTTTTTATGAAAGTATACTTTTGAAATAAAAAAGCCTGGACTGCACAGGTTGTCTCGTGAGTTAAGGTTGTCATAGCTGGGCTTGTTTCCCCTGAATGTTCTGAGGAAGGGACACTGGACACAAAGCATTAACTCTGATTTCTCTCCACAAATTATAGGAAAGATGTGGATGCTTTGGACAGGGTTCAGAGGAGGTTTACCAGGATGCTGCCTGGACTGGAGGGCTTATCTTATGAAGAGAGGTTGACTGAGCTCGGTCTCTTTTCATTGGAGAAGAGGAGGAGGAGAGGGGACCTAATTGAGGTATACAAGATAATGAGAGGCATAGATAGAGTTGATAGCCAGAGACTATTTCCCAGGGCAGAAATGGCTAACACGAGGGGTCATAGTTTTAAGCTGGTTGGAGGAAAGTATAGAGGGGATGTCAGAGGCGGGTTCTTTACACAGAGAGTTGTGAGAGCATGGAATGCGTTGCCAGCAGCAGTTGTGGTTGCAAGGTCATTGGGGTCATTTAAGAGACTGCTGGACATGCATATGGTCACAGAAATTTGAGGGTGCATACATGAGGATCAATGGTCGGCACAACATTGTGGGCTGAAGGGCCTGTTCTGTGCTGTACTGTTCTATGTTCTATGTTCTAAATGCTGCCAGACCTGTTGAGTTTTTTGAGCAATTTCAGTCTTTGTGTCTAATTTACAGCATCAACAATTCTTTTGCTTTTGTTTCCCCTGAAGTTTAGAAGAGTCAAGGGGTGTTTCATTGAAGTGTGTAAGATCTTGAATAGGGCCATATTCCCTAGAATTTAAAAGGTTGGGGAATAATTTATTTGGAAGCTTCAGTGAAGAGGAACAGGCAAAGTTGAAAGTTAAACTATTTGCATAGTCTACAGAGAGGGGGCACAGACCAAATATTAAGATTGAAATTAATAAAGTTGGAGATGTTTGGAACTTTCTTCAACAAATGATAATTAATAATCAATCAACTGACAATTTCACACCTTTTACCAGTTACAGGGAATTTCCTGGGTGAATAATCATACTCGTTAGCCAGTGTTTGCTGATGATGATGACTTTTAGATCTAAGATAGACTTTAGTTAAGTAAATGTATTTGATGCCATAGGGCAGGAGACAGGCATGTGGAGTATAGATTGTACAAGCAAGAGATGGCTTTGGAATGTTGATGGATAGAGTCAAACTCCAATGCTTGCTTGTTTTCTTCATATGCTGCTGTACAGAACTGAAATATTTTAGTGATTTTCTTAAGTATATTTTGAACTAAAAAGAAGTAAATAATTTGATTTCCAGAGTGAATCTTTAGAAAATTGCTTTCTAACTTAGCAAGGTACAATTCTAGACCTTTGCCAGAACAACACAATATTTTTTGAATAACAGGTTCCCTGCTCAATTCCTTTGTCGATGAGTATCCCACTGACATGTCAAAGCAACAATTTCTGATTTAAAAATCAATCTTAGTAGTTTTTATTTCTTCCTGGGAATGAAATTTAATCTCTCTTAGAATGCTAAGTGGTAAAAGGTACTGTGATATGTGGTAACCCATACATGCAAATTGTTCATCTTTCAAAGGCTCACTTTTTGGCACTCCAGCCAGGCGATCAGCTTTCAACTCTGTCACTGAGGTACATGTAATGGTTGACTCTGATGTTGGACAGTGAGGTCTGAGTAACCTAGGCATGTTTGTCAATCATCCACCTGATTCCACACACCATTCACAGATATCTCATTTCCAAAGCTGACACTCTATGACAGAGGCGATGAAATCTTTGAAAAGAAGAGGCAGACAGTTTTGTTTTCATTCTCTCACGGGATGCGAGTGTCACTAGCTAGGCCGGTATTCATTGTCCATCCATAGTTGCCCTACGATAGGGAGCAGAATTGGGCCATTCACTCCATCAGGTCTGCTCCATCATTTGCTCGTGGCTAATATGTTTCCCAACTCCATTGTCCTGCCTTCTCCCTGTACCCTTTGATCCCCTTTCTAATCAAGAATTCTGTCTCAAACATATTCAATGAATAGGCCTCCACAGCCCTCTGCAGCAATGAGTTCCAGAGATTCCCCATCCTCTGGCTGAAGAAATTTCTCCTCATCTCAGTTCCTTCACTCTGAGGCTATGTCCTCAGGTCCTACTCTCTTCTGCTAATGGAAACATGTTCTCTGCACCCATTCTATCCTGGCATCTCAGTATTCTGTGAGTTTCAGTCAGATCCCTTGAGAAGGTGGTGGGGAGCCATGAGTGTGAATTGCTGCAATCCATTGTGAGGGGGATCTGCTGCTTGAGATGGGAAGTGCAGGGACACCCACAGATTTTGCCCTAAGGACAGTGAAGGAACAGTGATATACATTCAAGTCTGGACAGTGGGTGGCTTGGAAGGGAAATTGCAGAGGGTGGTGTTCCCATGTATCTGCTGCCCTTGTCTTTCTAGGTTGAAGTTATTGACCTCAATCTTGACATTTAGAAACATAAGGTGCCTGCAGACTAACCTCAGCACACAGAATTGTCTAGATATTCTTATTAATAAGGATGTCCCTAAAAGCCTCTATTAAGGAAACAAACAAACAAACATCAGAGTTTGACTCGATCTAAACAAACCAAAGTCATCTCTTTACTTGAGCCAGACTATATTTACATGTATTTGAGGCACCAAGAGTTCCTCAGTGACTGAACGGACCCCATTTAACTGCAGCAGGAAGACTTCAGACAGGGGCCTTTCCCCACTGTGCCCTGGCAGCAGCTGCCCCAAGCTTTAGTGTATCCCTCTGCATGTAGTCCTGGACCTTGGGATGTGTCAGTCTGAAACACTCGGTCGGGGTCAACTCCTTGTTCTGGAAGACCAACAAGTTTTGGACAGAGCAAAGAGCATTTTTCGCTGAGTTGATGGTCGTCCAGGCATAGTCGATGTTTGTCTCAGTGTGTGCCCCTGGGAACAGACCATAGATCACAGGGTCATGCATCACGGAGCTGCTCAGGATGAACCTCGACAAAAACCACAGCATCTTTCTCCATACTTCCTTTACAATGGCACGTTCCTGCAGGAGATACGTGACAGTCTCAGCCCCCACTTTAAGGACAGTGTATGGTGGGACAGACGACAGTATCTCACAGGTAGTTGCCCTCCTGACCACCAGCCAAGCAGAGACTTGGTGCCTGGTGGAAAGTTCTGGTGATGATGCTTTCGACTAAATGACTGTCAATTTGCACAGTGAACCACGCAACAGGATCTACCCTCTCCTTTTCCCACAAGGCCTTCAGGATATTATATGCCGACTACTTCCTGATGGATTTGTGGTCAAGGGCGTTTCTCTTTGCACATTTCTCTGTGATGGACAAGTGATATGGAACAGTCCAACGATTTGGAGCATTGTGCGGCAACAAGGCCAGTCCCATCCTTTACGACACCAGGACAGGTAGAACCTCAGTACATTTGGTGTTTAAGTAACCAAGGGTCTATGCACAGCTTGACGTAACCGCACACAAAGGTGGCCGTCAGGATGAGGGTGGCATTAGGTACTTTCTTCCCTCTTCTTATCGTAGCACATTGGACAATCTTACCACATGAATAATTCAAGTGGGGATTGCTCATAATGCCCTGACAAGTATTCAGCACCAACCAAGACAGATCGACTGGTAATTGATCTCAGTGTAGTGTGTGACATCCTGCTGCACGAATTAACTTTTGTGAGACTGCTGGCCCTTTTGTGCTGTTCTGACGGCAGGAATGATGCTCTCAAACAGTAAGCCTTCCTTTTCTCAGCATTAAAAGGTGAACGTCAAAGAAACCAACTGTGATTTGAGGAGGAACATTGTTTATACAGTGAGTGGTCAGGGTGTGGAGCATGCTAGCTGGGCGTACAGTGAAGGCAGGTTCAGTCATAAGGGAGTTGGATAATCTCTCAAATAGAAAATAATGCGCAAGGCTACAGGGAAAAAACAGCCAAGGTGGATGAGCCAAGTTGATCTTACAGTGAGCTGGCATGTAACCTTTCTATTTTTCCGCAGGTGCTAATTTCAAATATAAAACTTTCACTTTGAAGTTTGAAGAATGCATTCATTAATCTTTTTTACAAGAAAAGGTATGTTTCTTGAGTGAGAATGTGGTTAGAACAGCCAGGATGCATGCTACCAACATGTGAAGAGTATGGATCATATAATAATAGAATCGCTATAATGTGAAAGCAGGCCATTCAGCCCATCAAGTCCACACTGCCCTTCCAAACAGTATCCCACTCAGACCCGTCCCCTTTGCTATCCCTGTGACCCTGCATTTCCCATGGCTTTACCACCTGACCTGCACATCGCTGGACACGATGAGCAATTTACCAATGCCAGTCCACCTAACCTGCTCATCTTTAGGCTGTGGAAGGAAACTGGTGCACCCAGAAGAAACCCACGCAGACATGGGGAGAAATGTAAATTCCACACACAGTTACCTGAGGGTGGGATCAAACCCAGGTCCCTGGCACGATAAGACGGCAGTGCTAAGCACTGAGACACCATGCAGCTCCTGTGTACAAGGAAGACTAGACAACATTACATATGTACGGCTAAATGGGAGAACTATGTTTAATATTCCAAGCACAGCTTTATTTTGAACTGGAAGTGATATTCTCAGTTTGCCATAGTGACTTTAAAGCAGCAAAAGGAAGATCAGTCACTGAATTAAAACGAATTTACACAGAAACCAGCCCAACTTGTCTATGCCAGTCCACAAGAGCCTCCTCCCAGCATACTCCACCTAAACGTGCATTTAGATCAAATTAAAAATTATTTTTTAAGAGCATATTCATGTCTCGGTCCCAAGAAGTTCAAGGCTGAAGAAGGAACATCAATCTGAAATGTTAATTCTGCTTTTTCCTCCACAAACACTTCAAGGTGCTTTCCAGCATGTTTTCATTACATTTCAAACGTGAAGGCTATTTGAAGTTGAACAGGAGGTCAACTGAGTCAGTTCATGACTGGAGTGCAGGGAAGGAACTGTGGATGCGGGAAATCACAATGCTGCCAATTGACTTTGTGGGGGTTCACACACGGACCTTGGATTTGAGAGCGTACTTCCACACAAATGCAAATCCCATGTTGACTTTGCAAATGAGGCAAATTGAAATTTTGGGCATAATGCTTCAATGGGGTTATTTACAACTACAGTGAAGCAGTTACTTTTGTAAACCACTTCCTTCTCACTAACGAGGAAGCAGCGGTATTACTGTTGGACTGTCAATCCAGAGACCTGGATAACACTCGGAGTTCAAATCCTGCCACGGCAGATGGAGGAATTTGAATTCAATTTTTTAAAAATCTGGAATTAAGAACCTAATGATGACCATGAGCCCATTGCCGATTGTCAGGATAAACCCATCTGGCTCACTAATGAGCTTTGGGGAAGGAAACTGCCATCCTTACCTGGTCTGGCCTACGTGTAACTCCAGACCCGCAGCAAAGTGGTTGACTCTGAACTGCCCTTGGGGCAATTACAGATGGGCAATAAATGCTGCCCAGCCAGCAATGTCCTCCTCCCATTAACTAATAAAAAAAGTTCCATGATACCAGGAGGATTAATATCATACACTTTACAATTACACTAATCACCATCAGCACCTTTCTGCATTCTATCCCTGCAGTAATTTCATGTATTTTCCCACTGTTATTGTGTCACGGAGTTAGTTTCCATCTTTGTGTTTCTGTACTTAGTTCTTCACAACTGAAAGCAATGGCACATGATTTTGACGTTCAAATCCCTCTGCAGTCTCACCTCTCCTTACCCCTCTAACCTCCATCCTGACAACTCTCTGAGATATGCGTGATCCTCCAGTTCTGAGCTCTGGCACATTTCTGGCTGTGCTGGCAACTGGTTGGGCCCCAAATGCTAGAATTCCCAAATCCTTCCCTAAACATTTCAGCTTCTACACTTCCAAGACTTCCTTAAATCAAACATCGTTGACCAAAGTTTTGGTAGTTGTCCCAATTAAGGCTGAGCCCCAAATTGTGTTCAGTAATAGCCCTGTAAACCACTTTGGGGTGTTTTACAGCATGAACATGCTGGATACAGGTTGAGTCAGTAGTGCTTGTCACAGATGCTCATGAATATGTTCTGGCACTGGCTGGTGTTCTCCTATCACTGTTCCACTTCAAACACAACACACTGGATTTGTGGTATTTTAAAAGAGAAATTTGTCCAATACCATCACAACCTCACCAAATATCAAATTCCCAAACCTAAATCCCATCCAAATACAATTATCACATAATGCCAAAATCTTACCCACAATCCCGATTCCAACTCAGCCTAATTCTCAAATCCCAGTCCTGGTCTACCAAACCTCATCCCAATTTGATCTAATTCTCAATCCTAACCCAAGTGCCATTCCCAATCTAACCCAATTTCATCTCAGATCACAATGCTCACCCCAACATCATTCCAAAACTAATCTAAATTCCCAATCTTTCCCAAGTTGATTTTATTTCCTAATTCAAGTCCCAATATAATTCCTAAATTAATCTAAATTCCCAATCCTGATCCCAAACTCAGACTCAAATTAACCTTAATTCCCAATCTCATGTCCAATTTTAATCTAAATTCCCAATCCTGACCCCAATCTCAGGCACAAACTAACCCAAATTCCCAATCTCATGTCCAATTTTAATCTAAATTCCCAATCCTGACCCCAATCTCAGGCGCAAATTAACCCAAATTCCCAATCTCATGTCCAATTTTAATCTAAATTCCCAATCCTGGCCGCAACCCTGTTTTGGGGGTGGAGGGAAAGCGAGGCAGTTCGGCTCGGAGCGCGTGCACCGTTCCCCCGGGTAACGCGCGCCTTTTCTGAATTGAAACCTGCCTGGCGCGCGTGTCCGCGAAGCTGCTGGCGGGGGGCGCGCCTATGTTGATATTTGAAGCGGAGCCGCAGGGAGGACGCTGGAGCTCCGACAGCTGAGAGCTTTAGATAATCGTAAGCAAAACAAACTTTACAAGACTTTCCGTATTATAAAAAGTCGCTCCTGCAGAAATTCAACATACCAATGTTTCCCCAACAAGAAAAAGGGTTAGTTTGCCGAAATTAAAAATATTATAACTTCCTACTGTTTATTTTTAAAAATGTCACCCAAACATTTTTATTAATTTGGTATAAGCTTTAAGATTTCCCAATCTGCCATCCCTGAGATACTTTATTTTCTTTTCAGTTGCAAAAGAAAGGTTAGTTTTTCTGGTCAATTATTTATGTTTGACCTAAAGCTTTCTAAATCCTTATCCTTATTTAATGTTCGTTTGTGTTTTAAGACGAATCTGTTTATCCCAATCAGATAAATTACATTGTAAACGGAAACGACTCATTTTATGTTTGGGGAAAAAAAAGGTCATAAAGGATTTATTGAAAATACACAGCAGTAACTGATAGAATCCATGCGAGTGTTCCTAAGTTTGAAAAATGTTCTCTGTTTCAGAATCAGTTTGGTGAGAGACCCGTTTCAGCTTTAACTTTGTGGACCATAACTTTTTTTTAAAAATCGCATAGACTACTTTCTAAATTCACTTAAATTTTTAGTTACTTGTAACTATACGTCCATTTATTTAGAGCTATATTTTCTGAAGTAGATGAAATGACACCGTTGCCTTGTTTTTGAATTAACATACCAGACACTTACTTTGCATTCACCCTGTTGCTGATATTTTGGAAATATGCTATGTTCCAAAATCACCCTTTCACACCAGGTGAATTGACTGGCAGACGAACAGGGAAACCCAGTCAGCTGGAGGAATGGCAGATGTAAACAATTAACACCAGAGGGCCTTATGGAACTAACAGTCTTAGAGTGAAAAAGACCCTTTAGTCAGTGCCTGCCAGATATCCTAAATTAATCTAGTCCCATTTGCCAGCATTTGGTCCATGTCCCTCTAAACCCTTCCTATTCATGTACATATCCAGATGCCTTTTAAATGTTGTAATTGTAGCTCCCACCATTAAATAGCAAGCTTTTCACTCTGGCACTGTCATTGAGCGAAATCTCTACAGGAGATACAGTTAATATCTTCCCATCTCACAGTAATTCCAAACCCGCATAGGCCACTCTTACTTTCACCCCAAAACCCTCAAACAGGACTGCCCTGGCAGACTGATCATTTCAGCCAGTTCCTGCCCTTCTGAACCAATTTCTTCCTATCGTGACTTTTTTTTAAACCCTTTTGTCCAGTCTCTTCCCACTTACAGTCGTTATTCTTCTGATGCTTTATATCAGTTCCATAATTTCCAGCTTCCTCAGCCCAGCTGCCTCCTCTGTACAACGGCCAGGGCAATCTCTAAATATGTCCATTCCCCCATCAGAATGTTCTGAAGGCTCTTCAACCATTCTTTGAGAAGGGGCCTGAGCAGTTCCCATCCGCCACCTCCTTCTTTACGTGGCTGAGCTCATTCTCAAACAACTATTTCTCCTTTAACTCGTCTCACTTTCTCCATGTTAAATGTGTAGTTACAGGTAGCCACAAGGATCCTAGTTATGTCTGTCTCTTTACTGGGTTTATGGTACACTCTTGTTCCAGTCCTACTTGTACCTCCTTCCCACAACACTTCCTCCAGTCCATCAATGACATCATTAGGACAGTGCAGTAGCTCAGTGGTTGGCACTGCTGCCTCACAGTGCCATGGAGCCAGGTTCAATTCCACCCTCAGATAACTGTCGGTGTGGAGCTTGCACATTCTCCCCATGTCTGTGTGGGTTTCCTCTCACAGTCCAAAAGTGTGCAAGCTAGAGTGGATTGGCCATTCTAGACTGCCCATGGTGTTCAGGGAAAGTGTAGGGTAGATGTGTTAACCATGGGAAATGCAGGGTTAGGAGGATGGGTGGAATGCTCTTTGAAGGATCAGTGTGAACTCAAAGGGCTGAATGAGCTGCTTCCACAGTGTAGGGATTCTATGATTAATGTGATCTCCTTCCGTTGCATTGGAAAGGTTTGGCAGTTTTGCATTTATTTTCCATCCTTCTCTCACCCTCAGTTCTGACTCTTTCTTTCCCTTCCAGATGTATTTGTTTCCATTTCTGGGGTTGGCTGTTCACCAAGATCCACTACAAATCCCACTCCACCACCACCACAGTGAGCTTGCCTACGTGTCCTGAGATCCTGCATGGACCCCCATTCTAATCTCTCTGTTTCTCCATCTCAGCCACACCTGTCCTATAGATGTACCTTTCACAGGGGTGCCGGGCTGTATTTCTCCTCAAATGGCAATTTTTCCTTCACTGTGGTTGACAGGACCCTCAGCGACATCTGATTATCTCTAGCACCTTGTGCTCCTCACCTCTTTTTTCCCTCCTTCCCAGAACACAAATGATAGAATGTGGAGACTCGTGGGAGTGAAATATGAGCAAAAGGTAAACACAAATAGTCAACTGTTTACCAACTCCAATGGGATGTCATCACCGAACATACCTTTTATCCCTTGTTAGTGGTCCACAAGGACCATTCCCGCCACAACCAGCTAGTCCACTCCTCCATCTTCCTAATGCTTTCCAAATTCATCATGGCACCTTCTCATGCAATCACAGAACAGGTAAAACTTGCCCTATTATGTCCTCCCTGCTCACTGCCCAACATCCCAAATACACCTTCCAACTGAGGCAGAGTTTTACTTACATTTCCTCTAATCTGGTCTACTACGTTAACTGCTGACACTGTGGTCTTCTTTACAGAGCCAAGGCCAAACGCAAACTGGGTGACTGCTTTGCAGACCACCTCTGCATTGACTGTAGGAATGACCCTGCCCTTCTCGTTGCTCACCATTTCAATAAACCACCTCACTGTCATTTCAAACATTTCTGTCCCGAGTGTGTTGCAGTACTCCTACTAATGCAGGCTGGAGGAACACCTTCTCATTTTCAGCCTTCAGGACACAACATTGAGTTCAGATCACAAATACTGTCCTTCATTTTGGTTACATATCCTTCTTGACCCCAACTCTCTATGCTGCATGTCTTGTTTGCATGGGTTTGCTCTGAATAAAGCTGACATTTCCTACTATTCACTCCAACCATTAGTACCTATTTTGCATCCACGTCTCTCCTCTATTCACATTAGCATTCCCTTTGTATTTTGCTCAGGGCACCCTCACCATCTGTCCCACTTGCTTCTCCTGCCCCTTTGTCAACAGCATAAACATCCTCATTTCTAGCCACCTTCCGGTCCAAAGAGCATATTATTGAATGTGGTGTGATAACTATTGTTTCTCTGTTACATACAGAATGGAGGAAAATGTTACGAATGGACATGACGTTGTAGTGTACAAGAGGAGAGACAAGTTGAAATGTTCCTGCTCGATGGATGTTGTCAACACAGAACTGAAAGGATCCCACTGGACAGAGACAGAATTGCAGCAGTTGATAGGACAGCCCATGCAAGAGAAACAGAAAAAGGAGAACCAGGTCTTCATGCCTGCCCCGGCCTATTCCGGCTCTTCAACCATGCAGGCTTCGCAGACCTCTGCTGCACCAGTCACAAACAACACCACTTTCACGCCACTGAGGCATGGGAAGGAGGAACAGGCCCATGGGCCAGAGGGCGAAGCACCTCAGTACGATATCACACTCATGGAAGAGAAGCTTCAGCCAATAGAACAGCAGCTTCAGTACCTGCTGAAGAAGGCAGAGGAATTCCAGACCCACCTGGTGTACAGGTATTGCCAGCTCATGTTTGTTCTTACACCCCCCCCCGACCCCACTTTAGAGGTGTAGCTCAATTCCGTTCTGTTCCATTCCTCATCATTTTGTCTTCAGCCAGCTGGTATTATCCTTCTGTCGCTAAGTCTGTGACTCTCAGATTGTAATTTGCCTCTTGATTGGGATTTAGAGGGCTATTCAGCCAAGATGTGGTTTATGATCAGAACCACGATGGGATCTAAAAGCTGGTCTAGATTTTGCTGTTAATGTTGGAACCCGTTTGAAGGCACTGGCAGCTATCCATGAGTAAACAAGGTAGTGCTACCCTGTGTGTTGTAAATCACCACAAGTTGCTGGACAGCTTGTGTCACTCTACCTTTGGCCTCCTAAGAATGACCGTTCTCCCAGTGCATTCCACAAAGTTGTTGCGTTTTCTTATCAATTACCATTTTTCAAAAATCAGAAGGTTGGAGCAGCCTAAGCGGCTTTCTACAGAAATATATATTTCTACAAATACCCATGAGACTCTCCTACCCCAAACTGGAGTCATGGAGTTGTACAACATGGAAACAGATCCTTCTGCCTAATACAGAGCCTCATTCCTACATGTGCTTCATGTAGTAAATTGTCATTTGTGATTTTTAAAATATTTTCCTACATTTCCTTCTGTTTCTCTTAATACAATCTTTCTCAAGTTTTCCCTTCTTTCCCTCCCTGATTTGAGGCTAAGGCGAGCCTTTCTTTTCTCTCTCACTTCTCTGTTTTCTGCTCGCTTCTTAAAACATACAGTCAAGCAGATAGACCGTTGGTCCCCTGGTTCACAGTGAATGAAATGGAACACAAGAGGATGGGGGGATTTAAAGGCGAATGCATGGGGGATGCTGTGAAAACCCCTACCCTTGTTGCAATTGGTTAGCCTATGTGTTAATTGATGTTCTTTAGTCTGTTTCCCTCCCTGCAGCAGAGATCGAATTCACAATGAGGAGTTTGCAAGAGCTGTGCCAATCTTTGTGAAGACATGCCAGCCATACTTTGCCTACTTGGAGTCGACAGCACGCAGTATTCACTCTGACAGGAAGCCTCTTCCCGAGTATATCCAGAAACGGGTAATGCATCAGGAATAAGATTGAAAGGCATTTGACAAAAAAAAATACAGAGACTCCTTCCCACTCTGTTTTCAGGGAGGTTTGAACAGCAGCATCCCAGGCCGATAGTCCCAGTGAGACAGTGCTATGCTCTTGGAGCTGCCCTGCCTCAGGAGAATCGCTAAACCAATGCTCTATGTGCCCTGACCAGGTGGCAGTGTTTCCAAGAACAGCAGGAGGGTTCTCCCCAGGTTCTGGCCAAAACTTAGTCCTTGCTCCACTTCACCACGTCAAACCATCCAGTTGTTATCACGTTGTTCTTTGTGGGAGCTCACTGAGTGCAAATTGGCTGCTGCCAGAAGCCGTTCTCTAATAATGGAGGTCCCTTCACTGTTCAGGTACAATTTAATTCGCCTTTAAATCCCCCCATCCCCTTGTGTTCCATTTCATTCACTGTGAACCAGGGGACCAACGGTCTATCTGCTCGACTGTAGGCTGCGGTGGCTACACTTCACCAGCGAGCAAGCACATGGAGGAAATCATGGCCTCCTGAAAGATGCTTCAGAAATGCAAGGTCTTTCTCTACAATTTCCAGAATTCAGTTTGCACTCAGTTACTCCAGGGGGAAAAACGGCACTAACTTGTACCTGAACATCGAAGGGACCTCCATTATTAGAGAGCAGCTTCTGGCAGATCCCAGATGGCTTGTGTTACACTTGGGTATGGGGCCCAATTAAATGCAGATATTAAAGACCTCTAGCTGATAGTAATGTGTCTTGAGGCACTTCACAGGCATATCATCAAACAAGGTGTGACGAGCCACTTAAAGGAGATATCAGCACAGTGCCTGAAGTCAGGTCGAAAATATAGACCATTCTCAAAAGTCCACAAAGAGGAGAGAGAGGTGGGAGAGGATTAAAAGAGCAAATTGAAGAGCCAGAAATGTGGCTGGCCGTGGTGAGCTGATGCAGATTGGAAACCTGGGCAAAGCGGGAGGAGGGCATAGAGAACTTGAAAAATTGTGGCATCAGCAGAGGTTACAGAGAGAAGTGGTATGTCCACAAAAGAGCAGAAAGAAATTTTAGAGTTAAATATTTTACACTGCAATGTCAAAATTAATATTACATCAAATTAAAACCCGTTCTGAATTTCTGCACCTAAGTTGATTAATGGGTGATTGCACTTTCATAGGCCCATAGAGATATCCAGCACAGAACCACATCTTTCGGTCCAACAAATCCATACCAACTAAATATCCTATGTAAATCTAGTCCCATTTGCTAGCTGCCAGCATTTGGCCCATATCCCTCTCAACGCTTCCTATTCATGTACCCATCCAGATCCCTTTTCAATGTTGTGATTGTACCAGCCTCCACCACTTCCTCTGGCAGCTCATTACATACACACACCACCCTCTGTGCGAACGAGTTGCCCCTTCGGTCCCTTTTAAATCTTTCCCCCCTCACCTTAAACCTATGCCCCTGTAGTTTTGGACTCCCCCACCCTGGGGAAAAGACCTTGCCTATTTACCCTACCTATGCCTCTAGTGATTTTATAAACCTCAAAAAAGGTCACCCCTCAGCCTCTGCTGCTTCAGGGAAAATTGCGCAAACTTATTCAGCGTTCGTCTGTAGCCCAAACCCAGCAACATCCTTGTAAATCTTTTCTGGTTTCACAACATCCTTCCGATAACAGGCAGACCAGAGTTGTACGCAATACTCCAAACGTGTTGTACATCTGCAACATGACCTCCCAACTCCTACACTCAAAGCACTGACCAATAAAGGCAAGCACACCAAACCTGCAACTCCACTTTGAAGGAACTATGAACCTGCACTCCAAGGTCTCTTTGTTTAGCAACATTCCCCAGGACCTTACCATGAAATGTATAAGTCCTGCCCTGATTTGTCTTTCCAAACTGCAAAGCCTCACATTTATCCAAATTAAACTCTATCTGCCACTCCTTGGCCCATTGTCCCATCTGATTAAGATCCCATTGTACTCTGAGGTTAGCCTCTTTGCTGTCCATTACACCTCCAATTCTGGTGCCACCTGCAAAGTTACTAACCATACCTCCGATATTCACATACAAATTATTGATATAAATGACAAAAAGCAATGGACCCAGCACCGATCCTTGAGGCACACCGCTGGTCACAGGCCTCCAGTCTGAAAAGCAACCCTCAACCACCACCTTCTGTCTCCTACTATATCTAAATGGCTAGTTCTCCTTATATTCCATGTGATCTAACCTTGCTTACCAGTCTACCCTGAGGAACCTTGTTGAATGCCTTACTGAAGTCCATATGGATCACATCCACCTCTCTGCCCTCATCAGTCCTCTTGGTTACTTCTTCAAAAAAAAACTTAGAACATAGAACAGTACAGCACAGAACAGGCCCTTCAGCCCACAATGTTGTGCCGACCATTGATCCACATGTATGCACCCTCAAATTTCTGTGACCATATACGTGTCCAGCAGTCTCTTAAATGACCCCAATGACCTTGCTTCCACAACTGCTGCTGGCAACGCATTCCATGCTCTCAACTCTCTGCGTAAAGAACCCGCCTCTGACATCCCCTCTATACTTTCCACCAACCAGCTTAAATCTATGACCCCTCGTGCTAGCCATTTCTGCCCTGGGAAATAGTCTCTGGCTATCAACTCTATCTATGCCTCTCATTATCTTGTATACCTCAATTAGGTCCCCTCTCCTCCTCCTTTTCTCCAATGAAAAGAGACCGAGCTCAGTCAACCTCTCTTCATAAGATAAGCCCTCCAGTCCAGGCAGCATCCTGGTAAACCTCCTCTGAACCCTCTCCAAAGCATCCACATCTTTCCTATAATAGGGCACCCAGAACTGGACGCAGTATTCCAAGTGCGGTCTAACCAAAGTTTTATAGAGCTGCAACAAGATCTCACGACTCTTAAACTCAATCCCCCTGTTAATGAAAGCCAAAACACCATATGCTTTCTTAACAACCTTGTCCACTTGGGTGGCCATTTTAAGGGATCTATGTATCAAGATTGTGTCAGAAATCATGTCTCACTAAGCCATGTTGTACTATCTCTCAGGGATAGGCAAACTGCCAATGCTGGAGTCAGAGGTAACAGTGTGGAGTTGGTGGAACACAGCAGGCCAGGCAGCAACAGAGGAGCAGGAAAGCTGACACACTGTCCCTACTGTGTTCCTCCAGCTCCACACTGTGTTGTGTATCCCTGATTTGTCCTTGCTTTCCAAATACATGTAAATCTTGTCCCTCAAGACTCCCTCCAACAACTCGCCCACCACCAACATCAGGCTCACTAGTCTATCATTCCCTGGCCTTTCCTTACCACCTTTCGTAAATGGTGCGACCACAGTAGCCAAACTCCAGCCTTCTGGTACCTCTCGGTGATACAAATATCTTAGCAAGGGGCCCAATAATCACTTGCCCAGTTTCCCACAGAGTGCTAGGGTGCACCTGATCAGATCCAGGGGATATACTACATTTCTGTGTATTAAACCATCCAGCACCACCTACCCTGTAGGACATTTAAGATGTCACTATTTATTTCTGCAATATCTCTATCTTCCATATCCTTCTCCACAGTAAACAGTGATGCAAAATACCCCTCAATTTGCACATTAAACCAGTGAGAATTCTTTGCCTATTCCTCTTGATTTGTACCTTGTTTTATGTTGGTATTTTAACTCGTTAGGAAAGTTGACAAACTTCAACACAAATCCCCATGTCCGTTGGACTGTGTGGCTGTTTGTGCCGTAGACCGTCCTCTCTGCAGTTCCTGATTTTTTATTCTCTGTTGTCTGCCTGATCCTTAACATGTTTTCTCAGCTTTTGCAGTTCTCCCAGCAGCTGGCTTCAAGTCTAGAGCAGCTGGTCCTCATGTATGCATCCTTTGGCTTCATCTCGCTGGAGGAGACAGATCCCTGCAGGTAACGGGGACTCTAACCCAACCCCATCATGAGCTGCCCAATGGAAAGTGAAACCACAATCCAAGAAGACCCCCTGCTGTGTGAAATCTCTTTGACAGGACCAGAGTGTTGGCATCGACCCTGGTATAGCCCTGCGCTGATCTGATAAAGAAGGGCCACACACTATCAGGGTGGCCCTGCATCTGAGCCTGAATTGGTCAGTTTTGGCCACAGCAGCAGAAGGGAATCAGGGTCGGCCTTTGGCAGTTCCCTTTCCAAACTCAGAAATAAATACTTAATGGAGACCACAATTCATCCTTAAGTAGTCAGTTTCAACTCCAGAGTGATGCAAATCCACCACAGCAGCTGCGGGATTACTTATCCCATTCTCCCAAACGTCACTATCTACTTCCACTTCTTCCAGTTCCAGATCACAACAAATTGTTCCCTGTGGAAAAATATCCTCATCTCCCCTCTGGTAATTTCACTAATTCACATTAAATCTATGTCTTCCAGTTCCCCTGCTATTGAGAATGGGTTTTCCTTATTCACTGTGTTAGACACTGTACTTTCTCCTTAGCCATCATTGGCAGAGAATAGCCCTAGATTCTCCACACAAAAGTGAAATTCTTCATTCCTGCTCCCCTTCTAATACATCAGTACTTCCCCTAGGAGGTTTTGGTATTTTTTTCTGATGTATAGGGTCAGCAGGTGACAGGTATTGGGTAGATAAAAGCTGATTGTCCCTGTCTGCAAGTACAATGAGACAACCAAATAAAATCTAAAGATTATAATAATTTTCCTACATCACTCCAACCCCCGAATTTCCCACCCCTTTCCTTTTTTGGTGGCTTAAACTCCTGGCGCTCCAGTATTTGCTACTTCTACAGAGGAGAGTTCCGTCTGGGGCACTGGTTTAGAGTTTCTACTTTTCGATACTGCATGCCCGTACCTTACACAGCAGCAAAGCAGCCAAGCATGCTGTTTAAGAAAATTCGGTGGAACGTGGACCTCACTGAAGGAGCATCCTACGGTGATGGGACAGATTCGTGCACAGAATAGTAAGTACAGGCGTTCCATACATTTGATTTAGCGAGGCTGTGGAGAATAAAGGTTGTGTGTATTTCCAGGGACGATGATGATATGTGGAGAGTCAGGAGAAGCTGGGATTGTTCTCTTCAGTGAAGGAAACTTGATAAAAATGTACTCAGAATTTTGAGTGTCTATGTAAGAGTCAAGAGGGTTGATCTATTCCCAGCGGACAGATTTAGAGCAATTGAAACTGCAACCAAAAGGTGAGAGGAAGTCCATTTTTTTAAAAAAAAGGATAGCAAGCAGTTAGGATGTGGAAGGCACTGACTGAAAAGTGGGGGAGACAGATCCAATTATGGTTTTCAGAACAGAATTGAGTGAGCACCTGAAGAGAGAGACAAGCAGAAGTGTGCAGCTTTGGGGAAAAAAGGACTAGCTGAGCTGCTTTTCAGAGAGCTAACCCTGCTACAAGGAACAATATCTCAGTGCTGTAAGCATTCTGTGGTTCTATTCCACGCTAGCCAAACCACTGGAGCTTACACTGTAACATAATAAACAGGTCAGCTTATTTGAAGTTGTAAAAGTGTATATAGTTTGCCTATTCTGAGCATTTCTAATTGAGTTACATTACTGCTGTACTGTCAACTTCTACATGGATCCTCAGAGTGCTTCTCCTGTCCTATGGTATTATTGTGCAGTTACTTCCTGTGTTTCAAGGAGGCTAGTCAAGTGATGGACAGTAGCCAGCCCAGTTCCAAAACTACAACTGCCAAAAGCAGGCGCCTGTGGTCTATTGGTCGCTGGATTCAGGTAGAACCATCTCCAAGCGAACCGGATCTCCTTTGCTGGTAACTACTGCTATTGAGCTTTCTACCATAGAGAATGATGTAGATCATAGAAACAGGCTGTTTAGACTAGCTGGTCTGTGCAGATGTTTCTGTTCTGCCCTGCCACTCAACCATGCCTGTATTGTCTCAACAATAGATCCTTTCTCTGGGCATTCCATCTTAGTGATCTTCTGCAAAATACGTTTACCTTCAATTTACACAGACTAGCAATCAGGAATTTTTTGCTGTGGGTGTCAGTGACTGGCCAACATTTCTTGCCCTTCCCTAGTTGCCCTTGAGAAGGTGGTGAGCTGCCTTCTTAAACCACTACAGTCCTGCTGTGAGTTGATCCATAGTGCTTTGGGAAGAGAGAATGCCAGGATGGAATCAGTCTACTTTGTCCAAATGTTGATCAGTTGTAGCTTTCTCCATTCTACTGCTTAAATGATGATATGTCTATAGCATTAGTAGAGCACAGAACTTTAGATGGTGTGAAGCTGCTGTTATGTAGTTTAGGCAGAAAAAAATTTCTTTATCAGACTTCCACTAAAAGAAAAGCTGGGAGATTGAACTGTATTAGCTCCCAGAGTTGTCAGAGAAGGCATTTTGCTTGTGGAATAAAAAAAAAAATCACTAAAAATGAAATCACAAACTTGTAAGATTGTGGATTGTTATTGAACAAGGGAATGGAAAGTGATAAATAAAGGACATGAAACACTCCAAAATACCCATTCACCTCATTACTCAGCTTGGATCGTACAGATAACAATGAGGAAAAATACAGTTGTGAAGACCATGATATGTAGAAGTGATCAAATGAAACGAGAGGGGAAATTAGCACTTCTCAGGCCCAGAATCACAGGTTTTATACCCATAACACTGCATTTGAATATGGAAGAGGTATAGTTTGCTTTTTTTTTTAAAACAAAAAAGTGCCATTTTTCTTTGAGAGGAGGTGGTGGTGACGATGATAGAATTAGATGATGTTTTGGATTCTTTATGTGGAGAAAGATAAGGCCGAGCAAGCAGAATGACCCTGTGCCACTTGGAACAATTAAAAATTCTATACAAATTGCTGCATGGTAGCTGCGGGGGAGAGATAAGGAAATAGACTGAACTTGAACAAAGTATTGATGTAAAAATATTAGCCTTAACATCTCTCCCCCCACCCCTCCCCAATTCTTGTAGGGAGGAAAAGAAGAGGTACTGTCCAAGTTTGCAGGAAAACAAACTAAGCTTTAAAGAAAAAAAAGCCCTTTAAAAATAAACAACTACACTTACCCTGTTAAAACAGGTTCTGCGCAAGTAAAAAGACGCAGGTCTGGTGCTGTAATAGATGGTGAAAATCAATTCATAATTCAGCCTGCAATGTTGGGATTGTTTATAGTGAGAGTTCTAGCATTGTCTAAGTCACCGATTTGTGGGTTTTTTTTCAGGTTTCTATACAAGCAGCCTCGGGGTGACTACGAGCTCCTCGTCACTATTGGGTTTGAGGAACCATCGCAGATTGCTGCTACAGATCTCCTAGTGGACATCCTTTTGAGTCAGCGATCAGCAGACCTTTCAGGAAGTTGCCTCCCAAAACTGAAACAGTCCTCTTACTTAGAGATCCAGAGTCACACAGACCTCCCTACCTCTAACTGCCAGGTGGTTCCAACTGGACTCAATTCAGAGTCCTTTACCAGTTAATCCATTCACAGGCAAGATTCCAGTTTCAACATAAGGACCATTTGGTGAAGAGCCATTGACTTATACAGTAGGGGCTGAAACACCGCCTTCTGGCCTTAGCTGCTAATTAGAACCAGCTTCCCAAAAAAGGCAGAGTCTATTTACTTCATCAAGGGCACAGCTGAAATTAAAAGTTGTTATTTTAAAAACTAGTCACTAAGAGTAGAGAAATTGATTTGGTATGGAGGGGCTTGTATCAAGCTTTTACATGTATAAAGAGAACATTGTATCTATATACAGATTTCTGCAGTAACAAGTCTTTCCATGGTACAGTAGAGTGTGCAATGTATTAAAATGCCTCAACTGACTTAGTGATAAAGAGCTTAGTGAAGTGTAAAACAGAATGTGTACTAGTACAGACAGCAGATTAAAGCACTTAAATATTGATCATTCATAAAGTGGAAGCTTCAACTATAAAGTTTTTAATAAAACAAAAATCACTTAAACTAGTCAAACCACAAGTCAGACTCATTGTCTCTGATAAGAATAATTCACTCAACATTCTTTGTACTTTAATTCAGTATACACCTTCACAAGAAAAATCATATAAGGGAAGGCCATTTGGTATCAGCTAATGCTGAACCACTGTCTTAAAATATATTTTCATGCTTCAGTCAACATTTAATTGACATCTTGAGTCTACAATCTCAGTCCTGCACTTTTTCCCCAGAAGAAAGAGAAATGTAACCTGGTTATGAAGTGTTGTACTTCAGCTTCACGTTTTCTAGCATGTCAAAAGCAAAACACTTCATGCTTGAGAAAAATCACTCATGCAAACATGAATTCATTAACTTTATGAACCAGTGCAAGCTCGTCAATGACCCAAAATAGCACACTCAGGCAATGCTGTCGTAGCTGCAAGAATCAAAAAATTCCATTAAGGGTATCATCAGATCTCAAAAAAAAATAGGTGCAGGTCTTGATTTGCCCAACGATCTGACCGCTAAATGCATTATTGGTCAACTTAAAGTCAAAACTAAAAATCAGCATAACCTAAAAAACCCACTCCAAAAATAACATTTACCATTTGGACAGTTTTAACCCTGATGTGCTCTATAGCACATGTCCAAACTTCTGCACAGCTTTTCTACAGTTCAGGCACAATCCAACAAATTGACCATTTGACGTATGGCTAGAAATTCTAGAATTTTAGACTATACCCAAAGTAGATATTAATGCAACCTAAAGCAATACAATTGCCTTTTCAAAAAGTGACCTTGACCCATTGCTTTACAGGTAAGCACTAGTATACACACCAGTGACCCACTGAAATAGCTAATTGAATGCTGTATGAAAGCAATGTCCATTGTGGACCCAGACAGAAAAATCTAAAATCCAGTTTGTTGTTGAACTGTGTTATCAGCACTGGACAAAGATCCACCAGTAAACTGGATGCAAAACAAATTTAAAAGGACAAACAACTTTCTTAAAAGAAAAAAGGGGAGGTGAACAACCAAAGCAAAAAAACCAAAAAAAAAAATCACTGGCAAGACCAAAAGTTGAACTGTCCATGTCTAATTACCTTGGATTGCTTTAGTGGACATCCTTGCATTTTTGGTGGTTTAAAAACTGGAGGTAGTGCAGCACATAATATGCATCTTCTGTCCATTGAAAGATGACTCATGGCTCTCAGACAGATTACTACTAATTTTAAACAGCTAATGCCAGTTAGCTGAAAATCCTGGCTAAGATGTTGCATTTACCACTTTTTACTTACATTGCTTATTTCCTGTTAGGATGCAAGTGTTCAAATTCTGATGCCCAGTCTTAAAAGTTACTGCTCAAAAAAAAAGTTACTCCTCAGACTTAAAGTGGAAATTACCCAATGCAAGCCAACATCTGTGGGTCATGGGCAGTGTATCAGCATGTTGATCTTAAAGCCAAGGGACTGTAGACTAAAGCCAAAAAAGAAAAAATATGGAGACAAACCTGTAAAACCCAGTTTACTTGCAAATACAAGGTGGTATAAAAATTGTTGCTTTTTGTTCCAAAAAGTGTTCCTGCATATTTGCATACTACACATCTAAGGACACTTAGTTCATCCACTGGGATCCTTAAAAATGTGCAAAAATAATTGCACCAATGCACTAGAGACAAAAACATTCTTCGCTTGAGCAGACAACCTCAGGCCTGCATCATGGCTTCTATATGTTAGAGTTTGTTTTTTTTTGGGGGGGGGGGGGTGAGGAGGTCAGATAAAAATTCTGAACTTGGGCTGCAAGAGCAAGCCTAAAAATTGATAGAATTCCATCTTAAACGAGTTTATTCTTCCCATTTTCAAAAATTCAAGGTTGGTTGGTCGTAACATTTCCACTTAGAAATAAAACAATGATTAGAGGCAACTTAGACAAAGCGAGGCACATAGCAAGAACCCAATACAGCTGTTTTTAAAAAAACTAAATCTTGAACTATCTAGCTGCAGTAGATACACAAAATTAGATCTTCATTGCAAACTTACACCTTGTTCAAAGTCACCTGTCAGAAGATATACTTTAAAAACTGTAGCCAAATATTTAAAAGTTATTTGCATCCAAGTTGAGCAGATAACCCTCAAGTTGGAACAGACATCATTGAAGATTACCATTAAAAATGTAGGCAGCTTTGGAGCAGAGATACAAATAAAACATTCAAATTCAGGGAACAAGAGTTCTCGTCAGATTGAAGTTCTAGACAAAAGCCTCTTTACTGCAAAACTCAACCTGTTGAATGCATGAAATTCAATAACAAAAAGTAGTGACAGTAGCACTTCAAGGCTGGTTCCCATCATAAAAGTGCATTGTCTTGGACCTGGAAGTAGGAATTTGAAAACACTGTTGAGGACTTAGAGCATACCACCATTGTGCTCTTGGATAAACCCATACGAAGCCCACTAGGGCACATGGCCCCCTAGTCTGGACTTTTTGAAAAAAAACCATCAAGAAAGAAATGTTAACTTTACCAACTGACTTAGAAGCACTACCTTTTGAGGCTAGAATGTACAAGCAAGAAGAAAATATTAGTGATGAGTCTCTAGCTCCACTACAGTCCATTCACCTTGGGAAGAAGAAATATCTTCAGGAGAAAAGCTGGTGACAGATGTGATGCTGGCTGTGGAGTCATCTAGTGGTGATATAAGACCCGTCCACTTGCTCAGCTCTGCCTGGTCAACTGTCACCTTACTTTGTAACTTCATACCATCTCCAGACAGCTGCAACGTCTGGTTGATCAGCTGCTGCACAACCTTCACTGGTTCAATCTGTAGCATCAAGACCCTGTCACTGGGCTCCTCCATGAGTTCAGGACGTTGCCAGTCTGTCGGTTTCTGAATTTGCTCCTTTTTGAGGTCATCATCCAACCTGGTCTCCTCTGCTGTTTCTACTTCATAGATGGTGGAAAGGATTGGAGGTAGGGGTGGCGATATCCATGGTACACCAGCATGCGGCTGTAGTGGTGTTTGATCGCCCAAGAGGCCTGCAACAGTTGACAGCACTTGATGATTGAGAGAGAGAATAGTTCAAGCAGCAAAAATCCACCTTGTGCATGCAAAATCTACCACTTAGAAGGATGCAATTGTTTGCACATAGTAAGATGTAGACAGAGTGAGCATAAGCACACATGATAAATGACAGGCATTCCTGCACAACAAATATGATTGATCGGGGATGGATGGACTAGGAAGGAGTGGAGATTTGATTTGGTGTCGTACATTCCAATGCCTAACTGATCTTTATAATGAGTTCTCTTTCCCCAAGGGTTTACTTCCAACTTTGAATATTCAATGATCCAACTTCCACCACAAGACTAAAAAAAAGTTGCAGAAGTCATAACAATTTCTGATCAATTTTAAAATTTGGGGTCACTTTCCTAGAAAAAAGTTTGGATAATTGTGGACTGACCACGAGGTGAAGTATTTCCATTTCTACTTCCACCTTGTCAAGACCATTCAAGGTTCTTATATGCTTTGAAAAGTCACCCCTCACTAACCACCAGTGAAAACAAGCCCAGTCCTGTCCAAACTATTTGCATATTGCAGGCTAATAAAACCAACCCTGAATCAGTGAATTTACATCCCCCCTTAGAACTATAGGGAGTTGGAAGTGTGGTCTGTGTAACTTCCCATCCCTTTAATTCCTGTCTCTTTTTGGAAGCATCACATTGACTTCTGCAGAAGTCACCTAGCTATCTAAGTCTTGGAATTCTGCAGTCACCTTTGACTTTTTCCTGCAAAGCAACCACCTTCCTCCACATTCTTCCCCCCACTCCCCACCACATCCACCAGGTCTCTGCCCACCTCACCTTGTCTGTAGTTGGTCTGTGGCAAAATCGCCACGTTGACTTCACAAGAGGACTCTACCTTAGTATCACCTGCCTATCTACCCACTTCCACATCATTATAATTAGCGATTAGGTGGAGCAAAAATTCAAAAACAAGCAAAGCAAACTATAGAAACAGCAAAGTGTGTGTTATTCCAAGTATAGGGAACATTTCAGTCTCAATCTGCCAACAGTAATTAAGTGATGAAGGCCACATCCATTACATATCTTGGGATTAGGAGCTACTTTTGCAGGACAAAGCTTCAAACAGTTGATTAATTCACAAATTTCATTTTTGTTCAGTGTATACTGAAGTAGCAATTGATTGTAGCATCAGAAGGGGAACAAAGTGAAATGAGACAAGAACACCAAATGCAAATCAAACCGTTGCTTGGCTTGGATGGCTAGAGATCAGAATGCCGAAGATATTTTGTAACTTTAGTTGAATGACAGCAACATTGCTCACTGGTTGCTTCCAACCGAGCAGTCTTATAGAAAAAAAAGGTGTTTGTTAGAAAGGTCACTGCTTCAGAAACAATTTATTTGAAATGATTTAAAGTCAATACACATGAAGTTACTGTGACAGACATGTTAGACAGATCTATCCCTGACCAAAAAAAAAGGGTGTTCAACACAAGTCCAGACCACCACTGTAAAACAGTAACTTAGACAACAGCAGAGGATGTTTTTCTTTTGATAGGTGAACCATTGCCCCAGTAATTGGCAGACTGAAATCACCCAATAAGCCCTCAACTGGTCAATGGTACAATTGTACAACTCTCCACTGGAGGGAATATGCAAGCCAACTGTTACACAAGTTCCAAGTCATGATTGCGGTATCGTAAGAGGATGGAGAGACTGTACATTTTCAGAATGGAAAAAGCAGGGAACTGTTTCAAAATGTTGTCCAAAGGGCTGCTCAGACTACATTCACAAAAAGAAACAGCCAGATTGCAGTTCAATGCTAAAATTTATTACAAGTGATGCAACTATGAACACATGCTAACCGGTTTCTCAGCCAATTGTGTCAGTTCATTACAGTTACATGGGGTTGATTGGGGAGATAGGGGTGAGGTCAGAGACCACATTGCACCTTCCCAGCACCTAATCAAAAAAAAAAACAACTATTTGAGGACAAGCAGTCTTTGAAATAGCCAATTCCAGTGTTCCACCAAAAAAGAGAAAGTTTTGAACATATTTCAGCCTCACTACTGGAATAGATGATTTAGTGGCACAATACAGAATTTGTTGATTAGGGTAAAAAATTTACAGGCATGCAAAAGTCAAGCTCAGTGCAGAATACAATCCAAGTCAGACTTCCCATCTGATTTTTAACATCTATTTCACTGATCCTTTATCCTCATGACTTAGTCAGCTTACCTTTGGATACAATTGCATTTAACCAAGCTCTATACGTTACCTGTCAACAGCCTATCATTCTTTTCACAAGCAGGATAGTACTGCTGCTGATGCAGCATGTGATTGCCATTTGCATCAGTGGTGGGAGTGGACAGCTTCTGCACATTAATCACACTCTCATCAAGGTGGTCTATTGGATATCTTGCAACTGGTTCCTCAACGTCACAAGACTTGGATTGATCAGACTCCAATTCTGCTTCTGCCAGGTCACTGCCTTTGATGGGCAAGAAAGTCACTTCAGGAACAATAGCATCTTCCACATGCTGAAGAAGACTGTTCTCAAGAGAAGGGCTTACTTCAGCTCCACAAGACTGATGGTCCATTGCAAGGCCTGCTCTTTGGCCACAAGTGGAAACTTCTGGTGAAGACCCAACAGCCAAGTGCATGCAGTTTTGAGAAGCAATGGAATAAGGAACCTCAGCTGTTGCAAGTTCTTCACTCTCATCCACAGCATGAAGAGTCAAGTGTTTGAAGGAACCTGAGGAAGCAGCGTGGCTCAGTGCTTCCACGTTAGAGTCCATTGTGGTTTTGTCCTCAAATACTGGATTATCGATTCCTTCCAAACCACATGGGCTAGACTCATTCACTCGTTCACAGTCAACCTCCAAGTGGTCTTCATCCTCTGAAGACACCATGGGCTCTGTTGAACGATCACCATGTAGATCATCTGCTGCAAATGTATCTGGCTCTTCATCAACCCTTTCCAAGTGAATCCCTAAATCCTGATCCAGGTCATCTAGTGGGCTCAGCATAGTCTGAGGAACATATATGTCCCCAGATTCTAGTTTCTCAGACTTTGACTCCACTCCTGAACTGCTGTCGTAGTCCTTCAGCTCCTCAGGAGTACTGGTGGTACTGCTGCTTTTTCCTGCCAAGTCTGGGCCACTCAGTGTACTTGACTTGGAGACACCCTGGTCTTCATGTGACTCCTCTGATGAAATTCCCAGCTTCTGCTCCAATGGCAGGACAGAACCCTCCTCCTGTCTGGTTTGTCTGGTCTCCACTAGGTTTGGAGATTCAAAAAGGCGATCTTGGTTGTCTTCACTTTGAAGAGTTTCAGGGCAAAGCTCATTAGGAGATTCTTCTGTATCTGCCTCTTCAGAATATTCATACAAGCCAAGCTTTGCTTTCTCTACATTAGTTAGAGGACTGTCCATCTCAGGAGAACTGTCATCAAGACAACACTCTGAAGGTGGCCCTGCATGAGGTGCTAGATCCTGCAGCATTGGCACAGGAGCAGCACTGCCATTGATGTTGGCTGATCCATCTCCCATTGGGGAGCCATCCTCAGCTGAGCTCTGAGACAGGCCCTTTCCTGAAGGTGTTGAACCAGATTCAGCAAGTAAATGCTGTACCTGCAGGTTGTTCAGATCAGTTCTCTCATTAATGGGAGTACAGGTCTCATCATTAAACTGTTCAGCTTCAGTTTTGCTCGAGTCCACTTTGACAGGGGTTTTGAATGAATCAGGAGTGCCAAGATTTTGTTCCTCATTGAGTGGAAAGTTTAAATCAGTTTCTGTCATTTGGTCACTCAGACCCTTGTTTCCTTCATCCAAGTCAATAATAGCTTCTGTTGAATCTTCCTTTTGACCTTCAGCTGCTGCGTTTGCTCTCGTCCAAGAGCTTGTTTCAACTTCTTCATCCTCCATCTTTGCTGCAGCTGAGATCACGATCATTTCAGTATTGCTAAGGCAAGGGGTTGACTGCATTCGCTGGGGAGATGGAAGTTCTTCGATCTTTAGGTGCCCCTGAGTCACTGCCACATCTTCACTGGACAATATTGCACTCATTTCCTCATTCACCACTGCACTCTCCACCTCAGCTGGCATTTTTGGCAGAGGTCCTGCCAGCCCTACAGCCCTCGTTTCCTCATCAACATAGTTTTCAGAAATAGGCTTCCTGGCAGAGGATGACAGAGTCTTATTTGGCAGGGATTGCTTCTCAACATTTCTCTTCAAGGGTTTAGTCGATTGTTTGGGAATATTCCCTGCAGGCATCTTTGAAGTGGCATTACCTGGCTGTGGTCTTGCTGTGGATCTAGTAGCCACTTTGGGCAGCTGACCCTTTGCTCTTGCATTTAAGGTCTTCCCCTCTGCTTCTGAAGGTTTTGCAGACGTTGGTTTTGTTGACTTCACTGCTCGGGTGACTTTGTTGAGTTCAGGGCTGGAACGTGCTAGTGAAGTGGCAGACTTAACATCTGGAAGAGAAAGTGGTAACAGTAAGTGGGAAGGGAAACAGTTACAGCTCTTTCCATCATATCCAGTACTTGGAACAGTGAGCAGGGATATCCTTAAACATTGGTCAGCTTCAAAAAAGGCAGGTATTCTGGGTTTCCACAACCCTTTGTAGAAGTGCTTCAATACAAATATTTCTTCCACAGCCCCATTCTAAAAAAACAAACATTTCCCCTTGTTCGGGGATTTGCAGGAGAATGGGCCAGAAATATCAATTCCTTTAAGCATCATATAGAGCACAGGTGGTTGTTTGTCCATCAAAATCATGCTAGCTCCTTTGGAGTGATCCAGTCATCAAGCAAACCCTACTCTGACCTTAGTGTGTTTTTCAAGTGATTGAATGACTTCAAGACAAAATTTCTGCTTACACCACTTTTGCTGTTCAAGGCATTCTCAAAAATTCCTCATGCCACCATCTCAATCCCCAATCCTTGTTTGGGATCGTTAACAGGAAGTGTTTCTTTTGGTCTACTTTATCCAAAACCATCTGAACACCAATCTCACCTCAAAATCCCTTTGCTAAAGGAGAATAAGCCCACCTTCTTCCATCTGGAATAAAAGCCCTCATCCTAGATGCATCTGTCATGAGACCAGAACCGGATGCAAAATGCAAGGGGGCGGACAAGAACTTAGTGATGCAGCATAATGATCCTCATTTTGGACTGAAATGCCTAACTATTTCTAAAAATCTTATTTGCTTTACCAACCGCTATCCTGAAAACGCCAAGATCCATGCAGAGCTGAACTTCCAGTCCCTCTAGCCCTGTTAGCTTCTAAACCAGGTCATTAAGACCCTAACACCACTCCCAATTTGGACCACAAAATGGTTTAATTCTCACTCCATTCATCACCAGTCTGCCCATTCCACTTGTTTAATACCCATCCTCTTACTGAAGAGACAGATCTTATGGTCCATTTCATACATATTATATAACTTCCACTGGGAATTGATCTATTGATCACGAAGGCTGTTCTAGAGCTGATCTTTGGGGAAGGCAAAGTCTAAAAACAAGAATCTATCATGATTCTCCACTTTGGTCATTAAGTCTTATCTAATTGGATATTGATCCTCATTTTTAATTGAGAGGAATTTTTAAACCCATTTTCTAGGCCGTGTTTCAAAATCCGTATGACCATTACCTACTGCTGTCCTTTCAGTCTTCTGTAACCCACTAAACCCTCAACTTTAAGCAAGTACTGTTGACCCAATACCTAAACCTCTACAGTCAGTTCATTTTCTTCCTCCTCCAGGTACAGACTTCAAAAAGCCACCCACTAGTTACTAGGTCTAGCCTCCCCAACAAGGAACACTACTGTAATCCTCTACCAGCTCCCCAAAACTGAAAGACTTGCCATAACCCAATCCCCTCTCAAAACCAGACTTCCTCCAGCATTCTGATGCAAGCTGTACAGACCAGGGTTTCAGACTCCAGTTCCAGGCTGCCTATCTAGTCACTCTTACTGCCACCCACCATCTGCCAAGATTTTGTATCGCTGTTCCTGATGTTTCTTCTTTTGCAAAGTTGATGAGGGTTGTAGCTTTGTTCTGCTTCCCCCCGCGCCCCCCCCCCCCCCCCCCAGCAGATAAACCCACCTTTAGCAAGGTCCACTGCACCCTTCAGTCAAGGCTCATTTTCTCCCTCAAAAAAAAAAGTCCCATTCAACTTTGAAAGGATCCATCACAGTCTCTCCATTTGACCCCAGTTAATATTCCTTACTTCCCCCCCCCCCCACTGAGGGAGGGAGTGCATAATTGGTAACAATCGCAAGATTAATCAATCCCTAGACCCAGCTGAAAGTTCTGGGGAACCCAAGTTTGAATCCTGCTAATAGCAGGTACTGGAATTTGGGGGTGGCACAGTAACTCAGTGGTCAGCACTGCAGCCTCACAGCACCAGGGACCTGGGTTCAATTCCAGCCTCGGGCGACTGTCTGTCTAGAGTTTGCACATTCTCCCCGTGTCTGTGCACGTTTCCTCCGGGTGCTCTGGTTTCCTCCCACAGTCCAAAAGATATGCAGGTTAGGTGGATCGGCCATGCTAAAGTGCCCGTTGTGTTCAGGGGTGTGTGGGTTATAGGTGGATGGGATGGACTTGGTGGGCCAAAGGGCCTGTTTCCACACTGGAGGGAATCTAATCTAATTCCACCCCAGGAAGAAAACAGACAGAAGTTCACCTTTACTCTTGCCTGAAAGATCACCCAACAAGCACTTGGTCTATGATATATTTTTTAAAACAAACATTTCTCAGCTCTACACCTCTTTATTCCAACACTTTGCACTGCAAAGTATTTAAACTCTTCACTATTGAGGTCTATAGAATACCCTTCATGTTGTACCTCTCCTTCCTCACTGACCAACTGGGACCAAGCTTCATACTGACTACCCCCAGCCAGCATTTCCTCTTTACCACACCATCTTCACAACCAATATTCCCACCCCAGTTAGTTCCCCTTCCCCCAATCTGGAGACGACTTAGTCAAGATGTCCAGGGATGCCTCTGGAGCAGGTGGAGCTTGAGCACAGGTCTCCTGGATCAGAGGTAGGACACTACCACTGCACCACAGGAACCCAAATCTGAAGAGTTTAATACACATTAGTTATCGACATAATATTCTCTCATTGCTTCTGCTTTGTGACTACACTGTGGCATTAAGAGGCATTTTTGTAGGAAAGAGGTTTTAAGGCAGAGGTGCAAGCTGTTTACTGAAAACATGTAAACGGCTTGTAGTGCCCTGGAGATTTTTCCTTAAAACTCAAACAATAGAAGGAGCCTGAATGGGTGTGGTCAATCGCTCAGAACTAGGCTTTAAGTTTTAGCTTTCAGCAGCTGCTGCTGGGGGTGTTGAAGTAGAAGCTTTTTTCACCTGTCTTGTGGTTACAGCTTAAAAAAAGTGGAGCTGCATTAGAGCTCTGAAATTTGCCTTTTGCCAAGTGTTTAAAGATGTTATTACATTGGAATGGTTAACTAGTTAACAACCTAGAATTCAAGATTTCCCAATACAGTTGTTATTCCAATGTATTCTTTGTTGTACTTTAACAATAGAAAGTAAAACTGTACAGCACAGGAAGGGGTCATTGGCCCATAATGTGCTGAACATGGCACCAAATTGAACTTTATCATATACCTATATTCCATGCACAGTTGGGCACTTATCTAAAAGTCCCTCAAATGCCCCTATCATATCTGCCTCCGCCATTACCCTGGTAATGTGTTCCAGACTCCTGCCATGTTACCAGAAACTCTTTCCCCCGCCCCCAACTTCACCTTAAACTGAATGCTAATTGATTCAAGTTTCCTAAAGCACATTGAGCATTTCTTCAGAGTGTAGCATGTGCCAGAGCAGCACTGGGACCATTCAGTTTGAATGGATACTTTGTCCCAAATCAGGTTCCAATTTCCCAAGGATTGGAGTCAGTCCTTCCGCATCCAATGCTTCAGCGGATTTATCTTAACTGACACCCTCAATAAACCAAGAAATATTATACCTCAAAAACTGCCATGTTTTCTATTTAAGTGTAATTTCTGAGTAGTCAGTTGGGGGCATGAAAGAGAAGGCTTCTTTTCTTAAATAGAACTTGCTGGAAAAGTTACACTGATTGATCCTGTAAAGAGCACAGTGATGTGTAGAGATAGGAGCTGCCAATGCTGGAGAATCAGAGACAAGGTGTAGAGTTGGATGAACACAGCAGGAAAACTGATGTTTCTGGTCCAGACCCTCCTTCAGCTTCCTTGCACATCTGATGCTGCTTGGCCTGCTGTGTTCATTCAGCTCTACAGTGATGTGTACACCTCCTACACTACATTTCCATTACTTTAACTGCACGAGCCTCTATCAACTAGAATCTTTGATCAAGTGGCACATTTAGCCCCACTGGATGCTAGTTAATAAAACGTTGTGTTAATGGAATATAGACACCGAATTCAATTAATCCCATTCAGAGCAATCTCCACTGTATCCCAGCCAAGTCTGTACACCATAGCTGAACCATCATTGCAAAAAAAAAAAAAAGAAAGCAAAAAAGGCCAGGGTGGGTGGGGGAAAGAGAGAAACTATCTCTTCACAAAAGGCTTCTCTAATCTCATTTTCCTGATATTTGACCACTTACTGATTCATTCAGGTGTCGTCCCTGGACATTGCAAGGGGCAGGAAAACCTTTCGGCTGTGACTTGGGGGGAGGGAGGGAGGAGAATAAAAAAGTTGCATTTGCAAGTGTTACACAGAAAAAAGGATGTTAGAGATATGGAAAAACTGAGCTCCCATCTCAGGGATGGAGAAATTTTTAAATAAAATTAAAGAAAGAAAAAAGAAAATTCACTGGACTGGGGTAGAGTCTGATCAAAATTCTTAAAATGCCAAGATTACACAAGTTGTTCCCAGTTTTCCCCACTTCAGATTTGCAGTTCAAAAGGGAATTCAAAGATTTCAACTCAAGAGCCTGCCAGCACAAAAATTATAGCTGTGTGGCTAGCGCTGAATTCTTAATTCAAGCACTTAGTTCTTATTCTCCCCCACCTTTGTTCAAAGAGGTGATAGGTTTTCCTGTTTGAGGTTTTGTTGACAGGACACCTGACTGAGCTGGATGGGATCGGTCACGAGGATCTCTCAGTAGCAGCTGTTTCCTTGGTCCTCCTGTGCTGACAGGTACTGGCTGTCTTCTCAGTGCTCCCGTACTCTGGGTCAAGTGGCTTGAAGTAGTGGCATCTGGTCTTTAAGAAAAGAAAAGGGAGATTGCTAAAAGAAACAGTTATAATCTGATGTACACCCTTCAGCCATGTTTGAATGCAAAACAAGTTAGACTGCAAAAAGTACAATTTACTTAGTGAAACAGACAGCATCTATTGTAATTTCAGCAACACCTGATGGCCATTAATGCAAGAGAGTGACAGCTACTTAGGTTAATGGCTTGTGCTGCCCATCCCATGAGTTAATATTGTTCCCAAGTAAGACATGCCTTAGGCAAGTTTATAAAAGTGGGGATGATGCACAATCTTTTGGGGAAAGTGAAGGGGACAAGGAAGGTGGACTGAGGATTGTCAGATCACTCATGATCCCACTAATGGCAGAGCAGACCTGAGGGGGGTTTCAAATGGCCTACACTTGTTCTTATGATCTAACAATATTCAAGTGGAGGAGCTTTAAGCTGCCGGACAGTTCTGGGCTGCCATTTCTCATCAAGCCAGCAGATGGTGCCATTTCTCTAAGCACTGAAACTACTGTAGCAGTCAAAGACCTGAACTGCAGACTCCAGACCAACATCACATTGTAAAACAGGGGCAATGGGCAACAAATGAATTGCATTTCAAGCAGCTGAATTTATTGTAGAAGCAAAACGCTGCAATACAAAAATGTCCAACATCAAAATTTGCTGATTGACAGGCTTACAGACGATTGACAGTGTTAGAATTACAACAGAATGCGGATAGATCAGGTGAACGGGCAAAGCTGTAGGCAGGTCAATGTTAGGTTGTCCATTTTGGACCAAAAAAAGGATAGATTGTGGATTTGTCATTTCAAAGAATGAAGACAAAGATAAATACACAGTGGATGCTCATGTGCACAAGTCTTTAAAAGATGGTTTTGTTCATTCAGTTGTGGGACATGACTGGGTAGCCCAGCATTTGCTCGTCCCTAGTTGCCCTCAAGGGAGTGGCAAGCTGCCTTCTGGAAGCACCACAGTCCCTGCACTGTGGGTTCACCCACAATGCCCTTAGGGGGCATTCCAGGATTTGGGCCCATGGACATTGAAGAAACATATGCTTCCAAGTCAGGATGGCAAGTGGCTTGGAGGGGAATTTTCAGGGGGTGGTGCTTCCATGTATCTCCTGCCCATGTCCTTCCAGATGGTAGTGGTGCTGGGTTTGGAAGGTGCTGTTGGAGAATCCTTGGTGAATTTCTGCAGTACCTACTGCTGCTACTGAGCATTGCTGGTGGAGGGAGGGGATGTGGTGCCAGTCAAGTGGCTGCTTTTTCCTGAATGGGGTCAGGCTTCTTGAGTGTTGTCGGGGCTACCACCATCCAGGCAAGTGGAGAGTATCCCATCACACTCCTGACTTGTGCCTTGTGGATGGTGGACAGGCTTTGGGGAGTCAGTGAGGATTCCTGGGTTCTGACTCCCCCTTGTAGCCACTGGGTGTGTGTGGCTGGTCCAACTGGAGTTTTTGGTTAATGGTAACCCCCAGGATGTTGATAGTGGGGGGGGATTCAGTGATGGTAACACCAAAGGGCTAGAAGTTGGATTGTTTGTTATCGGTGATGGCCATAGCCTGGCATTTGAGGTGTGAATATTTCTTGCCACTTGTCAGCCCAAGCCTGGGTCTTGTCCAGATCTCATTGCATTTGAGCATGGGCTGTTTCAGGTGCGAGGAGTCATGAGCGGTGCTGAATATTGCAGTGAACATCCCCATATCAGACCTTATGATGGAAGACAGACCATTGAAGCAGCTGAAGATGGTTGGGCCTAGGACACTACCCTGAGGAACTCCTGCAGAGATGTGCCCTGGACACAAGATGACAGACCTCAACAACCACTGTGCGCCAGGTGTGACTCAAGGGACACGGGTCCCCAAATGGCATTAGGTCAAATGTCAGCCATGATCACATTGAATGGCCCACTCCTGTTCATATGAAGGCTGCAGAAACTCAGGTCCGATACCACCTAGTGAGAAGTGATATTACAATGAAACATTGGTAGCATTTGCAGAGAGTGTTCCTCTGGTGTTTGTCCAAATTTGGACAACGTCAGTTAACTTCAGATTTAAAGATGTTACTAGATAGGAAATATTTCCTACGAACATTTAAAGAAAAGGAATTGGTGAAAACAGGCAGTTGAGATGGTTGAAGTCATGACCAGTGACCTACAGAATACAGAGCTCCCCAGTCAGGAGGGGGTAGTGTCCAGCCCCTCCAGTTGCCTCTGCTGTCCAATTAGTTCGGATGATGATCCAAACTCCCACTTTGTTTGCCTTCACTTCTACCCCAAATAGAGAGACACTGAAGGAGTGCCATGAACCAGCCTTATGGAGCTAGAGAGAACTCAAGACCTAGAGTCTCAAATTGGACTCCATGCTTTAAAGAGGTTGAGATCTGACTCACGGTCATCAGCACAGAAACAGACCCTTCTGTCCAGCTAGTCCATGCTCACTGTAACCCCAAACAAAATTAATCCCATCCATCCCTGTTCTTGACCCATGTCCCACCAAACATTTATGTACTTGTCCAAATGTCTTTGGAATATCCTAAAATTGTACCCACTTCCTCCGAAAGGCTCATCCCACAGTCAGTGGGAAAACTGTGTCCATCATATTGTGAAAAGTATCTCCTCTCACCTTAAATACACCCCCCAGTCTTGAAATCCCCAAGGAAAGACACCTGCCATGCACCTTATCTGAATTCCCCCTCTTATAAAACCTCCATAAGGGTCAGTCCGCAAACTCTTACCTTCCAAATGAAGAGAGTCCCAGCCTATCCATACAAGCCTTGTCTATTAGGAAGTGACAATTGGATATCTTCCACTCCTGCAGGCAATCACTTCCAAATACAAAATTGTCTCTAAAATGGTACTCACCTCACTTAAATGTAAGAGGCCCAACTAGACTATTACTGATTGTCCCAAGCCTCCTCAACTAGTCAAACTCAACATTTAGATCCATTAGGATCACAGAGGTCAGCACAAGTCAGAAGAACAGAGAGGGGAAGAGTGGGCAAAGGCATGTTCCGTGCTAAAAGGATTAACTTTAGGTAGCTTTCTCAAATCCTTCTAAGTGGAAGAATCCCTGGAAGAGGCTGGTTACCAGATGCTGGAACAGCACTGACAGAAGTGAAAAGCCTGCCCTCTATTTTGAGACCTGCTCCTACGTCACGAGTACAACTTTGTTCAAGCGCCTCCCAAAAGCCCAGGGGACAATAGGCAATATGCTCACCTGGTTTGCTTCTTAAAGCACAGTGTCAGTCAACAGCAGAAATGTTCTGTTTTAAGTCATAGAACCCCTATAGTACAGAAGAGGGTGTTCACCCAACAGATAATCCATGGGATGTCTCCTGTTGCTTTCAGTGAGCTCTTAGTCATTGACCAGGTTACGGAACACTAGAATACTGAGCCACTGATCAGTTAAGATTACAACAGCTCCAAAGCTGGATACTGAAATGGTTTCCTTGCCAACATTCTTGGATCCTTGTGATTTCTGTGAGCAGCTCCAAGAGGAACAGAGACCTAGAAATTAATGGGTTTATTCAAATGTTGACCATTAAAGACAAATCCAAGTTCACAAATGTAAGCTCGGCTGCCAGACAGACAGCCAAGGTGCTGAAATGAGGAATAGACCATTTGCATCAAGCCTGCTATTGCTTTGGAGAAAAGCTGTTCATGATCTGACCTCAGCTCCATTTTACAGAGCGAGTACACCCAAGTCAGACTCAGGAGATCTGCAGAGAGCCCAAGATCACAGGTCACCACGATGTGCCTCGTGAACGGTCTTGTGACGAGATGCGCGAAGAGGTAATTGCAACTGTCCCAGTGAGCAGTGCTCCATTCCACCGGAAGGTAATCAGTTTACAACACGTGACCTGAAGGTTCATAGGTCTCACCTCCTTCTCTTGGGAACCACTTGAAGCATGATATGCTGATGGAAACATGCTCTTCGGCTGTCATGGGCAGTGGGGACCTGATCCTAGCCCATACCTGTACATGGGCCTGGGATTGCAACATTTGTTTACATTAGCTTTGTATAGCCAATCAATCACTGTTGAATCCTTCAACACCTCATTCCCAATATCCTAGTTTAAGTGATGAGGGATCATATAGGCCATTGCCATTAACCCCATGGTTAAACAGCCTACATTTGGAGTACAGTTACTACCCACCACCCCATGTCTGTTCACTCCAGATGAGAAAACTACTCAATTGGCCCATTAGGGGGATGAACAACAGATCTCACTTCCTAGTGTGTGCAGCCCAATCAAGGGAAGAATGATCCACATTGGAAATCTAAGGAGTAGGAGTAGGAGCAGAACAAAAATACTATAGATGGATGCAGCCTTCAAGGTGTTGGTGTGGAGGTGAAACCGCACAGGCTGGCTTTGATAGCAAAAAAAAAAACCACTTATTCCAGGTGTCAGTTCCTAACATCTGGGGAGATCAGAACAACAAGATGAGTTATTTTGAAGAGGCAGTGTATCCCCAGGCAGAACCACATACTCTGTTACCTGGCTGACTTGCTCTGGAGGGGTCTCTCTGGTCTGGAAACAGGCACCTTGGCCACTGCAGCAACTGGCCTCTTGGAAACTGCAGAGAGAATTAATACGGCACGTCAACACAGTCGCTCGGATTAAGCCTCCCTTAGTTCAAGCTAATGTTGCTCAAAATACTGCATACCCTCTACATGGGGAAGGATAAAAAAAATTATGTTTAGGGACCATAAAGAACTTAAACGGGCAAGAATTTTAACATGACGCTCAAGCTTGCAGGCAGTAATTCCAGCAACAGGGTAATATGGTGTGGGATTTTAGGAGTTTTATTGGTTACAGTCATTTAAGTGGACCAGGTGTGAGTAAAGGTGGGTGGTAGCACATTGCTAGTTTTTCCCCCAGGTCCAGGCTCATGCTCCAGGGATTATGGGTTCAAATCCCAGCATGGCAATTAGTTTTTTTTTTAAAAAAAGTAAAAAAACTCCAGTTATCAGTTAGTCACTGTCACCATGGAGTCTGATCAGTTGTAGTCAAGGAGACCCAACTGGTTCATCGATGTCCTTAGGGAAAAGTCAGCCGACATTTTTCAGCCAGTCTGGCTGACATTCAACCTCCTTGCTGCGGGTCTGGAGTCTATTCACAACTGAATAGTGCACAGCAAGAGACTCGCTTCAAGAACAATTAGGGACAGACAGCACAGCCACAATTTTACAACAAAGGTAAAGGGATTTCACTCGTATTGTTTCAGAGGCAGTAGGAACTGCAGATGCTGGAGAATCTGAGATAACAAGGTGTGGAGCTGGATGAACACAGCAGGCCAAGCAGCAGGAAGGCTGATGTTTCAGGCCCAGACCTAGATGGTCAGCCTTCCTGCTCGGCCTGTGTTCATCCAGCTCCACACCTTGTTATCAATTGTACTGGCTGATGGGTTTACAAGGACAAGGTGTTCAACAAGTGGTTTCAGTCCTTGGAACATGCATTGGGATGGAGGGTTAGGACAGTCTCCAGATCCCTTCACAATACAGCTCACCCCATTTTTTGGGGTAATCAGTCTTTAGAAAAGTGGACCCTGCGTGATTTTTAGGCTATATTGTACTTGCAGCTGATGCTGGGATTTTGGTTTTACATCAAAATTGCTAGAGCTGTTATTATCCCCTAAACAAATTAGAAGCACTCAGGAAAAACCATCTTTGCTCACTATCGCCACCCTGTTGGTGTCTCAATATCATTGGCTCCAGTACGCATCTCAAACAGATTCTCCACCCAACTCCAAGCCTCTAACCTTCCCCCTCCCAGTTAGGCGCTCACCTACGAGGGTTGAGGATTTAGCAGCAAGTCCTGCTTAAAAAAAGTGATCAACTTGGAGGTGTGAGAATTTAGTGACTGGGCCTTGTACGTACTAAAATGGCTTCAAAAATAAAGTGGAAAATTTAAGTTGCTGCTGCATAAATTGCTGAGCACACAGTAATCAAGTCCCAGGTCACTTGGTGTAAAAATAAAAGTTACTCCAGATTGAAATGAGGAACTCGGACACACAAACATCCAGCTGTGTTTACAGGGCTCTGTGATCCACCGGTGGTGTCCTACCTTTGAGGCGAATGCAAAGTTCCAACTGCTCCAGTAGGATTGGTAATATACCGAACATGTTGATTAAAAATCCAGCCTGTGATCACAGGGAATCCCTACCAAGCCATGTTCTCATTTCCTAAGGAGATGACACCAGAAAGCTGCCATTTTACACAGCTCCAGAATTCTGAAACTAAGCGTTAGAGGCAGCTGTACAGCATGGAAAACAGACCCTTCTGCCCAACTCCTCCACGCTGACCAGATATTCTAAATTATTCTAGTCCAATTTGTCAGCATTTGGCCCATATCCCTCAACCCTTCCCATTTGTGTACCCATCTTGTTAAATGTCGTAATTGTACCAGCCTCCACCCATCTCTGGCAGCTCATTCCACACACCACCCACTGCATGAAAAAGATGCCCCTTAAATATCTTCTCTTCCCCTTCACCCCCCTCCACCTTAAAACCTATACCCTCTAGTTTTGGACTCCCCCACCCCACAGAAAAGACCTGGCTATTCACCCTATCCATGCCCCTCATGATTTTATAAACCTCTATAAAGGTCACTCCTCAGCCCCCAATGCTCCAGGGAAAAGAATGGCCCTAGCCCATCCCCATAGCTCAAACCTTCTAGCCCTGGCAACATCTTTGTAAATCTTTTCCAAACCCTTTCTAGTTTCACAATATCCTTCCTATAGCTGGGAGAACAGAATTGCACACAGTGTTCCAAAAATGGCCTAACCAATGTCCTGAACAGCTGCAACATAACCTCAATAGAGGCAATCCAACCAAAGGCCTTCTCCACTATCCTATCAAACTCTAACTCCACTTTCAAGGAACTATGAGCCTCCACTCCGTGGTCTCTTTGCTAGGCAACACTCCCCAGGACCTTACTGTTAAGCATACAAGTTCTGCCCTGATTTGCCTTTCCAAAATGCAACACTTCACATTTACCTAAATTAAGCTCCATCTGCCCACTGACCCGTTTGATCAAGATCCCATTGTAATGAGGTAACCTTCTTCACTGTCCACTACAACTCCAATTTTAGTGTCATCTGTAAACTTACTAATCATTCCTACGTTCACAAAGTTATTTACATAACATAATGGACCCAGCACCAATCCTTGTGGACCACTGCTGGTCACAGGCCTCCAGTCTGAAAAGCAACCCTCCACCACCCTCTGCCTTCTAGCTTTGAGCCATTCTGTACCCAAATGGAGAGTGGCCCCTCTATTCTGAGATTTAAATTTTACTCGCCAGTCTACCATGAGGAAACTCAGCAAGCATCCTTGGAGTCCATACAGACAGTGTTCACTGCTTGGCCCTCATTCATTTCTAAAAAGAAAGATGGCATCTGCAACAGATCCTTTTAACCAATGGAGGTCCCAATTAGTCTATATTCAAACCAGGTTCCTGCCATGAGGAACACCCAGGAGAAATATAGCCACAAGATTAGGACTCTGCCTGACGTTTTTGTATTTGTAATTGCTCTGTTGCGTCCTTTTGTAAAAGGATTCTAACTGCTTCCTAGTAGCAGATACAAAGCTAACTAGCTTCCAATTCCCCATCTCCCTCCTTAATTTGGCAGTTTTAAAATCCTCCTTCTGGAATTTAGGAATATTACCACCAATGCATTGGATTATCTGCATAGCTCTGTCTTCTGATCCTGATGCATCCCATTTAGTGAATCCCAGCTTTTTGCTTAACTCTCCTTTTTAGTTTCCCCTGTGCTTTGCTCGAGTGACTAAATTCCTTTGGCACCCTTTGATATTTTTGGAATTATATTGGTGTCCTTTACCAATAAAACTGCAAGTTATTTATTCTACTTTTTCCTGGTTCTCCAACATTTTCCAGGCCCCCCCCCCCCCCCCTTCCCTAAATAGGCTTATGTTCACTTTGGCAGGTGCCTGTGTTTAGTAAAAGCTCACGCTGTTCAGTTTATTAACTAGATTTACCTCTTAGTTTGACTTTCTGTTAAAAAGAGTTCAAAACTATTGATCCATGAACTTCCTTTCAATGTGTGTGCTATTATTCCTCAATGTCTTTGTGTTAAACCTCTTACAGTCAACTCGTCCCTTGCCAAGTCCTAATTCCCTATTTAAGCTTCACATAGCTGTTTCTGCCCAAGTGCCTTTCATGGCATTGCTCTGGGAATACTAGAATGAGAAGCCTTGAGAAAAAGTTGGTTGTACTAGGCTTTTAACTGCCAGCATTCAGGAAAGAGGTAACTTGGCTGAAAAATATCCGAGTGACCTTCACAAGGTAGATGTGGAGAAAATGTTCCCTTTCTGTGGGAGAACATACAAGGGCCACTCTTCTTAAAAAGATTAGACATCACTTGCGATGTTGCCCTGTACCTGCTCCATGGTGAACGTTTGGGACGTTTCCCTAAGGTAGAGGCAGTCACTGAATATTTTCCTTGCTTTAGCCAGGATGAGAGATGATCAAGGTAGGTGAATAGGAGGCTTATTGAATGGTGGAGCAGGCTTGAGGGGCACATTCAATTTTTTTGGCCTGTATCTGTTTCTCATGTACACCTTGACTAATCAATGAAGTATCAGGATCGGAGTGAGATCCTCTTCAATATTCACATTTAAAGTCAAGTTGAGACTTGCTGTTCTAATTCTGTCACATTCCTTTTATTTTTAATCTGGGTCCCAGACAGCTGATTAGATTATCAGCCTAGATTTTAATCCTTGACTTCAATATGTTAATTGTCTAATTTCTGCCTTGAGCATTGGTCATACAGACTTGCCAACAATAACATTGCAAACAAACGTTTTAATCCACAATCATGATGTGGTTTGAAATGTCACTCAGTATTTTCATGTTCTTTACTTTTGGGCTGCAATTCATCAATTTTGAAGGATAATTGACAGGAAGATGTGGAAAATGTGCCACTGTTCAGTTTGTCTTGTGACTGACTTCCAAGTCCTTTTGGAGCATGTGGAAGGGATCAAACAATAATTTGAGGCCAAGTACAAAAAGGGCACAAGAAATTAAGGATTGAGATTTCTGAAGCACCTTGCCCCTGGAGTCAGCTCACTCTCCTTTTTTTATTTCTTAAATTTCATGAACTACAGACAACCCTGGATTGTCAAAAGACAACATAGCTCTCGATTTTAAAAACAATAGAACTGCAGATATTGGAAATCCAAAAACTTCACATTGCTGGACATGTCCAGCAGATCAGAGTGTCTGAAGCGAAATCTTAACTATTGTTTTTTGGGTTGCGTCCCTTCCTCAGAATTCATAACTGTTCCCCACACATCCTCTTCAACTGCTGCTAACAGCCTGCAGTTTCTGCAGGTATCCTAAAGGTGAAGATGTTCAGCACATTTCTTGTGGCTTTTAACCAAAAAAGACTAAATGCACAGCACTGCAGATGTTGTAAACCTAAGCAGGCCTGGCAGCATCTGACGAGAAATCAGTGTTAACATCTTCAGATCTAGTGCCCCTTCCTCAGTTCCAATGCTGCCAGACCTGCTGACCTCTTCCCAGCAATCTGTGTGTCTATTTTGGTAAGTAGGCAGTTTAACTGGTCCACGTGTTACTTGCTAATTCTTCCACTGGCTTAGTGGCTCTAAATAGAATGACTGTGTCTACATTTCTTTTCTTTCCCCTGTAACAGCCCCCATCATTCTACTCTTATGAGACAACAAGGTGCAGAGCTGGATGAACACAGCAGGCCAAGCAGCATCAGAGGAGCAGGAAGGCTGACATTTCGGGCCTAGATCCTTCAGAAATTGACAATAGCTTTCCTGCTCCTCTGCTTGGCCTGCTGTGTTAATCCAGCTCTACACCTCGTTATCTCAGATTCTCCAGCATCTGCAGTTCCTAATATCTCATTCTACTCCACTGTTGTTCAGTAATTGAAATATACAATTCCATTCCATTTGTAATAGCCTAGGTTAATTTCTCTCACTTTATAGTAAGAGGGCTTTGAATGTTGTGTTCTCTTAATGCATTCATTTGCATCTAAACTCCTAACCAAATCTTGTATATTTCACAAAAATAAATGTTTTCTTTTAATGTGAGTTTATCCACTTTGACAGTGTATGTGCCATTTATAAAATGTTGGCCTTCGAATTATTTTCTATTTGGAGATGCCACATGCAGTCTCCAGGCTGCAGGGGGCTGTCTTGGAGCAGCTGATGGCCCAGTGTGATTTGGAGTTGAGTTGACACATCTCTCCCATTGAGACCATCAGACTGACAGCCGTAGCCAGTGGATTAAGCAACACTGGGAGTAGTGAATTTAAAATTAAGCCTATTTTTGTGGAAAATGTCACTTGACAAAATAATTGTGACAATAAAGTGTTACAAGCTGTTTAGAACTTGATTTTTAAAAAACGGTTAGCCAACAGCTATGCTGTAAAATTTCACATTTCTTGCTTTATAAGTGGTTTACAACCGTTGAAACTTTAACCGTTGAAGCATTAAACCCTTTAATCCTCCACCTGCCCCAAGAGGTCCCCCTTCTGAAGCTTTCTTTCCTCTTTCACAGGATAAAGCTCTCTCTCACTCTCTTTTAAGGCAGCATTTCTTGCCCATCCCTAATTGCCCAGAGGGCAGCTGAGAATCCACCAGTGGCTCCACAAAAGGCTGCAAGGATCAGACAGTGAGGACACCACTTTTCATCTTGCAGTCAGGGATTAACATTGGCCTAAAATCTTAAACTGGGATTGATTTAACCCAAAAAAGTGGGAAAAACCACCAACTGGAAGTGGTTATAGAATGCAACAAGGAGGGAGCTGAAACACGTTCTGGAGAAATCAGTGCTAATGTGGTAGAGGCAGGTGTGATTTGGAGAAGTGAACAGGCAGATTTCTCACTCCACACAAAAACTGAAAGAACTGCTGATGTTGTAAACTAGGGACAAAACAGACGTTACTGGAAAGGCTCAGGTCTGTCAGCATCTGAAGAAAAAGAAATGTTAATGTTTTGGATCCGGTGACCCTTCCTCAGAGCTGATGGTGACAGGAAAGACGTCAGTTTGTACGCATAAAAGAGAGGGGGTTGGGGTAGGGAGTAAATGATGGGATAGAGCCTAAAGAGAGAAGATCAGTTGAACAAAAAGGAGTTGATAACTATCTGGCTTTTGCTGGGAGGGAGGGTGAATAGCTGTTAAATAGGGACTGTTAGTGACTAACGACAGGGAGCATGTAATGACAGGCTGTGTGGCAACAAGGCCTGGTGTGTGGGGTGGGGGGGGCTGGGACTTGGGAGAGTTTAGGCACTAAGATAACTGAACTCAATATTAAGACTGGAGGGCCACAGGGTCCGAGTGGAAAATGAGGTGTTCTACCAACTGGTGCAGAGCTTCGCTGGAACACTGCAGCAAGACAGAGACAGATGTTGGCCAGGGAAGAGGGTTGGAGGTCTTTTTTGACAGCAGAGCGTAGATGTCCTGGAAAGCGGTCACCCAGTCTATGCTTCCTTTCCCCAGTGGAGAGGGCACTGCATCGAGAGGAGCAAATGCAGTAGACTAGATTCTAGGAAGTGCTGCTTCACCTGGAAGCTATGTTTGGGGTCCTTAGATACTGGGAGGGAGGTGGTAAGGGGACAGGTGTTGCACTGTCAACAGTTAGAGGGAAGGTGTTATTGGGCAATGGGAGCGAAGGACATGTGGACCAGAGTGTCCTGAAGGGATTGGTCCCTGCAGAAGGCAGGCAAGAGATGGGAGGGGAAGGGAAAGTGTCCGGTGGTGGCATCTTGCTGGAGCTCTCACTACACAGTCATTGGCTGGCCAGTACATTAAATAAAACCCAGGGTGAATACAAGAGGCAAAGCTCAGCAGCAGGTTCTCATTTTGAGAATGAAACAAGTTAACTGCAACAAAGTTTCTATCTTGTGGCCAATAGATTTTACAAAGCAGGCATTTTTGGAATGATTAGACTGCCTAGAGCGATCAAGTCAGGGGAAAAACCCACAGAACAAAGTTACACAATCTTTTACCAGTGGAACCAGCTTCCAACTGTTATTGCATAGAATGTGTGCAATGTTGTGAAAGTTAGCATTTCTTGCCTACCCAACAATTAATAGCCACATGTGCTGCAGGTCTGGAGTCACATGTAGACCAGATTGGTTAAGAACAGTAGATATCCTTCCCTAGAGGGAGTTTATTGAGAATCAGATGGGATTTCACAAGGTGGTCACTGTCAGGATTAGACTAGTTTTAAAATGCCAGGTCACCTTAACAAGGCTAGTAAGTGGGAAAGGTGTTTAAAGCATGTAGGATTTTCATTCTGCACCTCAGCTAACGAGGAGAGCTGCTAAGTTATGCAATAATGCTGGCTGGGTCGCAGCTGGGGTGGGGGGGTTGGGGTGTTGGTGGCGTGTGCACGCAACTTGGGTCACTGCACCGGAGGGTGTGCAGAGGAGATTTACAAGGACGCCACCCAAGCTGTGAGGGAAAAATTAGACAGGCTGCGGTCATCATCCTTGGAGCAGCAAAGATTGATTGTGTGGGGGGGGGGGGGGGGGGGGGGGGGAGGAGAAAGAGAACCTGATGGTCACACAAAAATAGCGGCTTTCCTATCAGTGATGCGAATAACCAGATGGCACAGATTTTGAAGAAAAGTTCAGGTAGAAAGCTGCAAGGAAATTTGAACAATATTGTTAGAGATGAGGCTGGAAGTCACTGCCTGAAGGAACAAAGTCAGAACTTTATATTCCTGTAGAATTTTGATGATTATCAGAATTAAAATCACACCATTCACAACTACAGATTGGGAGCTGGAAAAAAATGCACTTAGTCTCATGTAGTCAAAAATCTTTGACCAGAATGGACCCAGTAGGTCCAATGGCCTTCTGTGCTATAAAATGACAGAAGCAACTGTACAGGGATATTGCAACAAGATCCCCCAAGCTGGATAAAGTTGGGAAAATGTACAATCCCTCCTTAGACCAATATTTCAGGTTATGTTTCAAATTAAAAACAATACCAAGGTCCAACATCTTAAAACAGAAGAGACGTGGGGAAGAGGGTTAGAAAGGGAAAGACCTGGATCTGTGAATGATGTGGAATATCATCTCTGAAGAACGGAAGAGCAAAAAAATATAAAAGAGGGTGCGGAAAGTGGGTGTATTGACTTACCTGTGGAGCTGGGCCGCAGTGGAGTTGGATTCTTCCCTTGAGCAGCCGCCTTGGGGATGGCTAGCCCCCGCTTGCTTGGTCCTCCAGCCTTCCCCATTGCAGAGATGGAATCACCATTTGCATTTCCAGCATGCACCCCACTCACATGTTCCTTTGTCACCTTGGCATCCAGTTTCTTCTCCATGATTTTAGCATGAGATGACATGCAAGATCCAGGTGAGGTTTGTACTGAGGAAACTCTTTGCTTTTGCTCAGTGACCTTTTTACTGCCACTGAGCACTCTGTGGGGTGTGGAAGCTGGGCGACTGGAGATTGGTTGTCTATTGCCCTTGATACCAGCCTTGGGCAGACTTCCACTGGGCAGCTTCAGACCTGGTTTGGCCGACCCATTTGTTTGGTTGTTCAATGAACTTTTCACCACTGTTGTTGCTTGGTCAGAAGTGGCTGGCCTTTCAGAGCCTTCTGTGTCCATGGTGTCTTTCTGGAGAGGGGGAGAACAGGGTGGCTATCAAATAGACTCCAGCAGCAGAAAGGGACACTGCTGAAAGTAAGAACAGTACAATTAAAGAATGCATCCAGGATAAGCCAAAAAGAACACAGTAACATTCAAAAGCCAGCCTGCAGTTTCCTCCTTTTTATTTTAGATTATTAAGTTTTGCTCAGAGTGGGTTGTGATGGTGTCACAAGTAACTAAAGCCGACCACAGATCAGTCCAATTACTACCAGCAGAAACATCATTTTAGAATCAGAATCCCTACACACTAGAAGAGGCCATTCAGCCCATTGACTGTGCGCTGACCCTCTGAAGAGCATCCCACCCAGACCCTTGTTACCCAACAGTTACCATGACCAATCCACCCAGCCTGCATTGCTTTAAGGCCTTGCTTTCCCGCCACATGGAGGGTAAATCAAATATCTGAGGCTTGATTCTTGCTGTGCAAACGGGTCTACAAAGGTGGAGAGTCTTTTCAAAGTCCCTACAGTTTAGGAAACAAACTTGCCACCCAATTTCCCCTGTCCTCCTGCTGCTCAACTCAGCCCCCAGCATTCCTTTGGAGTCACAGAGGATTGTTCAGCAAATACAGAGCTAGAACTCTGATCAGAGGGCCATGGTGACAAGTGGACCTTAGACTGTTGCTCTGATGCAACAGACAAACCTCAAAAAAGTCCATTTCACATTATTAGAGCAATTCTGTTAGCACCTCCACTGAATGGAGTTCTGCAGGATGTGGCATAAAGAAGACCAGGATCTACATAGACAGCATCATTGTCAGACCAAGAAGCAGCAAATCTGCTGCAAATTGATGCCAGATGTCCTTTAAAAACAAAACATACAACACTCTTCAATACGAAGCTAAACCTGGGGCATTCAGGATATTGAGTACTGTGTTCTAAACCAGCCAGTGCCCCTTCTCTGTAGATGCCACTTGATTTTTTTGTGGCAAAACACAGTCACACCATCTCAGGATGGGCTTGGAGGAAGATTCGAACTGGGTCACTGGACTGATGGCCTAGTCTGGTGGTAATTCCTTGTGGAATGTAGAATTTTTAAAAAAACTTGAAGTGGCAGACCAATGTTAGTTGGAACTCCAAGGAGGTGTTTAGTATCCCATTCAGGGGCTAAAGGCAAATATTATTGAAGGCATTGGGAAAAGGATTAAATTTTAAACAAAGACAAGACAAAAAAGAAAATGAACCAGGAGGTGCTAAGGCTGGCCAGGAGTACAGAAGAGCACTGATTGTACTAGCCTAGAATGAAATATACAGAATGCTAGTGTGAACCACTGAGAAAAGCTAAATGCAGTAAGTTGCAAGACACATGTTGCAATGTTTTGAATTGGGGTTGGCTGGTACTGTGCAGCTGGCTGGCTTGCAGTGATGAGTGAATTTAGTTTCCACACCAGCTGGGGTTGTCCTGAAGGACTCTCCTTTTCAAGATCTCCCTTCATCTGAATAGTCACTCTCTGGCTAAACCATCAGTTCTCTCATGACAGCAGACTTATGGTCCAGTAGGGTTATAGCTACTTCACCTTTTCAATATTTTAAATCAAAAAGCTAGGAGCTCTCTGTAACCCAGCAATATTGGTTTTATACTTCATGGTGATAAAGACTAGTTTGTTACACGTGGACCAGAAACAGTTAACTTGTTTCTACCAACTTAAGCAAGCTGAGAGATAACAGCTCCCATGAGGAGACTAACATGGCATTACAGTATTAACTGCAAATGCCTGCTTTATTAAAAGTCAGGCAATAGTATTTGGACTAATGAGCTATTCAGTCGGAAGTAGCACAACCTTTGTCAACTTTATTCCTTTCTATTTTATTTAAAAGAGCAGAAGATAGAGTCAGATCTTTCATATTCCTCAGGTCATGGGCTGAGTGGTAACAGTGTCTACATCCGAGGAGCAGAGATGTTGCCATGTCCTCTTAGCCCCTTCCAGCCAACTGCCTCATACAAGGGGAGCCCTGGTCCTGCTTTTTATTTTGAGGGGGGGGGGGGGTGGTTTAAAAGGCTACCAGCCATGGTCATTGTTTGACAACATTCTGGATACTGTGTGTGTGTGGAGGGGGTGGTTGCTGAGGCTAACCAGGAAAACAGGCACTGTTAGATGGAATACAAGTCCTTCCGTATCAAGGACTAAAGTTTAAAGAAATAGTAAGAAGTAGTTTCAAAATATGTACAGCAAAAGAGAAACCACATCTGCCTTCCCCCAAAACACTGTCCAACCTGCGACAGTCTCCCTTGAGGCTAGGTGCCAGCATGAACTGGGTCAGAAAAATGATACTTGAGCCTTTTCCTAAAATATCCCCATTAGCCAGAATGCTGGACTATTTTACTCCTTTGTTCTTAAGAATTTGATTTTAAGTATCTGTACCTAGGTTCCCTTGCAAGATAGCACTGTCGTGAGGGGTCTCAAAGTTTTCACTGCACTTGCTTGAGATAAGGCTATTTCAGTTCGATTCAACCCTGCTGTTAACACACTGTCCATCTGGTCCTGACCATGAAGATCAAGACAAGGTTAATTTAAATAGCCACCTGTCACATGAAAAGTAACAGGTCAAAAAACATTAGCAGTGATATTACCTGATGGAAAGCAGTGAAATAAATGCTGGTTATGATTTGTTTCTGAAAAAGGATTTGCAACTGTTACAATGAAGCAGGAATACACTGGCACTAGCATCCTGTGTTTACATGCAATTAATCAGTGAAAAAGATTCTTGTTGTGTTAGACCTGTAATCACTATATTTCACCCCTGTATTACACAGCACAAAAGCTGTCCAGACAGCTTCTATTAGCATGGGGGGAAATCTTCACTGAGCTCATGTTTTGACATCTGAATGCGAGAAAAGCTATTTCATGCACCAAACAACATTTTAATATGGTTACACTGCAGTAGTTAGTTTGTGGCAACAGTATCTGGCAAAAAAGGCATGCCACCTGAATATATATTTCCAAACAGCAGAAATAGTTTCTCTAACTTATCTAACAAACTATTTCAAAATAGATGAAGGCATCGATGAAATATTGCAACACTGGTGACTGTAGTTCAAAGGAAAAGAATTAAAATCTCACTCAAAATGTTGAGACGTATTACAGTTATTGTATTACTTGCATGCAAAAAAAAAATCAGAGTGCCTAGGCTTGGTACAGAGCTGGCTGAAGAAGTGGAGACCACAAAGATCAGATGTGGAATTTGTGCGGGGTGGTGGGGGAAGGAACGCATGCTGTGTTGCTGAGCAGAGTTCAGGTTATTGAGCAAGAGCAAGCCCCAGGTTCAAGACTTCTGTAGCTCTGCTATCATGAATATTGATTGCTATGCTGTAGCACTCAGAACACAAGGGGGCTACAGTTACATTTAACTTTTGTCTAAAGATCTATTTGCATGCTCAATGACCATGCCACATGTGACAGCTATCAGAAACAGCCCGAGTGAGCAGCTGGAGGGACGGTGTAGGACAGAACAAGGCAACTGGGACCAGTTCTCAGTCAAGACAAAACCTGTACAAGCCAGGCACATTTCATCCCAGGGAACAGGGATTCTTTCCTACAAACTGCTGGCAACACTGAGTTGTTAACAATTACTATGCACCAGAACCCCACATCCCACCCCCCCCCCCGACCCAAATATATTAAGTGGATCTAGACCTTAAGTTAAGGCAAGTGCTGGGCATTTTAGTCCTGAGGCCATTTGATTGGCCAAGCTACCTGATTTTCTCCATGATCATGGCTGGGTGTCCAACTCAATATGCTAATCCTGCTTTCTCCCCATAATCTCAGCTCCCAATTACCCCAGTGCTATATCTAACCACCTTTTGAATACATTCAATGTTTTGGCATCAAATACTTCCTGTGGTAATGAACTTCATCGGCTCATCCTAGTTGTTAGAATAGTAGATTTAACTACTAGAAAAAGGAACTGTTACAATATTGTAACAATCGCTCAAACACATCCTTGGATGGGTGGGTGGCAAATTCAGTAAAAAGAAAGAGGATTGGCTCACATGTCACTCCAGCAGAGAACTCTCAGCTTTTTCCACTGTACCAGAGGCAGGAAGACAGCTTCCACCTCAAGATGCCAGCAGCAACCACCGATTAGAAAAAAATTTAAGAGAAACTCCTGGTTCTGAGAGCTCAAACACATCTATTCAGGCCACTTCTATTGTTGCAACTTCAATCCAAGGTCCCAATCCATTTACAAGCTTCATAGCACCTCTGCCACTAAACCTCAGGAGAAAATTTGCCTCTTCAAGCTATAAGACGTCACAATGTTCAACACAGATTTTTTTTAAAACCAGAAAGGGAAAAAGAAAGACAGGTAAATGGAGTTGAGGATCATCAAATCACTGAATGGTTGAGTCTGTGCCACTGCGGGCTGAATGGCCTACTTTCATTCCTATGTGTTATGTTCTGGAACAGACATCCTTACAGGCACAGTGTGGAGGGGGCTTAAATTGCACACAGACAGGAACCCAAGCTAGAAAAAGAGCGAAAGTAGAAAGCAAATAGAAGGCAGACAAACCAAGGTCTATTAGCACAGGACAAGGACTAAAACAATTAGTGTACTATACATAATCCACATGACATTCACTATAAAAGTGAACTGCACTAAAGACCAAGCTGTACGCGGACATGATACAATTGTGACTAAGACAGGACGACATGTCCATCCTGGGCCTCCTGCAGTGCCACAATAATGCTATGTGAAGGTTGCAGGAACAGCAACTCATTCCATTTGAGAACCCTGCAGCCCAAATGGTATCAATGTGGACTTGACAAGCTTCAAAATTTCCCCTCTCCCAACCGCATCCTAAAACCAGCCCAGCTTGACCCTGCCTCCTTGACTTATCCATCTTCCCTCCCACCTACCCATCCCTCCCTCCTCACTGACCAACTCCCCTACGCTCACTTGTACTGGCTCCATCCCCACCTCCTTGAGATGTCTGTCTTCTCTCCACATATCTGCTTCTCTAACCACCTTCCATCATCACCTCTTTATTTCAAAGCCCTCTTCCCCTCCCTGATTTCTGAAGGGTCCAGTCCAGAAATGTCAGCTTTCTTGTTCAGCCTGTTGTGTTCATCCAGCTCTTGTTATAGAACGTAGAACAGTACAGCACAGCACAGCACAGGCCCTTATCTCAATTCTCCAGCACCTGCAGTTCCTACTATCTCTTGGGACGGGGCTGGTGGGTGGCCAAGCAGGGAATGAAAAGGACTTTATTCAAACTTTAGGAAGGTAGGGCAAGGTGAAGAGCGATGTGGGTGGTGGTGGGAGAAGGAGAAGCGGAAAAGAGGGAAAGGGAAGATATCGCTGCAGGAAATCCAGATGCGGAATTAGCTGGGTGAAGTCAAGGAGCAAGAAAGAGAGAAAGTTGTCAATAGGTCAAACACAGAAATGGAGGTAGGAGATGGCATTTTAAGAGATGTATAAAACGAGGGTGCCACAGTAAGAATGGAAAGTGTAAATCTGCATATATTCCAGACACAGCACACTACTAGTAATGCCGGTGAATTCCCACAGAACGTTCAAGATCAATTGTTAAAAATAGCACTTTTGGAACCAACTGCGGGCTGACTTCTCTAAATTTAAATCATCTTGCAATCAGAAGAATTAAAAATCTTGAGGAACATTAGTGTAACAGAATTGTTTAGTCTACAGTAAGAGAAGTATCCCAATCCAAAGATAGGGCCCGAAACCTGATCAAGGAAACAAAGGGTTGGGGGTTGGAAAGGGGTCCAAGACAATGGGGCCTCCATTAACAGGCACAATGGTGCCTGACATGTGACAAAAATAAATAAGTAAGGACCAAAACGTGTGTGTTACAGGAGTTACATATAGGAAATATAGTCTGGGTGAAAGATGTCAGCTTCTCTCCTATCCCCCACCCCCTTCAGTACCACACCCTGTACGCACAGGAAGTTTGGTTCAACTCAGCTGTCAGTTTGGTCATAACCTGAGATCTGTGTGGGGACTACGGAGCTATCCAACTCAGACTTGCTACAGCCAGAAAACAGCTCAGCACTATAGGTGAGCAGCAGTGCTGTCGGCCAGCAAAAAAAAGGAAACCCTAACAGAGAGAATTCCAATCAGCCCAAAGTTCAACTGCCAAGAACATCAGCAAATGGCTGCAATATTTTAACTACCTGCTCTCCAATTGACCAAGGTTAATAAGTTGTGTTTTGGACTCCCTTATTTCTAACCAAGATGTATTATTACTTGCATTTACTGAATTCACTAAATAAAGCCTGATTAAATTGGTTCCTTTTGATGGAGACTTTGTCTAGAGGGAAATGTTATCCTGAAAAGGAACACATCCTTTCTTGGCAATAACCAAGGGACCAATTCATCTCTTCACAGGGGAGATGCCATACCTGGAACCATAAATAATCCAGCTCCTTGCCCACGATGTAGCAGGAACCTAGGATTTAATTCATTCTAGCCCAGCCCTACCAGCATTATCGTTACTTTAGGGTTAAGACTCATGTACAACAGGGAGTGGGGCAGAAAAATAAAGTGACTCGTGTAGCAGAGATAGTAGGAAATGCTGATTCTTGAAAATCTGAGATAACAAAGGTGTAGAGCTGGATGAACACAGCAGGAAAGCTGATGTTTCAGGCCTAGACCCTTTAGAAACCCTCTGAAGGACGGTCCAGACCCGAAACATCAGCTTTCCTGCTCCTCTGACGCTGCTTGGCCTGTGTTCATCCAGTTCTACACCTTGTTAGTCCCATGACGTGTGTAGCATCCATCTTTGCACAGTGCAATTCCCATGTTGGAATGGGAAAGTATCCAGGAGTTGATGCTGCCACCACCGGCATTGTGCCAGACAAACCTTTAAGCAAAGTGCGTCACGGATGGGAACTCCACTAAGAGCCCAAAGAAATGGAATTACTGCTTTCATAATGACCGTGGGCCCTAATGTCCCAGTTTCACCTGCTTATGTTGTACAGCCTGGAATGACGAGCATTAATTTTATCTACAGCACCCAGTGATAGCTCACATTCCAAACTGATGGCAGTGATTCCCCAGGGTGGGGGGTGGGGGGGTGAATTCAGTGTGAGACAAACTGTAAAACAAAGCTTTGATGTTCTACAGGAAAGAAGTTGTTCTGGTTAAGGGATGTCAGAGACTCAGACTCCCTTCAGCCCAATAAGTCCACACCAACCCACAGAGCATCCCACCCAGGCCCATCCCCCTATAACCACATTCCTGAACACTATGGGACAATTTAGCATGGCCAATCCACCCTAACCTGCACATCTTTGACTGTGGGAGGAAACTGGAGCACCCAGAGGAAACCCACACAGACATGGGGATCACATACAAAACCTCAAACAGTCTAAGTGAAAAAAACTTCAGATTTAAAATGTAGTTATACAGAAGACTATTTGACTTGAAGTGAAGACAATCCGACACTTCTGACAAATTTCAGAGTAGGAATGAGCGCAGGAGCGGCCATTCAGTCCAAAGTGGATTCATTAGTGGTCACATCAAGTGAGACTCCGGCTGCAAGGTAACATGCTTTATTCACAGTCTTGACCACCTTCACCCTTTTCATTCAACAATCTGCCCAGAGTAACGGCAACTCTGCTTCCTGCTACCTTTTCAAGAAGATCCAACACTCGGCCATCCAAAGGAATTGAGCCCCAGTGTGGTTTCAGTAGGTGACTTTGGAATACTGAGGAATGAAGTGTAGATATCCGCAAGAATGTGGTGGTGACCTCTTCGCATATATTCTGGTAAGACCCCCAAAAGGTTTTTAATTCAAAGTTGTCTCTTACTCTAAGCTCCAATAGATACTGTGATCTGTCAAACCTTTCCTCAAGCCCCATCCAATGCAAGTACAAATCTAGTAACCCTTCTGAACTGCCATGTTTACCACCTTTAAAAATGATGAAAACTGCAGACTGTACTCCAGATGTGGTCCCATCAGTCTCCTGTATAAACACTTTCACAATATCCTTCGACATGGCACCTTAAATACTACTTCCCAACAGTTCAATAAGTTAGTTACACAAACCCTTTTCACAAAGCACATTAACACTGCCTCATTTAGCCAAATACCCAAAAATCAAGAGGTCTCTGTAGTCCCACCAGACCAGACCTCAGATACAAAAACACTGTCATTTAACTCAAGGGTCACCACACCACAGGCAGATCAAGGAGAATCCTTCATAGCCACATCAGCCATTGTGGTAAGTGGACTTGTGCTGTACAGAATAAGAAGGACAATTAAAACAGATGCAAAAGGAATTTCTCCCAGAGGGCAGTGATCTCTGGAATCCCCTGCAAGCTCAGTCACAGCTATTGAAATAGATGGAAATTAGACTACAAGCGTACACAGAGGGATACGAGGTGGCAGGAGGAGCCACGACTTGCGACAGATCCCTTGTTGAAAGACAGATCAGGCTTAAGGGGCTGAACTGCCTTCTGTTGCCAATCCTTGCAGCCTCGTTTCAACTCCAGTTTAGTTGGATTTCAAATTCTATCATCTGCTATGGGCACCACAGTGGCCAAGTGGTGGAGATGTACATTAGAACCAGAATTCCTACAGCATGCAAAGAGGCCACCGAGCTTGTACTGACCTTCTGAAGAGCATCCCACCCAGAACTTGTCCCTACAGCCCTGCATTTCCTATGGCCAATCCGCCCAACCAGCACATCACTTGGACTACAGAAGGAGACCCAAGCACCCAGAGGAAACCCACACAGACATGGGGAGAACATCTATGTTGAGTTTGCATACAGTCATGAGGGTGGAATCAAACCTAGGCCCCTGGCACTGTGAGGCAGCAGTGCTAACCACTGAGCCACTGTAAAATCTGTTCTAAGCAGGAACAGGGCTGAAAGAGGTCAAGGAAAGAATTCCAAAATTTTAGGCAGCTGCCAATGCTGGACCAGGGACAATAAGAAAATGCATTAAAAGAGACTTTCTTCATTGATTGAATGTCAAATAACAAACTGTTATGATTTCACTGGCATTTGATCATCTTTAGAAGGTATACATCAAGTCAATTCAATATTTGCATTCAACAGCAAAATGATTTAGAAAGGGATCAGGCAGTTTTGCGTCAGGTAAAATTTGGGGCATTGGTCAATTAAGATACTAATTTGAGGATTCCAATCTCAAACAGAACAAACTATATCACACTAGAAATTGGGTTGGAGCTAAACCAAATTAGATGTTACAATTAACACTAAATTAAAACCAGGTCAGTACACTAGCTGCTTACCAGCTCTAGTAATCTCACTGCCCATCCTTGTATTTTAGCTGCGAGTATTGTCGAGAATACGCTCGGGCAGTTTGAATCTCAAACTAAACGTGGAGAAGTCTCCGTTTCCCTTGCTCCCAGGCAACAAGGACTCGGCATCAGGCCAAAGCACAGAATGTTAAGAGATACGTTTACATTTTGTACAATTTCAAGTACACATTCACTTGTGACCATGCCGTGCCCATTCAACAATGTTACCGCTCAAAAGGCAAGGTAGCTGCCAACTGATTGGCCAATTCTGGCTGAATCACATGACCTCCCTATCAGAATTTCCATGAGCAACTTCTGCCGATTGGCAAGTGAACAATTATCCAACTGAACATTTGTAAACTGAGGATTCATCTCATTCCATAACCAATCGTTTAAAAAGTAATCAAAATTCTTTTAAAGAGAGCAGGCAATTTTAATACTGTTACTATCCTCTCACACGTTGCTCCAAATGACTGAGATTTTGTTGTTAGACATACAAGGAATTTCATTCCCCTCGGTTGCTTGGGGTCACATCACTACTTCAGCTCCTGTCAGACTAGCTCAAGGTGATAGGTTATTCTGCTGATGGTGGTGCAGGCCTGGGATTGATCTGCTTGTCCACCAACAAGCATTTTTTTAAAAAAAGTCAAAACAGCATCATTCAAAAACCAGATTAAAAGGCTAAATTCAGCTCTAGGATAGAAAGGAATTTCTCAAGGTATTGCAGTACAGAGGATTCAGCCTGAGTCTGTTATTAGATTGTGCATAACACATTAAAGCTGGAGGCTAACTTCACTCGTTTGACATCCAATTATATTGCACAGACAGACATTCATTTTAGATAGGATGAGGAGAGTTTAAGACCCAAATGGGAACCAACAGATCATCTGATTAAACATCAGTTCATGGAAACAGATTGTCTCTTTAGACAAATAACCAGTCACATCTCATCGGCCAAAGCCTCAACTAAGAAAGCCATGCAGTACCGGTTTATAATCTACCATTTTATAAGTGCTTTTAAAATTGCCCTTCTCTAAACTCAAATAATGAACGTAAGTTAGAGGTACCCCAAAATTTGATGGTGTTTTCCCTATACCACAGCAACTGTTCCCAACAAACGTCACTGGGGAAAAAATATCATAAATATCTTGTTGCACTTTCCTGGTCCAGATCAGTCAACAGGACAGGGTTGGACAAATACACAATTATAACTAGATTCCATTAAAAAACAACAGCTCCAGACAGATTAAATTGAGCTCCTTCAGAACATCTATCATCCTGTTGGCAAAAAAAATCAATTCATTCTAATTAGAAATAGAGGCTCAAGAGCCCTAGAGGATGCAATATCCTTTGTCAGAATCTACACCAATGATACGGCACTCAAGAGCAGAGAGAACTCACTGCTGAAACCACCACCCCCACCAGCAACCCTATGTGTAGGTTTGACATAAAGCTGCTGAGTCTTCAGATCTGAAGCAGTACCTAATAGATGCAAACAATTTAACAGATGCTACTCTCAACTGCAGTCCTAGCCATCTTCCAAAGCAACATCCTGACGGAAAACTCTTCTTCCCCTAGTCCTACGTTAGAATGCCAGACCAATTTGCTTTTTGCAGTGAAGTTCAACTGCAATCTCTGTTCCAGACAAAGTAAAATAAAGAGGGATGAGAACAGAATACACCATCTGTTAGTTTGCAGAATTCTGTTATACAAGCAATGGGGCAACCTTGTGATGTCCTACCACTGCACATCACTGAGCTTAAATAGCACAGTATGTATGTATGGAGCTAAAACTCTTACACTCTAGAGGAACACCAGGACACTACAATCTAGATTCAGGCTCACATGGATTATGTGGACATGAACCCGAGATTATTAGTTTAATAATTTCCCCAAGGTAACTACAAGCACTATGTGGTCTGTTAGCATGCATCAACAATATTGGACACTCATGTACAGCAGCATTACTGTTATGTAAAAAAATTTGACAATCTTTATTTTGCCTCAAGGAGTCTGCAAAAGAACCCAAACACCACATGGCTTTAAAATAAAAAGACTCAGCTCAAATCCAAACTGAACAGGGAGCTATCAGAACAGTCTTCTGCCTTTCTAATCCATGGCTCCACATGCAAGGGAGGTGCTAGGGACTCTCAGTTAGCTAACTCTTCTTTTAAGAAAGGGACGGTCCTGAGGCATTATAGACACTATTAAACAAACATTAATACCAAAACAGCACCATTTATACCAGCGACCAGAAGCTTGGACAAGAATCAAGTTCCAAGGCAGCAACTTGAGTTGAAACAAAGGAGCAAGAGAGTTTGGAACGCAGGCATCTGAAGCTACAGTTATTAATTAGAGGCATTAAAATGGGGAAGCATACGGAGTGTTGAGATCAGAGGGCTGACGATAACAAGGGACAAGGCCAGAGGATTTCAAACCCACAAGATTTTATTCAAGCTTTGCCAGACTGTTGATTGTGTAAGTCAAGTAAACAATTAGTTAGTTTTAGGAGAAGGGGAAATAGACCACATCGCTCCTTTCAGTGCAAGGACAACATTAGAACAGCATTGCAAACCCAAGGTATGAGCACTTCATCCAGTAGAATTTTTAAACCAAAGATATTTTAAGACAAAAATCAATTCTGGAAAAATAAAGCTATTGGAGTGGACAACCACCCTGTGAATACAGTTTCTATTTGGTCAGCTGTAGAATTATGGATCAGGATACCTGCTGCTGTGAAATGCTATGGAGGAAAAAAACCCAAGCTGCAGGGGAGGGGCAAGAGCAGCTGAGGCCTAATATTAAAGTGCTCCTGGTTAAGAGTAACTATCAGGTTCCTTTTAATTCATTAAGTATGGAGAAATTGGAGTTCATTTCTTTAAATTCAGATTACTTTGTCTAAAGAACTAACCCACTTGTGCACTCGGAAATCAAGTCTCAAACAGAACTCAGGAACAATGCTGAGTTATGACAATAAATTCCTCACCACCACGCTGCCCTTCATCCACTTCTGATAGCCCTCTCCTCCAAAAAGTTACCTGCCTTGAGCAGATTGATAAAAGGTACCATGGCTTTAATTCAAGTGAGATCTCATCAGGATCGTGACCAATGTTTAGGCATCAACCAAACTCACTAAAATAGTTAAGTACCAAAATCAGTAACAACCAAAAAAACTGCCACGCTGTAAATAAAAGGAACACAAACAGAAATGGCTGGAAAAGCTCAGCAAGTCTGACAGCATCCGTGAAGGAAAAAAAAAAATCAGTTAACGTGTCAGGTTGAGTGACCCTTCCTCAGACTCAAACACTAACCCTGATTTTTTTGTACTGATCAGTAATCAAGTGGACAGCACCTTTGGTCCATGTCAACCAGATATCCTAAATAAATCTAGTCCCATTGGCCAATATTTTGCTCATATCCCTCTAAACCCTTCCTGTTCACATACCCATCCAGATGCATTTTAAGTGTTTAACTGTACCAGCCTCCACCACTTCCTCTGGCACCTCACTCCATACATGCACCACCCTCCATGAGCAAAATCTCTCACCTTAAACCTACAACGCTAGTTCCGCACTCCCCTACCCGACGTGGGACCTTGTGAATCTGAAACATGAAGGTTGTCTCCTCAGATTGCTGAATCTTGTCTTTTTTAAAAAAACTCTCAGAACACACTTTAACTGAAGCATCTACTTGTACTCAAAAAGGCACTATGTAAATGAGAGTTGTCTCCAGTCACCCACATTCTAAACAACCCAACTCTTGAGGAAAAACAAACCAGGTTTTACAAGCACTGGCCACAGACACTACTAAGTCATCCCACAAATTGATGTCACAGGCTTTAATTAGGGCAATTAAGTTGGTGATTAGTTTCAGCTTCATAAAGGGAGTCTCACTTGGATTCTCCAGCATCTGCAGTTCCCATTATCACTCACTTGGATCTGCCTTATGCAAAAAAATTCCTGTCAAATTTACACAACAGCTACAGTTCATAACCTTTTACTTCCAAAGTGTTAAACATGAACTTGGATCACTTCACAACACCATGAGGTGGGGGGGTGGGAGGGTTACAGTACAGGCCCCTGGCACTGTTGGATCTGTGCAGAACAGAGGGGGGCTCAGTCTACACAGTGACTGTCATCTCCAAGCTGAGACAAGCCTGTTCCTAAAGAACTGATGTACTCCAGAGAGGGACTAATAAAGTCACAGGAGAAAATGAGGGATAGTGGGAGATGGCGAGGGGAAGGGAGGGTGGTAAAATCACCCGTCCTATACAGGAAACAGCAGCAAGCAACTGATCAGTTACAGAACGTGGCAACAACAACTTTAGCAAGGGGAAACCCATAAGGGACAGCAAGGGAGAGCTGTTTGACTGGGGGAGGGCAATAGCAGGACAAGCTACCTCAGTAGACATCTTCCACCTACAACTGATAGGAATCAATGTTCACCAAGTGGTTTGACCTGATTACACTCACCATTTCTTGCAGATTACCTTTACAAAAGAGACTAGATACATACTAAAATGGTTAAACATCAAACTCCCAACATATTTCTGCACTAGTGTTTCAACTGTTTAAGCAGAAAAGGTTGGGGGTGGGGACAGCACACCAGGGTAAGATATAGCCTCCACAAACCAATTACAAAACAATAATTAAAATTTTAAGACTGAACTAAAGCCATTGCAGTAGAGAAACAAACCTCAGGATTTAACTCTTCCTAGATCCAAAAACCAGTCAGTTCCAATGCTAGTTCCTCACTGAAACAAAAACCAAAAAGAAATCATAGCCTTTTAAAAGATAAGTGCTTATCTACAATAAGCTGCAACCAAAAGACCTACACCTTATATTGCTTAGATTACATCCAGCAGAACAAAGAGGCTAGTGTAATAATTTATTACTACAGAGACAACAGGGGAAAAATAGTTCACTAAATTATTGTGCAACTAAAAAAGATTCACCTTCAGTTATCCAGTGGCATAATTATAAAAAGCAGCATAACTGTTTAGCTGAAATTCCTTCTACTTCACAAGGCTTCAACAATAAGTCAGATTCTCAAGATCATCCAAAAAATGCTTCAAATATTAAAGGGCTCTGCATTAAAATTCCAGCCACACATTCACAACAAAAACATGGGGACAAGATCCCTAGGTGGACAAGAGGTGGGTTACAACATTCTTCTTTTCACAGCCAACAGTAACACTAAAAAGACATCCATAATACACAGACCTTCCAGCAACAGTACCGCACCTCCCCCCGACCCACAGAAGGCCACTACTGTTAAAAAGGTGAAGCTGTCAAATAAAGAAAAATGCAAATGAAATTTGGGAAATACCAGAAGGCATTTTTAAAAAGAGATGCACTAACTGTTTAGCCACATGATTCTAGTTTTAGAAACTAAATCCTATTTTACAACTCAGTGCCTATGCACTTTACAGAGCCTCTAATCAGAATAAGACCCCTAGCCCCATTTCACTAAATCACACATTCACCCTCATTTTCTTTCTCTCTTTCCCACCCCATTATCTTCACAGACCCTGGTAAAAGCAACATAACATTGCAGCATACCAAGCAGGAGTAAACTCACCTGCTTCTACCCCTCGAGTGTCACAAAGGCTAAAGAAGCTACTGCAACCAGCAGAATAGGGAGTGAACAGACACAAGCACTAGCTCCTGGTGGGCAGGGTTAAACTGGGAACTGCACTAAACAAATCAGAAGCCTCACAAAACCTGCTGCCATCACATCCAATTGGCTTGTACCTCAAATCTGAACCAATGAGGTAATCTTGTTGATGTGGACAATACTCAATTAGAATTGACCGAAAGGATTGGATCCAAACAGGCAGAAATCGTCCCCTCCCCCTCAACACACACACACACACACACACACACACACACACACACTCTCCCTACCCATCTGCTGTTCCCACACATTCATTCTCAGCGGTTTTACAGCAGCTGTTCTACAATCACCACCTCCAGCTCACACCCTGAATTCCACCCCCACCCCCGCCCCACCCCCTTGTGACTGAGCAGTCCTGGCTTTAACTCAGTCCCTATCTCTGTTGCTAGCACTCTCACCTCTCAGTCTGAAGGCTGTGTCTTTACATCTTATTCTGAAGTCTCCGAGCCCGCTATACAGACTGGCATCTGCCCACCTCAGGTGCTGACAGAACGTCACACTGTCGCTCTTTAGCTGTGGCGTGGAACTGACGCTCCCACGTGTTCGGGGAGGGGAAGCACAAAAGATTCCATGGCACTGTCTCATGATTTGTTTTGATTTGATTTATTATTGTCCATGTACCTGGGTACAGTGTACAGTTCTGTTTTGTGTGCAGTACAGGCAGATCATACCATACAAAGTGCATTAGGGTAATCGAACAGAGTGAGGAATATAATGTTATGGCTGCAGGGAGGGTGCACAAGGGGTGATACTAACATCAAGTTTAAAATCTGAGAGGTCCATTCAGAAGTACTGCATTAATTTGGGATGTCTGGATGGCATGGACAAGTTGGACCTAAGGGTTTCTTTCCATGCTGTATGACTCTAAGTACAGCAATAGTGGGGAAGAAGCTGTTCTTGAATCTGTTGGTGTACATGTTTAAACTTTTTTATCTGCTGCATGTTGAGAAAATTGAGGAGAGCTCTACCAGCACCCACATTGATATTTGTCCCTCAACAGGCTTCACTGAAACAGATCAGTCTCACGTGGCCAGTTATGTAAGCTTGCTGTGTGCAACCTGACTTCTCTTCCATTATAAAAATGACTAGGGCATGCGCTTGTGGTACAGTGATAGTGTCCCTGCTGCTGAGCTGGGAAGCCCAGGCTCAAGTCCCTCTGATGAAGGGTCCAGGCCCGAAACGTCAGCTTTTGTGCTCCTGAGATGCTGCTTGTCCTGCTGTGTTCATCCAGCCTCACATTTTATTATCTTGGAATTCTCCAGCATCTGCAGTTCCCATTATCTCTCAGGCTCAAGTTCCACCTGCTATAGAGATGGATAATAATATCTCTCAACAGGCTAATTCAGAAATATCAATACCAGTGACTAACAGCACTTCAACAAGTCAGGAGCACAAAAGCTGACGTTTCGGGCCTTGACCCTTCATCAGAGAGAAGGGTCTAGGCCCGAAATGTCAGCTTTTGTGCTCCTGAGATGCTGCTTGGCCTGCTGTGTTCATCCAGCTTCACACTTTGTTATCTTGGATTCTCCAGCATCTGCAATTCCCATCATCTCTGAGTACTTCAACAAGTGCTTTCCAAACACTTTCTAAAATGCAGATCTTCCTTTTCCTTTGAAAAGGGCCAGACTTTAAATCTGTGAGCTCAGCCTCAGCTGTTAAAGGGCCAGACTTTGAATGTAGGAGCAAATTACAGCCAATGTATTTGGCTCCAAGCATGCTCACTCACTCTCTGTATCTCTATCCCTCTGTTGGGGGCAGTGACGCTCTGGATGTGAGTTGGACCTCATCTTTCAAGGATCAGTTGTAACACCTGATGTCATTATTCTCACAGAGGCGTGAGGAAAGGGCTCACTCTTCGATAAATATCTGTCAAGCCCTAAAGCCGTTTTCAGCCAATGAGATCTTTGGAAGTGCAGTGGCTGTTCTAATGCAGAACACATGCTGTATTTGTCTGCCTATGTAAAAAAACACTCAATCCCTTTCCATGGACAGACCAAGTCCTGACATCTCATCAGTGTCTGTGCCAACCTTTTCAGGCCTTTCATTCTCCTTCCTTGACTCCAGATATGTTCTGGTCTCTTTGCATAGAACATAGAACAGTACAGCACAGTACAGGCCCTTCGGCCCTCATTGGTGTGCCAAACTATTATTTTACTCAAAGATCAAGCCACACTGCATACCCTACATTTTACTGTAGTGAGTGTGCATGATAAATGAACTGTTTCCAGGTGTCACAGTTGAGAAAGGAGAGGGGAAGTAAAAATATTAGGGGGATGTAGTTTCAGGATTTGATAGGGTCCGGGGGTGGTGGGGGGGAGATATTTTCTCTGCTGGTGGGGACAGGGTCCAGGACGGGGGACAGAGCTTAAACTCTGTGGTGTCAGGAAGCACTACTCCATCTGGAATTCTGACCCCAAAAAGCAGCTGGGCCTCTTGAGGCCATCAAAAATATTGAACCAATTTGATAAAATCAGAAGACAACAAAATGTGAGGCTGGATGAACACAGCAGGCCAAGCAGCATCCCAGGAGCACAAAAGCTGACGTTTCGGGCCTAGACCCTTCATCAGAGCCCCTGGGATGCTGCTTGGCCTGCTGTGTTCATCCAGCCTCATATTTTGTTGTCTTGGATTCTCCAGCATCTGCAGTTCCCATTATCACTGATAAAATCAGAATTAGGTTTTAGAATTCGGTCAGAATTTGGTTTTATTGCCATAAGTACTCAAATGCAGGAACACAGTGAAAAATGTACCAAGCACCATTCTCTGACACCATCTCAGGAAAAAAGAGCCCCGAAATGAAATAGTGATGGGTTATTGTTGTTGGGGGGTTAAGGGGATATCAAACCAAGGCAGGACAATGGAGCCAAGATCCAGATCAGCCAGCATGCAACTGGATATGGACAGAATAGGTTTGAGAGGCAGAGTGGCCTCCTCCGGTTCTCAATATTTTCTGAGGAGATCCGTGCAGCCAGTGAGACACTCAGTCTGCTGCACAGAAAGCTTCATTCCTCAGGAACTGAAACAGATAACACATGAGGTTGTAGACTTGCTCACTGACCCGGTGGGTTTGATTTCAGACGCTTCATCACCCTGCCAGGTAACACCGTCAGTGTGCCTCTGGTGAAGGATAGGTGCTCTGTCCCACTCGTTATTTATTCGCCTGGGTTTGTTGCAGCTCCATAAGTGTACCCAAACCTACCAACTCAGCGAGCAAGTCTACGCCCTCACCCACAACCCGAGCTACAAATCTTCTCGAAAACTTTAAATTAACACGTCCATGCCAGGATGTAGCTCCTCTTGTGTTGCCGGGAGCAGATTAGGAAGAGTGAATGTGAGAATGTTCCCTGATAAGCAGATAGTGCTTTTGTGTTTGTTTTGAAAATGATTATTGTTTGAGTACCACTGATCAGATAACTGCAGGGTTGAAACGCCAGTAGTTGTTAATTACTTCCCCTGCCTTGGCTGGGAATCGTGACAGAACCAGCAATTTAGATTTCCAGATATTGTCCTCACTAACCCATTCAGAGATGTCATGACACACCTCCCGGAGCAGGTGGGACTTGTACCTGAGTCCCCTGGCTTGGAGGCAAGGACACTACCACAAGGACAACTCTCCCACAGAACTTTAGATTGATATGATGCATGATAAAAATCCTGAGACACATCAGTGAGCAATAATTGGCCCTCCAGGAGATATGATGTTAAATGACCAAATAATCCAAGTGGTGTGACTTAGGGGAGTGTCTGAATGGAATATAGGGACAAGGAGCGGGGGTGGGGGCAGGGAAGCAAGGCCATTCGACCCATTAAGGCTGCTCCACCATTCAACTCGGTCATGACAAAGCTTCAACCTCAACCCTCAGTTCCCTGCAATATCTCCATATTGTGTGCAGTTTTGGTCTCCTGGTCTGAGGAAAGAAATTCTTGCTATTGAGGGAGTTCAGCAAAGGTTCCCCAGAACAATTCCCAGGATGGCATGGCTAACCAGTGAAGAAAGACTGGATCGACTGGGCTTGTAGTCACCGGAATTTAGAGCAATGAGGTGGGATCCCATAGAAACATATAAAATCCCGATGAGACTGGACAGGCTAGATGTGGGAAGAAATGTTGGGGAATTCCAGAACGAGGCGTCACAGTCTAAGAGGTAAGTCATTCAGGACTGAGATGAGGAAGAATTTCTTCACTCAGAGAGTTGTGAATTCTCCCATAGGAAAAGATTAGGAGCAGCTGACAACACTCCAGCTCTCTAGCAGCCAGCCCCATTCGGGGAGAGAAGATCCCAGGTTCCCAGCTGCAGTGTGTAAACAGCTCGAGAGAGAGGGAGAGAGAGAGAGAGAAAGGCTCCAGCCCTCGTTTCCACAGTGCCTGCAGGTATTTTTCCTAGAGGCAGACACGGAGCATCAGAGCTTTGTTCATTACCTCACCTGACAGTCCCCAGTTACACTGTCGCCTTGGGAATCACTCACTGCCTCCATTAACCCCACACAGACCATAGTCTGTCCTCACCAAACTGCTGTGTATCTATTAACCCCGACATGCCCCACAGTATCCACCCTGGAAACTCACTGTGTTCATCAACCCCTTCTCTTAACCCCCTCCTCTCACCCAACACAACTCACAGCCTGCATTAAACCCCATCCCCACTCCTGAATTTACTCGGGACTGAGTAGTGTGATAGTAATGTCACTGACTAACTGATCCAGAATACCAAGATCATAGAATCCCCACAGTGTGGAAACAGGCCCTTCGGCCCAACAAATCCACACCAACCCTCAGAGCATCCCACCCAGACCCATCCTCCTATAAACTTACCTAACCTACGCATCCCTGAACACTATGGGCACTTTAGCACGGCCAATCCACCCTAACCTGCACATCTTTGGACTGTGGGAGGAAACTGGAGCACCCGGGGGAAACCCTCGCAGGCTTGGGGAGAACGTGAAAACTTCACACAGACAGCCGCCTGAGGCTAGGATCGAACCCGGGTCCTTAGTGCTGTGAGGTATCACTGCTAACCACTGAGCCACCGTGCCATGCTAATGAGCTAGCAACATCGGGTCAAATCCCAATGGGAGCTGATGGTGAAATTTGTAATTCAACAAATATCTAGAATTAAAAGCGAACCTAATGGTGACCATGAAAGTATTATCAGTAAAAACCGATCTGGTTCCCTCATGACCTGTAGGGGAGGAAGCTGCCATCCATACCTGGATGTGAGCCTAGACCCCCAGCAATGTGATTAACTCTCAACTGCCCTCTGGGCAATCAATTCCATCAATGCCCACATCTCATGAACAAATCCAGGAAGTAATTATATCTCCCATCGTAGAAACATTCAATCATAACATTGTTGTGATGTTGTGTGTGGGAGATTCCTGTTCACAGATTAACTGCTTGTTTCCTGTGTTACTATAACAATCTCATTTCGAAAGAGAACAACCAATGTGGACCTGGCAGCTGGGAATGTCAGATTTTTCTTCAAGATGTTACCATTTCCTGTATAGCCCTGGACAATGCAGTTATTCATCAAGAGACGCTGAGCATATTTTTTTAAAAATTCATTCACGGGATGATGGCAATGCTGGCTAGGCCATTATATTCCCATCTTTAATTCCCCAGAGATAGGCAAAAACATTGCTGTGGGTCTGGAGTCACATGGAGGCCAGACCAGGTGAGGATGGCAGTTTCCTTCCCTAAAGGACCTTAGTGAACTTGATGGGTTTTTCCAACAATTGACAATGGATTCATGGCCATCATTAGACTCTTAATTCCAGACTTTTAATTGAATTCAATTTCCACCATCTGCCGTGGTGGGATTTGAACTTGTGTCCTGAGGACATTATCAGGGTCTCTGGATTAATTGTCTAGTGATAATATTGCTTGCTATCACCTCCCCTCCTAAAGCTGGAATATAATATCTAAAATCCACATTGGCAGGATCACATTAATATTTAACATATAAGAAGACTCTGCAATTCACAGATTCTCTCTCTCCCCTCGGATACCAAATCCCAATGTGACTCCTATTTCAGGATAGTAACCACTTGCCTTCTGGGAAATCCCTCTGCATCTGGAGCTGTCCCACTATACCATGTTTCCAGTACAAATCATTTACCTCTGACTGAGACATGACCCATTCGCACAGATCACTAATCCTACTGTCTCCCAGCCAAACATCAACAAACAGCACCTCAACATGGATGTATAAGTCGATAGTTTACCTTCTTCTGAAATAGGAAGGGTGCAGAGGGATATGGGGCGAATGCTGGCAAATGGGATTGCATTAATTTAAGAAAGCAGCATGGATGAGTAGGACCGAACGGTCTGTATGACTTTAAGACAGTGCAGTGCTCCCCCAGCACAGACTCTCCGACAGTGCGTCACTCCCTCAGCACTGACCCTCCGACAGTGCGTCACTCCCTCAGCACTGACCCTCCGACAGTGTGCCACTCCCTCAGCACTGACCCTCCAACAGCGCAGCGGTCCCTCAGCACGGACCCTCAGACAGTGCGGCGCTTCCTCAGCTCTGACCCTCCGACAGCGCGGCGGTCCCTCAGCACTGACCCTCCAACAGCGCAGCGGTCCCTCAGCACTGACCCTCAGACAGTGCGGCGCTCCCTCAGCACTGACCCTCCGACAGTGTGGCGCTCCCTCAGCACTGACCCTCCGACAGTGCAGCGCTCCCTCAGCACTGACCTTCCGACAGTGTGGCACCCCCTCAGCACTGACCCTCATACAGTGTGGCGCTCCCTCAGCACCGACCCTCCCACAGCGCCCACACCCTCAGCACTGACCCTCCGACAGTGTGGCGCTCCCTCAGCACTGACCCTCCGACAGTGCAGCGCTCCCTCAGCACTGACCTTCCGACAGTGTGGCACTCCCTCAACACTGACCCTCTGACAGTGCGCGCTCCCTCAGCACTGACCATCCGACAGTGCCCACTCCCTCAGCACTGACCCTCTGACAGTGCCCGCTCCCTCAGCACTGACCATCCGACAGTGCCCACTCCCTCAGCACTGACCCTCGGACAGTGCCCGCTCCCTCAGCACTGACCATCCGACAGTGCGGTCCTTCCTCAGCACTGACCCTCCGACAGTGCCCGCTCCCTCAGCACTGACCCTCCGACAGCGCCCACTCCCCCAGCACTGACCCTCCGACAGTGCCCGCTCCCTCAGCACTGCAGCTGGGGCTGTGCGCTCAGGTCTGTGTAATTGAGCTTGAAGCAATTGTGTGACCTAGCGAGATCCAATGCTCCCAAAGCAGCCTTCATTCTCAGAGTTCAGCTGGGGCAGGTGCATCAAGGGAAGACAACAGGAGTGACTGTAGGACATACTGAAAGCTAACTTGAAGAGATGCAATATTGGCATCAACTCCTGAGAAACATTTGCCCCTGGACTGAAGCAGATGGAAGGCGAGTCCATGGGAAGGGTCCCTGCGTTTTTAAACATATAATGACAAAGTAAGAGGAATAGCAACAGTGGAGAAAAGAATGAGTCATGCCTTGAACGAATAAAACACAACTGTCGAATGAGATCCAAGCCAGAAACATTGAGATCAAGGCATCTCTCTTTGTGGATAGAGTTTATGAAGGACTCAGTCTCACAGCTCCATCTACACATGAGTCGCACCTGTTCCCCCTTTATATTCACCACCCCCCCCCCCCCCCCCACCGCCACCGCCGCAGGCAATGTCTCTTTAGTGCAGACTGCTTTCGTATGCATTCAAATGTTTTCTATCCCATGTTTCCAATTCACCAATTTCCCTGCAAAGCTCATCTGGAGCAGTGAAATCGTACCACAGGTTGGGAGTGTCAGGGAGGGTGATAGTAGAGAGGGAGGGGATTCAATCAAATGGAACAGGACAGGGAAATACTCTAAATGGTCATTATTTTTAAAAAGTTCTACAATTGACCTGTTCACAGACGTTATTATATCACGGTTGAGCAAGTGATACTTGAACGTAGGCTGTGCCAGCTCAGACATCAGGTCACCATCTCTGCAGAAATTATCCAATCCACCTTCTTAGAACCATTATTCCATGCCTCCGGGCCAGCTGGGTCTTGAACACAGGCCACCTGGTTCAGAGTTTGGGTCGCTACCACTGCACCACAAGAGGTCTCCTGTGCTATCTGTACACAACAAGATCCTTCCACTTGCTCGATCAATTAATCAATTCACCTCAATCGCCACATGTTATATTAACAGCAACAAATGGAAGCATTTCAGCACAGCTGTAGGAGCTATGGTGGCTCAGCGGTAGCGTCCCTATCTATGGACTAGGGAGGCCGAGATAGAAGTCCCCTGTGTTCCAAAGATGTACAAGAATAGGTTGATGAGGGAAATTGCCTACAACCCTCAGTAGAGCCAGCAATCACCTTTTGACTCATGCCAGAGGGTCTCTCAGCCCCCTGCCCGAGGGGTAATTCATTTTATTCAGAATAGCTGAGGGACAGATAAAGCAGACTGGTGCTGCCGAAAGGTTGGCAAAGGATTGCACAACTGAAAAACGTGCATATCTAACTGAACTTTAACCAACATCAAAAATAACAACTTGTATTTCTGTGACACCTTTCAGAAATGTTCACAGCAGTGACTGCCAGGCAAAACGTGACACTTAGAAACACACTGAGGTATCAGAGCCAGTGACCATCTGAAACAGTAGGCTCGAGGCGCAAGCATTGACCCAAGCTGCTTTAGCACCTGCCGACACAGCTAAAGATTTCTAATCAATAAAGTATATTTTTGCATCTAAAACAAACTTCAGTCAAAATGGGAGGCTTTAAGAAGAGAATTTGCAGAAGGAGAGAGAGGTACAAAGAAGTTTAGAGATGAAATTCCAGATGTGTTGGGGGGCAAGGGTGGTCTAGGCATTAACCTGAGGCATAAGACCATAAGATATAGGGGCAGAATTAAGCCATTCAGCCCATCGAGTCTGCTCCACCTTTCGAGCATGGCTAATGTTTCTTAGCCCCATTTTCCTGCCTCTCTCCCTAAGCTTTGAGCACCATACTAATCAAGAACCTATCTACGTCAATCTCAATGACTTGGCCTTCACAGCTTTCTGGGACAACGGGTTCCACAGATTCATCACGCTCTGGCTGAAGAAATTCCTCCTCATCTAACGGGTTGCCTCTTCACTCTGAGGCTGTGCTCTCGGTTCCCAGTCTCTTCTGCTGGTGGAAACATCCAGGCCTTACACAGACATTAAGCAATGAGGAATTTAACCCAAGTACATTAAGGGTCTGTGCAATATTTCTGAGGCCTACCATTCATAAAGGGCAGGTGTGAGTTTCTCTTGCATCCTGATGAAATGTGGATTTTCCTGCTCCTTGGATGCTGTCTGACCTGCTGTGTTCATCCAGCTCTACACCTTGTTATCTCAGATTCCCCAGCATCAGCAGTTCCTACTATCTCTGAATTCATTAAAATGTAAATAGCTTCTGCACTTTCCCATTCAAAATGCCATGGGCAATCCAGGACATGATAGTGCAGGAAAGGTCTAAAAGGAATAACGAATGGGATTTGTACACACAAACAGCAAGGAGATTGAGACAATTGGTGAGACAAACACTTGGCTGGGGGTGGGATACTGACAGTGGGGATCACCTCAAGGCAATGGTTTTTGAACACAACAGGAAGCCTCTATCAAATTCCCATTGGAATTGGAGCAGGAAGGGTTCTGACCAGCTGGGAGCTCCAGCATTTCAGTAAGGGTTCAGAGAGATGGGAGCGCAAGCTGACATGGCGATCGCGAAAGGGGGGCTCTCAGAGAAGTGGGACGAGCAATCGTTTCGCCCTCCTTTACCTTATTGACTCACACCACGCATAAGCCCACCCCGTCCCCATCCCCGGCACTCCCAATGTTCCTTGTAGAAAATACAAAAAGATCAGTTATTATTGGACTATTGCATCATGATCAGCATCATCCAATCCTGCCTCCCCAGCTGTTTGAATAGAGCATTAATGCATTTCCCAGGAACATGTGTTCACAAAGCCATGTGAGGGAGGGGAGGGAGATGTACAGAGATTGAATTGAATTAGCCTTATTGTCACATGTGATTGCATGAGTACAATGAAAAGCTTGCGGCTTGCCATTTACAGCCCCATCTTAGGGACAAAACACCCAGGCACAGAACCTTGGTACAAAGCAGAAAAATAAATAAAACAAAGTTAGCAAGTTAGGTATTACAGTCCTTCTTACTAAAAAGTAGAAAAACAAAGACAAACAGAAAACAAGATAACAAAGTGTGGAGCTGGATGAACACAGCAGGCCAAACAGCATCTTAAGAGCACAAAAGCTGACGTTTTGGGCCCTTCATCTGAGAGGGGGATGGGTCTAGCCCCGAAACGTCAGCTTTTGTGCTCCTGAGATGCTGCTTGGCCTGCTGTGTTCATCCAGCCTCACACTTTATTATCTTGGATTCTCCAGCATCTGCAGTTCCCATTATCTCTCAAACAGAAAACAGCCCACACTCCTCATAGAGACGCAACCTACCACCCCACCGCCTTCTTTGAGCTCGATGCTGCCCCCTGCATTGCCCTTTTCCGCTCTCACCACCTCACAGGATGACTACCATCGACACGGTGAGCTCTCTCGCCACCATATTGGGCTCACCCTCCCCACGTTGCCGCGATCTCCACCCTGCTGCGCAAGCACGCTCCCCACATCGGGTAAGGAGATTAAACGAAGAAGAACAAACCAGTGAAAGAAGTGAAGGCAAAATAAAAGTGGGCAGAGCAGCCGAGGCCTGACGAGGAGCCCACACACTGCCCTGCTACTCCGCTGCCATCTTGAGAAGTTTGGTGGAACAGTTCTAAAGAATGTCTCAAACAGAAGGAAGACTTGCATTTATCTTCACTGTTTCCATGACAACTGGATCTCTCAACGCACTTGTCTGCCAATGATGTCCTTTTTGAAGAACAGTGACTGTTGCATAGTGGAGTGTTGGGGGTGGGGCAGGGGGAGAGAACTAATTCGAGCACAGCAAGGCCCCACAGGCCGTAAAGTGATAATGCACGGGGACAACCTGGGGCTTTTTTTTATGATTTTGACTGAGGAATAATTATAGGCTGGGATTTGGGGTAGATCTCCCCACTCCTTTTCGAAACAATATACTGCGGGATCCTGGTAGGACTGTGCCAGGCCAATGGAGCCTTGGACGAAGGCCCCATTTAAGACACGCCATCTTAAACAGACCGGTACATTTCCCACACTTCAGCATTTTGTGTACAAGCCCTGTGTTGAGATTTTGATGTCAGAGCCTCATCATTCATGCACAGCTGCGAGCGCAACCCACTGAGAAGATGAGAGGTCAAGGGGCAGCGAGATTTGGGGAGGGTATTCCACAGAGTGGGGGCCCTGGGGATTGAAGCTACAGCTTGCCAACAGTGAGGCGGCTAGAATGAAGGATTTTTAAATCAGGGGTTTCACACAGCAACAGAATTTCCAGCAATAAATTAGAGGGAGGCCTCATTCCATGGCAACGAAACGAAAGAGTTGCGTTTACATGGTTCAAAGCAAAACAACCAAATGAATCACAAAATCAACACGAATGGTTTCAGTAAATTTCAGTCACTGTTGTTATGGCAGCCAGCAAATTGTGCACAGCAGGATCTCAGTAAACAGCAATGAAGATGACCTCTGGTGATGTAGGGATACGTTGAGGGATATATATAGACGTGGACAATGACGAATTATTTTGGAAACTGCAGGAGACTGGGCAAACGTAATCCTCAGTGTGCAGAGAATAGTCAGAACTCTCCCTCGCTGTTTGACTGGTGAGGTGAGAATCACGCTGATGAGTGGTGAGGCCTATTGGTGTGTACTGTGGTCTGATTACTGTCTAGCCTTGCCTCATTTCAGTGTAATTTTCTGTGTCCGCATGGTGGGGGGAAATTTGACAGTGACAGCTTGCAAACTGAAAGTCAACCTGGGGCCGGGCACCCCGCAGCATACCAGTGTCCTCTCTGAGCCTTCATTCTGGCTGGCATTGCCCAAACATCTCGGGGCATGCTCCATGGGCATTGGTCATCTGCACCTTCTGATCCCTGAGTGGTTGGTTTTGGCAAAGCTTTGGGTTCCTCACATAATCAGGGCTCTTTGAGAACTCACTTTCCACACAGTTCACCATTTCCATGCTGGGTTTTTCAAAAAAATCCTTTGTGGGATGTGGGCATCACTGGCTGTGCCCAGCATTTATTGCCCATCCCTTGAGAAGGTGGTGGTGAGCTGCCTTCTTGAACCGCTGCAGTCCTCCTGCCATGCATTGATCCACAATGCCCTTAGGGAGGGAATTCCAGGATTTTGACCCAGCGACACTGAAGGAACGACAATTTATTTCCAAGTCAGGATGGTGAGTCGCTTAAAGGCGAACTCAAAGGTGGTGGTGTTCCCATGAACCTGCTGCCCTTGTCCTTCTGGATGGTAATGGTTGTGGGTTTGGAAGGTGCTTCCTGAGGATCTTTGGTGAGTTTCTGCAGTGCATCTTGTAGATAGTAAACACTGCTGCTACTGAGCGTCGGTGGTGGAGGGAGTGGGATGTTTGTGGATGTGGTGCCAATCAAGTGGCTGCTTTGTCCTGGATATCTTCTTGAATATTGTTGGGGCTGCACCCATCCAGGCACGAGGGGAGTATTCCATCACACTCCTGACTTGTACCTTGTAGAAGTGCTGTGAGGAGTCACTCACCTCAGTATTCCTAGCCTCTGACCTGCTCTTGTAGGCACTGTGTTGATACGGCTGGTGCAGTTGAGTTTCTGGTCACTGATACCCCCCTGGGACGTTGATAGTGGTGGGTTCAGTGATGGTAACACCATTGAATGTCAAGGGGCGGGTGGTTCAATTCTCTCGTGATGTAGGTATTCATTGCCTGGCATTTCCATGGTGCAAATGTTACTTGCCACTTATCAGCCCAAATGTGGCTAATATCGAGGGTTTACAAGCCTCTTTCCTCACCGTCACTACACCCTCCCATTGCATCACTGCACCTGCTCCTTCCTCACATTTTCTTGAAGTGATGTGTTTGCCATGCCCACTTCTGGCACACAGTGCAGGGTGTGGCATTGATGTAGTGCCACGCCGTACAGGAACCCGGTGGCTCGTCACCGCTGAAGACAGGAACGGGCTGTGCCCATGACTACAAGGAAGGCCATGATTGAGGCACTGAGAGGGAATGCGAGGATTCGGAAAGAGGTGACAATGAGCTGAGAGGCAGGACAGAGAATGCTGTGTGTGAGTGAGTGAGTGTGTGAGTTAGTGAGTGAGTGTGTGTGTGTCAGTGTGTGTGTGTGTGTGTGAGTGAGTGGGTGTGTGTGTGAGTGTGTGTGAGTCTGTGAGTGAGTGAGGAGCCCCTGGCGGACCCTGTTCTGTTGGAGGAGGTGGGTGCCTGTCCCAAAGTGCCCTGGCAGCAGCATTGCTGAGGAAGGTGCTGGTGGGCCCCACAGGGCAGGGTGGAGGAGTGGAGCAGTTTTATAAGTGGGTGAGAGGTGTGCCATGGCGATGGGGTGAGGCTGGTGTGTGTCTGGTATGGAGGTAGTTGCTGCTCATGGACTGTGCCCTGACTATTAAGTGATGACTGCCCAAGATGGAGAGACTCCCAGGACCAAGTGGCTGGCCTGTACCTGGCAGGGGGATACTCAGACTTTCACACTGGATTCTCCTGGTGCCCACTTTCTCTCCATGACACGGTGAAATGAGGAACCAATGAGGTGTTAAAACACTTGATGCACACCAGGAGATCCTTGTCTCCCAGTTTAAGCCTCACTTGTACACCGGACTTCTCTTCCTCACCATCTATAATCTCATTCTCTGATCCTATTAAATTTTCCCACTGACTCGCCATAGCCCACAACATTCAGGGGCTGAGAAACATCCACCCCGGGTCCTTTAAGGATGGGGTTTCTTCAGCAGGTTTTTAAACATGTGACAATGTTTTGTTTGAAACAGGGTAGCATTGTCTGTGACCCGAACAGGGGCTGCATATTGCTGTGACAGTGCATGATTTCACTACGGCGCACTGCAATACCGGAGCTGACAATTCACTTTGTTCAAACGCTCTGCAGCAAATGGAATGATTTACGCATTGACAATGTGTTCCTCTGGAAAGTCGAGCCCACTTCAGACAACTGCTGGCAGGATTGAATCAACTCCTCCCCACAAACACACACCCCCACCCCCACACCCAGCCCCACACTCAGGGACCCACGCTGACTCCTGGTGAGGATCGACTGCAGTCTCCAAATACCTCGAACCCCTACACCCATCCCTATCTCTGTCACCTCCTCAAGTCCCTATACCCCCCGCTTATCTCTGTCTCCCCCACCAACCCCGACACCCGCTCACTAACTCTGTTAGCCCCTCCAGCCCCTCCACCCGCTCCCTACCTCTGTCTCCCCGACCAACCCCTACACCCCCTCCCTAACTCTGTCACCCACTCCAGCCCCGAAAGCACATCCTTATCTCTGCCTCCCCCACCAACTCCGACACCCAGTCCTGATCTCTGTCAACCCCTCCAGCCCCTACACCCCCTCCCTACCTCTGTCACCTCCAGACCCGACACACCCTCCCTACCTCTGTCACCCCCTCCAGCCCCTACACTCCTTCCCTCTCTCTGTCACCCCCTCCAGCCCCTACACACCCTCACTGTCTCTGTCACCCCCTCCAGCCCCTACACCCCCTCCCTATCTCTGTCACCCCCTCCAGCCCCTACACCCCCTCCCTATCTCTGTCACCCCCTCCAGTCCCTACACCCACTCCCTATCTCTGTCACCCCCTCCAGCCCCTACACCCCCTCCCTATCTCTGTCACCCCCTCCAGTCCCTACACCCACTCTATATCTCTGTCTCCTCCTCCAACACCTACACCCCGTCCCCAACGCTGTCAGCGCCTCCAGTCCCCACACCCCTCCAAATCTCTGTCACCCCATCCAGTCCCTACACCCGCTCCATATTTCTGTCTCCTCCTCCAACACCTACACTCCCTCCCTAACTCTGTCAGCACCTCCAGTCCCCACACCCCACCAAATCTCTGTCACTCCCTCCAGCCGTCACACACCCTCCCTATCTCTGTCACCCACTCCAGCCCCTACACCCCCTCCCTATCTCTGTCACCCCTTCCAGTCCCGACACCCCCTCCCTATCTCTGTCCATTCCTCCAGCTCCTACACCCACTCCCTATCTCTGTCACCTCCTCCAGCCCCTACACCCCCTCCCTATCTCTGTCCCTTCCTCCAGCTCCTACACCCACTCCCTATCTCTGTCACCTCCTCCAGCCCCGACACCCCCTCCCTATCTCTGTCAATTCCTCCAGGCCCTACAACCCCTCCCTATCTCTGTCACCTCCTCCAGCCCCGACACCCCCTCCCTATCTCTGTCACTTCCTCCAGCTCCTACACCCCCTCCCTATCTCTGTCATCTCCACGAGCCCCGACACCCCCTCCCTATCTCTGTCAAGTCCTCCAGGCCCTACACCCCCTCCTTATCTCTGTCACTTCCTCCAGACCCTACACCCCCTCCCGATCTCTGTCACCCCCTCCAGCCCCTACACCCCCTCCCTATCTCTGTCACCTCCGCCAGCTACTACACCCCGTCCCTATCTCGGTCACCCCCTCCAGCCCCTACAGTCCCTCCCTCTCTCTGTCACTTCCTACAGTCCCTACACTCCCTCCCTATATCTGTCCCTTCCTCCAGACCCTACAGTCCTTCCCTATCTCTGTCACCCCCTCCAGCCCCTACACCCCCTCCCGATCTCTGCCACCCACTCCAGTCCCTACACCCTCTCCCTCTCTCTGTCACCTCCTCCAGCTCCGACACCCCGGCCCTATCTCGGTCACCCCCTCCAGCCCCGACAATCCCTCCCTATCTCTGTCACCTCCTCCAGCCCCTACACCCCCTCCCTATTTCTGTCACCTCCTCCAGCCCCTACACGCCTTCCCTATCTCTGTCACCTCCTCCAGCCACTACACTCCCTCCCAATCTCTGTCACCTCCTCCAGCTCCTACACCCCCTCCCTATCTCTGTCACCTCCTCCAGCCCTTACACCCCCTCCCTATCTCTGTCACTTCCTACAGTCCCGACACTCCCTCCCTATATCTGCCCCTTCCTCCAGCCCCTACACACCCTCCCTATCTCTGTCACCCCCTCCAGTCCCTACACCCCCTCCCTCTCTCTGTCACCTCCTCCAGCTCCAACACCCCGTCCCTATCTCGGTCACCCCCTCCAGCCCCTAAAATCCCTCCCTATCTCTGTCACCTCCTCAAGCCCCTACAACCCCTCTCTATTTCTGTCACCTCCTCCAGCCTCTACACGCCTTCCCTCTCTCTGTCACCCCCTCCAGCCCCTACACCCCCTCCCTCGCTCTGTCATCTCCTCCAGCTGCTACACCCGCTCCCTCTCTCTGTCACCTCCTGCAGCCCCTACACCCCCTCCCTATCTCTGTCACCTCCTCCAGCCCCTAAGCCCCCTCCCTATCTCTGTCCCTTCCTCCAGCCCCTACACCCCCTCCCTATCTCTGTCACCTCCTCCAGCTCCTACACCCACTCCCTATCTCTGTCACCTCCTCCAGCCCCTACACCCCCTCCCTATCTCTGTCACCTCCTCAAGCCCCTACACCCCCTCCCTATCTCTGTCACCCACTCCAGCCCCTACGCCCCTTCCCTCTCTCTGTCACCCCCTCCAGTCCCTACACCCCTTCCCTCTCTCTGTCACACCCCTCCAGCCCCTACACCCCCTCCATATCTCTGCCACCCCCTCCAGCTCCTACACCCCGTCCCTATCTCGGTCACCCCTCCAGCCCCTACAGCCCCTCCCTATCTCTGTCACCTCCTCCAGCCCCTACACCCCCTCCCTATCTCTGTCACTTCCTCCAGCCCCTACACCCCCTCCCTATCTCTGTCACCTCCTCCAGCCCCTACACTCCCTCTTAATCTCTGTCACCTCCTCAAGCCCCTAGACCCCCTCGCTATCTCTGTCCTTTCCTCCAGACCCTACACCCTCTCCCTATCTCTGTCACCCCCTCCAGCCCCTACACCCCGTCCCTATCTCGGTCACCCCCTCCAGCCGCTACAGTCCCTCCCTATCTCTGTCACCTCGTCCAGCCCCTACACCCCCTCCCTATCTCTGTCCTTTCTTTCAGACCCTACACCCCCTCCCTATCTCTGTCACCTCCTCCAGCCCCTACACCCCCTCCCTATCTCTGCCACCACCTCCAGCCCCTACACCCCCTCCCTATCTCTGTCACTTCCTCCAGTCCCTCCAACCCCTCCCTATCTCTGTCACTTCCTCCAGTCCCTCCACCCCCTCCCTATCTCTGTCACCACCTCCAGCCACTACGCCCCCTCCATATATCTGCCACCCCCTCCAGCCCCTACACCCCCTCCCTATCTCTGTCACCTCCTCCAGCCCCTACACCCCCTCCCTATCTCTTTCACCTCCTCCAGCCTCGACACCCCCTCGCTACCTCTGTCACCACCTCCAGACCCCACACCCCCTCCCTATCTCTGTCACTTCCTACAGTCCCTACACTCCCTCCCTATATCTGTCCCTTCCTCCAGACCCTACAGTCCCTCCCTATCTCTGTCACCCCCACCAGCCCCTACTCCCCCTCCCTATCTCTGCCACCCACTCCAGCCCCTACACACCCTCCCTATCTCTGTCACCTCCTCCAACCCCAACACTCCCTCCCTATCCCTCTTTCACCTCCTCCAGCCCTTATACCCCCTCCCTATCTCTGTCACCTCCTACAGCCCCTACACCCCTCCCTATCTCTGTCACCTCCTCCAACCCCAACACTCCCTCCCTATCTCTTTCACCTCATCCAGCCCCTACACTCCCTCCCTATCTCTGTCACCTCCTCCAGCCCCGACACCCCCTCACAATCTCTGTCACCTCCTCCAGCCCCTGCACCCCTTCCCTATCTCTGTCACTTCCTCCAGACTCTACACCCCTCACTATCTCTGTCACCCCCTCTGGCCCCTACATGCCCTACCTATCTCTGTCACCCCCTCCAGCCCCTACACTCCCTACCTATCTCTGTCACCTCCTCCAGCCCCACCACTCCTCCCTATCTCTGTCAAGCCCTCCAGCCCCTACACTCCCTCCTTATCTCTGTCACTTCCTCCAGCCCCTACACCCCTTCCCTCTCTCTGTCACCCCCTCCAGCCCCTACACCCCCTCCCTATCTCTGATACCTCCTCCAGCCCCTACACTCCCTCCCTATCTCTGTCACCTCCTCCAGCCCCGACACCCCCTCACAATCTCTGTCACCTCCTCCAGCCCCACCACGCCACCCTATCTCTGCTAAGCCCTCCAGCCCCTACACTCCCTCCTTATCTCTGTCACTTCCTCCGGCCCCTACACCCCTTCCCTATCTCTGTCACCCCCTCTGGCCCCTACACCCCCTCCCTTATCTCTGTCACCTCCTCCAGCCCCGACACCCCCTCCCTATCTCTGTCACCTCCGCCAGCCCCTACACCCCCTCCCTATCTCTCTGTCACACCCTCCTGCCCCTACCCCCCTCCCTATCTCTGTCACACCCTCCAGTCCCTTTATCCCTTCCATATCTCTGTCACCTCCTCCATGCCCTACAACACTCCCTAGCTCTGTCTGCCCCTCCAGTCCCTACACCCCCTCCATATCTCTGTCGCCTCCTCCAGCCCCTACACCACCTCCCTCTCTCTCTGTCACCCCCTCCAGCACCTACAACCCCTCCTTATCTCGGTCACCCTCTCCAGCTCCTACACCCCCTCCCTATCTCTTTCACCTCCTCCAGCCTCGACACCCCCTCGCTACCTCTGTCACCACCTCCAGACCCTACACCCCCTCCCTATCTCTGTCACTTCCTACAGTCCCAACACTCCCTCCCTATATCTGTCCCTTCCTCCAGACCCTACAGTCCCTTCCTATCTCTGTCACCCCCTCCAGCCCCTACTCCTCCTCCCTATCTCTGCCACCCACTCCAGCCCCTACACACCCTCCCTACCTCTGTCACCCCCTCCAGTCCCTACACCCCCTCCCTCTCTCTGTCACCTCCTCCAGCTCCGAAACCCCGTCCCTATCTCGGTCACCCCCTCCAGCCCCTACAATCCCTCCCTATCTCTGTCACCTCCTCCAGCCCCTACACCCCCTCCCTCGCTCTGTCACCTCCTCCAGCTCCTACACCCCCTCCCACTCTCTGTCACCTCCTGCAGGCCCTACACCCCCTCCCTATCTCTGTCACCTCCTCCAGCCCCTAAGCCCCCTCCCTATCTCTGTCACTTCCTCCAGTCCCTACACCCCCTCCCTATCTCTGTCCCTTCCTCCAGCCCCTACAACCCCTCCCTATCTCTGTCACCTCCTCCAGCTCCTATACCCACTCCCTATCTCTGTCACCTCCTCCAGCCACTACACTCCCTCCCAATCTCTGTCACCTCCTGCAGCCCCTACACCCCCTCCCTATCTCTGTCACCTCCTCCAGCCCCTACACCCCCTCCCTATCTCTGTCACCTCCTCCAGCCCCTAAGCCCCCTCCCTATCTCTGTCACTTCCTCCAGTCCCTACACCCCCTCCCTATCTCTGTCACCTCCTCCAGCCCCTACACCCCTTCCCTCTCTCTGTCACCCCCTCCAGCCCCTATACCCCCTCCCTCTCTCTGTCCTTTCCTCCAGACCCTACACCCCCTCCCTATCTCTGCCACCCCCTCCAGCCCCTAAACCCCCTCCCTATCTCTGTCACTTCCTCCAGTCCCTACACCCCCTCCCTATCTCTGTCCCTTCCTCCAGACCCTACACCCCCTCCCTATCTCTGTCACCTCCTCCAGCTCCTACACCCCCTCCCTATCTCTGTCATCCCCTCCAGCCCCTACAACCCATCCCTCTCTCTGTCACACCCTCCAGCCCCTACACCTCCTCCCTATCTCTGCCACCCCCTCCAGCCCCTAAACCCCCTCCCTATCTCTGTCACCCCCAGCAGTCCCTACACCCCCTCCCTCTCTCTGTCACCTCCTCCAGCTCCTACAGTTCGTCCCTATCTCGGTCACCCCCTCCAGCCCCCACAGTCCCTCCCTATCTCTGTCACCCCCTCCAGCCCCTACACCCCCTCCCTCTCTCTGTCACCTCCTGCAGCCCCTACACCCCCTCCCGATCTCTGTCACCTCCTCCAGACCCTAAGCCCCCTCCCTATCTCTGTCACCTCCTCCAGCCACTACACTCCCTCCCAATCTCTGTCACCTCCTGCAGCCCCTACACCCCCTCCCTATCTCTGTCACCTCCTCCAGCCCCAAAACCCCCTCCCTATCTCTGTCACTTCCTCCAGTCCCAACAGCCCCTCCCTATCTCTGTCCCTTCCTCCAGCCCCTACACCCCCTCCCTATCTCTGCCACCCCCTCCAGCCCCTAAACCCCCTCCCTATCTCTGTCACTTCCTCCAGTCCCAACAGCCCCTCCCTATCTCTGTCACTTCCTCCAGTCCCTACACCCCCTCCCTATCTCTGTCACCTCCTCCAGCCCCAAAACCCCCTCCCTATCTCTGTCACTTCCTCCAGTCCCAACAGCCCCTCCCTATCTCTGCCACTTCCTCCAGTCCCTACACCCCCTCCCTATCTCTGTCCCTTCCTCCAGACCCTACACCCCCTCCCTATCTCTGTCACCTCCTCCAGCTCCTACACCCCCTCCCTATCTCTGTCATCCCCTCCAGCCCCTACACCCCCTCCCTCTCTCTGTCACCTCCTCCAGCTCCTACAGTTCGTCCCTATCTCGGTCACCCCCTCCAGCCCCCACAGTCCCTCCCTATCTCTGTCACCCCCTCCAGCCCCTACACCCCCTCCCTCTCTCTGTCACCTCCTGCAGCCCCTACACCCCCTCCCTCTCTCTGTCACCTCCTCCAGACCCTAAGCCCCCTCCCTATCTCTGTCACTTCCTCCAGTCCCTACACCCCCTCCCTATCTCTGTCCCTTCCTCCAGCCCCTACACCCCCTCCCTATCTCTGTCACCTCCTCCAGCCACTACACTCCCTCCCAATCTCTGTCACCTCCTGCAGCCCCTACACCCCCTCCCTATCTCTGTCACCTCCTCCAGCCCCAAAACCCCCTCCCTATCTCTGTCACTTCCTCCAGTCCCAACAGCCCCTCCCTATCTCTGTCCATTCCTCCAGACCCTACACCCCCTCCCTATCTCTGTCACCTCCTCCAGCTCCTACACCCCCTCCCTATCTCTGTCATCCCCTCCAGCCCCTACAACCCATCCCTCTCTCTGTCACCCCCTCCAGCCCCTACACCCCCTCCCTATCTCTGCCACCCCTTCCAGCCCCTAAACCCCCTCCCTGTCTCTGTCACCCCCTCCAGTCCCTACACCCCCTCCCTCTCTCTGTCACCTCCTCCAGCTCCTACAGTTCGTCCCTATCTCGGTCACCCCCTCCAGCCCCTACAGTCCTCCCTATCTCTGTCACCTCCTCCAGCCCCTACACCCCCTCCCTCTCTCTTCACCTCCTCCAGCTCCGACAGTTCGTCCCTATCTCGGTCACCCCCTCCAGCCCCTACAGTCCCTCCCTATCTCTGTAACCTCCACCAGCCCCTACAACCCCTCCCTATCTCTGCCACCCCCTCCAGCCCCTACACTCCCTCCCTGTCTCTGCCCCCCGCTCCAGCCTCTACAACGCCTCCCTATCTCTGTCACTTCCTCCAGTCCCTACACCCACTTCCTATCTCTGTCCCTTCCTCCAGACCCTATACCCCCTCCCTATCTTTGCCACCCCACCAGCCCCTACACCCACTCCCTATCTCTGTCACCTCCTCCAGCCCCTACACTCCCTCCCAATCTCTGTCACCTCCTCCAGCCCCTACACCCCCTCCCTATCTCTGTCACCTCCTCAAGCCCCTACACCCCCTCCCTATCTCTGTCACCCACTCCAGCCCCTACTCCCCTTCCCTCTCTCTGTCACCCCCTCCAGATCCTACACCCCCTCCCTATCTCTGCCACCCCCTCCAGCCCCTACACTCCCTCGCTATCTCTGTCACCCCCTCCAGTCCCTAAACCCCTTCCCTCTCTCTGTCACACCCTCCAGCCCCTACACCCCCTCCATATCTCTGCCACCCCCTCCAGCTCCTACTCCCCGTCCCTATCTCGGTCACCCCTCCAGCCCCTACAGACCCTCCCTATCTCTGTCACCTCCTCCAGCCCCTACACCCCCTCCCTATCTCTGTCACTTCCTCCAGTCCCTACACCCCCTCCTTACCTGTGTCACCTCCTCCAGCTCCTACACCCCCTCCCTATCTCTGTCACCTCCTCCAGCCCCTACACTCCCTCCTAATCTCTGTCACCTCCTCAAGCCCCTAGACCCCCTCGCTGTCTCTGTCCCTTCCTCCAGACCCTACACCCTCTCCCTATCTCTGTCACCCCCTCCAGCCCCTACACCCCGTCCCTATCTCGGTCACCCCCTCCAGCCGCTACAGTCCCTCCCTATCTCTGTCACCTCCTCCAGCCCCGACAACCCCTCCCTATCTCTGTCCTTTCCTTCAGACCCGACAACCCCTCCCTATCTCTGTCACCTCCTCCAGCCCCTACACCCCCTCCCTATCTCTGTCACCTCCTCCAGCACCTACACCCCTCCCTTCCTCTGTCACACCCTCCAGCCGCTACCCCCTCCGCATCTCTGTCACCTTCTCCATCCCCCACACCACCTCCCTCTCTCTCTGTCACCTCCTCCAACTCCTACACCCCCTCCCTATCTCTGTCACTTCCTCCAGTCCCTCCAACCCCTCCCTATCTCTGTCACTTCCTCCAGTCCCTCCACCCCCTCCCTATCCCTGTCACCTCCTCCAGCCACTACGCCCCCTCCCTATCTCTGTCAACCCCTCCAGACCCTACACCCCTCCCTTTCTCTGTCACACCCTCCAGCCCCGACAACCCCTCCCTATCTCTGTCACCTCCTCCAGCCCCTACACCCCCTCACTATCACTGTCAACCTCTCCATCCCCTACACCCCTCCCTATCTCTGTCACCTCCTCCAGCCCCGACAACCCCTCCCTATCTCTGTCACCTCCTCCAGCCCCCACACCCCCTCCCTCTCTCTCTGTCACCTCCTCCAGCCCCTACACCCCCTCCCTACCTCTGTCACCCCCTCCACTCCCCAACACCCCCTCCCTATCTCTTTCACCTCCTCCAGCCCCTACACCCCCTCCCTATCCTTGTCACAACCTCCAGTCCCTACGCCCCTCCCTAACACTGTCACCCCCTCCAGCCCCTACTTCCCTGCCGTTCTCTGTCACCCCCTCCAGCCCCTACACCACCTCCCTCTCTCTCTGTCACCCCCTCCCTCCTTTACACCCATTCCCTCTCTCTGTCACCCCCTCCAGCCCCTACACCCCCTCCCTATCTCTGTCACCCCCTGCAGCCACTACAGACCCTCCCTCTCTGTCACCCCCTGCAGCCCCTACAGACCCTCCCTCTCTCTGTCACCCACTCCAGACCCTACACCCCCTCCCTATCTCTGTCACCCCCTCCAGCCCCTACACCCCCTCCCTATCTCTGTCACCCCCTCCAGCCCCTACACCCCCTCCCTATCTCTGTCACCCCCTCCAGCCCCTACACCCCCTCCCTATCTCTGTCACCCCCTCCAGTCCCTACGCCCCCTCCTTATCTCTCTCTTCCCCTCCAACCCCTAAACCCCGTCCCTAAATGAGTCAGCCCCTCCAGTCCCTCACTGTCCAGGCTGAGCACCGCTGGCTGAAATGGTGGTGAGTTGGGCACCTCAGCAGCCAATGGGCCCCTCCTCCAGCCCCTACACCCCCTCCCTACCTCTGTCACCTCCTCCAGACCCTACACCCCTCCCTATCTCTGTCACCTCCTACAGCCACTACACTCCCTCCCTATCTCTGTCACCTTCTCCAGCCTCTACACCCCCTCTTTATCTCTGTCACCTCCTCCTTTCCCTCCAACCCCTCCCTGTCTCTGTCACATCCTCCAGCCCCGACAACCCCTCCCTATCTCTGTCACCTCTTCCAGTCCCTACACCCCCTCCTTATCTCTGTCACTTCCTCCAGACCCTACACCCCCTCCCTATCTCTGTCACCTCCTCCAGCCCCTACACCCCTTCCCTCTCTCTGTCACCCCCTCCAGCCCCTATACCCCCTCCCTCTCTCTGTCACCTCCTCCAGCTCCTACACCCCGTCCCTACCTCGGTCACCCCTTCCAGCCCCTACACCCCCTCCCTATCTCTGTCCCTTCCTCCAGTCCCTACACCCCCTCCCTATCTCTGTCACCTCCTCCAGCTCCTACACCCCCTCCCTATCTCTGTCACTTTCTCCAGCCCCTACACCCCCTCCCTATCCCTGTCAACCCCTCCAGCCTCTGCACCCCTCCCTGTCTCTGTCACCTCTTCCAGCCCCTACACCCCCTCCTTATCTCTGTCACTTTCTCCAGCCCCTACACCCCCTCCCTCTCTCTGTCACCTCCTCCAGCTCCTACACCCCGTCCCTACCTCGGTCACCTCCTCCAGCTCCTACACCCCGTCCCTATCTCGGTCACCCCCTCCAGCCCCTACAGTCCCTCCCTATCTCTGTCGCTTCCTCCAGTCCCTACACCCCCTCCCTATCTCTGTCACCTCCTCCAGCCCCGACACCCCCTCCCTATCTCTGTCACCTCCTCCAGCCCCTACACCCCCTCCCTATCTCTGTCCCTTCCTCCAGTCCCTACACCCCCTCCCTATCTCTATCACCCCCTCCAGCCCCTACACCCCTTCACTCTCTCTGTCACCCCCTCCAGCCCCTACACCCCCTCCCTATCTCTGTCACCCCCTCCAGCCCGTACACCCCCTCCCTATCTCTGCCACCCCCTCCCTATCTCTGTCACCTCCTCCAGCCCCTACACCCCGTCCCTATCTCGGTCACCGCTACAGCCCCTCCCTCTCTCTGTCCCTTCCTCCAGTCCCTACACCCCCTCCCTATCTCTGTCACCTCCTCCAGCCCCTACACCCCCTCCCTATCTCTGTCACCTCCTCCAGCCCCTACACTCCCTCCTAATTTCTGTCACCTCCTCCAGCCCCTACACCCCCTCGCTATCTCTGTCCCTCCAGACCCTACACCCCCTCCCTATCTCTGTCACCTCCTCCAGCCCCTACACCCCCTCCCTACCTCTGTCACACCCTCCACTCCCCTACACCCCCTCCCTATCTCTTTCACCTCCTCCAGCCCCTACACCCCCTCCCTATCCTTGTCACGACCTCCAGTCCCTACACCCCTCCCTATCACTGTCACCCCCTCCAGCCCCTACTTCCCTGCCGTTCTCTGTCACCCATTCCAGCCCCTACACCACCTCCCTCTCTCTCTGTCTCCCCCTCCCTCCTTTACACCCATTCCCTCTCTCTGTCACCCCCTCCAGCCCCTACACCCCCTCCCTATCTCTGTTACCCCCTGCAGCCACTACAGACCCTCCCTCTCTGTCACCCCCTGCAGCCCCTACAGACCCTCCCTCTCTCTGTCACCCACTCCAGACCCTACACCCCCTCCCTATCTCTGTCACCCCCTCCAGCCCCTACACCCCCTCCCTATCTCTGTCACCTCCTCCAGCCCCTACACCCCCTCCCTATCTCTGTCCCTTCCTCCAGTCCCTACACCCCCTCCCTATCTCTGTCACCTCCTCCAGCTCCTACACCCCCTCCCTATCTCTGTCACCTCCTCCAGCCCCTACACCCCCTCCCTATCTCTGTCAACCCCTCCAGCCTCTGCACCCCTCCCTGTCTCTGTCACCTCCTCCAGCCCCGACAAGCCCTCCCTATCTCTGTCACTTTCTCCAGCCCCTACACCCCCTCCCTATCTCTGTCAACCCCTCCAGCCTCTGCACCCCTCCCTGTCTCTGTCACCTCTTCCAGCCCCTACACCCCCTCCTTATCTCTGTCACTTTCTCCAGCCCCTACACCCCCTCCCTCTCTCTGTCACCTCCTCCAGCTCCTACACCCCGTCCCTACCTCGGTCACCTCCTCCAGCTCCTACACCCCGTCCCTATCTCGGTCACCCCCTCCAGCCCCTACAGTCCCTCCCTATCTCTGTCGCTTCCTCCAGTCCCTACACCCCCTCCCTATCTCTGTCACCTCCTCCAGCCCCGACACCCCCTCCCTATCTCTGTCACCTCCTCCAGCCCCTACACCCCCTCCCTATCTCTGTCCCTTCCTCCAGTCCCTACACCCCCTCCCTATCTCTATCACCCCCTCCAGCCCCTACACCCCTTCACTCTCTCTGTCACCCCCTCCAGCCCCTACACCCCCTCCCTATCTCTGTCACCCCCTCCAGCCCGTACACCCCCTCCCTATCTCTGCCACCCCCTCCCTATCTCTGTCACCTCCTCCAGCCCCTACACCCCGTCCCTATCTCGGTCACCGCTACAGCCCCTCCCTCTCTCTGTCCCTTCCTCCAGTCCCTACACCCCCTCCCTATCTCTGTCACCTCCTCCAGCCCCTACACCCCCTCCCTATCTCTGTCACCTCCTCCAGCCCCTACACTCCCTCCTAATTTCTGTCACCTCCTCCAGCCCCTACACCCCCTCGCTATCTCTGTCCCTCCAGACCCTACACCCCCTCCCTATCTCTGTCACCTCCTCCAGCCCCTACACCCCCTCCCTACCTCTGTCACACCCTCCACTCCCCTACACCCCCTCCCTATCTCTTTCACCTCCTCCAGCCCCTACACCCCCTCCCTATCCTTGTCACGACCTCCAGTCCCTACACCCCTCCCTATCACTGTCACCCCCTCCAGCCCCTACTTCCCTGCCGTTCTCTGTCACCCACTCCAGCCCCTACACCACCTCCCTCTCTCTCTGTCTCCCCCTCCCTCCTTTACACCCATTCCCTCTCTCTGTCACCCCCTCCAGCCCCTACACCCCCTCCCTATCTCTGTTACCCCCTCCAGCCCCTACAGACCCTCCCTCTCTCTGTCACCCACTCCAGACCCTACACCACCTCCCTCTCTCTCTGTCACCCCCTCCAGCCCGTACACCCCTTCCCTCTCTCTGTCACCCCCTCCAGCCCCTACACCCCCTCCCTATCTCTGTCACCCCCTCCAGCCCCTGCACTCCCTCCCTATCTTTGTCACTCCCTCCAGCCCCTACACCCCCTCCCTATCTCTGTCACCCCCTCCAGCCCCTGCACCCCTCCCTATCTTTGTCACTCCCTCCAGCCCCTACACCCCCTCCCTATCTCTGTCACCCCCTCCAGTCCCTACACCCCCTCCTTATCTCTCCTTATCCATCACGACGTTTTATGATTTTACAAAGCCGCACCTTAACTTTCTCTTTTGAAGAACAAGAGCCACATGCTCAGGGAAATAGCGAGGGGCCACATTTGTGTAAATTGTCTTATTATTTCCCTGTCTGGGCTGAGGGGTGAGGCACAGAATGGACATCAGGGGAGACAGGGTGAGAATATTCAGGTCCAGGAGCACCCTTTCCCAGCATCCCTTCTGGGGGACAGACACTGTGAGAATTTGAGATAACAAAGTGTGGAGCTGGATGAACACAGCAGGCCAAGCAGCATCTCAGGAGCACAAAAGCTGACGTTTCGGGCCTGGGCCCTTCAGCTTTTGTGCTCCTGAGATGCTGCTTGGCCTGCTGTGTTCATCCAGCTCCACGCTTTGTTATCTCGGATTCTCCAGCGTCTGCAGTTCCCATTATCTCTGTGAGAATTTGCCTTGTTTTTGTTGCCTGTTGCCGAGGATTGTGTTGACAAATGGTGGCTAACCAATGAAGCAAAGTTTAAGGCCTTCACAAAGGCTCTGAATGGTCCTGGCCTGACTCCCGAAGCCATTAAATATCTCACCCTTTGTCCTGATGGCGTTAAAGCTGGGGAGGGTGTATGCCATAGATTCTGCCGCATTCCTGCTGGGTCCCATTGTCATGGCAACTGGGATTTCTCCCCAGTGCATCCTGTTCATGCGGCTCTGCTGTCAGAGGGAGAAGGATAAAAGACAATCTTCAGTAAGTGCAGAGATAAAGGGATCTATAGAATTTGGCTGGTTGTCAGACCAGAGGAGGGCAGAGCCAGCCTCACTAAAAACAGACCATCTGGTTGTGAGCACATCGCTGTTTGTGGGATCCTGCTGTGCACAAATCGATTGCAGTGTTTCCTATGTTTCAACTGTGACTACACTCCAACAGTATTGTTGGCTTTAGAGAGGTCACGGGGTCATGATGTGTGCCACGGAAACGCAATCTTTCTAACTTTACCACTCCCAGGTTAACTGCAGGGACGTACAGGGACAAGGTCAGAAAGTCACGTGACACCAGGTTATAGTCCAACAGGTTTATTTGAAATCACAGGCTTTTGGAGCGCCGCTCCTTCAGCAGGTGAAGGGTACAGGAAGAGGCCTCTCTTTGGCCTTGGCTGTGTCAGCATTCTGTGTATCGGTATTGAAATGTGTTTCTCCCTCAGTTGCCCGACAGCCAGGGCTCCCACCCTCTCCTTCAAACTCAGACCGGGCAGGGGAGTGAACAACATCCTCACCGATGGCCAGCCCAAAGTTTTGCTCCATATTTTACGTGAACTCTTCTCCACAAAGAAAACTGCTTTGGCCTCATTACCTCTCCAGTGCTGTAATGATTGTAATGTAACAATTGACAGCATGGGTGTGGATGAGGCCAGATTCGAGGGAGATTTCTGCAAAACCTGTGGCACAGTGTCCAATATTAGACTATCTGCAATCGGACAGTAATATTGGACACTGTGGCGCAGGTTTTGCAGAAATCTCCCTCGAATCTGGCCTCATCCACATCCATGCTGTCAATTGTTACATTACAATCATTACAGCACTGCCTGCAGCTGCTGAAGCTCGAAGATTTGGAACTCTGTCCCTCATCCTCTCCACGTCTTTCTCCTATGAAGAAATTCCAAAAATTTATCTCTTCGACCCAATCTTTCATTTGTGTCACCATACCGAAAACCCACCCAGGTGCAGTTGACTGTCTGTATTTTTCTGATCATTGCTTCTGTCTTTGGATGTTTTATTATGCTAAAGGTGCTAAATGCAGGGTCACCAAATTGTCATGGTGCAGGAGGAGGCCATTCAGCCCACCATGCTTGTACTGGCTTTTATCATTATCTAGTGCCAATTGCTTACTTTCTTTCCTAAATCCCTGCCCACCATTTCTATCCAAATAACAATCCAATGTCTCTCTTGAATGTTTCGATTGAACCTGCGTCCATCACATTTCCAAGCAGTGTACTCCGCACCCCAACTACTCGTTGTCTTATTCTCTGACATCACCCTTGATTTATTAGCACATCACTTTAAATCTGTGCCCCATCGTTCTTATTCCTGTTACATGCAGGAACAGCTTCTCCCGAACTGCTCAATCCAGTTTGATCATGAAACCTCTATTACATCTGCTTCCATATCTTCTTCTTTTTAAGGACAGCTGTCCCAAATGTTTCATTCTATCCTCAAATACTGAAGTTTCCTCATCCCTGGAGCCATTCTTGTGAATTGTGTCTGCACTCGCTCCTCAGTGTGTTCACACCTTTCTATAAACACAATGCGTCATCTGAGCTCGAACAAGTTGCATGAACATAGAATCCCCACTGTTTGGAAACAGGCCACTTGGCCCCTCAGGTCCACACCAACCCTCCAAAGAGCATCCATCCAGACCCACACCTGCTACACTATTCCTGTAATTCCCATTGCTAACCAACCTAGCCTGCACATCCCTGGACACCGTGAGCAATTTAGCATGACCAATGCACCTACCCTACACATCTTTGGACTGTGGGAGGAATTCAGAGCACCCAGAGGGGACCCATGCAGACACAGAGAGAACGTATAAATGCCACACAGACAGTCACCCCAGAATGGAATTAAACCTGAGTCCTCGGTGCTGTGAGGCAGCAGTGCTAATGACTGAGCCACAGTGCCGCTGTGTTTAACATCACTCATAATGAAAGAAAAACACTGCAGATGCTGGAAGTCTGAAAGAAGCACTGAGAGTGATGGAGAATCTCAGCAGGTCTGGTAGCATCTGTGGAGAGAGAGAGAAAAACACTGTTAAACATTTTAGGTTTAGTCTGACTCTACTTCAGAAATGTTCACCCTGTTTCTCTCTCCGCAGATGTTGGCAGACCCGTTGAGTTTCTCTCTGCTCGTTTCAGTATTACGTTCCTGCTCTTGTTCCCTCGATTAGTAATGGAGCTCTGAACACCCAAAAGTTCATTCATTCCTCTCTGCGCCCAGTTCTGCCACTTTCAGGGGCCACCCCAGGTCCCAATCTCTGCGAGCTCACATAGAAACTTGTTGTTTGCAGGAGAGAGCCTGGCTCGCAGTTTGAGTTTGTAATAGCTGGAAACCTCACAGGAACAAGCAAATACCTGCTGAACCATCACAAGGTGTGAATGTTGATCAGTCAGCCAGGACTTCACGTCAGTGCCACACAGCAACAATCTCCAGAGGAACATGAGAAGGTTTGCCACAGAGGGATTTCTGCAGCTAGGTGAGACTATGCCACAGAAAAGGCTTGAATGACTCACTGTCTCCATCAACAACAACCCTGTCAGAATATGCAGCGAGATTTTTAAATAAAACCTCTGGGAAAATATGTGGCAGTGCACAGTGGATCTCTCAGCTTCTGAAGGACACAACGTGTCAGCTTTACACAAGGAGACCACTTGATCACTAGAATCTTGCTGCTGTCTGGCGACAGGGATAAAGGATGGCGAAGGCTGGAGAGGTCACAGGGTTAAGGTCAACAGAGAAAGAACCAGAGGTGAAATGAAGAATTTATGATGTGAGAAGGTGATTGGGAAGGAAATTGAAGCAACATTTGAAGGGAGAAATTCACAGGGGGAGTGGAACTAATTGAGTAGGTCTTTCAAAAAGGCTGGGTTGGATATGAGGGAGAGAATGGCCTGTTTCTGTACAATATTGATGATATCAAGAAGGATGAAGAACAATTAAAGTCACTCCAAAGTAGTGAAGGTTAATGTTATAACTATCGTCTACTGAATCTCATAGAAGTGGAAAAAACACAAATAATGAAGGTCTGGCAGTGTTTGTGATGATGAATATTTCAAATCAATGGCTTTTCATAGAAACAGGAAAAACCAGGGGCAGGAGTAGGCCATTCAGCCCTTCGAGCCTGCTCCACCATTCAGTATGATCATGGCCGACTATCAAACTCAGTCCCCTGCTTTCTCCCTTTCAAGCTGTTTAACCATGAGAACTATATCTATACCTTTCTTGAACATCTTCAATGTTTTGGCCTCAACAGTTTCCTGTGGGAGTGAATTCCACAGGCTCACCGCTCTCTGGGTGAAGACATTTAGAACATAGAACATAGAACATGACAGCACAGTACAGACTCTTCGGCCCTCGATGTTGTGCAGACCTGCCATACCAATTTGAAGCCCATCTAACCTACACTATTCCTTTTTCTCCTCATCTAAGTCCTAAATGGCCTCCCTCTTATCCTTATGCTGTGACCGCCCTGGTTCTTGACTCTCCTGGTCATTGGGAATGTCCTACCACCATTTATCCTGTCTAATTTTATGGGTGCCTTTGAGATTCCTCCTCAGTCTTCTGAGCTCCAGGGAATATAGTCGTGACCAATCCAATCTCTAACTGTACATTAGTGTCACCATCCCAGGAATCAGTCTGAGAAACCGTCTTGGTACTCCCTCGACCATCCTTCTCAGCAGACTGGGGGATAACTGCCAGTACAGGTGAATGGTTTGTATGGAATGAGCGGGTTGCCTGATGAGAAAAGGTTGGCCTGTATACCCACTGGAGTTTTGAAGGGTAAGGGATGCCTTGATTGGAACATCTAAGATCTGGGTGGGGGGGGGGGGGGGTGGAGTGTGGGGGCTGTTTCCTGTTGTGGGAGATTCGAGGAGGAGGGAGGTCACTGTTTCAGAATCATATCTGTGTCATGTTGTGAGCTTCCAATGGGAGGATCCAGGGCGGGGGCGGGGGGGTCAGTGGGGAAGATAAGGGACACTTCAATACGGCAACATTTTTCACTGTATTTTTACACACACGTGACAATAAATCTGAATCTAAGATAAAGGCAGAAAACTAAACAGATGCCATCCCCTTTTCAACAACTCCTTAAAGGCTACATCTGAAAATGACACGCTGGAAAGCCTCAGAACTGAAACATGCTGCGACATTGAAATGTATTGTGCAGTCAAGGCTGACTCCATTGGTGATCTGCTCTGACAATATTTGTGCTGGATGAGTGGACGAACAGCAAGAGAGGTCAGAGATAGAAAAGAGTCTGGCTGGATGATACAGTCCGATAATCTCTCAGTGCCAAATGCAGCACAGTCTGAATCACCACTCTCAATTCTTCAGGACACCCTCTGCTCTGAGCTACAGCATACAGGCACCCGAGGAGGCAGGGTGAAGACATGTTACAGATAGCCAGGCACAACAATCTCCTGTAGCATGAGGGGCCGGGTATTTCAATTCTTCACAAATACCCTCAGCACTTGCAGCGCAATTCTGAACATTCAAAACCTGCTCAAACAGCAATTGACTACCTGTTGGGCCAAGAGTCCGGGAAAGGGTAATCAATCTGGATGTGAGTTTGCTCGCTGAGCTGGGAGGTTCGTTTTCAGACGTTTCGTCACCATTCTAGGTAACATCATCAGTGAGCCTCTGATGAAGCGCTGGTGTTATGTCCCGCTTTCTATTTATCTGGTTAGGTTTCCTTGGGTTGGTGATGTCATTTCCTGCATTGGTGATGTCATTTCCTGTTCTTTTTCTCAGGGGATGGTAGATTGGCTCCAAATCAATGTGTTTGTTGATGGAATTCCGGTTGGAATGCCATGCTCCTTGGAATTCTCGTGCGTGCCTCTGTTTGGCTTGTCCTAGGATGGATGTGTTGTCCCAATCAAAGTGGTGTCCTTCCTCATCTGTATGTAAGGATGCGAGTGATAGTGGGTCATGTCGTTTTGTGGCTAGTTGATGTTCATTACCTGAGCTACAAATCTTTTCAAAACCCAAGGGTAATGAATGTGCAAAAGGAGCAGCTTGGTGAAATTCACGGGACGGGGGTGTAGGGGCTGGGGCTAGATGGAGAGCTTGCTGCCATTTCCTGCAAGACAGAAGGCAGAGCGATGCAGATTGTACAACACCACGAGTCACAAACCGCTCAGGAATGTCTTGACCAATTAGTCAGCACCTTTAAACTTACCAAGAAAGTGTTTTACAACATTTTGAGGTCATGAAAGGCATAAATGCAAATCTTTGGAGCAGATAAGGCTGAAGTGGGGTTACCTGATTGAGGCAAATAAGATTATGAAGTGCATGGACACGGTGGATAGGATGCAGCTGTTCCCCTTAGTTTGTTGGGGGAGGGTTCAGCATCAAGTGGGGCATAATTTTAAGGTGAAAGGCAGGACATTTTGAGGGGAGTTAAGGAAAATGTTCTTCACTCGGAGGGTGGTGGGGAATCTGGAATGCTGTGGATAGTAGGGTAGTGTGAAACCTTTCAAAACAGGACTTGGGTGAGCACTTGAAGAGTCATAACAGTCAATCTAAAGAGCAAGAGCTGGGATGTGGGACTGGTGCTGGTGAAAGTGTACTTTTGGCAGTGCAGACTCACTGGGTGAAGGGCCTCTTTCGTACATTATGACCGAGTCATGTTGTTGGAGTTCATTGATCTTCCCACTCTAATTTCAGAAAGGTCCACAAATGAGATGAACTTCAGAGTCACAAATACAAATAGGCTTAGGCAAAGAATGTGGGCTAACAGCAATCAGAGGTCACATACCTCTATTTCAAACTTCAGACAATGTCTTAGAATCCCTACAGTGTAGAAGCAGGCTATTTGGCCCATCAAGTCCACACCAACCCTCCAAAGAGAAACCCATCCATCTCCCCTATCCCTGTAACCCTCTACTTCCCATGGCCAATCCACCTAACTTGCACATCTTTGGACTGTGGGAGGAAACCCACACAGACACAAGGAGACACAAACTATCACACATGGACAAATCAATCCCTAATGACTCCAAGCCTCCCCCTTAGGCACTGCATCTTGCTGGACCATCCCGGACCATGCCACATTGCTACGTGAGTCTGGATCGACATTACAGGGAGACCATAATCTTCACCTGAAGGATACAGAGCCCTTGAAGGATAATTTGAAGCAGATGCTTTGTTATAAGACCTGAGCAGTTTGGTCATAATTATTACTGATAACTAGCATTTTATTCTCGATTTATTTAATGAGTTGTATCTAAAAGGCCCAGTGGGGTTTGAGCTCATCTCTCTGCTTGTTAATCAAGCTTTATGAATTGCTAGTCTAGTAACATAAGCATAATGTTAGTGTGATCAAGGCAGGGGGGCTCCTTACCTTCTAGTTCATCCATAACCTGTAGCCCATCCAACTCATGCAACCATCTCAGTCCAGACACATCCTCTATACGTAAGGTTGATGGTATAGTGGATAGCAGAGAAGGTTACCTGGGAATGCAGTGAGATCGTGATTAACTGGCCCACTGGCCTGAGGAATGGCAGATGGAGTTTAATTTAGATAAATGTGAGATGTTGCATTTTGGTGGGTCAAATCAGGACAGGCCCAACACAGTCAATGGTTGGGGCCCTGGGGAGTGTCATAGAGCAAGAAGATCTAGCTGTACAGGTTCATAGCTCCTTGAAAGCAGTGTCACAGGTAGACAGGGTGGTGAAGGCAGCTTGCAGCATTTGTCCAGCACGGTCAGAGCACAGAGTATAGGAGTTGGAATGTCTTGTTGCAGCTGCACAAGATGTTGGTGAGGCCTCATTTGGTGTGTTGTGTGCAGTTCTGGTTGCGCGACTGTAGTAAGGATATTATTAAACTAGAAGGAGTGCAGAAAGGATTTACTGGGATGCTACCTGGACTGGAGGGTTTGAGCGATAAGGAGAGATTGGGTTGGCTGGGGCTTTTCTCCCTGGAGCGCAGGAGACTGAGGGGTGAAATTACAGAGGTCTATAAAATCGTGAGGGGCATAGATAATGAGGACGTTTAACAGCTTTTCCCCAGAGTAGGGGAGTCTAAAACTAGAGAGTATAGGTTTATGGTGAGGGGGGAGAGATATAAAATGGTCCAGAGGGACAATATGTTCACACAGGGAGTGATGATTGTCTGGAACAGGCTGCCAGGGGGAGTGGTGGAAGTGAGTACAATTTTGTCATTTCAGAAACATTTAGACAGGTACATGGACGGGATAGTATGGAGGGATATGGGCCAAACACAGGCAAATGGGACTAAAACAGATGTGAAAACTGGGCAGCATGGACAAGTTGGGCTGAAGGGCCTGTTTCCATGCTGTTGGTCTCTATGACTCTATGACATTGGGATTTGAAGAGCTAGATGGCTGTTTTTAATTCGATGGGCTCATCCGACTCCATTCGAGTTAATTGTCTAAAATAACCTATTCCCAAAACTAACAAAGTGTGAAGCTGATGAACACAGCAGGCCAAGCAGCATCTCAGGAGCACAAAAGCTGGTGTTTTGGGCCTGGACCCTTCATCAGAGAGGGGGATGGGGAGAGGGAACTGGAATAAATAGGGAGAGAGGGAGAGGCGGACCGAAGATGGAGAGAAAACAAGATAGGTGGAGAGGAGAGTATAGGTGAGGAGGTCGGGAGGGGATAGGTCAGTCCAGGGAAGATGGACAGGCCCAGTGCATCCCAAAACCAGCCCAGCTCGTCCCCTCCCCCCACTGCATCACAAAACCAGCCCAGCCTGTCTCAGACATAATGGGAACTGCAGATGCTGGAGAATTCCAAGATAATAAAATGTGAGGCTGGATGAACACAGCAGGCCAAGCAGCATCTCAGGAGCACAAAAGCTGACGTTTCGGGCCTGGACCCTTCATCAGAGACGGGGATGGGGAGAGGGAACTGGAATAAATAGGGAGAGAGGGGGAGGCGGACCGAAGATGGAGACTAAAGAAGATAGGTGGAGAGAGTATAGGTGGGGATGTAGGGAGGGGATAGGTCAATCCAGGAAAGATGGACAGGTCAAGGAGGTGGATGGGGGTGCGGCTTGGGGTGGGAGGAAGGGATGGGTGAGAGGAAGAACCGGTTAGGGAGGCAGAGACAGGTTGGACTGGTTTTGGGATGCAGTGGGTGGGGGGGAAGAGCTGGGCTGGTTGTGTGGTGCAGTGGGGGGAGGGGACAAACTGGGCTGGTTTAGGGATGCAGTAGGGGAAGGGGAGATTTTGAAACTGGTGAAGTCCACATTGATACCATTAGGCTGCAGGGTTCCCAGGCGGAATATGAGTTGCTGTTCCTGCAACCTTCGGGTGGCATCATTGTGGCAGTGCAGGAGGCCCATGATGGACATGTCATCTAGAGAATGGGAGGGGGAGTGGAAATGGTTTGCGACTGGGAGGTGCAGTTGTTTGTTGCAAACTGAGCGGAGGTGTTCTGCAAAGCGGTCTCCAAGCCTCCGCTTGGTTTCCCCAATGTAGAGGAAGCCACACCGGGTACAGTGGATGCAGTATACCACATTGGCAGATGTGCAGGTGAACCTCTGCTTAATGTGGAATGTCATCTTGGGGCCTGGGATAGGGGTGAGGGAGGAGGTGTGGGGACAAGTGTAGCATTTCCTGCGGTTGCAGGGGAAGGTGCCGGGTGTGATGGGGTTGGAGGGCAGTGTGGAGCGAACAAGGGAGTCACGGAGAGAGTGGTCTCTCCGGAAAGCAGACAGGGGAGGGGATGGAAAAATGTCTTGGGTGGTGGGGTCGGATTGTAAATGGCGGAAGTGTCGGAGGATGATGCGTTGTATCCGGAGATTGGTAGGGTGGTGTGTGAGAACGAGGGGGATCCTCTTAGGGCGGTTGTGGCGGGGGCGGGGTGTGAGGGATGTGTTGCGGGAAATACGGGAGACGCGGTCAAGGGCGTTCTCAATCACTGTGGGGGGAAAGTTGCAATCCTTAAAGAACTTGGACATCTCGGATGTGCGGGAGTGGAATGTCTTATCGTGGGAGAAAAGGCAGGAAGATGGGGTTGAGAAATATACCAACTATAATTGAAAGGTGGAGCACACCCGATGGGTCGAATGGCCTAATTCTGCTCTTATATACAATGGTCTTTCGATATAATTCACTGGTGGGGAAGGTATTTTGATCACAGGGACAGAGTGGTCAGTGTGTGAAGTCTTGAATACAAATATGAAGCACTGTGAGAGCCGGTGGGGGGAGGGAAACACATCATTGTTCCCATGCTGAGTGATTTCATCCTCCTTTCTAAAGAATTTAGGAATTTGTGAATACACAACGCTAAAGCCATAAATAGTCCTTGGAAGCAGCCTTCCCCATCTGATTCAAATCAGGGCTGGTTTGTTATCACTTACAATCGCACTTTGACATGCTAAATCACTGCTGGCAGAATTCAGGGCAGTATTCAGTTCGAACAGAAAGCCAGAAGATATTGAGGAAACTGAGCCCTTCTGGCAGCTTCTGTGGAGTGAGAAACACAGAGTGAACGGGCAAAATCCTCTCCTCTCTCCCTCTCTGATCGTGACCTTGGAAGGTGATGGAAATTGAACCAGAGCCCTACAGCTTCCACAAAAATGTTACCACACACAAAGAGGCCATTCAGCCCATCATGTCTGAGTCACCTGCCTGCACATTCGAATCCCAGTTCCCAGTGTCTGCTCTGTAGCCCTGCAGGGGTCAGTGTCAAGGGCCAGACCCAGGTTTCTTTTCAATGAGGTAAGAATTTCTGCCTCAAACCCCAAACTGGACAGAGAACTTCACACACTCACTACACCCCAGGGAACAGGATTCCCTCATGGGCCCTCAAATTGATCCACCAATCGCCTTATCTAAGAGGTGGCAACTATCCTTCCCAAGGCCGCCACTCCTCCCTGGGGTGGGGGGGCTGCTGTGCACTCAGACTCTCGAACTCTGATTGGTTGGCGACACTAAGTGGGGCCTTCAGGGAGGGAAAGATTGGTAGGTGGCCTCGCCAGTGCTTGATTGGCTCACTGGGTGTGATGTGTCGAGACAGCAGGGGGTCTCCCACTGTCTGTCCTGATTGGAACTCCCCCATACCCCAACAAAATTCCAGCTAACATTTCAGGCCAATGGCTTTTCGTTAGTACTGGAGAAAACGGGAGATGTTTTAACACATGGAGGATGCAGGAAAATGGCAGGGTGTGGAGGTGGGATTCATGGAGGAAAGAACAAACATCTAGGTAGACTAAGGAAAGATGCAATAACATTGGGGTTGTCATGGTGAGTGACTTTAATCTTCCCAATATTAACTGGGACTCCATTAGAGCAAGAGCCTTAAAAGGGGCAGAATTTGTTAAGTGCAGCCAAGAGAGTTTCTTGAAACAGTATATGGATGGTACAACTATAGGAGAGGCCATACTGGACTTTGTATTGGCTAATGAAACTAGCCAGGTGACTGACCTCTCATTGGGAGAGCATTTTGGAAACAGTGATCACAGCTCCTTAAGTTGTAAGATAGCTATGAATAAGGATAAATTAAGATCTTGCAGGGAGGTACTAAATTGGGGTAGAGCAAATTACATCAGTATTAGCAGGAGTTAGGGTGTGTTAATTGGGAGGAGCTGTTATCAGGCAAGTCTTTATTTGACATATCAGAGTTGTTTAAAGACGTGCTGATCAGATTTCAGGACCAACGTTCCAGTATAGAGGAAGGACAAGGATGGTAAGGTAGGGGACCTTTGGATAGCAACGGAAGTTATAAATTTAGTCAAAAGGTAAAAAGAAGCATATGTGAGATTTAGGAATCTAAAATTGGACAGGGCCCAAGAGGAATATAAAGAAAGCAGGAAAGAACTCAAGCAGGGAACTAAGAGAGCAAAAGGGAGCCATGAAATGGCCTTGGCAAATATGATTAAAGAGAATCCCAAGGCATTCTATAGATAGATATGGTGATGGGCTAAGTAACGAAACAAATGTTGTCGAGAGGAAGGAGCAATGGGAACAGTTAATTCATCAGCAATGACAAAGACTTCTACAATACAGCACAAAGTTTAGTCTTAGGCTCAGAATGCTGCCAGTGATGGAACAGCTGATGTGTTCAATTCTTTCATGAGTGGCTTGGAGAGGAACTTGCAGGGGGTGGTGTTCCCATATGGCTGAGGGACTTGAGGCTGTTTTCATTAGAGAGAAGAAGGTTGAGAGGTGACTTAATTGAAACATATAAAATAATCAGAGGGTTAGATAGGGTGGATAGGGAGAGCCTTTTTCCTAGGATGGTGACGGCAAGCACGAGGGGGCATAGCTTTAAATTGAGGGGTGAAAGATATAGGACAGATGGCAGAGGTAGTTTCTTTACTCGGAGAGTAGTAAGGGAATGGAACGCTTTGCCTGCAACGGTAGTAGATTCGCCAACTTTAGGTACATTTAAGTTGTCATTGGACAAGCATATGGACGTACATGGAATAGTGTAGGTTAGATGGGCTTCAGATTGGTATGACAGGTCGGCACAACATAGAGGGCCGAAGGGCCTGTACTGTGCTGTAATGTTCTATGTTCTATGTCTGCTGTCCTTGTCCTTCTATATGGAAGTGGTTGTGGGTTTGGAAGGTACTGCCTGAGGATCGTTGATGAATTTCTGCAGATAGTACACACTGCTGCTACTGAGCGTCGGTGGTGGAGGGAGGGGGATGTTTGTGGATGTGGTGCCAATCAAGCGGCTGCTTTGTCCTGGATATTGAGCTTCTTGAGTGTTAGGATGGCGCCAGGGACCCAGGTTTGATTCCAACCTCGGGCGACTGTCTGTGTGGAGTTTGCACATTCTCCCCGTGTCTGCCTGGGTTTCCTCCGGGTGCTCCGGTTTCCTCCCACAGCCCGAAGGTGTGCAGGCTATGTGGATTGGCCATGCTAAATTGCCTGTAATATTTTCAGGGGTGTGCGGGTTATAGGGGGATGGGTCTGGGTGGGATATATCAAGGGGAGGTGTGGACTTGTTGGGTCGAAAGGCCTGTTTCCACACTGTAGGGAATCTAATCTAATGTTGTTGGAGCTGCCCCCATCCAGGCAGGTGGGGAGTGTTCCATCACACCCCAGACTTGTGCCTTGTAGAGGATGGATGTGGCTTCTTTGTAATTGAAACTATTAAGACTGAGCAAGTCTCCCAGGAGTGACATGACAGGAAATTTACTTGGAATGATGAGGCTGATTGTTTTCAAAATCGCAGCAAAGAGGAAGTAAGATCTGACTATGATCTCAACAGCATGAATGAGATGGAAGCTGTAAACCACAGCTTTTGAAACAAAACCACAGCTGGCCATCTGGGGGAATGTGGGTTCCTTCCCAGCGGTGAATCAGCGAGGAGGCCAAGTCAAAGTGAAGGTTCAAAGTGTCAATTTCTGCTAGTACCAAAGAAATGGCAGGATTTTTCACAGGAAGAATCTTGCTGTGAAACAAGGGATCAAGAGTGGCTGATGGAAGGTCACGAACTGGAATAGATTACTTTTTGACTGTTCTCATATGCCACTTTGCCTGGATTTAGAAATATGGCCTTCGTTGCTTCAGTGAGCAGATGATTTGTCCCATAATGTTCTTTTTGTTTATTTGTTATATTTGTGGCGAAGCCTAATGTGGAATGTGGCATGGCAAGCTCTCAGTTTCAGTCTCCTGGGTTCCTATACCTTCCTGCTGCTGGTTTATTGCAATGTATCCTGAGATTTTAACCATTTGGATTCTGCAGCTGGATGTGTATCTGCCCCTCCCTGCCGCACTGAGCTCCATCAATGATTAAAGTTTCAGATCTAAACCCCAGGCTGATCAAAATGAAAGGATATTGAATTTCTCTGGGACTGATGCCCCCTCAGAGTGCCACAAATCGCTGGATAATGAAATACTGCAGAAACACAATCACTGGTAATAATGCAGGAAACTTGGCAGACACAGCAAGATCCCACAAACAACAGTCCGAAAAATCGCTGGAAAAGATGTTTTTGTGATGTGAATTGATGACGTATAATACCCCAGACACCAGGAAGGCTAGTTCTGCTATTTCAGTGCTAGTCCTGCTGTTTTTCTGAAAGTGTGGGGCCCAGAATTGAGCACCAATTTCCAGCAGCTTATCCAATTGCTGTGATTGTCACAACTTTTTCATCTATCAAAAGGCCAAGATGCTCTCAGGCTCCGGTACAGTGTCACATGGCCACGGGAAGATGCTTAACACATCTGAGGTCACGAGCTATGATGAGGTGCCAGTAAAATACCTACAACTCAGGTAGAATCGGGAACAGGAGTGGGCCACTCGGCCCCTCGAGCCTGCTGTGCTGTTCCGTAATCTGATTGGATTACTCCACACTTCCAGCAGCCTTGCTGATCAAAAACCTCTCCACCTCTCCCTGACCTGATAAATATCTAAAGCCCTGCCTCCACCAGGAAGAGAGTTCCAAACACAACACAGTGATGCAAATTCTTCTGATCTCTATTTTAAATAGGACCCCCATTGGTGATTCCAGCCCCCCTACAAATCCTCCCCACATGCCCCCACGCCAGAGCGCTCAGGATCTCCTGTGCTTGGTACAGCCCAGCCCAATATTGACATCAGTAAAAAATGAATCAGAGAGGGTGTAATGCAGAGATCACCCCAATGCCAGTAATCTTCCAAAGGCTTCCCTTCATTCCAAATGTACAAGGGTTCCAGATTTATTTTCTAGCATTAAGGCTGTACCACTGTCCAATTAAAAATGTAGTCCTTTCTTGTTGAAAACAATAAGGAGCCAATCAATGAAGTTTCCTCAAGTCAACGAGAGAGCAAACTTAATAACCTCTAAACCTGCAAAGATAATAAACATTAAGGCATGCAAATGAGCTCTGAGAAGTCAACTAGATTCACACACACACTCTCACATGCCAGTGCACACTCTCTGATGCACGCGCTCTCTCTCTCTCTCTCTCGCATAGGTGTGCGCTTTCTCTCCCTCTCGCACGCCCTCTCTCTCTCTCTCTTGCGCACACTCTGTGTCTCTCTCTCACATGCGCGCTCTCACTCTTGTGTGAGTGCGCGCATTCTCAATCGCGCACACTCTCATGCATGCGCACTCTCACACTTGCACACACACTCTCGCGCGCATGTGCACACACTCTCTTGCGTGCACTCTCTCTCTCGCGCACTCTCTCTCTTGCTCGCACTCTCGCTTGCCCGGGCACGCGCATTCTCTCTCACATGCTCTCTCTCTCTCGTGTGAGCACGCACACTCTCCTTCGTGTGTACTCTCACTCGCAAGTGCACTCTCTGTCGTGGTCTCTCTTTCTCTCTTGTGCGTGCATGCACACTCTCTCTCACGTGCGTGCGCACACACACTCGCCCAGGCACTCTCACACTCTTGCACGTATGCACACTCTCTCTCTCGCACATGCACTCTCTCTGTCTCACAAGCGTGCACTGTCTCTCTCGCGCGCATGCATGCACTCTCACACTCTCAGGCACACACTCACACTCTCACGTGCATGCACACACTCGCTCTCTCTCCTGCGTTGCGCACACTCTCTGTTGCGTATGCACGCACACACTCACACTCCTGCGTGCGCACTCGCACACTCTCTCACTCTCACTTGTGGTGCGCACACTTTCGCATTCGCACTAGGTTTAAGGTGAGGTTGGGAAAGATTTAAAAGGGATGTAAGGGGCAACTTTTTCACGCAGAGGGTGGTGCGTGTATGGAATGAGTTGCCAGAGGAAGTGGTGGAGGCCGGTACAGTTACAGCATTTAAAAGGCATCTGGATGGGTACATGAATAGTAAGGGTTTAGAGGGAGAGTGGGCCAAAAGCTGGCAAATGGGACTGGATTGATTTAAGATATTCATTTGGCTTGGACCAGTTGCATTGGAGGGCCTGTTTCTGTGCTGTATGACTCTGCGACTGACACTCCTGTTCAGCCTGTCCCATTGTCTGAACAAACTGGGATTCTCTTCTGAAAATCTGAAATGGCTGAGGAATGACGAGTGGTTTTGACAGGAAGCACATGGAGAAGAGGCTTCTATATTTATGTGGAAGATGCAATCTGATAATGATGAATAAATCCAGTCAGGAACTTCAGGAGCCAGTCCCAGGCTCAGGCAGGAGTAAGAAAGCAGAAATCAATGCCATGTGAAAGATTACCACAGGAAGATAATTAAGATTGATACTTCAAAGGGGAAGCTGGATGAGCACATAGGGTTAGAAAGAGTCAGTGAGATCTGCTGATAGAGTGATGAAATAGCACAGATAGGAACAATTCAGCCCATCGGGCTGTGCCAGTTTTTTGATAGAACTGAGCAAATTGCCATATTGTCTAGCTTCATCCCTGAAAATCTGACAAATCAGTCCTTCCGAAGTGAAGGACCCTCCTCCCTCCGGAGCAACCTCAGGGGATCTCTCTCCCACTGCAACTCTCTTGTCTTCGGTCCGCCTCCCCCTCTCTCCATATTTATTTCAGAATCCTCTCCCCATCCCCCTCTCTGATGAAGGGTCTAGGCCTGAAACGTCAGCTTTTGTGCTCCTGAGATGCTGCTTGACCTGCTGTGTTCATCCAGCTCCACACTTTGTTATCTCGGATTCTCTAGCATCTCCCGTTATCTCTGAGCACACTTGTTCTGGTAAGTTTGCATGGAATATGAATCCAGCGCCCTCTCCAGCAGCGTGATCTGTGTGAATAGTGACCCTCTGGGTAAAAAGCTTGTCACTCTGTTTCTGCGAGGGGTCAGTGTAAAGTCCATTACTTGTGTTGTTTTATCAAACGCTTGGACCTGGTTGTAAAGTAGCAATGAGTGTCAGAGAGAACCATCTGGCTACCCTCTCATCAGAGAGAGAGAGAGATGGCTGGTCGGGGTTTAACCTGAAGGTCAGCGTGCTTTAGGCGAGGGGAGAGCTTGAGAAGGACAGTCCTTCATGGTGACCTCAGTTGGTGAAGGGAATCGAACCCACACTGTTTACATCACAAACCAACCAAGAGGCCTCTTGGCTTCCAAACAATTTGCAAGTGATTGTCGGGGGTGGGGGCCGGGGGAGTGGAGTGAGGAGAATTTTTTTCACTTAGAGAGCTAACAGGATCTACAAATTCTTGAAACTGGTTCTATAAGTAATTTTAAAAAGGAACTGAGCATGTAATCTTGGGGTGAGCAATGCACAGTGTTATAGATAAAGAAAAAGGAAGGATGAGGGATTATGAATGAGGAAGCAGCACAGGCTTCTTGGGTTGAATGGCCTCATTCTGTGCCCTTAGTTTCTTTGGAACCTTTGGAACCTCTAACCTCAAATTATGGATGCAGTGCTGTGTATAGTTTCGGGCTCCTTACCTGAGGAAGGATGTACTGGCCCGGGGCGGGGCGGGGTGGGGGGGGCGGGGGCGGTGCAGAGGAGGGTCACTAGGTTGATTCTGGAGTTAACAGGGTTGGCTTATGATGAGAGACTGGGACAATACTCCACAGAATTTGGAAGAATGAGGGGGGAATCTTCTAGAAACATATAAAATTATGAAGTCAATAGATAACTCAGGAGCAGTGAAGTTGTTTCCACTGGTGGGTGAAACTAGAACTAGGGGACATAGCCTCAAAATAAGGGGGAAGCAGGTTTAGGACTGAGCTGAGGAGGAACGTGTGCACTCAAAGGGTTCTGAATCTGTGGAATACCCTGCCCAGTGAAGCAGTTGAAGCTACCTTGTTGGATGTTCTTAAGGCAAAGATGGATAGATTTGTGAACAGTAAAGGAATTAAGGGTTATGGTGTAGGGTGGGTAAGTGGAGCTGAGACCATGAAAAGATCAGCCATGATCCTATTGAATGGCAGGGCAGGCTCGATGGGGCAGGTGGCCTACTCCTGCTCCTGGTTCTTGTGTTCTTTACCACTTTACAGAGGTAACAGTTCCTCCTGATTTACTCAAAGCTCCTCCTCATTTTGAACATCTTGCTTAACTTTGTCTGGTGTTGTTTTTCTCTGCCACAATGAGAACACTTGTAGCCTCTCCACATACAGCTGAACTCTCACACTCCTGATATCATCCTAGTCAAGATCACTTGCATCTCAAGGCTTTGATGTTGTTCTTAAAGTACGGGACCCAGACGTGAACAGGATACTCTAGCTGGGGGCAATGTGGAGACTTGTAAAAGCTTTGCACCCATTTTTTGTTTCAGTTGGTCTGTTTCCTTCTCAAACTTTCCTAGCTTAGAGGACTCACAGCAAGAGAAAGCATTTTCTCACCTGCAATGCAGGGCAGTCCTCAAGCCTTGACCTTCGCAGCACAAGCTGGGGATATATCAGCCTCACAAATACACACAAGCCGCAGATTGCAAATGATTTTTACCCCTTTTTGCATCTATCTGAAATGGCTGAACATAAACATCTCTGGAGTTTAGAATGTTATCCACGGGCAATGACTTTAAGTGAGGTGATGGCCTCGTTTTATTATTGCTAGACTCTCAATCCAGAGACCTAGGTAATGTTCTGGGATCCTGGCTTTGAATCTCATCGTGGCATTGGTGGAATTTGAATTCCAACATTTTCAAAAAAAAAATTGGAAGTAAGAGTCTAATGCTGACCAGAAAACCATTGTTGATTGTTGGAAAAACCCATCTGGTTCACTGATGTCCTTTAGGGAAGGAAACTGCCATCCTTACCTGGCCTGGCCTACAAGCAAATCCAGACCCAAAGTAACGTAGTTGACTATTAACTGCCCTCTGGGAAATTATGGATGAGTAATAAATGCTGACCTGGCCAGTGATGCTCTCATCCTGTGAATAAATAAAGGAAAAATTGAATGGGGTAGTGTCAGCTACCTATTATCTCCCCTTTTTAAGTTTCTCTTTGATGTTTCCTTGACACTCTGAAGATGTGACATTCCATGGGTTCACATAGTGCTTTGCCAGACAGCTACTGAATTTATATCCACAGCCATTGTCTGTGCTATTTTGAAAAAAAACATGCAGTATATTTGAAGATTTGACACGCCCACGAGTAATCTAAGGTTGTGATCTCTTATTATGACACATTATGTTACATCCATCCATTCAAAAACTTCACTCTCTGTACAAACCATAAGTAGGAGCCTGAGCTCCTGAAGTGAAGAGAATATATTGACATAAATTTCCTAAACTGTTTGTGATGCTGGTGCTGAGTGCTGATGCTTTGGTAACTTGAGTTTTTCTGTCATTCCCTGCCTTCTGACTTGTGTCTGTCCAACCATAAGTGCCCATGTCAGCTTTTCTATCAAACTGTTTCAATTCTGCTAAAACAGGGCACGGGTGGTGACAGAGCAAGTCACGTTTGGATTTTAGGAACTGCTCTTAATCATCTCTTACTCAGGAGAGATAAAGCTACGCAGTCCCTCATCAGCTCCTCACAAAGCTGAGCACCACTTCCTGCACAGCTTGGCAGAATGGCTGGAGAACAAGATTACTATGATTTTGAGAAATTCGATCTGGATAGTGAAGAAAAGCATCCGCATTCTCGACAGCGTGCAGGTAAATTTGGATTGTAAATCAATGTGTCACTGTTTTGCCTTGGGTTTGCTGCTGAGTAAACAGTCATTATTCAGGGCTTTACCCAGCACCATAATTCCCAAGTCATCCTGAATAACATAAGAAACTGGGATATGTGTAGCATGGTATTGAAGGATTCAACAGAATGTTTATAATAGCTCATTGATATTTACAAATAGCACATTGACAGGCACATCTGGGCTCCTATTCAGCTGTTTGCTTACTAACACTAACATACTTTCTGTGGCAGGTCATGCTTTGAGGGACCTGAATTAAGGTGGAGTCTGAGATCTTTCCACCCTCAGGTCACAGGCTGTAACAGAGCAATGAAAGGCAAGTTCACAGACAAACTGCAACAGTCCTGAAAGTCAGTAACCTGAATTTCTGGATAATAAAATGTGAGGCTGGATGAACACAGCAGGCCAAGCAGCATCTCAGGAGCACAAAAGCTGACGTTTCGGGCCTAGACCCTTCATCAGAGAGGGGGATGGGGGGAGGGAACTGGAATAAATAGGGAGAGAGGGGGAGGCAGACCGAAGATGGAGAGTAAAGAAGATAGGTGGAGAAGGTGTGGGTGGGGAGGTAGGGAGGGGATAGGTCAGTCCAGGGAAGACGGACAGGTCAAGGAGGTGGGATGAGGTTAGTAGGTAGCTGGGGGTGCGGCTTGGGGTGGGAGGAAGGGATGGGTGAGAGGAAGAACCGGTTAGGGAGGCAGAGACAGGTTGGACTGGTTTTGGGATGCAGTGGGTGGGGGGGAAGAGCTGGGCTGGTTGTGTGGTGCAGTGGGGGGAGGGGATGAACTGGGCTGGTTTAGGGATGCAGTGGGGGAAGGGGAGATTTTGAAACTGGTGAAGTCCACATTGATACCATATGGCTGCAGGGTTCCCAGGCGGAATATGAGTTGCTGTTCCTGCAACCTTCGGGTGGCATCATTGTGGCAGTGCAGGAGGCCCATGATGGACATGTCATCAAGAGAATGGGAGGGGGAGTGGAAATGGTTTGCGACTGGGAGGTGCAGTTGTTTGTTGCGAACTGAGCGGAGGTGTTCTGCAAAGCGGTCCCCAAGCCTCCGCTTGGTTTCCCCAATGTAGAGAAAGCCGCACCGGGTACAGTGGATGCAGTATACCACATTGGCAGATGTGCAGGTGAACCTCTGCTTAATGTGGAATGTATATTGACTTGTATTGAGTGAGACGGGGTTGTTAATCATGAGGTCTTCTCCATCAAGATCCTCTCCAATTAACGTCTTCTTGGGCAATATTCATGATTCATTTTAAATAGCGTTTACCCACATTTCAAAACTGGCAAAGTTCTGGTTCGTTTCAGAAGGATTGCACTTCTGTAGTTCTCGCACTATTTATTTCGGGAGTGACCACTGGCCGTGCACGTAGGCAAAAAGGAAAGGTCGATACTATTGCAAAACTCAACATATGCAGGGAGATTGCCTCTCTCACTCAGGCTTCTGTTCGTTATCAGCTCAGTATTTGCTGCATCTCTTAGTATCTGCCTGTTTGCTTCCTTATCTCTGCTAACCACACTCTTATATAACCAGCACCTCCTTCATCGCGGTCAAATTCTCAAAAGCTTCTTGGCACTGAACTATGTAATGGAGAGGGTCAGTCAGCTGAGTGACAGCTTGGTTACAGATTCATTCTCAAGGCAACACATTAAATTAGGAGAGAGTGCTAAGGGAAGCAGAGACAGATTTACAAAGCAGAGTGCAGACCAAAGAGCTGAAGAAGGCATGGAATTCAATCATGGAGTGAACATGTACCAAGATACCCGCATGGGCCCAAGCTATGCCTGCCTCTCTGTAGGTTACGTGGAACAGTCCCTCTTCCACACCTACACAGGCCCCAAACCCCACCTCTTCCTCCGTTACATTGATGACTGTATCGGCGCTGCCTCTTGTTCCCCAGAGGAGCTTGAACAGTTCATCCACTTCACCAACAACTTCCACCCCAACCTTCACCTGGACCATCTTCAACACATCCCTCACCTTCCTGGACCTCTCAGTCTCCATCTCAGGCAACCAGCTAGAAACTGATGTCCATTTCAAGCTCACCGACTCCACAGCTACTGAGAACACACCTCCTGCCACCCACCCTCCTGCAAAAATTCCATCCCCTATTCCCAATTCCTCCGCCTCCGCCGCATCTGCTCCCACGATGAGGCATTCCACTCCCGCACATCCCAGATGTCCTCGGTCTTCAAGAGCCACAACATCCCCCCCGCAGTGGTCGAGAATGCCCTTGACCGCATCTCCCGTATTTCCCGCAACACATCCCTCACACCTCGCCCCCGCCACAACCGCCCTAAGAGAATCCCCCTCGTCCTCACACACCACCACACCAACATCCGGATACAACGCATCATCCTCCGACACTTCCACCATCTACAATCCGACCCTACCACTAAAGACATTCTTCCATCCCCACCCTTGTCTGCCTTCTGGAGAGACCACTATCTCCGGGACTCCCTTGTCTGCTCCACTCTACCCTCCAACCCCACCACACCCGGCACCTTCCCCTGCAACCGCAGGAAATGCTACACTTGCCCCCACACCTCCTCCCTCACCGCCATACCAGACCCCAAAATGATATTTCACATCGAGCAGATGTTCATCTGCACATCTGCCAATGTGGTATACTGCATTCGCTGTACACGGTGTGGCTTCCTCTACATTGGGGGAACCAAGCAGAGGCTTGGGGACCGCTTTGCAGAACACCTCCGTTCGGTTCGCAATAAACAACTGCACCTCCCAGTCGCAAACCATTTCAGCTCCCCCTCCCATTCCTCAGATAACATGTCCATCCTGGGCCTCCTGCAGTGCCATAAGGGTGCCACCCGAAGGTTGCAGGAACAGCAACTCATATTCCGCTTGGGAACCCTGCAGCCCAATAGTATCAATGTGGACTTCACTAACTTCAAAATCTCCCCCTCCCCCACTGTATCCCAAAACCAGCCCAGTTCGTCCCCTCCCCCCACTGCACCACACAACCAGCCCAGCTCTTCCCCTCCCCCCACTGCATCCCAAAACCAGTCCAACCTGTCTCTGCCTCCCTAACCTGTTCTTCCTCTCATCCATCCCTTCCTCCCACCCCAAGACGCACCCCCATCTACCTACTAACCTCATCCCACCTCCTTGACCTGTCTGTCCTCCCCGTACTGACCTATCCCCTCCCTACCTCCCCACCCCTACTGTCCTCTCCACCTATCTTCTCCTCTATCCATCTTCAGTCCGCCTCCCCCTCTCTCCTTATTTATTTCAGATCCCTCTCCCCATCCCCCTCTCTGATGAAGGGTCTAGGCCCGAAATGTCAGCTTTTGTGCTCCTGAGATGCTGCTTGGCCTGCTGTGTTCATCCAGCTTCACACTTTGTTAATTTGGCATCAGTCATGTCTATACTCTTTATTTTGAAGATTTTAATATGGTTCAATACAATATCCTAACCAGTTTCCTGATTGAATTATCTCAGGCAATGCATTCAAATCAATCTCCTCTGGAAAAGTACTCATGTTCCTCAACTTCATCGTTCTGGGCCTCATCCTTATGGTCCTGGTCACTGCAGTTATTAAATGTGAGTAATTTTACACTTTGGTGTCCATATTGAAATTATTTTAATTCATTCCTGGGATGTGTGCAGGCTAGTGTTTATTGTCTGTGACTCAGTGCCCTTGAGAGGGTAGCAATAGAGGGTTTTGTTTCTCAAATCTTGTGGTGACAGTGGGCTTCTGGCGGTTTCAGACTGTGACAGATCTAAACCTGTCGATCATTCTGACCTTTTTGAGGGTAACGTCGAAGGGTTTGTTGCTGTTAATTTGATTTAAGAGAATTTCATTTCCAATCTCCTAGCCCCAAATTCACTTTGCATCTAAATTCTTCTCAGGGTCACAGATGAATAGCAGAGTGAAGGAGCTTCCACCACAAGCCCAGACTCAAATTTCACAAGCACTGACAAACGGTAAGTTGAGCATCGGTGGAAAAATGTCATTGTGAGTTTGTCAGTGAAATTAGTGTCATTGTGAATCCATTAGTGAAATCAGTGTTATTGCAAATTCATCAGTGAAATCAGCTTCATTGTGAATTCAGCAATGCAATCAGTGTCATTGCTAATTCATCACTGCAATTTCATTGTGGATTCATCTGTGAAATCATTATTACTGCAAATTCATCAGAGAAATCAATTACATTGTGAATTCACCAGTGAAATCAATTTCATTGCAAATTCATGAGTGTCCTTACAAATTCATCAGTTGAATAAATGTCATTATGAATTCTTCAGTGAATTAAGTGCCATTATGAATTTATTATCAGTTGAATCAACATGATTGTAAATTCACCTGTGGAATCAGTAGATTGTGAATTCACCTGTCAGATCAGTATCACTAGAAGAATTCCATCCGTACCTGCCCTAGTGTCCCAATCTCCAGTAAAGGCAAATCATTGGAATCTCAGTCACATTGCAACTTATTATTTAGCTATTCTAACAATATTTGGAATTTTTTGCAGGAAACGCTGATATGGATGTATTTATTTGTCCTGAATTAGCCCAAACAGGATACCTATTTTCCTTGTTTATTTTCATCAGCTGGATTCAGTGGGCACTGTGAGTTAAAGGGAATTATACTCTCGGTCTCGATATGGAGCATGTGTGAAAGGAGCTCAGTAACATCAGATGTGGAGCCTGAGTGTATAGAGCTCCAGATCAGATGTCACCTCTCACCCACCTCTGTGTATAATCATGTTTGATGAAGCCTACTGCAGTTCAGTCAGTGGTATGTGGCTCTCACAAGGCTGCAGCTCCAGTAACCCCACAGGGTAGGATTAGAGGACAAATCAGGTTTCTGTTCCCCACTAGGCCAGGCAGGATCAGAGGAGCAGGAAAGCTGACATTTCGGGTTTGGTTGGGACCTAAAACATCAACGTTCCTGCCCCTCTGGTGCTGCCTGGCCTGCTGTGTTCCTCCAGATCCACACAGTGTGTTCCCTCTGACTCCAGCATCAGCAGTTCTTGCTGTCTCTGTTCCCCAGCAGCTGCGATGAAACAAGATGGAGTTTTACTCATTCTTAACTCCTTCACTAGTTCACAAACAAACCAAGTTTATTCCGCAGGTTGTTACAGTGGGATTTGAACTCAAACACTGACTCGACCTGATGCCAAGGCTCCCAAGTGGCTGTGACAGTAACATTTCTCAGTAATTGTGCAATACCTTTATGTCCGAGTGCTTCAGTGCACCGAAGGTGGATGGGAACCAAATACTGGAACCCAGGGGAACAAATTCAATGAAGATTTAAAGGTGCACAGCATACCTGTGGAAGGCAGACAGGGATTGGAGATTTGGGTATCGTAACAGAAGAGAGAGACACAAAGGGATTCTGGGTGGTCTACAAGCATTTGTCATCTCAATGCTCCTCCAGTTCTGGCCTCTTACACTCCACCATTGACAATATAGATCAAGGCGGTAAACCTCTAAGCTTTTCTCCTTGAAGCTCTCTCCCCCTCACTAACTTGCTCTCCCCCTTCAGGATACTGTTTCAAACCCGCCAGCTCTGAGCTGGCTGTCCTCATTTACTGGAAGTAGCTCAGTGTCACATGATGCTGAGTAAAAGTTAAAGCAGACGCTGGAAATCAGAAAGAGACACAGACAACGCCAGGGAAAGTCAGCAGGTCTGGCAGCATCTGTGGAGACAGAGAAAAATAGTAAATGTTCCGTGTCTGGTACAATTCCCCCTCAACACTTTGGCAGACTCGAAACATTAACCCTGTCTCTCTCTCCGCAGACAGTGGTAAAACACTCCTGTGAAGTGCCCTTGAGGTGTTTCACTGCGTGAAAGGTGCTAGCTCAGGGCAGTGGTTATTGCCTTATGTTCTTATATGCCTTTCCTGTATCGACCTCCTTCCCCTTTATTTCTGGGGATTTCTTCAACAACTGATGGCTGGGAGCTGCCTTAAACTCCTGCACTTCCTGTATAACCCCCTACAGAACCAATTACAAGCTACACAGTGAGTCCATTTGTCCGACTTCCTCCAAATCGCAACATCAATTCACATTCTTCTGGTCATGTAGCTTTTCCAGGGAGGTGCTGGGATTCATTCTCCCCACTCCTGCTACTGGAAACTCACAGCTACTGTGGGCTAAATTCTTGCCTCAGCTCGAATTTTAAATTGTTTCTTGCATTTCAGTTTCGGAAAACTCAGACCTGAAAGATTTCAAGCAGCAAGTCCAGGATCAAGTGACACAGATGAGTGAAGGAGGTAAGTGGGATAGTATTGAATCAATGGAAGGGCAGAGTTCCAGATACCCAGCAAGGATTCAGGCATGGATGTCTCTGTCCCCTCATCTTTACAGTTCCCCCTGACTGAGTGAATGGGAGCTACTCCAATTCAGTCATAGAACAGAGAAGTGCACAGTGCAGGAACAGGCCCTTCGGCCCACCATGTCTGTGTTGACCAAACCATCCGAGATGTTAATCCCTAAAGCTGAGCAACAACCAAGTTTTCAATTGCAAATCACCTTTCAGTTACACAACAGGGCTTCAGTGGAGTCTGAGGTGTGCTTGAGCCGGGCTCCAAGTGAATGTAATTCTTATTGGAGTGAGGGCCAGACCCCTGCAGGTGTCAGCAGCTCCCAACATTCCCCCTCGCCGGAGGTCTGAGAGAGTCAGCTCAACCCCAATGGAGGAGGAATATCATCAGAAAGAGAGGCAGATCAAGGGAAAGAGGGGGAAGAGAATAGAGGGTGAAGTAAAGAGAAAGAGAGATGGGAGAAACAAAGAGAGAGGGAAAGGGAGAGAGGGGGAGGAAAACTGAGAGAGAGGGAAAGGGAGAGAGGGGGAGGAAAACTGAGAGAGAGGGAAAGGGAGAGAGGGGGAGGAAAACTGAGAGAGAGGGAAAGGAACAGAGGAAAGGACCAGTCTGTTATATCTGACCTCAGCAAATCCCTTACTAAAGTCCATGTAGACAACATCCACTGTGCTACCCACATCCATCCTCTTTGTTATTCCTCAAAATATTCTTTCAAATTAGTAAATTACAACCTTCCCCAAACAATGGCATGCAGCCTCTCCCTGATTAATCCATGCCTTTTTAATGACAGTTTATTTTGTCCTGCACAGTTGATCTGGACACGTTTCTCCACCAGTGACAGTCAGACCCACCAGCCGATAGTCATTTGGCTTATTCCCCACCCTGTCTTTAACCAACGCCACATTCATATTTCCCCAGCCCACTGGGAGCTCAAGTGAAGATTGGAAAACGATCTTCAGAGCGTCTACTATTTCGTCCCTGTCCTCCTTTAACCGCCAGGATACAATTCTGCCAGTCTGGGAAATATATCTGCCTTACTGATGGTCATTTCCTCCCAGATTCCCCTTGCCGTTCTGCTTATTGTATTTAATGTGTCACACTCCTCCTGTTAAATGGGATGGTCTGCATTGTTTCCCCAACCCACACTCCGCTCCCACTTCATGACGACAGAGTCAAAATATTCATGAAGAACCTACTCCCCGTCTTTTGCATCTCGCACAAGTTCTCCTGGACATCCCTTAGCCATTGCTTTGCTTTTAATGCACTGAATAAACACCTTTGCATTTTCTTTGATTTTACCATCTGATATTTTCTGATATCCTCTTTTTTACTTTCCAAATTTCCTTTTAATCTACTCACCACTGCGCCGTATATACTCTTCTGGGACTTCTGAAGATTTAAGTTTTTTTTGAGATTGTTATAATCTCAATTTTTCTTCTTCACTTTGTGTGCTTCTGGAATCTCCTATTGCCAGGTCTGAGCTTGTCCTTCCCGAATCCACCATCACCTTCCCACCTCACCGCCGACCTCAGTTAAACCCTTCCCCGCAGCGTGAGCACATCTCCCTGTGAGAACACCCAATCCAGTCCTGCTCACATATAGGTTTCTGGCCACATTCCTGGATCCCTCTGGTCCCTCTCCATTCCTTGATTGCACATGGAGCTAGGAATTATCCAGAAATGAGTATTTTAAGTATTGTACTTTTCAACCTCCGACCTGGTTCCCTGAATCTTATTTCAGGGCCTCTTGCCCTTTTCTGCATAAGTCATTGAGACCAATGTTTGACATTGGCCCCTGGCTGTTCAGAATGTCCTACAGCTGCTCAGTGACATCCTTAATCCTGACAGGATGCACACCACCCTGGAGTCATGTCTTTTCCCACAGAAACACGCCTAAATCCGAAATCCCCTTTCAAAACTCCGCTTCATTCTTCTATCTTCTCTTGTCTACAGCAGAGCAGCTTGGCTCTGCTTGCACACCTCTGGGGAACCAAATCCCTCACCACTATCCCAAAGCCATTTAGTATGTTGGACCCCAGGGGACTTCTGAATGAACTGCCTCGTTCTCTTGGACTTGCTGAGTGGTCAGCCTGTTCCTCTCTGCAACCACAATCCTAGCCTACTAGGAGACCATCTGTCTGAATGTGCTTTCCACATGGCTCTCAGGCTGCTGGGGAAATCCACAGGGACTCCAGCTGCTGCTGGCAATCTGAAAGCCGGGTCTCAGGCTGCTGCATCTGCTGACACGTCCTGAAAGCATAGTTACCTGATACATTCTTAACTTGTACATTTGACAGAGCACAATTTCCACGAGACCAAACTGTCCTGTCATACCTTACCATCCTTCAGCAGTGCAAATTTATTTTACTCTGATTTACTTATATAAACTTTATTTTATTTTGTGTGTCTGTGAGTATGAGATTTATTATGTGTGTGTGTGTGTGAGTGAGATTAGTGTGCATCAGAGTGTGTGTTTGTGAATTTATGTGTGTCTATGTATTTGTGCATGAGTGTGTGTGTGTGCATATGTGTAATTGTGTGTGTATGAGTGTGTCTTTGTGTGTCTGTCTATGTGTGTGTATGTACCAGTGTGTGTGTCTGTGTGTATGTGTAATTGTGTGAGTGTGTGTGTGAGTGTGTGTGTGCGAGTGAGTGTGTGAGAGTGACAGTATGTGAGTGCGTGTGCATGAGTGCCTGTGTGTGCGTGTGTGAGAGAGTGTGTGTGTTACTGTGTATTTATCACACCTTTTTATTGATTCTGGATTTCCTTCTGCTGTTCAGTTTTGACAGAGTTTTTGCAGAAGATCGAAAACTTCATGAACACATTATCCATGAAAATCAAAATGTTACCTGAACCTGGTGAGTTTTGAAGTTGTGACTTTAATTAAAGTCAGTGTATGTTTCTATGAATCACAGAGATTAAATAATAAGCAAACAAATAGAAAATGCTGGAGAAACTCAGCAGGTCTGGGCAGCATCTATGGAGAGAGAAACAGAGGTAATTCAAGTCCAGTGACCCTTCATCAAAACACATCCATCCCAGAAGCTGTCAGGCCTGCTGAGTTTCTCCAGCAACTCCCATTTGTGTTGCAGATTTCCAGCATCCACAGTTCTTTGTTTTAATCTGAGTATGATGTGGAGATGCCAGTGTTGTGTTGTGTCAGTTTTGACCATTTCGAATAGTGAGCGATCTGGTCAAATGAACAGAGTGTGTGTGTGTGTGTGTGTGTGTGTGTGTGTGTGTGTGTGTGTGTGTGTGGGGGGGGGGGGGGAGAGAGAGAGCGAGAGAGAGTGTGTGTGTGGTGGGGTTGGGGTGGGTGGTAGGCTGTCCATTCTGATGAACACCTCTGCACCCTCTCTGATTTGTGACCCATGGTGCTGTGTGCTATCCTGACATCAGGAGGCCCTGTTTTCATACAGCCCTCCAGGACTGGAACCAGGCAGCAGATTGGTGGCCAAGGTATGAAACTGCACAAAGAGCAACTGATCTAAGCACTTAAAAGACAAGAATGAAGCCAAGCCAGTAACTCACTGTTGTAAGAATAGGAGCTAATGTTTTCATTGGTCTTGGCTCATGACCCAGGTTGCCCAAAGGGATGGCTGTTAATGCTTATAGAAACGGGGAATCCACAACTAAAAGGAAAGCATTAAAATGTCTTGAATCCCTCTTAAACTAAAAACTGTGGTTCAACAAACATCCTTTACTTACGTGTTCATTTCATACAATTCTCATTACTCTGTCAACTGGTTCTCTCAGTGTTGGTAATTCAGTGTGAAATTGGTCATGATCGATGGGCTGAATGTATAATTCTATGTCTTACCTCCTAAATCTCTTACAGCATGCCAGAAACCTCAGTGCCCACAGCATTGGATATATTTCAATGAGAGCTGTTACCTCTTTTCAACGAAAAGAAACACGTGGACCTCCAGCAAGATGTACTGCTCCCTGCAACAGTCCTACCTTGTGAGCATTAACACAGCTCACGAGCAGGTGAAATTACATTTACATGTCGAGCACTGGTTCGAGACTGGCTTGCAAAGATTTTCCCCATGTAAAGCGGGCCAAATTTTGTTCAGCAAACCTATCAGAAGAATCAGAGAATCCCTGCAGTGCAGATGGAGGCTGTTCAGCCCAGCAGGTCTGTTCTGACCCTCTGAAGAGCATCCCACCCAGATCCCCTCCCCCACACTATCAATAGCTAATGCACCTAGCCTCCACATCCCCGGACACTACAGGGCAATTTAGCATGGCCAATCCACCTAATTTGCACAGTCAGTCATAGAGTCAGACAGCACAGAAATAGATCTTCCAGTCTAATTCGTCCATGCTGACCGTGTTCCCAAACTAATCGAGTCCCATTTGTGAGTAGTTGGCCCATATCCCCCCAGACCTTTACTCCATACCTTTTCTATTCATTAACTTCTCTAAATGTATTTTAATCATTGTACTTGCACCTGCATCTACCACTTCTCTGGCTATTCATTCCACAATCTCTGGGTAAAAGAATTGCTCCTCCTGTCCTTTTTAAATCCTTCTCCTCTCACCTTAAAACTGTGGTCTGGAACTCCCCACCCTAGGGAAATGACCTTTGCTATCCACCTTACCTATGCCCCTCACCCTTTTATAAACCTCTATAAGGTCACCCCTCAACCTCCTATGGTCCAGTGAGAAAGGTTCCAGCTGATCCAGCCTAATTTTATAACGTCAACCCTCCATTCACAGCCACATCTGGGAAATCTTTTCTGAATCCTCTCCAGTTTAATAATATCCCTTCCTATAACAGGGTGACAAACACAGCACACAGTGCTCCAGAAGAGGCCTCACTAATATCTTGTACAACCTCAACATGATGTCCCAACTCCTAAACTCAAAGGTCTGGCGAAAGTGAAAGAAGGCAGGTGCGCTCGACACATTCTTAACCACCCTGCCTACACGAGATGCAAATTTTAAAGAACGATGTACCTGAACCCTGAGGTCTCTCTGTTGTACAACACTCCCCAGGGCCGTACCCTTAACTGTATAAATCCTGCCCTTGTTTGTATTGCCAAAATAAAATACCTCGTATTTATCCAAATAAAACTCCCTCAGCCAGTCCTCAGCCCATTGATCAAGATCTCTTCTGTAATCTTAGATAACCTTCTTCACTGTCCACTAACCACCAATTTTGCTGTCATCTTTGGGCTGTGGGAGGAAACCGGAGGAAACCCACACAGACATGGGGAGAATGTGCAAACTCCATAAGCACCCGTGGGTGGAATTGAACCCGGCTCCCTGGTGCTGTGAGGCTGCAGTGCTAACCACTGAGCCACCCTATTGAACATGGGAGGTGAATGGAGTCCTGGTGCAGGCCAGCTCTGGGCAGACAGAATGATGAAGCAGATTGAGGAGGTGAAGAGCGTTCTCCTGTTCCTGTGTGGCTCTGCCTGAGGTCGCTGTGTAGGTGCGATCAGGGCAATGTGAGATTGTAAAGGACGAGCAGACCTGGCTGTAGGATTGCGTGGGCCTATTTCAAAGCCAGATCCAGTTTCTTTTCTGAGGAATCTCAGAATTCCATCGTGTGGCACCCTTGAAGATCCTAGCCTTTCACAGACACAACACTGCTCAGAGCCAATCACAATGCATAGATTTTCATTATCTGATTGGATGATTTTTGACTTTCAGTCAAAACTCCTTATGTCCTGTAATTTTGCCACTCAGAAACAAATATATCCAAGGAGAATTGTTGTTGAAAATACTAGTTTGGTTAACCATCTCACAACCTACTATTGTTCACAGTGTCAGGGAGATTAATCTTCAATTCCGCTGGTCACCAGGGATATCCCGGAGTGCTGGTAATCTGAGAGTTAATCCTGCAGTGAGACCTCCACTGCAGAAATATAATGCAGCAAATATCTTCCGGCCTGTGAATATACTCTTTCTGTTTTCTTTACTTGCAGCATTTTGTCACAGTAGAAAGTGACTCCAAAGAATACTGGATTGGCCTGGCTGACCATAAAATCGAGAACAACTGGCAATGGGAAGATGGCACAGATTACGAGACAAATCAAAAGTAAATTCATGAAAGGTTTACAAAATGTTAATGTTGGAGGGTGGCTGCCTGATTAAGTTAGAAGGCCTCATTCATTCACCTAAGGACTTTAGAGGAAAATGCCTTCACCCCAAGAGTGGTGAGCCTGTGGAATTCTCTGTCACGGAAAGCCTTTGAGGTCAAAAACATTGCATCATTTCAAGGAGTTAGATGCCGTCTCAAGGCTAAAGGAACAAAAGGTTATGAAGGAGAAAGGAGGAACAGGGGACTAAGTTGGATGAACAGCCACAATCCTATTGAATAGTGGAACAGGATCGAAGGGCCTACTCCTGCACCTGTTCTTTCTGTTTCTCTGTCTATTTCATCAAAAGTAAATAGTTTAATATTCAAACGTGGTTCCAATATCATCAGTGTGAAGATTCCTGGAGCTGAATGTTGTTTGAAGTAATTAATATTTTGTCACAATGGAATGGAAGCTTGTGTAACAGCTGTCAGAAACTGCCTGATTATCATTTGGGATCATTTTGGGGATATGAGTCTCATCTTTTAATAACAAATTCTGGTGGAGCTCCTTCATCGAACTTCATTAAATGAAATCCAATTTTTTAAAAAATCCTCTCTAATATGGAGAGAAAGCCTGCTCAGGCCAGAACCCTTGTCCCTGATTTCTGTGTGGCCTCGCTCTGTGACTGGGACAACCTCTGTCTTTATTGTGAAGGTTTCCAATGTCTCCCTCGGGTCACCCCAGCCCCTGCCTCGGTTCAAACAGGACTTGGCACACTTCCCAGTCCGATGCCATAGCACAGATTTGTCACTGCCAATGGGCCCCATAGGAATAAAGGAGACTTCTGCAGTTGGTCATACGCATGTGCTTCCAGCTGGTCATTTAGAGAATTAGAGGCTCAGGACAGGGCTGGGGGGAGGTTTGTGGAACTGTGGTAAAAGACTGAAGGTCGCATATGTCCTATGGACCTGTCAGGTGCTAGCTGCAAATTACCCCTCCCACATGTCAAGTAGAAACTATTCAGGTGGTTCACTGTTTAGCGCACCAGGGACCCAGGTTCGATTCCAGCCTCGGTCGACTGTCTGTGCGGAGTTTGCACGTTCTCGCTGTGTCTGCGTGGGTTTCCTCCGGGTGCTCCAGTTTCCTCCCACAGTCTAAAGATGTGCAGGCTAGGTGTATTAGCTGTGGGAAATTGCCCATATAGTGTCCAGGGATGTATAAATTAGGTTAGTTAGCCACAGGAAATACAGGGATAGGGTAGCGGTCTGGATGGGATGCTCTTCAGAGGATTGGTGCAAACTTGCTGGGCTAAATGGCCTCTTTCTGCACTGTAGGGGCTCTAGGCTAATATTACTTCTTTTGTAATCCCCGTATACCAGTCTTGCGATCACTTTTTATGTTTTTATGTTTAAAGGTTTTGGTCTGAAGGAGAACCCAATGATGCTGGTAATCAAGAGGATTGTGCCCACATGAATGTATACGGGCTATGGAATGACAATGTGTGCTCTTCAAAATTCTTCTTCATCTGCGAGAAAAGAACCAAGCCAGACAATCTTCCTGACGGGCATCACAATAATACAGACAACACTCTCTGACCAGTTAGCGAGCCGTGCACAACTCTCCTCAATGTGCCAAGTCACCCACATTTGTCCAGCGTTACAACAGCAGTGACATTTCATAAGTAACAATCAGCTTGCGGGTGTGAAAAATGCTATGGAAATGGCAAGTCTTCCTAACCTCAATTCCATGTAAGCGCTGTCACACTGTGTATTAATGCAACAGTAGCCAGTGAGGTGCTTTCTATATCACAAACTGTTTGCAGGCTGTCTGCTTTCACAATATGTTTATCTCACAGTTGAATGGATAATTCATTTTGTTTTGCTTTCTCTACCGTAACTGATTTATTCTTGTTGTATTTCCACTCAGTTAAGTCAACTCATTAAATTTGTGAGATTATAATTAATTCTAAGGTATAATTCTTCTTTAAGACTGGGTTAGTTTGTGCTTGTGTGTGAGAGAGTGTATTTGTGTGAGTATGGCCACATCGAAGAGTGTGAGTAAGTGTGAGAATGATTATGAGACTGTGTGTGTGAGTGCAAGAGACCATTTATGAGTATGAGAGAGTGTGAGTATGAGAGGGTGTGTGAGTATGAGAATATGTGTGTGAGTGAGTATGAGCGAGCGTGAGAGTTTGTGTATGAGCGTGTGAGTGTGTTTGTATGAGCGTGTGAGTGTGTGTATGAGCGTGTGAGTGTGTTTGTATGAGCATGAGAGTGTGCGTGTATGAGCGTGAGAGTGTGTGAGTGTGAGAGTGTATGTGAGAGTGTGTGTATGATTGTGAGAGTGTGTGTGCCTGAGTGTGAGTGTGAGTGCGAGTGTGAGTTAATGGGTTCCGACTAATTTCCTTTCTGATTCCTTCAAACTCTAGTTAACTCTTTCACTTCAGTTTGAGTCAAGGTGATCAGATTGCACAGGTGGAGAATTAATTTAACATCCTAATAAGAGTGTCTGAGATACCGAACCGATGACACATCAAACCAAGGATGATGGAAATTACGTTTTTTGCCACTTTCCTGTTGTTTAATTTGGGCACCTGAGGACGGAGAAATTTAAACATCCTCTCCCTCCAACACTTGACTTCCACCAGTGCCTCGATCCACTCTGTCCCAGCCTGTGTCCTGGAAAAGCAGGAATAGGAAAGCTGGAGTATGTTTGGAACCTTGCACGGTCAGACTTGCAGACTGCAGAATCTGCAATAAAGCTGTAACAACTGCACATATTTTTTAAAGCCTGAATGAAGGAAAAATCAATGGGATTCAAGGGTAAACAGTTGTGGAGACTTGACTGGATTAGACTGAAATAAAATGTGTTTGAGTGAACGATCAGGAGTTTCTTTTGTAGGTGACCCCAAGTTTCCCCTGAGACAAATTTTCAATCAATACCTTCAATCTTCATCAGTAAATATCCTTGTTGTTACCTGTTCTATACAAAGCCTTCAGTCTCTCCATCAAGGTTTGGTTGAAATAGGTTTGGGTGTCACTGGCAAGATCAGAATTTATGGCCAATCCCTAATGCCCCAGAGGAGGTACTGGTGAGCTTCTTGAACTGCCGGAGGCCTCCGGGATAGAGGGACAACCACAGTGCCATCAGCAGAGCAATTCCGGGATGGAGCACTGAAGTAACACTAATATGGCCCCAAGCCAATGCAGGAGTTCTGCCCTCCTGCTGGATCTTACCTTGTGTCCCTGCCCTTTACAGACCTCCCTCCTCTCATTGATAGCCATCCAGTCAGATGTACTGGCCCCAACAGGAGCCCACAGACTAGCTTTTGTCCAGGACTTGGAACCCTGTACTGCTTCTTGCCCCTCGAGCTGTGTATCTGTGTCAGTGACGTACTTGTCAGTTTGAGACACTGAGCCTATTCATGATAAATGAGCCATCAAGGTGGAAGTCTCTGCATTGATTAGGCAGCAGTTGGGGCTTTTTATGCTATTCTGGTCACCACATCACAGGAAGGGCAAAATTTCTCGGGAGAGAGAGAGTACAGAGGAGATTAACAAGGATGTTGCCAAACCTGAAATTTGCAGGAAAGATTGTGTAGTCTCGGGTAGTTTTCCAAAATACACAGTTGGTTTATTCAGCTAGTACAGACTTGATGGTCCAAATGGCCTCCTTTGATGCTAGATGTTCTATTTCATTTCTGAAATGTTTGCATTAATTTTGTGCAGCTTAGGCAATTAGATCATTATTGACACTTTCTTTCTTCAGTCAAACTTATATCAAATCACAAACATCTGTGTCAGCTTTTCTAGCAAGTGTTTCAATTCTGCAAAAGTGGGCTTGGCTGGGTGAGTCACATTTGGATTTTAGGAACTGCTCTTAATCTTCAATAATGCAGACAATATAAAGTTACCCAACCCGTTATCTGCTCCCTGCAAAGCTGAGCACCACTTTCTACGTTGTCTTCCAGAATGATTGCAGATGAAAAGTATGATGATTTTGAGAACTTCGATCTAGATCACAATCAAAAACAGCAATGAGGCCAGCAAAATCCAGGTAGATTTTGATACAGGAATTGGAGGTGTAAGGTGTGATATTGGTGTTGTCAGAGAGGACATTATTCCAGAGTTATAGAGTCATACAGTGGTACTGTGGTTAGACTAATGTCTATGCCAACCATAATCCCAAACTAAACAAATTCCACATACCTGCTTTTGGCCCATGTCCCTCCAAACCATTCCTATTCATGAACTTATCCAAACATCTTTTACACATTGTAACTGTACCTGCATCCACCACTTCTGGTACGCTTGCCTTTATTGGTCAGCGTGTCGAGTACATGAGTTGGGAAGTCATGATGTGGCTGTACAGGACATTGGTTAAACCACTATCGGAAGACTGCGTGCAATTCTGGTCTCCTTGATACAGGAAGGGTGTTATGAAAATTGAAAGGCTGCAGAAAAGATTTACAAGGATATTGCCGGGGTTGGCGGGTTTGAGCTGTAGGGAGCAGCTGAATAGGCTGGGGTTATTTTCCTTGGAGCACCAGAGGCTGAGGGGTGACCTTAGAGAGGTTTATAAAATCATGAGGGGCATGGATAGGGTAAATAGAAAAGGTCTTTCACCAGGGTAGGAGAGTCCAGAACTAGAGGGGCATAGGTTTAAGGTCACAGTAGGAAGATATAAAAGGGACCTGAGGGGCAACTTCTTTTCACAGAGGGTGGTGCGTGTATGGAATGAGCTGCCAGAGGAAGTGGTGGAGGCTGGTACAATTACAACATTTAAAAGGGATCTGGATGGGTACATGAATAGAAAGGGTTTAGAGGGATAGGACAAAATGTTGGCAAATGGGACTAGATTTATTTAGGGTATCTGGTCAGCATGAGCGAGTTGGGCCGAAGGCTCTGTTTCGATGCGGTATGACTCTATGACAGTGGCAGTTCATTCCACACACGAGCCATTCTCTGTGTAAAATAAAAGTTACCCCTCATGCCTTTTTTTAAACCTTTCTCCTCCCACCTTAAAAATATGCCCCCCACTGATGAATTCTCCCAACCGAGGGAAAAAATCTTTGTCGTCCACCTTATCCATGCCCCTCATGATTTTATAAACCTCCATAAAGCCACTCCTCAACCTCCTATGCTCCGGTGAAAAAATTCCCAGATGTTCCAGTCTATTTTTATAACTCAAACCCTCTAGTCCTGGCAACATCCTGGTAAATCTTTTCTGACCCCTCCCCTGTTTAATAACATCGTTCATGTAACAGGGCGACCACACCTGGACGCAGTATTCCAGAAGAGGCCTCACTAATGTCCTCTACAACTTCAACATAACATCCCAACTGCTATCCTCAAAGATATGAGCAATGCAGGCGAGCGTGCTAAATGCCTTTTTAGCCATCCTGTCTACATGTGACACAAGCTTCAAAGAATTATGAACCTGAGTGCCTCCGTGTCTCTATTCTACAACATTATCTAGGGTCCTACCATTAATTGTATAAATCCTTCCCTTTTTTGTTTTACGAAAATGCAATACCCTCTATTTATCCAAATTAAACTCCTTTAGCCACTTGTCAGCCAATTGATCTTAGATAACCTTCTTCACTGTCCACTCTAGCACCAACTTTGGTGTCATCCACAACTTACTAACTCTGATCCTATATTGTCCTCCAAATCATTTATATCAATGACAAACAAAAGTGGACCCAGCACTGATCCTTGTGGCAGACCGCTGGTCACAGGCTTCCAGTCTGAGAAACAATGCTCTACCACCACCCTCTGCTCCCTAACATAAAGCCAATTTTGCATCCAGTTGGAAAACTCTCCCTGCCTTTGAATGCACAACTCATAAGTGTTACTAACAGGAACTTTCTGCTGGCTGGTTTGGAACGGGAGAGAATCACTGATCTTTGCAGACTGTGCTGTTATTTATGATACCAAGCAATGTTTGTTGAATCTCTTAACAACTCACTGTTTGCCCCCTTATGCCTTACGCTTTGTGCAACAACAACCTCTTTCTACCCGCCATCCCTAGTGCAGGAGACCATCACAAGGCCCTTCACAGGAGTATTATGAAACAACCGAGCCACACTGGGGCTTACCACTCGATACAGTATGGAGCTGGAGGAGCACAGCAGGTCAGGCAGCATCAGAGGAGCAGGAGAGTTGACGTTTTGGGCCTAGATCCTTCATCAACTCTGACTCCAGCATCTGCAGATCTTGTCATCTCCGAAGGAATTATCAAGAGAGGTGATTCAGAAACATAAACAGAAATTGTTGAAAAAGCTCAGCAGGTCTGGCACGCATCTGCTCAGAGTTAACGTTTCAGGTTGAGTACCCTTCCTCAGAACTGATGGCAAGTAGGAAAAAAGTTGGTTGCCATGCAGAAGATAGCGTGGGAGGAGGGGTAATGAGTAAAGGAGAGGTGGAGATGGAGCCCCAAAAGAGAGAGGAACAGTTGGACAGGCAAAGAAGATAACAATCAGCCTGGGAGAATAATGGGGGCTAGTAGTGGGGTAAAATGAGTAGTGAATAATAGTAGACTATGTGATAACGAGGCCTGGTGTGTGGGTGTCAGGGTAAGGGCATGGGAGAAGGTGCGTCAAGCACTAAAATTGTTAAACTTGATATTAAGGCTGTAGAGTTCTCAAGTGGAAAATGAGGTTCTGTTCTTCGAGCGGATAATGAGATGACCCAGAGCTTGGTCAGAGCGCGGGGTCTTAAGGATTCGCAAATCAGCAGAAAACAGGTGGAGGGCAGGGATTGCAGAGTTTAGGCCCAGGCAGCTGAACAACACAGGCACTGAGAATAAAGTCTATGTGCTGAGCACAGCAAAATCAGAAATGATCTCAGCAGATCTTAGTGTCGGAGGAAGCTGCAGAGCTAAGTATGTGCTAATCCATGAAAGCACTTGAAAACCAGGAAGGGAACATTCATTATAAAAAAGTGTGAAGCTGGGTGAACACAGCAGGCCAAGCAGCATCTCAGGAGCACAAAAGCTGACATTTTGGGCCAAGACCCTTCATCAGAGAACATTCATTTTCTAAACAAAGCAAACCTTGCAAGAACAAAGTATATTTGATTGTGGTTTTAGTGCTAAGCATCCCATTGTAACCCATCAGTAAGAGTAAGAGCTGCTGTGAGTTTGCAGATTCTGGTTACGCTGCTCGCCCAGGCTGTGAGAACTGGACCCAGTTAGCCGCTCACGGGCTGTGGTTTCAGGACTCAGCCCAGGGGCCTGAGCATTTCATTGAACCTAATCACCAGCTACAAATCTCAGGCTTCTCTTTAAACTGAGGGCCTCTTCCACCCTCCCAAGGAGATTAAAAGACCCCCAAAGTATTTTGAGAAAGGTATGAGCTTCCAGAGTGTCCTGCCCAATATTTAACACTTAAAACAGGTTACCTCCTTCTAATCTTGTGTTGTGTGCGTGTGTGTGATCTTCCTGCAATCAATTGGCTGCTGAGTTTCCTTCGTCAGTGCTGTGCCTATACTTCAGAGTTGTTCATTGGCTGTAAAGTGTTTTGGGATGAGGATGTGGAAGGCCCTATGGAAACCCATGCTTTCTTTTGTATGTATTGAGTCAGTGTGAGGGTGGAGGGTTTGGTATTAACTTTTGCAAGGGGTTGGTTTTGAAGAATCAATGAAAAGTGAGTTAATTTGACAACAATTATATTTACACATCATGCTAAAGGATTTTTCCCTGTCTAATCCACCATGCTAACCTAGTATCCTGTTTGAAATTTTTCAGCTTGTCGATTCAAATCAATCTTCTTTGGAAAGTGGTGTGTGTACCCAATCTTCATCAAGTTGGCTGGTTTCTTTGTTCTTCTGCTGACTGAAATTACTAAATGTGAGTAATTTTACATGTCACATCAACAAAGTTATTTTTAAAAATTCATTCTCAGAAGGTGCAAACCAGACACCCATACATTTCCTGGTAATAATTTCATCCAGTTTTTCAACTAGTCTCTGGGTGAGGGCCCCCAATAAGTTCCAGTTCCGGGCAGGTTACCTCAAATTGTTCAGCTCCTTTAGCAGGAAGGATGGATTGGGTCCCCTTCTTTATCTACCTAACCTCCCCCACCCCCCCACCCCCCCCCCCCCCCACCTTAGTTGGTCACAAAAAGGGTATTTTAGAAAGAGCGCCTCCATTTGGATACCCTTCTCCTAGACCAGTTTAAAAAGGAAGCAATTCAGCAGGTTGATTTAGGCTAACGAAAGAGTCAATTTATTAGTTACAAAACGTCAAAATAACACAAAACACATGCAAATAGTTCAGGAATAAGAAATAAGTTTAAATAAATTGTTAGTCAAAAAGCTGCAGGTCAGTTTCTGAGTCATTCAGTTGGACTAGCCAGTAGAATATTGAAGCCAGTATATTAGATGATACCAGTACAGCTGATGACGGGATCTAAGCAATCTCTAGCAAGATCATTGACTTTGTAGATTAGTTCAAATTATTTTGTCCTGTTTCCTTTCAATAATGGGTTGCTGGCAACATTCAAAACTTTCACCTTTCTTTACCTGTGGTGCAGGGGTGTTTAATAGTCCTTTTCAAGCTGTACCCTTCATGGCACAGGAGGCAACACACTGCATTGCTTTCAGGCTATGTTTGATGTGGCCAATCGTAACAAGTGATGCTTCACACTGTCTCTGGGACAGTTTTACTGCGAAACTGCAGAAGGCAGCAAATGTGACAGTATGTGGCAGGTTTAGAGATTTTAATGTGACTACATCCAAAAATTGCAAGTCCTGCTTACTGACAGCATGAAGGACCTTGTACAAACACAACCACACTCCAAGACAGATTACAGAGGTGTTTGTTGGAGTTATGTAGGGGTGGTGACCAGTCTAAGGGTATACACAATAGGATTTGTTTCCATGGCTCATTGCGCCCCCTATCTATGGGGATGTATAAAGGCGATGTATTGTTATCCTTATTTTATGCGTCTCTGGCTCTACACAGCTTAGATTTTCAGAATGTCATTCGATGTCAAATTATCTGCCCTAATGACACAGCCAGCAAATTGTCATCAGGAAACCTCTCTAGATTGGATAATATCAGAAATCTGAATACTTCACCTGGAAGACAACATGTTTAAAAAAAAATGAAACTGTCTGGTGTCTGCCAGAATAAAGTAAAACAAATCTCACATACTTAATGTTTATGTGATTTACTTACATAAATACATCTATCAGATTATACTTGTGCGTGAATCCACAAGTGTAGTTTAGTTGTAGTTATAAATAATTACATTTTCAGAGCCAAGGGTAGGGGAGTAGGACTGGGTGATTTTCTGTTCAAGACAGCTAGCATAAACATGATGAGCCAAATGCCCTCCGCCGCACTGTAACATTCTATAATTCCATGTCCACAGTTGTGCTAAATGATGGTTTTGCTCATTATCTCAAACCACCACTTTAATTGAGGAATTCCCGCTGCTTTTTGATAGGAAAAGAGACTTAAGTAACAAAGTAGAATATTTCCCACCAATATTTCCTGCTTTTGTAATGACTCAGTGTGATAAAGTCTTATCATATATGATTATTGTTTAGGAATTTGAATTTTAAAGTAGAGTTAATGGAGATTTTAGTTTGAATTCTGTGGAGGTAACTTATTTCTTTAAGAGATCAGAAAGTCATTTTTGAACAGAGAATTCAAACATTGTTTCCACGAATGCCAATGACTTAAGCTAAATTACTAGATAGACTGCCCGGGCAGTTAATGAGTGAAACATTTATGAAGTTGAAATTTAATAGCATACAGAAAGGTACGCAGGACCCACAATCAGATGTCAACCGGGCATAGCCTGGGGTTCTGAGTCCCTCGACCAGAGAGATTACTGCTGCACCACTGCCTCTCCCAGTAGCATACCTGCACTATGAGGTCTTTTCATCAATCTAATGTCCCAAAGGGTGGCATTATTTGTCACAATTTGAAAGGTTCATTGCTAAAACTGTGATTTTGGCAAACTTCACTCACAATCTCTCAATTGATAACTAACTTTGCACTTAAAATCTTGCTGATTTTGCAGGGTCAGAGACCAATAAGAGAATGGAGGAGTTTCCAGCACAAGTCCAGATGTAAGTTTCTCATGCGATGAGTAACGGTGAATGCAAGCATCAGTGGAGTGAATTCACCAGTGAAATTCATTGTGAGATCATCAGTGAAATCAGTGTTACTTTGAATTTAACAGTGAAATCAGTGTCATTGTGAATTTATCAGTGGAATCAGTGCCACTGTGAATTCATCAGTGAAGTCTGTACCCCATTGTGAATTTATCAGTGGAATCAGTATCACCATGAATTCATTAGTGGCAATCAGCAATACTATGAATTCATTAGTGAAATCAATGTCAATTTGAAATCATCAGTGGAATCAATGTTGCTGTGAATTCATCAGTGGAATCACTGTCATTGTGAATTAATCACTGAAGTCAACATCATTCTGAAATGATCAGTGGAACCAATGTAATTGAAGGGTTTCATCTGTACGTGCCCTAGTGTCACAGTCACCAGTAAAGTACAAATCATCAGAATCTTGATCACATTGCATCTAATTATTCAGTCTCTACCACAATTTTTAATGTATTTTTAGAAAACACTGATATTTATTGCTAATTCTGAAACACCCGAGTTGTTTGTGGGTTTCCTCATTTGTTTTTATACAGCTGAAGTTGCTACATCATTAGGCATTAACACCACAGTGTGGGTCAGGTTTCTGTTCCTCAGCAGCTTTGATGAAGCAAGCTGGAGATTTGCCTGTTTCTAACTTCTTCACTGGTTCACAAATAACCCGACTGAATCCTGTCATCCTGGTGGTGTGGCAGCATCAAACATTCACTCAACCTGAAGCCAAGGTTTCTGAGTGCTGCAGCTGTAACCCGGTTCAGTAATTGTGCAATATCTTTATGTCCGACGGTTTCAGTGTGCTGAACATGGATGGGAACCAGACACCGAAACCCAGGGGAACAGACACAATGAAGAATTAAAGACGGAGAGTACACACATGGAGGGCAACATGAAATCTTCCAACCTGACTCTTAAACTTGGAGACTTCACAAACTACAACACATGTGCTAGAGCGAAAACTAATCTCCTAAAGACTTCATTTTTCTGAACTGCATTTCTGACTAAATTAAGGTAGTGACCTTGGTGTGCTTCATGTGCGTCTTATAAAAGTCGACAGTGTAAGTTTTTAATCAATTCACCTAAAAAGTATTGTGTTTGTCACTTACATGCAAAGTTTTCTTGAAAATGTTGCGGTTAGCTTACCATTTCCGAATAACTTTCTGATTTTTTTATACCCAGCGGAAACCAAAATCCATTTGCCTTGCTCTTAAAAATCCAAATTCCCGAATGATAATAACATAATGTACATTTTTGTCATTCTGTATTCAGAAAAGTTTTGTAAAGCTTCACTCCTAACACCTGTAATTAGATTCCCTACAGTGTGGGACAGGCTCTTCGGCCCAACAAGTCCACACCACCCCTTGAAGCATCCCACCCAGACCCATGCCCCTATAACCCACACACCCCTGAACACTACAGGTAATTTCCCATGGCTGATCCACCTAGTCTGCACAGCTTTGGACTGTTGTAGGAAACCGGAGCACCCGGAGGAAACCCACGCAGACACGGGGAGAATGTGTAAACTCCACACAGTCGTGCGAGGCTGGAATTGAACCCGGGTCCCTGGCACTGTGAAGCTGCAGTGCTAACCACTGAATCACTGTGCCACTCTAATGTAAAATGTTTGAATGAAATAAAGTTTAGAACACCTTTGTGTATCTTTTGTTGCTTTTATTCATTAATGGAATTAGGACATTGCTGGCCAGGCAGCATTTATTGTCCATTCCTAATTGCCCAGAGGGCAGTTTAGAGTCACCTTTATTGCTGCAGGTCTGGAGTCACATGTAGGGCCAGACCAGGTAAGGATGGGAGTTTAATTCCCTAAAGGACATTAGTGAACCAGATGGTTTTTTTCCCTGACAATCAACAATGAACTCACAGTCATCATTAGATTCTTAATTCCAGGCATTTTCATTGAATTCAAATTCCACCATCTGCCATGGTAGGGTTTGAACCTCGGTTCCCAGAATGTGATCTGGGTCTCTGGATTAACAGTCCAGCAATAATACCACTAGGCCATTGCCTCTGTCATAGAGTTAGAATGTTTGAACAAATCACTGACTGTGCTGCTGTACCTGATATGTTGAATGGAATATTCTACTGTTGGCAATGATCTATCGTGGAATCGGAGAGTTTTCAGTTGGCTTTGCAGGTTCCTTGCAGTCTGGGCTGTCTCCTAAACATCTGCTGATTAAATGCACCATGTTCGTAACCTTTGCAGAGCCTGTCCCTCGGACTGAGCAAACGTTTGCGCTTTCAGAGCGAATCTGGATGCTTGAACGGTGTGAGTTCACCTCCAGTATCTGTCCTGTACCTGTCCAGTAGGTGGTGCTGTCGCCTAAGTCAGATGGTTACAGGTTTGAGCCTTATCCAGGGACAAAGCTGACACTGTAGTGCAGTGCTGGGGCAGTGCTGCTTTGTCAGAGGCGCTGTCTCTCAGATGAAATGGTACACCAAGGCAACTTCCTGTCCTCTTGCCTCAATGTTAAAGACACTATTTCAAAGAAGAACTGGGGCAGGAAAGTTCCCCACTGCTGTCACAGCCAACAATTATCCCCTGAACAACATCAGACAACCAGTGACCTGTACATTGGTGTGTGGGGGAGCTTGCTCTTCACAACTTGGCTGCAGTGTTTGTGGAATAATAAAATTCATGCAACTTGTGATGATGTAACTGATCACATGACTCTGATATCGGGAAGAGAGAACTGGTCCAGATTGAGAGGGAGGTTTTAGACACTGCAATGGAGAGTTATGTTTGAGAACTGGGACAGCACAGTCTGGAGCTGGAGGAACACAGCAGGCCAGGCAGCATCAGAGGAGCAGGAAAGCTGACGTTTCGGGTCTGGACTCCATTCATGCCTGTTTGGAGGAGTCCAAATCTTTCTGCTGTAATCAGTAACTTGCACATCATCACAATTGACAGAGGATAATTTTTTAATTATGGGAAGTGAAACTTTGTTTAGCCTCATACTGACATATCCTTTCTGCCAGCCCTTTCAGTTCAGAAGCTGAGCCGACCAGGAGGACGGTGTGTCAACGAAGCACTTTTACGGAAGTGAGTTTGCTCGCTGAGCTAGAAGGTTTGTTTTCAGACGTTTCGTCACCATTCTAGGACTTTTATTTTCTCAGAGTTAACCTTTCAGGCCTGGTGACCTTTCCTCAGAACTGGACCCAAAACATTAACTCTGAATTTTTTCTTCACAGATAATGCATTACCTGCTGAGCTTTTCCAGCAACTTCTGTTTTTGTTCCTGATTCCCAGTTTTTTGGGTTTGTTTTTAGTTTTGTTTTCTCATTGTGTGAATATCTGACACTTTGTGAAGCCACACCTTTCGAGACTCAGAGTGAAACAGGCTTCTGGTATTTCAACTTGTTTAAATTGCTCCCAATTCTATCTCAGTAACACGCAGTGCTCTGCAGAGATTCATCCGTTCCAAGCAGAGAAGTGAGTACGAAACATTGTTTCATGCATGGAGAAAGCTGGAGAAATCCCTCAAACAGGGATCTAACTTGTCTTGTTGATTTGATTTATGCTGCTATTTGGTTCAATTCCAACTTCCCCACTAGAGTATAAAATGGACTCTTCCAAACAGAAGTGAATGTAACCCCCCTGCCTTGTGACACACTGTGAAGTATTTAAGAGAAAGGGTTTGCACTGGGTGCTAACTTTCTGATGATGAATGCATTTTAACTTGTGCTGAAGGCTCAGGCTCAGGCTCAGGCTCAGCTGTGAAAACACAAGTCAGACGCTGAGTACATGAGGGCTGGAACTAAAGTTCAGAGACAACGACTGAGGGAGAGGGAGATCACAGGGACCTGGTAATCCAACTGCGACAGAGAAACTGTGTGTGTGTCTTTGTACTGTCAATTATATTCCAGGATTCAGTGTCCTGCTCCTGCCCCACCGAACTCATCTCCACCTATCTGGACTCCATTTTCTCCCCTTTGGTCCAGGAACTCCCCACCTATGACCGTGACACCACCCACGCCCTCCACCTCCTCCAGGACTTCCAATTCCCTGGCCCCCAACACCTCATATTCACCATGGACGTCCAGTCCCTGTACACCTGCATTCCGCATGGAGATGGCCTCAAGGCCCTCCGCTTCTTCCTGTCCCGCAGGCCCGACCAGGCCCCCTCCACCGACACTCTCATCCGCCTAGCGGAACTCGTCCTCACACTCAACAACTTCTCTTTTGACTCCTCCCACTTCCTACAGACTAAGGGGGTGGCCATGGGCACCCGCATGGGCCCCAGCTATGCCTGCCTCTTTGTAGGTTACGTGGAACAGTCCATCTTCCGCACCTACACAGGCCCCAAACCCCACCTCTTCCTCCGGTACATTGATGACTGTATCGGCGCCGCCTCTTGCTCCCCAGAGGAGCTCGAACAGTTCATCCACTTCACCAACACCTTCCACCCCAACCTTCAGTTCACCTGGGCCATCTCCAGCACATCCCTCACCTTCCTGGACCTCTCAGTCTCCATCTCAGGCAACCAGCTTGTAACTGATGTCCATTTCAAGCCCACCGACTCCCACAGCTACCTAGAATACACCTCCTCCCACCCACCCTCCTGCAAAAATTCCATCCCCTATTCCCAATTCCTCCGCCTCCGCCGCATCTGCTCCCACGATAAGACATTCCACTCCCGCACATCCCAAATGTCCAAGTTCTTTAAGGACCGCAACTTCCCCCCCACGATGATTGAGAACGCCCTTGACCGCGTCTCCCGCATTTCCCGCGACACATCCCTCACACCCCGCCCCCGCCACAACCGCCCCAAGAGGATCCCCCTCGTTCTCACACACCACCCTACCAACCTCCGGATACAACGCATTATCCTCCGACACTTCCGCCATTTACAATCCGACCCCACCACCCAAGACATTTTTCCATCCCCACCCCTGTCTGCTTTCCGGAGAGACCACTCTCTCCGTGACTCCCTTGTTCGCTCCACACTGCCCTCCAACCCCACCACACCCGGCACCTTTCCCTGCAACCGCAGGAAATGCTACACTTGTCCCCACACCTCCTCCCTCACCCCCATCCCAGGCCCCAAGATGACATTCCACATTAAGCAGAGGTTCACCTGCACATCTGCCAATGTGGTGTACTGCATCCACTGTACCCGGTGCGGCTTTCTCTACATTGGGAAAACCAAGCGGAGGCTTGGGGACCGCTTTGCAGAACACCTCCGCTCAGTTCGCAACAAACAACTGCACCTCCCATTCGCAAACCATTTCCACTCCCCCTCCCATTCTCTTGATGACATGTCCATCATGGGCCTCCTGCACTGCCACAATGATGCCACCCGAAGGTTGCAGGAACAGCAACTCATATTCCGCCTGGGAACCCTGCAGCCATATGGTATCAATGTGGACTTCACCAGTTTCAAAATCTCCCCTTCCCCCACTGCATCCCTAAACCAGCCCAGTTCATCCCCTCCCCCCACTGCACCACACAACCAGCCCAGCTCTTCCCCACCACCCACTGCATCCCAAAACCAGTCCAACCTGTCTCTGCCTCCCTAACCGGTTCTTCCTCTCACCCATCCCTTCCTCCCACCCCAAGCCGCACCCCCAGCTACCTACTAACCTCATCCCACCTCCTTGACCTGTCCGTCTTCCCTGGACTGACCTATCCCCTCCCTACCTCCCCACCTACACCCTCTCCACCTATCTTCTTTACTCTCCATCTTCGGTCCGCCTCCCCCTCTCTCCCTATTTATTCCAGTTCCCTCCCCCCATCCCCCTCTCTGATGAAGGGTCTAGGCCCGAAACGTCAGCTTTTGTGCTCCTGAGATGCTGCTTGGCCTGCTGTGTTCATCCAGCCTCACATTTTATTATCTTGGAATCTCCAGCATCTGCAGTTCCCATTATCTCTTCAGTTGTGGACTATTTGTTTCTCTCCCCGTGTGGAATGCAATCTGACCTCTTAGTGGAGACTGCCCCCTTAGTGTTCCTGCTGTCCAATTGTACAGTCTCCTATCACCCCATCCACCTTTCTATTTCCGTTTAAAATGAACTTGCACGCTTTGATTACAATTTTGACCTGACAGGACTGCCTTTTCTTTAACCTGCAGCATTTGTACCTGGTACTGAGCAAATATATCGTTCTTTATAGAGAGGAGGAGAAGTGTTTATTGAGGCATCAGAGTGGGAAGGAAAACTCTAGTTATGTACCTCATGTCTGTCCATAGCTTTAGTTCGGTAAGTCAGTGCTGGACATTTATCTAGTTTAGTCCATCAAACAGAGATAATGGGAACTGCAGATGTTGGAGAATCCAAGATAACAAAGTGTGAAGCTGGATGAACACAGCAGGCCCAGCAGCATCTCAGGAGCACAAAAGCTGACGTTTCGGGCCTAGACCCTTCATCAGAGAGGGGGATGGGGAGAGGGTTCTATCAAACAGTTGAGCTTCCTGTGTGCATCCAGTTTATCTACCTTAGATTCCAGCATCTGCAGGGTCTTTTGGTCTCTAGTCTAGAGATTGTCACAGCTACAGATGCTAATGAGTTGATAGGGCTTTGCTAGCACTTTTTCAAAAGTATACGAGGTTGGGTAAATCTGCTGACAATCTTGTGCCTGTCCTGCTGTACTTCCTAGATAACAAAGTGTGAAGCTGGATGAACACAGCAGGCCAAGCAGCATCTCAGGAGCACAAAAGCTGACGTTTCGGGCCTAGACCCTTCATCAGAGAGGGGGATGGGGAGAGGGTTCTGGAGTAAATAGGGAGAGAGGGGGAGGCGGACCGAAGATGGAGAGAAAAGAAGATAGGTGGAGAGGAGAGTAGGGGTGGGGAGGTAGGGAGGGGATAGGTCAGTCCAGGGAAGACGGACAGGTCAAGGAGGCGGGATGAGGTTAGTAGGTAGGAGATGGAGGTGCGGCTTGGGGTGGGAGGAAGGGATGGGTGAGAGGAAGAACAGGTTAGGGAGGCGGGGACAGGCTGGGCTGGTTTTGGGATGCAGTGGGTGGAGGGGATGAACTGGGCTGGTTTTGGGATGCAGTGGGGGAAGGGGAGATTTTGAAGTTAGTGAAGTCAACATTGATACCATTGGGCTTCAGGGTTCCCAAGCGGAATATGAGTTGCTGTTCCTGCAACCTTCAGGTGGCATCATTGTGGCACTGCAGGAGGCCCAAGCCACACCGCGTACAATGGATACAGTATACCACATTGGCAGATGTGCAGGTGAACCTCTGCTTAATATGGAAAGTGATCTTGGGGCCTGGGATGGGGATGAGGGAGGAGGTGTGGGGGCAAGTGTAGCACTTCCTGCGGTTGCAGGGGAAGGTGCCGGGTGTGGTGGGGTTGGAGGGCAGTGTGGAGCGGACAGGGGAGTCACGGAGAGAGTGATCTCTCCAGAAGGCAGACAAGGGTGGGATGGAAAAATGTCTTGGGTGGTGGGGTCGGATTGTAGATGGCGCAAGTGTCGGAGGATGATGCGTTGTATCCGGAGGTTGGTGGGGTGGTATGTGAGAATGAGGAGGATCCTCTTAGGGCGGTTGTGGCGGGGGCGGGGTGTGAGGGATGTGTTGCTGGAAATACGGGAGTCGCGGTCAAGGGCGTTCTCGATCACTGTGGGGGGAAAGTTGCGGTCCTTGAAGAACGTGGACATCTGGGATGTGCGGGAGTGGAATGCGTCATTGTGGGAGCAGATGCGGCGGAGGCGGAGGAATTGAGAATAGGGGATGGAATTTTTGCAGGAGGGTGGGTGGGAGGAGGTGTATTCTAGGTAGTTGTGGGAGTCGGTGGGCTTGAAATGGACATCAGTTTCTAGCTGGTTACCTGAGATGGAGACTGAGAGTTCCAGGAAGGTGAGGGATGTGTTGGAGATGGCCCAGGTGAACTTGAGGTTGGGGTGGAAGTTGTCGGTGAAGTGGATGAACTGTTCAAGCTCCTCTTGGGAGCAAGAGGCGGCGCCGATACAGTCATCAATGTAACGGAGGAAGAGGTGGGGTTTGGGGCCAGTGTAGGTGCGGAAGAGGGACTGTTCCACGTAACCTACAAAAAGGCAGGTATCGCTTGGGCCCATGCGGGTGCCCATGGCCACCCGCTTTGTCTGTAGGAAGTGGGAGGAATCGAAAGAGAAGTTGTTGAGGGTGAGGACGAGTTCGGCTAGGCAGATGAGAGTGTCGGTGGAGGGGAACTGGTCGAGCCTGCGGGACAGGAAGAAGTGGAGGGCCTTGAGGCCATCAGCATGAGGAATGCAGGTGTATGGGGACTGGACGTCCATGGTGAAAATGATGTGTTGGGGGCCAGGGAATTGGAAGTTTTGGAGGGCGTGGGTGGTGTCACGGATGTAGGTAGGGAGTTCCTGGACCAAAGGGGAGGAAATGGAGTCCAGATAGGTGGAAATGAGTTTGGTGGGGCAGGAACAGGCTGAGACAATGGGCCAACCAGGGCAGGCAGGTTTGTGGATTTTGGGAAGGAGATAGAACGGGCCGTGGTGGGTTGGGGAACAATAAGGTTGGAGGCTGTGGGTGGGAGGTCCCCTGAGGTGATGAGGTCATGGATGGCATTGGAGATGATGGTTTGGTGCTTGGGGGTGGGGTCATGATCAAGGGGGCGGTAGGAGGAGGTGTCGGAGAGTTGGCGTTTGGCCTCGGCGATGTAGAGGTCAGTACGCCATACTACCACTACGCCTCCCTTGTCTGCAGGTTTGCTGGTGAGGTGGGTTCTTCCTCTCACCCATCCCTTCCTCCCACCCCAAGCTGCACCTCCATTTCCTACCTACTAACCTCATCCCGCCTCCTTGACCTGTCCGTCTTCCCTGGACTGACCTATCCCCTCCCCACCTCCCCACCTATACGCTCCTCTCCACCTATCTTCTTTTCTCTCCATCTTCAGTCCGCCTCCCCCTCTCTCCCTATTTATTCCAGAACCCTCTCCCCATCCCCCTCTCTGATGAAGGGTCTAGGCCTGAAACGTCAGCTTTTGTGCTCCTGAGATGCTGCTTGGCCTGCTGTGTTCATCCAGCTCCACACTTTGTTGTCTTGGATTCTCCACCATCTGCAGTTCCCATTATCTCTGATCACAATTACCTCCTGTACTTCCTGTTGTCCCTATCCTGTTTTGAGCAGTGAGTAACCACCACGTTGTGGTGTGGGGCTGGAGTCACATATACACTGAGATCAGGCGAGAGCAGCAGTTTCTGTGCCTAAAGGACATTGCTAAATAGATTCAGCAATTTGTGATATGTACACTGTCACTTCCAGCTCCACCAGCTTTTTGTTTCCAGATTGATTATTTATCTTCAAATAACCAAAGAGGTTAGCATTCTTCCACACTTTTTTGGATGTTAACATAGTTAGTGCCTTGCTGCAGTAGAATAAGATTTTACTAACATTGAAAAGAGTGGGGAACCAGAAAGCGATTTAGATCATGCTAACCCCAGATATCAAGGAACCACAGCTAAGGGGGGAAAGGGAGCGTTGATGGAGTAGGATGAATTTATTGGAGGTTGCTGCAACGATTGTTGAGTTTTGCCACAGTGAGCACCATGAATATTGATTGGAGGAGGAAATTCCAGCATGTTATTCTTGGATATTCTTGTTTTTCAGATGGCCAACTCCATTTACTGGTCTGTACTTGCTTGTCTGGCTGTTACCTGCTCTGTATATTTTGCTGCCTCTGACATTTCCTGTTACGATGATGATGGGCAGCCAGTTGACTGGTAGGTTAAAGCATTTTGTTCTCCCCATCAATAACTTGTTCAAATAAGCGCCAGGAAAACAGGAGAAAGTGACCTTTCTGCTCAGCACAGCAGAGAGGAACAGGTTCTGGCCTTGAAACTTTAACTCTTTCTTTCTCTCCACAGATGCTGCCAAACCTCCTGCGTTTCTGTTTCTGTTTCAGGAGAATGCCATTTGATTGTGTAGATCAGATAGCTCTATGGGGTTCACGGAACCCTAGAATCCCTACATTGTGGGAGGAAGTAATTTGGCCCATTGAGTCTGCACTGCCCCTCTGAAGAGCATCCCGTCCTGAGCTAGCTCCCTACCGTATCCCGTAACCCCACATCTACCTTGCCTAACCCCCTGCTAGCTTACATATCCCTGAACAGTATGGACAATTTCCCATGGCCAATCCACCTAACTGTGCGTCTTTGGACTGTGGGAGGAAACCGGAGCACCCGGAGGAAACCCACGCAGACACAGGGAGAATGTGCAAACTCCACACAGTTGCCCGAGGCTGGAATTGAACCCAGGTCCAGGGCACTGTGAGGAAGCAGTGCTAACCACTGAGCCACTGTGCCATCCAAAGGGGGATCAGCAGTTTATGATAGCTCAGATAGAAACAGAATAAATAGAGACCACATACAACGTGGTGACTAGAGAGATGGGGGTGTAGTGTAATGTCACTGGACGAGTCATTGAGAATGCAGGCTAATGCTCTGGGGATATGGGTTCAGATGGTAGAAGACAAACTTTCCAGTCTTTGTGAATATCCCTGTGTGTAAACAGTGAGAATGCTAGCCATACCCATGGACTGTGGTGACCAGCGGCATTGCCAAGATGGTGAAAGGTGATTGGTGGGACAGAGGTTCCACGTCTGTCTGTCACCTTACCCTCCCTGTCTCTAGTTACAACCCGTGCCTTGGCATTGCTGATAGGCAAAGAGAAACAGTGTTTAACGATGCTGCCAATAGCCAGGTAGCACTGGGAAATGACGACAGGCGTGGATTGGGACACAGCTGTTAACACAAACTGTCACAGTAACAGTGGAATAAAAACTGAGCAAACTGTGGATGCTGTAAATCAGGATCAAAAACAAAGTGGCTGGAAATTTCCAGAACTGTTCTGAGAAAGGGTCACCGGACCTGAAACATTAACTCTGTTTTTTTTCCTTCACAGATGCTGCCAGACCCGCTGAGTTTGTCCAGCAACTTTGCTTTTGTTCCAGAGTAACAGCAGAACTTGGCGAAAGCAGAAGTTCCACACTGAAGCTACATTTTGTCTCCTCACTGAGTGGTAGCAGGTCATCTCCAAGCACAGAGATAACAAAGTGTGAAGCTGGATGAACACAGCAGGCCAAGCAGCACCCCAGAAGCACAAAAGCTGACGTTTCGGCCTAGACCCTGGTGCTTGGCCTGCTGTGTTCATCCAGCTCCACACTTTGTTATCTCGGATTCTCCAGCATCTGCAGTTCCCATTATCTCTGTTTCCAAGCACTGACCACTTCCTCCTCTTCTTCCACCTCATTGAGGTTTCTGACTTTCAGTGACGTCAGCTCCATGTTCACATGTGACCGTTTCACTCGGTAACCGATTTGACATAATCTTGTTTTGTTGTTCAGTGGAGAAATGTTTTCTGGCAGTGTAGCAAAGAAGAGGGCTAACCTCATCCAGGTTTACAAAGCCATGAAGTGCATGGGTAAAATGGATGGCAGGTGTCTCTTCCCCTGGGTGGGGGTTTCAACACCAAGCAGCACATTTTTAAGGAGAGAGGGTTAAGATTTAAAGAAGTCAGAGGGGCAACATTTTTTTTTCAACACAGAACAGTGTGTGTGTGGAATGAACTTCCAGAGGAACTGGTGGACATGGGTACGGTTACATCATTGAAAAGACATTTGGATAGATACATAAATAGGAAACATTTGGACGGACGTGGGCCAAACACAGGTAGGTGGGACTAGTTTAGTTTCGGATTATGGTCAGCATGGATTCATTGGACTGTTTCCATGCTGTATTTTTTTTTAAGCAAATCCCCTCGAATTTGAGACTTAAATTGTCAGCAATTGTGTTTTGTCCTGCTGACTGGTGTGTTGGCTCAGATCCACCAATCTTTTCATGAAACTCATCCGTCAATATGTGGGTTTATTAACATAGAAATGCCGTGATCTTGTCTTTGTGAACCTGCTAACCAATGATAGTGACTCAGTGACATTTTTCACATTGTTTGTAATTATTATTTCCATCAGGGACAATTGAAGAGATGCTAAACGCCCAGCCAACACACCCAATACTTGGTCTATACTAGTCAGAATTAACTCTACCACAATTGTGACTTTAATTTCTGGAGTCTCTGCATTGGTTGTGAGCACAGACACAGTAGTAACTGATCCCAAGTGGGACTTTGATACCCTCTGCCCCGAGGATATGACACAGAATTAGCCTTTGCAAAGCTGCTTTACTGTCTCTGTACAGTGTCTTTCTGTTCCCACTGTGAATGTAGTCATATTCTGCACAATAGAAACTATGGTAATAAATATTACTCCAATGAAGCTTCCCTTTCTCAGAAAGATTGTCAATTTTTTTACCTGTTTTTGTGAGGTGTGATCCTGTGTTAGGATTTTTAAAAACAGATGGGTGTCTCTGTCAAGACCAGTATTTATTGCCTGTCCCTTGATGCCCCTGGAGAAGGTGATGTTGAGCTGCCTACTTGAAACAGCTGCAGTCCATGTGCTACAGGTTGACCTGCAATGCCCTTAAAGGAGGGAGTTCCAGGCCTATGACCCAGCGACCAGTCAGGATGGTATGTGGCTTGGAGGTGAACTTGCAGGGGTCGGTGGTTTTCCCATTTACCTGCTGCCCCTTGTCCTTCTGGATGGAAGTGGTATCAGTGTGGAAGGTGCTGTTTGAGGATCTTCAGTGAAATTCTGCAGTGCACCTTGTAGATAGTAGCTGCAGTGTGTACTGAGTGTCGGTGGTGGAGGATGTTGACTGGTGAATGGGATGCTGATCAAGCAGACTGCTTTGTCCTGGATAATAAAATGTGAGGCTGGATGAACACAGCAGGCCAAGCAGCATCTCAGGAGCAAAAAGCTGATGTTTCGGGCCTAGACCCTTCATCAGAGAGGGGGATGGGGTGAGGGTTCTGGAATAAATAGGGAGAGAGGGAGAGGCGGACCGAAGATGGAGAGAAAAGAAGATAGGTGGAGAGGAGAGTATAGGTGGGGAGGTAGGGAGGGGATAGGTCAGTCCAGGGAAGACGGACAGGTCAAGGAGGTGGGATGAGGTGGGTTGTGAGCTCCTCCTTATTGGGAATGCTGGAGTGATGCAGAGTTCCTTCTCTTCAAGCACACGCCACCTTTGATGTTAACGTTTGTCTCCTTACTCTCCGACCCTCCCTCTCCCCACCCACCCACCCATCTGCTTTCAGGTTCATTGTTTACAAGTTACCCAAACATGTCGGTAAAACAGGTTTACAATACATGTACATGGACTCCTCAAGCAATGGCTGGAGAACTGGGAATCGATTGATTAATGACACAGACCGAGCTGTGGGAGGGACTCTACAGCAGCTCTATGAGAAATCTAAACAGCAGGTAATTCAAGCATTGTTTTGGTTGTTTGACTGTAAGGGTTGGGGCAGTGTAACACATTTGCACTCAAATGTTAACCAGCCCAGGGAACTGAATTCTGATATTTTTCACGGTGGATTTGAGAATCGTTTGCATTTACATAGCACATCACCTCCACTGTCTCCATAAGACCATTGGACATAGGAATGGAAGTAAGGCCATTCGGCCCATCCAGTCCACTCCACTATTTAATCATGGCTGATGGGCATTTCAACTCCACTTACCCGCACTCTCCCCCAGCCCTTAATTCCTTGCAAGATCAAGAATTTATCAATCTCTGCGCTCTGTGGCAGTGAATTCCACAGGCCCAGCACTCTCTGGCTGAAGAAATGTCTCCCCATTTCCGTTCTAAATTGACCCCCTCTAATTCTAAGGCTGTGCCCACGGGTCTTAGTCTCCCCGCCTAACGGAAACAACTTCCCAGCATCCACCCTTTCTAAGCCATAAGTGTCTCGAAGCACTTCACAGCCAGTGAGGTACGTTTTGGTGTGTAGCCACTGAAGTAATAAAAGGAACGTGACAGTTAATTTGTGCACAGCAAGCTCCCGCAAACATCAATCTGATAATGATCAGATAATCAGTTTTTATAGGATTAAAAGTGTTCAGATCTGAGCAAGATCGCCCCTCCTCTTCAATGAAATAATGGCCTTTTGATCTTTTATCAACTCCATGCAAGAGGAAGGAATGGTTTAATTAAAAATGGTACACATTTGAAGATTTGTCCATATCTCAGGCCGGTCTGGTGTAATGCTCCATAAGGTCAACCAATCACTGAAGTCTAATTTATTGGTCAGTGCATTGAGTATAGGAGGACGTGTTGCAGCTTTACAGGACATTGGTTAGGCCATTTTGGACAACTGCATTCAATTCTGGTCTCCCTGCGATAGGAAGGGCGTTATGAAACTTGAAAGGATTCAGAAAGGACATACAAGGATGTTGCCAGGGTTGGAGTGTTTGAGCTACAGGGAGAGGCTGAATAGGCTGGAGCTATTTTCCCTGGAGCACCAGAGGCTGAGGGGTGACCTTACAGAGGTTTATAAAATCGTGAGGGGCATGGATAGGGTAAATAGACAAGGTCTTTTCCCCAGGGTGGGGGAGTCCAAACCTGAGGGGCATAGGTTTAAGGTGAGAGAGGAACGATTTAAAAGGGACCTAAGGGGCAACTTTTTCACACAGAGGGTGGTAGGTATTTGGAAATGAGCTGCCAGAGGAAGTGGTGGAGGCCGGTACAGTTACAACATGTAAAAGGCATCTGGATGGGTACATGAATAGGAAGGGATTAGAGGGATATGGGCCAAACGCTGGCGAATGGGACTAGATTAATTTAAGATATCTGGTCGGCATGTACAAGTTGGACTGAAGGGTCTGTACTGTGCAACTCTATGGCTCTGGTCCCCCCAGACATTCTCCATTTGTGGTCAAACATCAGTGCTTAAATAATTATTCCATGGGACGTCGATGTCATTGGCAAGAAATATGCTTACACATAACATAAAATACAATCAAAATCCATTTCAGTGTTGAAATTTGGAATTGCTAAGGAGGGATTGCTATTTTCATTATCCTCTGCTTTGTTTTTCCAGAGGGACCAAGTGGCATATGTCCTCTACAACGACCAGGTCAATGCCACCCTGACCAGTTATGGTGGACATACAAAAGGTAATGAACAATGCGTGGATTGTGGAGCTTCCTCTCAAGCTCCAGGCCAGAAGCAATGCTCTGACAGCTATGGCAAGGGCTTGTTTTTTCCTGCCTCCACTCTGCATCATTATGTATCCGCATGGAATTTGTGACTAAATCAATGTTTTCTCGAGCCTGCTGTTTACCATCCCTTGTTTCCATCCCTGATTAAGGCTGAAAAATACATCCATGGTTTTGTTACCTCTGAGCTTGACTGCTAAAGGACTCCTTGGCCACCTCTGGAATTCCGCAGTCCAAACCCATGACCACTTCCATCTCGAAGGTCAAGGGGCAGCAGATACATGGGAACACCACCCCCTGCAAGTTCACCTCCAAGCCACACACTACCCTGAGTTAGAAACATAGAACATAGAACAGTACAGCACAGAACAGGCCCTTCAGCCCACAATGTTGTGCCGACCATTGATCCTCATGTATGCACCCTCAAATTTCTGTGACCATATACATGTCCAGCAGTCTCTTAAATGACCCCAATGACCTTGCTTCCACAACTGCTGCTGGCAACGCATTCCATGCTCTCACAACTCTCTGCGTAAAGAACCTGCCTCTGACATCCCCTCGATACTTTCCACCAACCAGCTTAAAACTATGACCCCTCGTGCTAGCCATTTCTGCCCTGGGAAATAGTCTCTGGCTATCAACTCTATCTATGCCTCTCATTATCTTGTATACCTCAATTAGGTCCCCTCTCCTCCTCCTTTTCTCCAATGAAAAGAGACCGAGCTCAGTCAACCTCTCTTCATAAGATAAGCCCTCCAGTCCAGGCAGCATCCTGGTAAACCTCCTCTGAACCCTCTCCAAAGCATCCACATCTTTCCTATAATAGGGCGCCCAGAACTGGACACATATCGCTGTTTCTTCAGTGTTGCTGGATCAAAATCTTGGAATTCTCCCCCAATGGGCATTGTTGGTCAGCCAACAGCAGGTGGACTGCAGCAGGTCAAAAAGGCAGCTCATCCCCACCTTCTCAAGAGTAACCAGGGACAGGCAATAAATGCTGGGCCCAGACAGTGGTGCCCACATCCCACAAACAAATTTTTAAAAAATGTACCCATTGTCTTCATCCATCTTTCAGTCTGTTCAGCCAATCTGATATTCAGTGTTCAGATTTCTACATGGTCCTCCTTCCTCTGTCGATCTCTCAATCTGCTCCTCCAGCTCTACAACCCTCTACAATCACAACATTCTTTCGGTTCTTGTGCAGCATGTTCATTTTTCTACCTTGATCCACGACCAGACAGAAACAGAAATTGCCGGAGACACTCAGTAAGTCTGGCCACAGCTGTGGAGGGAGAGTCCTGAATAAAGAAATAGATATATATGTTGACCTTCAGAACAGGTCATTGGACACAAAACATTAACTCTGTGTCTCTCTCTCGCCACAGATGCAGCCAGATCTACTGAGTTTCTCCAGCAATTTCTTCTGTTTTTGTTTGTTTCAGTGCCCAATACAGTTTGATGCTCCTCTGCCATGTCCAGGGGCATTTGACTCTCTCAAGGTTGCTGCTGTATTCTGTACTTTTTCAGTCTTCCCTTGCCTTTGAGCCAAGACTAGAGTAATTCATGCAGTGTCAGTTGGACTGTATGAGCACTAGAAGTGTGTACTGATTAGTGCACTCTTTATTCTCAGGAATTGTCCTTTTGGATGACGTACGAGGCTTCTGGTTGGTTCACAGCACTCCGTTCTTCCCACCCAGAACTGACCAATCCTACAAGTGGCCACACAACGGAAAGAAAAACGGGCAATCTTTCCTGTGTGTTACCTACCGATATGACCAGTTTAAGGACATTGGTGAGAGAATTACTCAGCAGACGTTGCTGCTTTCCCTTCAAGATAATGTAAAGCTCCCTTGTTTGTGACTGTTAGCGATGGCACAGACTGGCATGGCTCCTCAAAACTGTCAATTTGCTCGTTGACCTGGGTTGTGCTGTACTGGAAATAGGTCAGTCAAACTCCTGGGTTATCTCTTCCTTTTTTTAAGTGGTTGGTTTGCTCAGTTGGCTGGTGATGCCAACAGTGTGGGCTGAATTCGCACACAGGCTGAGGTTACCAGAAATGACACCCCATGTCGACCTAACCCCTCACCTGGGGCACAGTGACCTCCGGGTTAAACGCCCACCAGTCGCCTCTCCCCTGTTACTGAGCAGCCCTATTGTCTGACAGGACTATAGTAACTTCACTTTTTTAAATTATTTTTTATACAAAGTATTCAGTCTAGATTCTTAACCAATTTCATTGGGCGCAGTTTAGCCCAAGAGGCCTGGGAACAGGGGATCTCCTGACCCTGTAGTGACAGGATCCTGCTGATGCTCCTGAGGATAATTGGTGAATGCGTTTTCAGAGAGAAAGGTGAGAATGTGGAACCATTGGTCACAGAGTGCTCAAGGTATAGGGCTGTAGGCATGTTTAGGAGGAAGCTGGATAAACACATGAGGGAGAAAGGGTGAGAAGGATAAGCTGATGGGTGTTCGAAGTGGGGTGGGTGGTGCTCATGTGGAGTGTGGGCTGAACGGACTGTCCATGTGGATACAGACTCAGGAGCTGGCACCTAATTCCTGTGAAATATCAACCTTCCCAACCTGAGGGAAAAAGAAAATGTTCTGAATCTGAATTGGGCTTAAATTTCTTTTTTACAAAATCCTTGCAGGTACACAGTTATTGTACAACAACCCTCATGTCTACGATCATTCGATCCCGCCCTCTTTCGCCAAAGACCTGGTCAACCTCAACAAGGCAGCGACTGGCGAAAGGCTGGAGAGGCCCCCCTGGCAGAGTAAGGTCATTCTCTCGTCAGCAGCTGGGAAACTCTTCACCAGTTTTGCAAAGAGCAGAAAATTTGGAGATGGTATGGTACTCGTCACTGTCTCTCTCTCTTTCTCCTTGATTTTCCTATTCTGCCCTCTCTCTGAAATAATCTTGGGCATTGGCTGCATACCCAACTGTTCTAGGAACTTGCTGTTTAAACCTGTCCCGTTCCTTTAGAAGTCGATTCAATAGACATCTTCGTATGCTGGCTGGATGTAAATGAAATGTGTGGGGCGGTGGGAGCAGAGTAATGGTGTGGTCTGATAGGAGACAACGTAGGGGTGTTGGCTGTTCAAGTTCCAACTGAATCTATGGCCACCACCTCCCTCAGCCTGCATGTTCCATATCCCAATAACCCGCTCAGCCTACAGAAGGGAAAAAGACTCGCTTTCCTGCTCCTCTGATGCTGCCTGACCCTGCTGTGTTCATCCAGCTCTACGCCTTGTTATCTCAGATTCTCCAGCATCTGCAGTTCCTACTGCCCCTTTGTCTTTGCTCTGTTCTTTTGCGCACCACCTTTTGATTAGTGCTGCTCTCTGCACCTTCCTGTCAATGGAAACAATTTTCCTTCTATCTAATCTAGTAAACTTCTGTATAATTTTTGAACATTTCGATTTAAACGTCCTCTTTGACCATGTGCGCCTTATGGAGAGCTCTCAATGCTGATGCACATAACACAGCAGCGCCCTGCAAAGTGTCGCCAGATGAGCTGGTGGAAGCAGATACAACAGCAGCATTCGAGAAGCACTGTTCCTGTGCTGTATTGTTCTTTGTTCTTTGTATAATTGAATGTAACTGGGGAGTTTTCCAACAGTTCTAACACGAGCTATTTAATTCCAGTTTCCTCTTTGCATCCTTCAGGTCTAGACACTAAGTCTAACCCTGATTAGAGGCTGGCAGGAAATATTGTATGCAATTTTGTAGAATGTGCAGCATAGAAACAGTCCATTCAGCCCATTGGATCCATACAAGTGCATGTGTGAGCCCTGACCACCCTTACTCCATCTCACTCTATCAACATACCCATCCATTTCTTTATCCAGTATTCATCCAGCTCCCTTTCAATAGATTTGTTATTTATTTCAACCACATTCTCACCGTTCACTTTCTTTCTCCTGCTTCGATTAGTAAATGACTGTTGTATATCGAGGGCCTGATTGGAAGAGGTAGAGATCTCATTGTTGACTGCTTCATGAACATTTCCTTGTATTGCAGATTTATACTCTGGCTGGGTGGCAGGCTCCTTTCAGAGTGATCTGTTGGTTCAGACCTGGCCAAACTCCGCGCACACTCTCCCATCCAACTGCACCATGCCGTACTCAGTGTACAATGTGAAGGTCATTACATTCAGCACGTACACTAGCTTCGAAAGCAGCATGGATCATTCCAAATGGTGTGTGACAAGGCCAGGCTCAGGTGTGAAGTGGACCTGCATCGGCGATATCAACAGAGACCAGGCGCAGGAGCACAGGGGCGGTGGAACTGTCTGCACTGATGATCCAGTCGTCTGGGATTCTTTCTCGAGCCTGGTCACGTCCTGTGAGTTCTGTGCGTGCACTTGCAGTGAGAAGTAAAGCAGGGACATGTGGGCTGGGGCTCGGACTGTGGCTTGAGAGTAAATACACAATTGTTCATTTTTACTTTGCTTTTGCAAGTCTGAGTTTACGATACTGTTTGTAGATCAGTCCATAGAGAGAACTTGCTGCCTTCTCACCCAGCCAGCTTCAGATCCAGGCCTTGTCCAAGATCCCCCACAAGCAGGCAATCATCTCTCAATCTTTCTTTCAGTTCAAAGTCTCGAATATGATACAAATCAAGCTCTGTCCTACACTCTGCAGTGGCTGGAAGGATCGTGTGGCCACTATTTTAACGGAGAGTGGGAGATCACCCCCAGTGCTCCGGCCAATATTTATCCCTTGATCAAGCTGAACCAAATTATCCAATCATTGTTGGTTGTAAGAGCTTGCTGAGCACAAATCTGCTGCCAGGTTTCTCATGTTATAACATTATAACATTTTAAGGTCACGCGGCATGTTCTAGAAATGCAAGTCATCTCTCTCATTACCTGGTTCCGGTTAGTATTCTCCTGTTTCCTTTTTCCAACTTTTGAGCTTTGAAGTGAAACACACACATCTGGCTAAAGGATTGCACGGGCTCACATCTCCCAGCTGCAGGAGAGTGTCCAGAGGGGATACTGATCCAATCAAACTTGGTACGAATTCTGCTCTTACCAACTAGTATCTTCCTCCACTAAAAATGTGACACCACAAAGCCCCACAGCTCCATGTCTATTCCCTTGCAGACATAGAAACATAAAAGGAATTGCAGAGCAGAGCACCCAAGTCACTCAGCAGCAAGTTCTGGTGTGCCTCTCTCTTGTTTGTCCTTGCTTTGCTTTGAGATCGCTGGCTTTTCTGTTTGAGTGCAATACTGATGCTGGAAACTCTACAACAGTTAACATACTTTCATATTCCCAAAGCCTGTCTACCATCCACAAGGCACGTCAGGAATGTGATGGAATACTCCCCACTTTCTGCAGCTCTGACAACACTCGAGACGCTTGACACCATCCATGACAGAGCAGTATGTTTGATTGGCACCACAGCCATGAGCATCGACTCCCACCATCCTGATGCTCAGTAGCAGCAGTGTGTACTATCTATAAGATGCACTGCAGAAACTCACCAAAGATCCTCAGACAGCTCCTTCCAAACCTGCGACCTGTACAACCTGGAAGGGCAAGGGTAGCAGACATGTGGGAACACCACCCCCTGCAAGTTCCCCTCCAAGCCACTCACCATCCTGACTTGGAAACATATCACCTTTTCTTCAATGTTGCTGGGTCAAAATCCTGGATCTGCCTGACCAACAGCATTGTGGGCCAAGTTACAGCCCATGGACTGCAGCTGTTCAAGAAGGCAGCTCACCCCCATCTTCTCCATAGGAGTTAGCCATGTGCAATAAATGCTGGCCTAGCCAATGAGGCTCACATTCCATTAAATAATTTTTACAAGTAGATTTATTGGATGTTGTTGTCCACATGCAGGCTACAGTAAACTGTTTAAATTATAGCATTGGCTCTCCTGAATCATCAATAAATTAAACACTGACTTTGTTACATAACAGAATAAATCCTTTTTAACCTGATGTTTCTACCCTGGTTTTACCGTCTATTAACTAAGTTTCGAATGTACTGCAGTATTGATGCATATAGCACGTACAAGGCACATGCAGGAAATCCTACAATCACACAGTACATAAGGAGGCTATTCAGCCCATTGTGCCTTGTGCTGGCTCTTTGAAAGTCCTCTCCCTATAGACTGACTTCCCCTGCAATTTCCACTGTTCTTGCTGCCCTGGCAAGTGTTCCTGTTTCCAGTACCACTCAATTCCCTTTTCAAAAAGATATTCCTTAACTTCCTCCACTACGGTGGCATTTTGGTAATGTCACTGGGCTGGTGAGCCAGACCTCCCAAACTAATGTTCTGAAGACGTAGGTTCAAATCTCACTACGGCAGATGGTGATTCAATAAACTCTGGAATTTTAAAACAAAACATGTCATAATTGTCAATTCTGGTAAAATCTCATCTGGGTCACTAATGTCCTTCAGGGAAAGAAGTGTGCCAACCTGGCCAACTCTGGTCTACGTGTGAGCTTAGACCCACACAATGTAGTTGACTCCTAATGACCCTGGATGTGGCCCTGGCAAGCCATTCAGGTCAAGGGACAATTCGGGATGAGCCAGTGACACCATGAGCAAAATCCTTAAAAACTTATTTCGGGCCACACTTTCCTCATTGAGCGAGAAAAGACTTTCTCACCTCGTCACTCCATTCTAAGATTATAAAGAGATCTTGATCAATTGGGCCAATGGGCTGAGGAGTGATGGATGAAGGGTAACTCTTTGAAGTTTGTGTCATAAGAAGGCATTTGGCACGATTGCCTTCATTGTTCAGTCCTTTGAGCATAGGAGTTGGGACATCACATTGACGTTGTATAGGATGCTGATGAGGCCTCTTCTGGAATTTGGGGGCAGTCTGAGAGTGAAGTGGGAGGGGGTTAGGGGGTGTCTAAAGAGTGACGTGGGAGGGGGCTGGGAGGGTGTCTGAAGAGTGAAGTGGGAGGGTGTTGGGAGTGTCTGAAGAGTGAAGAGGGAGGGGGTTGGGGGTGTGTGAGGGTGAAGTGGGAGGGGGTCAGGGAGTGTCTGAAGTTGAAGTGGGAGGAGTTTGGGGGGAATGTGTGTGAGGGTGAAGTGTGAAGAGATTTGGGGGGAGTCTGAGAGTAAAGTGTGAGGGGATGGGGCAGTCTAAGCATGAAGTTGCATGGTTTGGGGGTGTCTGAGGGTGAAGTGGGAGGGTTTGGTGTTGTCTGAGGGTGAAGTGGGAGGGTTTGGCATTGTCTGAGGGTGAAGTGGGAGGGTGTTAGGGGCCGTCTGAGGGTGTTAGGGGGAGTCTGAGGGTAAAGTGGGAGGTGTTGGGGGGAGTCTGAGGGTAAAGTGGGATGGGTTTGGGAGGTATCTGAAGGGTGAAGTGGGAGGGGGTTGGGGTGAGTCTGAGAATAAAGTGTGAGGGGATGGGGCAGCCTGAGGGTGAAGTGGGAGGGTTTGGGAGTGTCTGAGGGTGAAGTGGGAGGGGTTAGGGATGCCTGAGGGTGAAGTGGGAGGGGGATGGGGGCTGTCTGAGGGTAAAGTGGGAGGGGTTTGGGAGGTATCTGAAGGGTGAAGTGGGAGGGGGTTAGGGGGTGTCTGAGGGTAAAGTGGGAGGGATTTGGGGGGAACGTGTGTGAGAGTGAAGTGTGAAGGGATTTGGGGGGAGTCTGAGAGTGAAGTGTGGGGGGGATGGGGCTGTCTGAGGGTGAAGTGGGTGGGGGTTGGGGGGAGTCTGAGGGTAAAGTGGGAGGGGTTTGGGAGGTATCGGAAGGGTGAAGTTGGAGGGGGTTAGGGGGTGTCTGAGGGTAAAGTGGGAGGAATTTGGGAGGTATCTGAAGGGTGAAGTGGGAGGGGGTTAGGCGGTGTCTGAAGGGTGAAGTGGGAGGGGTTTGGAGGGTGTCTAAGGGTGAAATGGGAGGCGCTGGGGGGGGGAAGGGAGAGAGAGGGTGCAGTGCGCCAACGGTCCTCCAGAGGGCGCTGTCCTAGCAACGGGGCTGCGCTGCCTCTCAACCGAACTCCCTGGCGACCGCTGTGATGGACATGAGGAATCAACCAATGAGCGGCCGGACCGTGGGCGACGTTGACCAATGAGAATCGGGATCTTGCCGAGCCCAGCAGGTTGGGTTGCGTGGGGGAGGGGAAAGAAAATGGCGCCGAGCTGGAACAAGCGCCCGACTGCGAGGAAGAAAAGCAATGTCCTGAGGAATTTATCCCGGCTGAAGGTACTGGAATGGGGCAGCAAGACAGGCTCAGTTAACAATAAATGTGCCTTTTTCTGGGTGAATCCCTCCCTCGGTAAGACGGGGGGGAGGTGGGGAAAGAGGTAGAAATAGCCCCAACCAGTCCCTCTCACCCACACAGCAACATCCTCAAATAAAAATCACCAAAATGGAATAATTAATCACTTTGTCTTGACCAGGGCTGATGATAATGCTTTTTTTTTATTGCAGTCGGGTGCAAATCTTGTAGAGCACCCGTAAACTGTGGTCACCCTCATCATGTTATATTAAATTGGCCCAATTCATTTCAACTGCAAATCAGTGCCCCTCATGCCCTTTAAATATTTCTCCTCTCACCTTAAAAATATGCCACCTCGTTTTGAACCCCCCCCCCCATCCTAAGGAAAAGATCCTTGTGATTCATCTTGCCTCTGCACCTCATGTTTTATCAACCTCCATAAGGTCACCCCTCAACCTCCTACGCTCCATTAAAAATAGTCACAGCCTTTCCAGTCTAACTTCATTTTTCAAATTCTCCTTTCCCAGCAAAGTCTTGGTAGATCATTTCTGAAGCAATGTCTTGGTAAATCATTTCTGAACCCTGTCTAGTTTACTAATATCCTTCCTATTAATGGAGTGAACAGAACGCCACATAATGTTTCAGAAGAGACCTCCAGCTCCTATAATCAAAGTTTTGTGCATTGAAGGCAATTGTGGTAAACATCTTCTTAACTACTGTGTCAACCTGTGATGCAAATTTCAAAGAATTATGCACCTAGCCTGGGACTTTCAGTTCTTCAACACTACCCAGAGCCCTACCATTAATCATTATAGGTCCTGTTGTTGTTTGTATTATTAAAATGCAATACCACACATTTATCCAAATTAAACTCTGTCTGCCACTCTTTAGCCCAATGACCCAATTGACCAAGATCTCTTTGTAATATTCGATAACCTTCTTCACTGTTCACTATACCAACAGTATTGGTGTCTACAAATTTACTAACCATGCTTCCTGTATTCTCATTCCAAATTGTTTATGTAAGTGACTAACGGAAGTGGACCCTGTACCGATCCTTGTAGAACACTGCTGGTTGCAACCTCTAGTCTGAAAAACAACCCTCCACCGTCATGTTGTCTCTTACCATAAAGCAAATTTTGTATCCAGTTGGCAAGCTCACCCTTAATCTCATATGATCTAACTTTACTAATTTGTCTTCCATGCAGAACCTTGTCAAAGGCTTTTCTAAAGTCCAAGTAAACAACGTCAAACGGCCTGCCTTTATCAATCTTTTCCGTTACTTCATTTAAAAACTCAATCAAGTTAGTGAGACGTGGGATCATTGAGTGGCAAAAATAGCCTCGTTATTGAGCATCTGCAGTGGCATAGTTCAACAATGAAAATCCAAAGTTCCATTTAGAGTAGCATCTTATATACACAGTTTTTACATACATTAAATTTTTAGCACTATGGTGTCACATAGTTGTATTGTTGTACCCAAGTTTGCGTGACATCCGACCTGGGGGAGCAGGTGATAGTTTAAGCACTTGCTAAAAGTGACTGTTACTCCTGATGGGATTAGAAGGTCCATTCAGTCTGAGTTTGCATAATTAAGAGGTGTTAGTCCTTTTGTCTTTAAAGTTAGTCTTGTCCTTTCTGTCATAGCTACAATGTTCCACCTCCACATTCCCATGCATGCCCTGTCCTTTCACAAACTTCAGTGTGTTTAATCATTCAGAATTTTTAAAAAATCATGGGATGTGTGTATTGCTGGATTTAGCATCTATCACTAATTTCCCTTTAGGACATTGGTAGTAAACTGCTACAGTTCATCTGTTGGTGTGTACAGAATGCTGTTATGAAGGAAGTTCCAGGATTTTGACCAATGTCAGTGAATATTTGTGATATATCTCTACGTTAGGAGGGTGTGTGGCCTGAAGGGGCTATTGCAGGTGGTGGTGTTCCCCTGTGTCCACTGCCCTTGTTCTCCTTTGAGATAGTAGAAGTGTGGGTTTGGAAGATACTCTTGAAGGTGCCTTCTTGAGTTGCTGCAGTGCATCTTGTAGATGGTGCACATTGCTGTCACTATGCATTGGTGGTGGTTGGTGCTTTGTCCTGGATGCTGTTGACCTCTTGAGTGTTGGAGCTGCAATCAGCCAGGAAGTGGAGAGAATATTTCATCATACTCCTGACTTGTGCTTTGTTGCAGATAGGCAGGAAGTGAATTACTCATTGCAGAATCCTTAGCCTGTGACCTGCAGTCGTAGTCACTGTATTTATATGGCTGCTGCAATTCTGGTCAGTGGAAATCTCAAAGATGCTTATGGTGGGGGATTTCATTGATTTACAATGCTATTGAATGTTGAGTGTCGATGTTTAAATTCTTTCTTGGGGACGGTCATTGTTTGGCACATTTGTGGCATGAATGTTACTTCCTACTTACCAGTTCATTCTGAGTGCTGTCCAAGACTTTGAGTTTGGCCGTGGACTGTTTTGGTATCTGAGGAGTTGCATCACATAGTACTGCTCACTGTCTGTCTGTGACAGTACTGTGCATTTAAGAGACATGATCTGATCCGTTTTGCATGCAGAGCTGGTTTGTCACAGTGGTGCCGAGATGTTTTCTCCCATCAGGCAGTTTGTAAACAGCTTTGGGTTTCTCCGAGTGTGTTTTTTTAGGCTCACATAAGAGGGCTTTGACATTGCTTTCACATGATTTGTTTTGTTAGCTGCTAGAGGGGATGTTAGAGTTCTCTCTGGTGCTTGATTGAAGATTTAGGCAGAGCTTTCCTCTTAGAAATCGAAAGAGGCAGATTGTTTTGTTCAGTGATAACAAGGTGTAGAGCTAGATGAACGCAGCAGGCCAAGCAGCATCTTAGGAGCAGGAACGCTGACGTTTCAGGCCTAGACCATTCATGATGAAGGGCCTAGGCTCGAAACGTCAGCTTTCCTGCTCCTAAGATGCTGCTTGGCCTGCTGTGTTCATCCAGCTCCACGCCTTGTTATCTTGGATTCTCCAGCATCTGCAGTTCCTATTATCTCTGATATTGTTCTGTTCAGTGTTTCCTTCTGCTGCACTGGAGAGAGATAGCATTTCAGAAAACTGTTTTACTGCATTGCACTTTGCCAAAGGGTGTGTTTGTGGGATGCTGCCTATGTTGGAACAATTGACGATTAGTAGTTGAATAATGCATTATCTTGTTCAGTATGTCAACAAAGTAAAATTGTACCTGTTCTTTGTTGCATTTTAATTGCGTTGTAAGAATAAAGTGTGAATTCATTAAAACTGGACCAATCGAATCAAATCTGGAACAGAGTGCCTTACACTTGCGTTTGAAATAAAATAAAAGTTAGGATGTAGGCTATCTCCAGAATATATTTTGGGGGAAGCCTGTCTGGCCTCTAACATATGTCTGTCCCTATTCCTGACTTCTTAATGGAAGGAAAGTCATAAGGCAACTGAAAATATTTGGCTTAGGATGCTACCCTTCAGAACTTGTGCAGGCATGCCCTGGGACTCTGAGGTCATTGACCTCCATCAACCACAGCCACCTTCCCTTGTTAGGTTTGATTCCAACAATTGGAGAATGCCCCCTCCAATTACAGATGTACCATAGAAAGCATTCTCTCTGGGTGCATTACAGCTTGGTATGGCAATTGCTCTGCCCAGGACTGTAAGAAACAATAGAAAGTTGTGTGCACAGCCCAGACCATCTTGAAAGCCAGCTTCCCATCTGTGGATTCCATTTACATTTCTTGTTGCTGCAGAAAGGCTGCTAGCATTATCAAAAGGCTTCTCCCACCTTGGTAATACTGTCCTGTGACGACTTCTGTCAAGCAGAAGATACAGGAGCTTGAGCACTCACCAACAGGTTCAAGAACAGCTTCTTCTGTCCTGTTGATAGACTGCTGAATGGGCCTGTCTAATTTCACATCTAATGTTGACCTTGCTTTTGTGCACCTCCTCTACAATTGTCAACTCATAAGCCTCGCTCTGTCTATGTCCTTGTTTTGTTATGATCTGTCTGTATTGTTCATAAAAGCAAAACTTTTCACTGCGCTTAGGTACATGTGGCTACAATAAACCATATCAAAATCAAGCCAGTTTCCATTGATGCCAAGCTTAAAGGCATGCTCTGTCAAATGTTGCCTGGATGACAAGCCAGTCACACATATCACCTCTTAAGTTCAGCTCGTTTATTCATGTTTAGGCCAAGGTGGTTATGAGGCCGGGAGCATGAACGTAAATGAGTAGGTTATTGCAGGATGAATGCTGCTTAATAGCACTGTTGATGACCACTGGTACCACTTTGTTGATTGACGGTAGATTGACAGGGTGACACTTGGCTGGATTGTATTCAGAATCTGAAGAACGATTTGGCTCATATCAGTCAGTGCAAGGCATTTCAACTCAACTCCACATGGAGTAACTGAAACATTAACGTATGTCTATAGAAATAGAAAATGGTAAACACCTGAGGAACAAAAGAATATGCTGATGAGCTGAGATGAGGTTTCTGTGAAGCATGGGCATTGATGTGGGCCAAACAGCCTGTTTCTGTGCTGTAGACTGTCATAAATAGAGTGTCTTTGAACTGCAGCAAAGAAAATTGATTCTGTATCATGACTAGAATATGCCTTAAGTATTTCCAGCGCACTGTACCTGTAAGCAGCAGTAAGAGGAGGTGCTATAAATAAGTTAATTAATAATCCTGTGATCATTGCCTCATCATATCCTCTTCAGCGTGTCTCCATTGGTCGGAGTCTGGACTGGAAAGTATTTTTTGGATCAGGTCATAACTACACAATTTAAATTGGCTAATAATACTTAGTGGTACAACTAAGAGAGTGACACACTGTCAAAGTGCCATCTTGACGGGACATGTTGAACCCAGGCCTTGCTTGCTGATTCGTGCTGATGCTACAGTACAAACAGGAGATGCTCTCATCATACAAATGTTTTTCCCTTGGCCTGTGCCACGTATATTTGAGTCACAGTTAATGGGATGTTGAATTTGTAGAATGTTTTCTGCATTTGCCTGTGCACATCAAAAATGAAATCACTGTGTAACCTGCTACAGCCACGCAAGTGTTCGGCACTAAATGGTGCAATGGATGAGATAATAGTGGTTCACTTCTGGAACCCGGGTTTTAAGTCCATTCTTTTTCAAAATGAGTTTGGGTAGTTTTTGAGTGAAAAGTCTTGGTGGTGTGTCCCCTCCCCACTCTGGATTTAAGTCCCATTTCAAGATAGACGATCAAGGAATGTGTACTCATAACGTGGCCAAACTGGTTGACTTTCGATCTGTAAATCCTTCTAACACATGGCATGTATTAGGGGTGGAGTTTCCTGGTCACCCAGGTGCTGCAAAGAAATTGGAGGCTCTACCATCACCAGCCGTAGCTGTTAAATGCTGTTTGCATGTAAAAGTGTTTGTAGAATCTGGCTGTGTGCCCATATTGGTTTCTGTTTCCTAATGCAGTGATTATATTTAAAAATAACTGCGTTGGTTGTGAAATGCTTTGGGTTATCCCAGTAGTTGTGAAATACAGTATAGAAATGCCCTGCAGAAATTCACCAAGGCTCCTTTAATGATATCTTTTAAACCCACAACGTCGAGGAGCCAGAAGGACTTGGGCAGCAGATGCACGGTGCTCTACCACCTGCAAGTATCTGCCACTGCAACCCCTCAAAAAAAACACTCACTATCTCTTGGAAATATCTTGCCCTTTCTTCTTCTTCGTTGAATCAAATGTCCCTCCAGCCAAGGACTGCAGCAGTTTGAGAAAGCAGCTTGCAACTTCTGAAAGGCACCTAGGGCTATGCAATAGAGGTTTTCCCAGCCAGTGACACCCTCATTTATTCTCTGAATAAATTGTAAAAAAGAGAAATGTGGACTAGGGTCTAGGCCCGAAACGTCAGCTTTTGTGCTCCTGAGATGCTGCTTGGCCTGCTGTGTTCATCCAGCCTCACATTTTATTATCTTATATGTGGACTTGCCTTATCTTTTTATTTTCCCATCCAGTCATCTTACTGATGGTTTTCTCTCGATTACCAGTTGGTTTAAATTTTAATAACTGCAGAACTTTAAACTGTCAAAAGCAAGTTTAGCTTAATAAAAATATTTTTAAAATTAGCAAACTTCTCCAGACCTATTTGAGCGTGAGGAGTTGCAATTTAGGTGCCATTCATGTCGGACATGATTTGCTCCAAGTCTTTTTCTATTCTGATAAATGCATCATTGGCTTCTGTTGATTCTGAATGCAGGTTTTAATGAACACATGTGCTATGAAGATACTTGTTTCGTAACCAGGAATTATATATTATAGTACTGACTTTGCAGCAGGGAATTACTCGTGACATTATCAGGATGCTGTAGAGGCTCGTACTTGCGCTGATTAAATTTATTAATTAAAAGCTGAGCTTAGGAGTTCCATCAAGTTAGTTTGGTCTGATAGAATCTTCTTGATCATTTCTGTTTTCTCCTGTTTGACCTAGAGTACATTGTGGGAGGCTAGGGAAGAAATTGCAGAGATTTTTGCTTCACCTTTAGCCACCGGTGAAGTTCTGGAGGATGGCTAATGTTGTTCCATTGTTTAAGAAATGTAGCAAAGACAAGCCAGGGAAGTACAGGCCAGTGAGCCTGACATCAGTGGCAGGCAAGTTTTTGGAGAGGATACTGAGGGACACATCAACCAACATTTGGATAGTCAAGGTCTGATTAGAGGTAGTCAGCATGGATTTGTGTGTGGGAAGTCATGTCTGACAAATCTTCGTTTTTCAAAGGGATAACCAAGAGGATAGATGAGGGTAGGGCAGTAGATGTTCTCTATATGGACTTTAGTAAGGCTTTTGACAAGGTTCCACACGGCAGGCTAGTCATGAAGGTTAGGTCACGTGGGATCCAGGGAGAGCTGGTTAATTGGATTCAAAATTAACTTGATGGTAGGAGGCAGAGGGTGATGGTTGAAGGTTGTATCTCGGCCTCAAGACCTGTGACTAATGGTGTGCCACAGGTGTTGGTGCTGGGACCTTTGTTCTTTGTGATTTACATAAATGATCTGGGTGTGAATGTATTAGGCATGATTAGTAAGTTTGTGGATGATACAAAATTAGGAGGTATCGTTGATCGTGAGGAAGGTCATAAAAAAATTACAGAAGGATGTTGATCACATGGAGAAGTGGGCTGAGGATTGACAAATGCAATTCCATACAGATAAGTGTGAGGTATTGCATTTTGGGAAGTCAAACCAAGGTAGGACTTGTACAGTAAATGCTAAGGTTCTGAGAAGTGTTGTGACCTAGGTGTACAAATACATAGTTCATTGGAAGCTGCCTCACAGGTAGACACGGTGGTGAAAAAGGTGTTTAGCATACTGGCCTTCGTCGGTCAGGGCGCTGAGTATAGGAGTTGAACATTATGTTACAGTTGTATAAGTCTTTGGTGAGGCTGCATTTGGAGTATTGTGTAAAGTTTTGGTCACCCTGTTATAGGAATGCCATAGTTAAATTGGGAAGTGTGCAAAGAAGATTTATGAGGACATTACCAGTAGGCATGAGCTATAGGGAGAGGTTGACCAGGATAGGACTTTAATCCTTAGAATGTAGGAGAATGATGGGTGACATTATTGAAGTGTATAAGCTCACGAAGGACTTCGATAGGACGAATGATGTAGTTGTTTTCCCAGAGATGGGGGATTGAGCATAAGTTTAAGGTTAGAGGGGATAGATTTAAGAAGAACCTGAGCAGCAACTGCTTCAAGCAGAGAGTGGTACTGATATGGAATGGGCTGCCAGAGAAAGTGGTTAAGGCAGATGCAATAGCAACATCTAAAAACATTTGGATAGGCACATGGATTTGAAGGGTTTAGAGGGATATAGACCAAATGCCTGCAATTGGAACTAGCTGAGTGGGCACCATGGTCAGCATGAGACAACAAGGTGTAGAGCTGGATGAACACAGCAGGCCAAGCAGCACCTTAGGAGCAGGAAAGCTGACATTTCGGGCCTAGACCCTTCATCAGAAATTCTAAGATGCTGCTTGGCCTGCTGTGTTCATCCAGCTCTACGCCTTGTTGTCTCAGATTCTCCAGCATCTGCAGTTCCTAATATCTCTGATACCATAGTCAGCATGGACCAGTTTGAGCTGAAGGCCCTGTTTCCATGCTGTGTTACTTTGACTCTTTGACTCGAATAGGGCAGTGACGTGATGAGGAATGAGTGGACATTGGGTTCCCAGTCCCAGTTTAACTTACGTTTTCTTTTACCCAGCAGCTTGTTATCCAGTTGGGTGAGGTGAAGGACTGTGTGAAATCACAGGTAGAATATCAAGCCATTTGAACCCAGTCCTTGTCCAAAGGCATACTGATTGTCATGTTCTAATGACAACAAATAGATGTACCATTTTCTTTCTTTGACAGATAACTGGCCAATTCTCGCACCGAATGTTCCAAAATTTGCCTCCCATTCTTTGTGTTCCCCTGAAGAATATTGTGGATGATGATTTTTTACTAGCTGGGTATGTAAGCTATTTGCTAAGATATTTTCATTTAAGCTATTCAAACCTTTCTTATGTGTGTAAGAAGAGTTTGTGTCATTCATTGACTTGATTTGACTTGAGGAGAATGCAAGGCCCCAGGCTCTTGTCATTATTCTGTGAGATACCAATGTATTCATCTGCAACATTGTACCGTTCTATGCAGGCACTAACCCTTAATTTTAAACAGGCTTCTGCCCACGGAGAAATGATTTTTCGGAACAAATGAATTTGTTTTGCTCTAGAATCTCATGGCATAGTGAATAGCCCCAGGCAACATATGGAGATTGAACAAACTCTCCAGTATTTGGATCTTAACATCAATTTCTTTAATTGTCTGTCTCTGTGGTACAAAGGTTTCTGAACTGAATAGCTTTCTCTTACTGGGTGCTCCATTAAAATTGCAGACTGTTTCATAATGGTAACACGTAATGTTCCAATTTCAGATTTCACCTCAAATCTGTACAAAACTGCACGTGCGGTGTCAGTGACAGACAACACTTCAGCATGTAGTTTCTCTCACTGTGTTTATGGCAGGGCTACAATCTCCTGGGAGCTTATTGCACATTCTCAGGACTGTTGGATTTGAACTTTGACCACCTAATTATGCAACTTAACTCAGTTACTTGTATGTAAGTAGATATGTTTGAATTTAGCTGGTGGGTAAGTGAGAAAACAGGGAGGCTATTCAGCCCCTCAAACCTATTCTGCTATTCCTTATATAATGGTTGACCTGATCAAGCGAGCCTCACATATCAGGAAGATGCCACTTTCAATTCCTGGTCTGTGCTGAGTGAGCTGATCTTGGGTGGGCAGAAGTACTTAAGCTGGAATAGAGTTCAGGTCCCTGATATTAGACAGAGAAAAATAATTATTTTTCCAAATGTACAATACAATGACTACTATAGGATGTAGCTGGACTTTACACTGAATGAAGATAAGGCCAATTTCAGTACGGTGGCACAGTGATTAGCACTGCTGCCTCAGCACCAGGACTCTAGGCTCGATTCCAGCCTTGGGCGACTTTGTGTGGCGTTTACATATTCTCCCCGTGGGTTCCCTCCAGGTTCTCCAGTTTCCTCCCATAGTTCAAAGATGTGCAGGCTAGGTGGATTGGCCATGCTAAATCGCCTGTAGTATTCAGGAAGGTGTAGATTAGTTGAGTTATAGGGGTGGGTGGGATGCTCTGAGGTTTGGTGTGGACTTGTTGGGCCGAAGGGCCTGTTTCACACTGTAGGGATTCTATTTATATATATATATATATATATGTATATTTATATATACGCACACACTCAAAATAATTCAATGAAACTTGTCAAGTAAAGGTGAATGGAGAAAGTGTGTTCCTCCCTGCAACTCATGAGAAAAGCAGTCAAAGGTCGACTGTGTGGAGCTGTACCTGAGCAAACAACCAATGCCTTCAGGTGAGGTAGAGGCACACCCAATAATTGGTGCTAGAATTTAACAAGCAGATTTCGTAAATGTCTGAATATTTTCTTGGACTTCACATGCCTGAAAATCTCTTCTCTATTAATCAGGAATTGTAACGTTCGTTTGTATTTTGTTTAGTTTAATCTATCTCCATGTCCCTTTTCTCCTTCCCATACCTCAGTCACATATTCCTTGGCTTTACAAAATGTGGTCGGTATGTGCTGTCCTACACTCGGGATGTACCAGAGCAGGATATTGACGAATTACCATACTATGTGTATTACTTGTACTGGTGGAAGTTCAACATTCATGACAAGTTGAAAAAGGTGTGTAACAAAGGTTTCCTTGTAAATAAAGTGCTCTAACCTCCAGTGCTGAACTGTATTGATATTGTCCATTTTCTATATCTCCTAGTCTTGTGTTAATCAATTTTAGCTTCTCAATAATGACTTAGCGTGTCATTAAAATATTAGAAGTTCGAGATGTTTCACAAGCAAATATCAAACAAGCTTGACACTAAATCACCTAAGAAGCTATTAATAGAAATGAAGAAGTTTGGCTAAAAGAGAATATCTTCAAAAACAGGAAGGAAAAAGAGAGAGAGATTTGAGGGTCAGATGGGGCGTAAAGAGAATAAAAGATTCCTGTTACTTTTTAAATAAATCAATATTTAACATTAACAAGACATGCAAAATGACAACCTACTATGTTTCTTTGTATCACCGCTTATCAAAGTTTCAGATGTTCTTTTTCTAGTATACATAACAGCACTTTATAAAGAAACGAACAAACCCTAATACAATTAGGTAGATGACTGCTGTTATCCACCCGTTTCAGTTTGGAAATGCTTTCTCTGGCGTTGCTTTAACTTGTCTTGTTGGTTGGCCGGAGGGCATCAAGACTTCCTGATCACATGGGCTTCTGTTCCTGGTGGTATTCCCGGTTTGTGCAATCAATTTTGTCCTTGTTAAACTATGCTCTCTGACTTGCATTCTGTCGCATTTTGGATTGCTACTATTTGATCATCCTTCTTATTAATAACATTTCTTTCTTATCTTCATAATCTCTTTGAAAGGGCATGTTCACTACTGCTCCCAGTGTTTGAGCTTACAATGCATTTCTTGCCTTCCAACTTTGTACTTCATGTTTGCAATCCACGGATGTAACCTCCTGCCCTCATCCAACTTGTATATTTTTCAGTGGCTATTTCTGCTCTTGTACTAGTCACATTTCCCCATTGACTACCTCCTTCTGATAAACATTTGACTTTAGTAGTTAATTTAGGCAGTTGTCCTTTGGGACCAATGGCCTCGTTAATGATCTGAACAGAACTGTCTGCCTTTGGACAGTCATTTGCAGCAGTTTGATCCATTTGGTGTGCAGTCATCAGCTGAGAGAGGTAGTTGTTGCCTCATTGTTTTCTAAAACTCCTTCAGATTCTGAAAATCTGCAACCCATACCAAGCAATACTGAAGAGTGTAACTGAATGGTCTGATTCGCAGGCTGTACAGTCTTTTTTTTGCCTTTACCAAAAACCTACAGAGCTCTCCATTCTTTAAGACCCTCTCCTGTATAATAAACCTTATCTCCCTGGTTGAAGCTGGTTTCTGATAGCCTTTCTTTCTGTCTTAGTGTGCCAAATTCTTTGAGACTTCAGCTTCAATGAAAGCCTTTCTATCTGCATACAGTGCATTCAAACACTCCATAAAAATCAATCTACTTTCAGAACCTTCCCAAGCTGGGGATTGATCACTTTTTGCTGAGGGAATTTCAGTATTCCTGCCAAAAAGTAACTGATATAGACTGTATCCTGGAACCATCTACAGCAAATTCTTAGCATTGATTGACAGCTGACACTAGTGCAGCTTATAGCTTATAGTTTGGCTGATCTGCCAAATTTTAACCATTTATTACTGTGTAGTTCCTTTCACATATCCCATTGCTGAAAGGGCTTTCTCCTGCTGTAGTCAGAACTATTATGTTCATATTTGCGCACACATTTCCTAGTTTGTGCATTAGCAATCTCCTGTCCCTCATTGTTGGTATGAAATTTTGTTGATGGTCCAAGCCAAATCGCCATTTGCTTTTTCAGTACCATAACCAAGTTATTTTCCCATCTTTACTCTGTATTATTGTTGGAAAAACAACACCTGGTTGCCAGATTTTCAAAATGTAAAATGAAATTTTTTTTTTCATCTCATGCCGCTAAATTCATAACAGCTACCTCTTTAAAATCATGTTACTAGGAGCAGACTTACTATTGGTCATGATATTTCTTGCATAAATCACACACATCGCATCTTGTCCATGAGCTTATCCTGCCCATGTCCCTGTGCGTATGTGCTTGCTATGTTTAACTGCATATTCAGTTTAGAAACATAGACACCATTCTGGAGTACTCAACTGTGCAAGAAACACAAATATTTTAAAAATAATTTTTGTTGTTGAACTTTAGGTGAGGCAAGTGCACCTTTTCAAAGATCAGGAAGTGTACAGCGATTTGTATCTCACAGTGTGTGAATGGCCAAGCGACCCCTCAAAGCTTATCGTATTTGGGTTCAAGTGAGTATTCATGGCAACATTTAGGAGGTCCTTCAGCCTGTCCAGCTTGACCTGTTATTCAGTTAGATCCTGGCTAATTTGTATTCACTCTGTCTACCTGTCTTGATTGAATGTTCCACGCCTACTAGAAAATTATCACTCTCTCTACTTTTAAAATTTCAATTGACCCTCCAGTTGTGACAGCTTTCTAGGTGGGAGCAAGTTCCAGATTCCCACGACTATCTGTGTGAATTGACCTTACGCAGAACAGCCTAGCTCAGATTTTAAGGTGGTGCCTCCTTGTTATGGGCTTAATTAACCTAGCCATGTTCTCATTCTGATGAATCTCAGCCCTCTGCATCACCTTCAAGGTCAATGTATCTTTCCTGAGGTATGGTACTTGGACCTGACTGCATTTTCAGTGGAAATGATATTTGTGCAGTTGATGTTCCTACTTTGACACTGATGCATTTAATGCTATTTAAAGGAGGGAGTTACTGCTGTGCCCTAGTCAATTTTCTTCCTAAAACAACGTATCCAAGACAGATTAACCCGTTGTTTCCTTTTTGTGGAATCCTGTTGATCTGGGATATTTTGTACAGTTTACCTTTTTCTCCTTTTCTGTTTTATCCTTTACCATAGAATTCCAGACAACTGTGGCTGACTGATTTGTTTGTTATGAGTGCTAGGTGTAGGGTCAGGAGGAGTATGGCTGGAGTCTTTGTCCTTCCTCCAGCAATTTTTTCTAATGTACCATATAATGTTTCCATCTCATTATATGAAAACAAAATTTGGTTTCCTTTTAATCTAGCATCCGTTCAGTGAATGATCTGCTGATAAACATGGTGATGAGTGATGAGAACGATCGAGATATTTATATTACAACAGTTGCTACACCGCCACTTGCATTCTGTCCTGACTGCAAGGACATGGCTTTGCTTAATGCAGGTATGCAGAAAGTCTTTTTCCTCCCAATAGGATACCTGTTAAAGCTATGTTACGTTACTTTGCCCAAACCTAACATGTTATTACGTGTTTTACAGATGAGCAGAATGCCTATTGTCTACAGCATGGCTTCATGCTTCACACAAAGTACCAAGTGGTGTATCCCTTCCCCACATTTCAGCCTGCCTTTCAGCTCAAGAAAGATGGAGTGGTGTTACTCAACACCAGCTACTCTCTGGTGGCTTGTGCTATATCTGTAAACACAACAGGTATGCCATAATTGTTCATTTAGGAAATAAACAGTATGTATGAATGAGCTAGTTACAGGTACAGAAGAGGTTCCAAGTTATTTCCATTCAGGCAGAAATATTCCTCTCCGTTCTTTGAAGCAGCCAGTTGGTTTCTATTTGCACTGCTGTTTCTGGGCATCTCCTTAAGGGTCGGCTGTGACTCATTGCCAATGCTCAATGATCATAGGATCAAATCCCATCCCTGAGACCTGAGTGTGTTTTGTCAGTTTTATCACGTTGCTGTTTGTGGGAGCTCACTCTGCGCAAACATCCTGCTATACTTCCTACAGTAGAATAGCAATGGCAACTGAAAAGGACTTCAGTGGCTCTAGGACATTTTGTGATGTCCTAAGCTTGTGATAAGTATGCTATAAATGCAAAGATTTTTGCTTTTTATCATGAGAGTGACAATCACATTTTTTAAATGTACAAATACATCTGTGCTATACTCCATCAGTACTTCGTAAAATTTCTTTATGGTCACTCTTAGAATCTGGGTGTAAATACCATCTGTGTCATTTTGGACATTGTAACTGTCCCCAGTCATGTTCTTACTCTGGTCCATCCACAGGGGATGGTATGGTGTCTCAGTGGTTAGCACTGTTGCCTCACAGTGCCAGGGCCCTGGGTACGATTCCAGCCTCAGGTGACTGTTTGTGTGGAGTTTGCACATTCTCCACGTGTTTGGGTAGGTTTTCACTGGGTGCTCCGGCTTCCTCCCACAGTCCAAAGGTATGCAGGTCAGGATGGATTGGCCATGCTAAATTGCCCATAGTGTCTAGGGATGCATAGGTTAGATAAATTTGCCATGGGACATGCAGAGTTACAGGGATACAGAAGGTGGATAGGGTTAGGGTTAGGTCTGGGTGGGATGCTCTTCTGAGGGTCAGTGTGAACCTTTTGGGCCAAATGGCCTCTTTCCACACTGTAGGGATTGTGTAATTGTAGGATTCTATGATTCATATGCATCAAATTCCATCAGAGTCATTGGCTTTCCCCTGTCTAACCTGTGGCCACTGTGATTGATTGTCATGCCTTAGTTGCCATATCCAGCTGAAGTCATGTAACTCAGCAATGTTGGTAAAATTTACCCGATTGATGAAAATAACAGGAAGCAAAAGACCCTTTGTCCCATCAAGTCTGCTTTATATTCTGGCTGAAATGCCACAACAAAATGCTTCTTATCCTTTTAGCCATTGGTAGAGGCAAAATAATCAGAGGGAAACACAGGATTACAGAGGTACCTGTTTGGTGATTGGTTCCAGTTCAAGAGATCACCTGTGTTTTTATAGCAAAGTTTATGCACCACTTTAACCGGATGTTCACTTCAGATTTATTTGACAACGGTTCTTGGTTTTCTGTGTTTCAGATGAGAAAAGGCAGATTCTGTACAGTAAGAGTAATGAAAACACTGCACCTCCACATCATTCTGAGCTAGATCCTAGTCTTATGTTGCCAATAATGGATGGTGTCATGTCAAATTATCATCAGTGTAAAGGTATAAATCATCCTTCATCCAGTGACGGAGGGCCAGACTGCATCCTTCGCAAAGCTGACCCTAATAGCTGTGTGCGCACTGAATACTGTCCTGAGGAAATGCTGAGCTGGGAATTGAAAAGCTCGAAGCATGGCGAACTGGCAGCATGTAATGCTTCCCACAGTGACCGATCCTCTGCCGCCGGTAAAGCGAAGGAGTTTGCAGCTGACATTTTTAGGCGAGCCAGAGCTGCCACGAGCACCGTGGAGGCACTGGATAGTTTAAGCCAAGCTGAGTCCAAACCAAGGGAAGGTGTTCTACAAGGGATAACCACAGATGACTGTCACAGGGTCCTTAATACGCAGAGAAATGAGATGTCCGATTTCACCCTCTCCTCTTGTTCTTCCAAAGCAAAGTCAGAGATTCAGTGTTCCGGTTGTGTTGCAGACACCTCTGACTCTGCTTTGAACTCTGAACATTCACATTCACAACTACTAGGCTGTGCTTCTATTACACAAGGGAATCCTGCACTGGGTAATGGTGTATTGTCTGCTGCTGAACTGAAGACTGAAATGGCAAGTGAGTTGATTCAGTGTGAGTCAGGTACAATGAACAATACTACCAGCCAACACCATGAAACTGCACAAACAGAGCCTGGGTACGTGAACTATATAAAGCTGCATTATGTTTTGGAGCCTTCTGGCATGGCTGCAGATGATGATGATGGTGAGTTAACTGGGAGTGCTAAGATATTATTTATGTCTCACTATTTTTGTTTGTCAGGAAACGGTTTGCCTTATTAATTTGCAATAACCGTCAGTCTTCCCTGCTTTCCTTGTCAGAACACCTATGTGAGAATTTTCCCTAGTGGTGTGCTCGGTGTCTCAAAATGATGAGTCAACAGAGAACCTGCTCCCAGTTCTTTGCCCATGACACTCTGGCATTGGTATTGGGTGGTGCTTGAAATCAACAAGGTTGCCTTTTTGGTAATTGTGAGCTCTAATACAAACAACTCCCAATTCTTTCATTTGAATATGGCCATGGTTTAGTGAGTGCCACTCCTTCCTGAATCAGAATGCAGTGTGTCGAAGTCTCACTCCAGAATCTTGAGCACACACTTCACAGCATGGTACTGCAGTCATCCCTTATTGTCAGACGTGCTGCCCTTCAAATGAGACAGTTAACCAAGATCAGTTCTGCATGTTTAGGGGATCCTACAGCACTCCCACTCAGTAAAGCTGAGGACTGCCCTGTCACTTCATGATGGAACTTCTTGAGTCTGATCTAAACAGAATCTGGCCAATCAGCTCCTGGAGTTTGAGATCTTACGATGTGTAGGTCAATGACCATGTTTGCCTACAGCAGTAATTGCCAGTAAAGTTCTTCATTCACAAAGAATCCGAATGGAATAAGAAAAGTTTCTTTTTTACAGGGGTTGGGTAAACCACACTTTTGCAGATCCGGTTGCTGGTTAAATCCTTCAGCTGAATTCCCACTCTGCAAAGTCTAGCATCCTCTGTCATTAAATGCCAACATTCCAGACCCCAGAGATAGTAAGAACTACAAATGCTGGAGTCAGAGATAACAGAGTGGAGCTGGAGGAACACAGCAGGCTAGGCAGCATTAGAGGAGCAGGAAAGTTGAGCTTTTCTGAATAAGGGTCCCTACCCAAAACGTCAACTTTCCTGCTCCTCTGATGCTGCCTGGCCTGCTGTGTTCCTCCAGCTCCGCATAACATTCCAAATCTGTTCTCTTTTACTGTTTTCGTTTGAAATCCTGTAGTTTTTGTGTTGATTGAGGTGCTGAAGATTGGGACATGTCAGTGACCAAAGGACAACTTCAAGTAATTGCAGAATCATTAAGCAATGCTTTCTCTAACTTCTGTCGTGAGCGGCCAGCTTTTTACACTGCATGGTCCCATACCCATGTGTGCCCTTTAAAGGGAATGTTACTTGTGTGCAGCCTGCATGTTGCCGACATAGCATGTTGTCAGTTACTGTATGCTTAAGCAGCTCAGAATGACTGTTGCTGAGCAACATGTTGGAAGCAGAACAAAAACACTCCTACTGCAGCAGTAGCTTGTTGAGTTAGGGACAGTTCTGTGCCTATCAAGAACTGTGGTGAGATACACTAAACCCACTTAACAATCACTGACCACTTTTCCTGAGCAGTGGTTGGAATTTAACTGCAGCCTGCACTTGAAAAGCTAGAATTTATACCCTCTCTTTCATTTGCAACAATCAATGCACAGACATCATTAGACTGTTACTTCCAGATTTTTATTGAATTCAAATTCCACCATCTGCCATAGTGGGATTCGAACCCAGGTCCCCAGAACGTTATCTGGGTCTCTGGATTAACTACCCAGGGATAATACCACTAGACTATTGTCTTCCCTAATAATTTGCTCAGCTACAGTTGGGTGGGAACACAGTGCGTTTCTGTTCAGTTTTAGTTTTAAGTAACTTCCCCCTCCCTTAAATATTAAACATATCCACACTGAGAGTAATGTGCATCAAAATTACCATTTAGTTCCACTTCCACTTTACTGAAGCAGTGAAAGGGTAAACTTTGCAAGCTTACCATCTGTTAATGACAGTGATTTTCACTTCCATCTTCAAGCTGCCTGAGCAGCACGTTCTTACTAGTGTCTGTTCTTTTATACCCATCACAGTATAGCACTGACAGTGCATTCGGCTAGCTTCTGCTGTTGGCTGATCTTCCATATTATGATACTGATGCAATAAGTAGGTGTAACTTAGCTCGTTTGCATTATTGTGTCATTAATATGCACACAGCTTTAAATCAATGGATTAAATTGAGGAATTGTGGCCCCGTTTATGTGAAGAAAAGGTTCACCTAATTGTGTGATTTGAGGATCTCGAAGGATTTGTTTAATCTTGCAACTGTTAATAATATGTTTGCTATCAGAGGAACTTGTTGATGGGAGACTAAAACAGATTTTGTTTTTCACAGGATATGATGATAAGATTTCACTGCATTTTGTCGTGACTGACTTGAGGGGAAGGAATCTGAAACCTGTTAAAGAAAGTGCTTTGTGTCAGGTAACTTAATCAAAGTACAACATAATCCTTGCCTGAGTATAAAGGGTACAGGACCACTAGAGCAGTACCTTGCTAAGTGGTGAACAACCACAAGTTCTAATTGTAGGTACTGTCCAGCAACCTGATGTATTGTCACAATGATGATAACAATGGGATCTGTAATACTGAAATGTAAACGAGCCCAGCAGTGAAAGTTTTCAAGATTTCAGTCTTGCAAATCTGTTTGAAGATGGTCGTTTGCCTTATCAACAGTGAGATAGTGGTCCTTTGTTCATCTGTGGTCCTGATGGGAATAATTTGAATTGTTGTTGAGATGAGAAGTGTGTGATTAATGTAAGTAGATTTTGTTTAGTGTTTTTTTGGATTTTAAAATAATAGCGTACAGATGGGTTAAAATTTTGTGGACTTTCTTTAAAGTAATAACTACGTCAGATGGTCCTCAGGATCAGTGACTTAATCCAATATGAGGAGAGAATAGGAACCTCTTTGGAGTGTTAATGAAAAAATTGTTTCTGCTGTTGTCATTTACAACATTGACAGTGAAGACCAATAGCTTGTTTTTGCGTCAGAATAATCAAGGATTGGTTGCATTTCAAAAACCCAGAGATTGAAAGCTTTCTAGACAGCTCAGTGGAAACCAGACCGGAGACAGAAGCAAAAATAGTTTTCATTTACATTGAGAGATAATGGGAACTGCAGATGCTGGAGAATCCAAGATGACAAAGTGTGAAGCTGGATGAACACAGCCGTTCGTCCTCAGTCAAGGGGAGGTCTGGGGGGATGATGATGTTGTTGCAGGACTCGGTCTGGCTGTCTTCTCTGGGGTTGCTGGCTGTGGAGGCTGTGGGCGGGGTTCTGTTGGCGGCGGGTACATTGTGGGGAAGGTGCAGGGACAGGCTCGGGATTTGGGAGCTGGAGGAATCCTTTTTAAGGTGGCAGGAGCCAGTGAGTTTGTTGTACTTACGATTTTTGGTGTCCAGTAAAGCTGAGCAGAACTGGGTGTTCAGTCTGGATCCTGCGGAGGATGAAAAACAGGAGAGGTCCTTTGCAGGTCTAGGAGAGGGAGGCTCTGAGCTGGGGCAGGTTGGATTGCAGTGCCTGGAGATGCTGGCGCATGGCTGCGAGTGTCTGTTTCAGGACTTGCAGGGAGAAATGTTGCTGAAGGGTCCCAATGTTCTGGATGTGGAGGTGGTCATGGTTGGGGCAAAATTGGGAAGGCTTGAATGTAGACTGTAGTCTGTTGGGGATGAGCCGGTTCCGTAGGCAGGTGCTGAGGAAGTTGCCTAGGGCTGTGGTACCTGATTTGCTTCAGGACATGGTCGAGCAGTTTCAAGGCTGAAGAGATTACAAGAGAGGTGCAGTGGGCGAGAGATTCCCTGAGGTTGGACCGGAGGGAGGAGGGTAACTTCTTCAGGTTAGGCACAGTCCTAAGCAAGGGGCTCACCTTTGTCCCCCTCCACCCACACATCAATAATAGCAGTCACGTTTGGACATGTAGCAGTTTTTCCGTCGCCTTCGCCTCCACTCTCCTCTCCACCTATGTTCTCCTCATCCATCTTTGGTCCGCCTCCCCCTCTCTCCCTATTTATTTCAGAACCCTCTCCCTATCCCCCTCTCTGATGAAGGATCTAGGCCCGAAACATCAGCTTTTGTGCTCCTGAGATGCTGCTTGGCCTGCTGTGTTCATCCAGCTCTACACTTTGTTATCTTTGTTTACGTTGAACTAGAGTTTTGATATAGTGGGGTAATTTCTCCAGATTTGAGTCTCTGTAATGGATTATGTTGGTAAACAGCATAAATCTTTTCTTTGCTGGTTATTTTAGGACTTTTCTAACTGCGTACTGTAGCTAGATAGCTTAGTTTGTTTTCTTTTGTAAATTTCTGAAGTATCAGCATTCTGTACTTAATAACAATATTGCACTGTAACATGCACAGCTCTAAACTAGATTGTCTTTACTACTGGCAGTTTCTGGATGTCAGTATTATGGTCACAAGTTTTTATTCCCGTCTTGGTGAAAGATAGCTGAGGGCATTCTTGGCTGGGTTGAGTTTGTGCTTTAAAAAATGGTAAATATGCTGGGTCAGTGGACTCATTATTGTGAATAATTAAATTGTGTTTCATTGAACTTGTAAGTCTTTACAGATATGTCTATGGCTATTAGTGTAGGATTGGAATTATCAGCATGTATCTCTTGTGCTCAAGTCTTGGGAGTGGAACGTGAACCCATGGGCTGTCCAGTGAGGCGCAGCTATTGCAGTCTGGCATGAGTATGTTTTTGTGTGTGTTGCCCTCACTAACTGCATAATCACAGCTGCCCTCCTGTGAGGGGAGAGTGGGATGGATTCATATCTACCTCTTTACATTTCCATGAGAGCGATCTCTTTAATGAGACACGTGGCTAAGACCGATACATGACTATCTTGTGCTTGGCCTTTCTTTGTTCCCTAGCAACCCATCTCCTATATCTTGTGAATTTCCAGGGCAAGTACCTCACTGTGGAGCAGCTGACACTCGATTTTGAATATGTCATTAATGAGATTATAAGGAATGATGCATCCTGGTCAAAGCGATACTGTTCCTTTAGTGACTATGATATTGTCATTCTAGAGGTAAGTGAATTTAGACTGGTTGGGCAGTGTGTTTTGGGATAGCCTGGAATGGGATGGGGGTTAGGACATGGCGTCACGGTAATTCTTCATGTGCTGAGTTTATGGATTGACGGACAGACTTTGGGGGTAACTTGGTCTGTTACTGTAATATATCTAAATTTTGACGAAACTAGACCCTGGATGGATGTCTTCCAGTGCAATAAATTTGAAAAGATGTCAAGGCTCAATAAGTTTGCGTTTTGAGGACTGTAGTGTTACTGATCATTAGTTTGATTTTAGTACAGCAGATGTTGGAAACTCATAAGGTCAAATTTTTCTTCAAGACCTAGCATTTCCTTTGTCTTGTTTTTAAGCAGCAACCTTGCCCCCAACCACACAGATGCACACACCACACAGACGCGCGCACACATTCTAAGGGCTAGTCTGAGTGCACAGGAATGTCTCAGATTCCAGTTCATCCCTCATAGAGGAGGTGAGTGGCTGATTTCTGCTAACCTGTACTCAGGGACTTCAGGAGCTCAACTTAAGAACACAAACTTTTACAGGGATAGATGATACTTTTGCCTAATTACCTAGCTGCTTACCACAGATCCTCCTCCTTCACTTTGTCCCTTTTCTATTAAATGGACACCTTTTGGACACCTTTTATACTGACTTCGTAAAAGGTTGTCTGTGGCATATTGGACAGGTTTGCCCATAGATCCAACTGATTATAGACTAAGTGCAGTGCACTGAATTCTGGCTTCCTTGGATTTTCGGACTGTCATTAACATTAGTATGATAGTGATCTATTTCTGTTTCAAGGTGTGCCCTATAACCAACCATGTCATAATTAACATAGGACTGCTACTTTTGGCATACCCTTCCGATGAAGAAGGACAAATAAGGTAAGGGAAAGTAACTTTCAGTGTACGTGCTATTCAGTTATGAAACAATGTAGATTTGTTGGACTTGCATTATAGATTTCATTTCCATGGGAAATCTGAAATGTTGTTCCAGTCAGGGGTTCCAAGTGTAAGCTTGCACATTTACTTTCCAGCTGTGGGATTGATCCAGTCCAGGCTGATGCTTTGTTACTTCTAAAGGTGGAATTTGCAATGAGTTTTTACTTCTTGCCCATACTTATAGAGTTATAATCTCTATTAAGCATCAGTTGACATTAACTTGTCTGTCTGACATGTGGGTGACTGGGATCAGAAATAGAAGTGCTGAGAAACTGCTGTAGGAGCTTCTACTCTGATATTGGGCTTAAATACCTTATTCGGAGAGAGCTGAGCAACTCCACTCAAACACTGCTTGTGTTGTAAATGACCTAACAATTAATTTCCTTGTGTAACAGAATCTAATGCTATGAAGAGACAAAAAAACATCAAAAATTGTGTACCTAGTGCACTTCAGTTCACTGAGGGTAGTGTTATGGAGACTGCCAGACCCTGCCACGTTCCCTGCGGAAAACTCTGACAAATCAAAGTCTACAAGCCGCAGTCAGTGAGGATAGGTAACTGCAGCTCCTCCTTAATAACATGCAACACTGGAACCCCACCAAGGATGCATCCTCAGCCTCCTACTGTATTCCATTTACACCTACGACAGTGCTGCCATCTACAAGCTCACTGATGACACCACTGTTTTGGGACAGATATACAACAAGGACGAGCCAAACTACAGAAGGGAGATAGAGGGCCTGGTGACGTGCAGTGAAAACAATCTGTGTCTCAATGTTGGTAAAACGGTAGAACTGATCATTGACTTCAGAAAGAAAGGAGGAGAACATGCCCCCGACTACACCATAGGAACTAAGGTTGAGAGAGTGAAGAGCATCATGTTCCTCAGTGATGACAATAGACAACCTATCCTGGACTTACCATATAAATGTGACAGTCAAGAAGGCACAACAGCACCTCCTTCCTTAGGCAACTCAGGAAATTCGGCATGTCTGTAAGGTCCTTCACCAGCTCCAACAGATGCACCATTGAAAGCATACTGCCTGAGTGCACACGGCCTGGTATGGCAACTGCTCTGCCCAGGACTGTAAGAAACTACAGAAGGTGGTGTGCACAGCCCTGACCACCATGGAAGCCAACCTTCCATCCATGACTCTATTTACATGGCTCAAATGTCCTGAAATACTGCCAACGTTATCAAAGACCCATCACGCCCCAGTAATGATCTCCTACAGTGTCTTCGGTCAGGAAGAAGGTACAGAAGCCCGCCCAAGCAGGTTCAGGGGAGGTGATGGCCTAGTGGTATTCTCGCTGGACTGTTAATCCAGAGACCCAGATAATGTTCTGGGGTCCCGAGTTCAAACTGCTGTCAATCTCAGTCAATTCAATTCATAGAATCACGTAGTGCAGATGTAGCTTTCAGTCCATCGAATCTGCACCAACATGACAAACACCTTCAAAGTAATCCCATTTACCAGCAATTGGCCTGGAGCCTTGAATGTTATGACATGCAATGACATGAATCCGTCTGATTCACTAATGTCCTTAAGGGAAGGAAACTGCCATGACTGATGAATGGACTGTGTCGCCTCAAATAATGCTGATCTTGCTAACGTTGATCTCGCCTAGTGCACACCCTGTGCAGTGTTGTTCGTGTGCCTCTAAGTCTTTTTGATCTGTACATCCTTTGCTTACTATGATCTTCCTTTACTGCTCATAAATGAAGCTTTTCACTGTTTTTCAGTACATATGACAAATCAATCAATCAAAGTCTTACAGGAGGGATGTGATTGCACTGGAAAGGATACAGAGGAGATTTACCAGGATGCTGCCTGGGATGGAAAATTCTAAGTTATGATGAAAGGTTGGATCAGCTTGAGTTGATTTCATTGGAGCACAGCAAGTTCTGGGGCAATCTGGTTGATGTGTACAAAATTGAAGGGCATAGACAGAGCAGATAAGGAGCAGCTGTTCCCCTTAGTTGAAGGGTCAATCATGAGGGGAGACAGGTTCCAAGTGCGGGGCAGGATGATTAGGGCAGATGTGAGGAAGACCTTTTTTTACCCAGAGGGTGGTGACGGCCTGGAATGTGCTGCCTGGGAGGGTGGTAGAGGCAAATTACCTCACATCCTTTGAGGGTACCTGGATGAGCACTTGGCATGTCATAACATTCAAGGCTCCAGGCCAAGTGCTGGTAAATGGGATTATGTTGAAGGTGTTTATGTCGGTGCAGATTCGATGGACTGAAGGGCTACATCTGCACTGCATGATTCTCTGAATTGAATTGACTGAGATTGACAGCAGTTCCTGCTGCATCCCTATACCAATTGTAGTCTAATCAGTCAGTATCCTCTTCTCATGCAATATAGTGTTCCGTTTCAAAGTTTGGTTTTCTTGCAACCCAGTCTTAATGAGTGCAAGTTAAAAATCTTCAACTTTGCAAGCTAACATTTCTCAATGCAGTGCTTAGTGGTGAGAGATGTTCTGATCTTCAGCATAAACAGTCATAGAGTCATACAGGATGGAAGCAGACCTTTCAGTCTAACTTGTCCACCTAACTAGACATTCCAATCTCACCTAAAAATTTGCCAGCATGTGGCCCTTATCTCTCTTTAAACCTTTCCTGTTCATATACTTATCCAGAAACCTCTTAAATGTCAAAATTGTACCAGACTCCTCCATTTCCTGTGGCAGCTCATTCCATTCATGCACCAGCCTCTGCGTGAAAATGTAGATCCGTTTTAAATCTTTCCCCTCTCACCTTAAACCTGTGCCCTCTGGTTTTGGACATCCCCACCCTAGGAAAAAGACCATGGCTAATCACCCTCATGATTGTGTAAACCTCTACAAAATCAACTCGGCCTCTGAAACTCCAGGGAAAAAAGCCTCCACCTATTCAGCCTCTTTCTGTAGCTCAAACCACTCATCAGGACAATTTGTAATGAAGCAACATCTATACTTGTATGAAAGGGGAATGCTAATTGTTTGACAAGAGGACTGTCGAGGATTCTGACTGGTAGAGGTATTGATGTGAAGAATTTCACCACTTAACGATGACTGAGTGTTAACTGCCAAGTTTGGTTGAAATTTTGTACTAGGAATGTGGATTCCAGTTGTTCAAGACTTTGCTCTAAGAAATGGAACAGGAAATTACTGCCTGTTATTTTGTTGGAACATCTTAGCAGTGACAAACACTTAGGTTACTATTGCATTGTAGGGACATAACAGAGTTAGCTTCACCCATTGTTCAATACTTTGAGATGTCTTAACCTTCCAGTGAAATAGGAAGTAGAATTTCAGGACCAAAGCTGATGGCCCTTAGGCCCAATTCATTTATAAACTTGCATGATATACAGCAAGAATAAAGCAATCTCCATAGCCATTATCTTGCAAGATGGCTTTGATGAACCCTATTTTGATATCATGCTTGTACAGTGAACAAATGGCTTTAGCTCTGTTTACAAGGTTGCTGCTAAGGTCAGTCTTTATACCATATGGGACTGTAGGAATGCCAAGGTATATATTGTCTTGTAAATGTAGGTTTGCAGTGGATAGTAATAGAGAAGTCCTTGGCTGATTTCTGAACAAGGACATCCATGAAAAGGAGATCATTTGACTTCCATTTCATACGGCACATTTGTTCAGAAGTTGGAACGTATTAAGCCATGTAAGGTCTTACACACATCTGTGGATTCAAATATGGTGAACATATAATCGTATCAGAAGTATGTTGGGGGACGATGAGTGTCACACCATTGAAGATTCATTTCTGACCCATACCAAAGATCCCTACAAGAGCTCGGAAGGCAGAGATCATAATCCTATCTGTTTGGGCACGTGGTAGGGGTAACATTATCATTGACTGTTGCATGCTCCATGGCAACTCCTCTATCAGTCTACTCGCTAACAGATTAACTGCTCTGATTATAAATGTTATTTTCTGTTTACATTGATATTTCTTGCACTCGCTCTGATCAATGCAAGAGGAAAAGTTTGGGGGTTAAAAAAAGTGCCTTTTTTTTCGGTATTAGTCTAGCTGTGTGCTACAAAATGACTATTTGTTACAGATATAGTTAGGTATGCAAAGCCATGAAAGGACACAAAAACAGATGGAAAATTTTAATTTTAAGGCATTGCTTGACTGGGAGCCACCGTAGGTCAGTGAACACAGAGCTGATCAGTGAGCAGGACCAAACTAGGATATGGCAGCTGAGGGTTGGCTGAGCTTCAGTTTATGAAGATTGTAAGTGAGAGAGAGAGATAAAGACCAAGAGAGCATAGGTGGTCATGGGTGAAACTGGTTCCCGATGTTCTTCCTTTGGTCAATACTGAGATACTCAGATAGTTAAGTCAAACATCTGGGAAACGTTTCAGGTAAATTGAAATATATTGACCCTGTATGAAAGTTGCATTGGACACCACATGAATATCCAATTTGAACATGCAAATTATTCAAAAACAAACAGAGAAGACAATTTTGTATAATGAATGTCCAAACTGAATTAGTGCAAACACAGTTATGCCCTTACTCTTCAGAATAATTTGACCAGAATGCAAACACCCTCCATAGTCTGCAGTATGGAAACTTCGGGCGAAAGCCTCATGCGCTGTTAAGAACTACCTACATAAACAAACACGCAAAGGAATACGGATTAAATTAAGGCAAAACATGACTTGCAGATTTCCCCATTCTGGTTTCTTGTTTTAAAAAAATAAGTTTTGAGTGCATTTAGCATGTCCACGGTATAAAGCACATTTCAATGTTATGCTTTTGCCTCAAGTGTCTATCTGGGGATGTACATCAATGTAAATGTAAACCTGATGTGAGTGTTTGTGTGTGTATGTAGACGTATTCATGCAGGCCTGTGTGGGCACTGCTGCAGATCACTGTCAGTAATGCAGTGTGCCATCTGCACTTGTTAGCATGGCACATACTGTGTCTAGAAAAATTTGAAGTTTAAATTTTGAGAGCAGTGGAGTTAGGTATGATTCAAGTTTAGATTAGATTAGATTCCCTACAGTGTGGAAACAGGCCCTTCGGCCCAACAAGCCCACACCGCCCCTTGAAGCATCCCACCCAGACCCATTCCCCTATAGCCCACACACCCCTGAACGCTACGGGCAATTTAGCATGGCCGATCCACCTAGCCTATCGTAGGAAATCAGTACAGAAGATCCACTGTCTCCAGTATTGCAGACTACAGGAATTGAGATATTGCTGTGCTCTAAACACAAGCACAACAACTTGCAATTGGAATTCACCTTTAACTTAAAGTGTTCCAATGCAGTTTTCAGAAGCTTTACCAAACAAAATTTGACACCAAGCAGAAAGAGATTCATTATGAGAGCTTTGCAAAACTTTTTTTTGTCAAAGAACTGAGTTTTAATAAGTGTCTTTGGAGATGGACAAGCTGAGAACGAATTCATCCCCAGGGACTCTGAATCACAGCTTCCCCTGGTGTGGAGTGATATCAGTTGGGATGCACAGGAGCCAGGACTGCAGTGTAGAGATCTTAAAAGTTATATGGCTGGAGAGCCTACAGATCTGAGGTTGTGTATTAAGTACGCCTGAGAAAATTTCATCTTCTGCACAAAATTGCAGCTCTTCAGTCATATGAGAATGGATGGGTGTGTTGTGATTTATTTTAGCTACTAGATGATAGTAGAGTCACTGCATTCTGGAGCAATTGACAGCACGGTGGCTCAGTGGTTAGCACTGCTGCCTAACAGCACCAGGGATCTGGGTTCGATTCCACCCCTCGGCGACTGTCTGTGTGGAGTTTGCACATTCTCTCCGTGCCTTTGTGGGTTTCCTCTGGGTGCTTCCGTTTCCTCCCACAGTTCAAAGATGTGCAGGCTAGGTGGATTGGCCATGCTAAATTGCCCGTAGTATTCAGGGGTGTGTAGATTAGGTGGGCTATAGGGGTATGGGTCTGGATGGGGGCCTGTTTCACACTTGGGATTCTATGGAGAAAAAAAAACTCATTTGACCCATGAAACCTATTTCTTTCGTGGATCATGCTTCCATTTCAACAGCTGAAGGAAAGGAAATAATTCCCTAGGCCTCAAAAAATATTGAGCAGAATATTTTAACACAGACAGAGGCCATTTGGCTCATTGTGTCTGTGTCAGCTGTTTGAAAGCTACCCAATTAGTTCTACTCCTGTGTTCATTCCTACAGGCCCTTTAGTTGTCTCTCCTTTTATGTATATATCCTCTCCTCTTGGTTAAAATTTATTATTAGAATTCCAACACAAACACAAGGAGCGAGTTCCAGAACTCTAATCTGAAATCATTTATTCTGGCTAGCTACCTCTTTGCAGTTCTCTCAATATGTTCCCGTTCGCACTCCCACTGCTCCAGTTTTGAGTGTCTCCAAAACAATCCTGTGTTGGTAAACTGAATGTGTATCTGTGAAATATTATCAAACTCTGTCACTGATTTTTCAGACCTAAGACCTATCATACTTCTTTGAAGGGCACGTGGAATCTAAACACTGGTATATTTGCAACTATGGGAGTTGGTGACTTAACTGCAGTGCAGGGGCAAACAAGGTAAGTTACGTAGTGAATTTTATTCAATAACACTTCAGAGTGAAAATTTAGATTAATGTGTATCTCTCTCTCTCTCTCTCTCTCTCTCTCACACGCACACTCCTCCCTCCTCCCACTCCCACCCCGCTTCACCGCCCCCATTCCTCATCACCACCCTAAACCCCGGCAATCCTTTTATATAGTGGCAGTGTTTGGAGTACCTTCCGGAAAAGCTGTGTTGATATAGCAATGCGATGGCTGGTCCCTGAAAGCACCTTTCGCAATGTTAACAGAATGACAAATGAAGCCCTGCATAAAGGTTTGTTTTAGTGCCATGAGCATGTGTGCCCTAGTCTATGTGTAAACTTACTGCAGTGCAGCGATGCATGTGATCTAACCAGGGACCATTTGCAAACTGCTTTCTCCAGTTCACTAAGCAAGCACACAGTTGCGAGACTCCCATGGCCTCTATTGCTTGGTTGAAGGATGTTGCCTGAACTACCAGTTAAGACCATTCTCTTTTTGATTCTACAGACCGAAGAAGTTGAAAGAGTGTTGGTAGGGGTGAAAGAGTTAAAAACAGAATTGAATTCTGAGCATGTCACTTTCATTTTGCTCATCGTTTGAGAAGCACCTGGCCTACAATAAAACAGAGTCCTTTGTTGGGATTCTCTGGTATATATCTGAGCCTTGTCACTCTGCTGCAGTCAATTCTGATACACCAGAGCCAGCTGCTCCCAGTCAAGGATAATCCAGTTAGTGATCTTGGACAAAAAGCTAGTGAGCAACATAGCAGGGTTTGAGTAGGCCCACCCCAGCTGAGTTTCCTTCCCACGATTCTGCATTCAGGCTATGTGTTAAATCTTCAAATCCATTGTCACAAGGAGGGGTGAGAATGGATGGACAGACAATCATTCTACACTTCAAAATGTCAGAGGCCTGGTAAACCACTCCGAGTTAGTGACTCATCTCTTTATTTACGGATCTGCATTGAAATCCCAGCCTGTACAACACAGTAAACATTCAATGTCGATGTTGACTTCTCTCTAGGCCGCTCGCTGAAACGCTTGGCAGACAGTGGTCGCAGCATGTGGATTGTCCTGTAGTGGTGACAATTACAGCCATCCATTTCACCAACAATTATTTAGAAGGGAGCAAAGAAGAGCCCGGATTTTCAGAACAAAGTCAGCCACAAATTGGTGGTTTGAGAAGTTTCATATTTTTAAAGCAGCTACCTCTTATTCCATTTTTTTTTTTCTTCAGTCATTCCTTCTCAGGCCCAAAGATGAGGCCAGGCTCTTGGAGGTTATAAAACACATGAACTTTGTAAAAGTTAAAGTATCTTCCAAGTGTGTGCAAGATATTCAATATTTTGGGGTTTTTGAGGGTGATACATATCTCACAACTACTGCCATCCCACCCCCATACCAAAGTGTTGATGTCTGCATTACCTCAGCATGTAATTTCGAATTTTGTTAGTTTGTATTATGTCAAAGTCTTTGAGAGACTCCAGGCCGTTTAACTGAAGTGTTCATTTTTTAAAAAATGTAGTTTATCATATTTAACACTATTTAGGATCTAATTTGAAAATGCAAAGAGCTGGTTGTATTCCTTCCTTAAATCCTTCCAGTTCATTTTTTTTTCTGACCAGGATCAGTATCTGTCACTGGAGGGCATGTGAACTCTGCACAGTGAGGTGAACATTCCCTGAGTAAAATAACCCTATGGAATTCTTGATTTGGCAGGATCCCGGGTACTGAGTTGTATAACAATTTCATGTTAAGCTGTTGCAGAGTGTAATGTGTTCCTCCCCTGTGAACTTCAATAAAATATAATGAAGTTTAGTGTGAGTGGTGTATTTTTTTTTGAGATAGATCAGTCATGATCACTGTTGTAAGTAGTGGTCTGACTAAACATACCATGTGCTAATGATATGTGTTTCAATGTATCTGTAGCCTGGCCATTACCTGCTGGTCGGTTTGATGTTTGTGCTCTTGATGAGCCTTCCTTCACCCCTCTACAGTTCAGTCAGTAACATGTCCTTTTATTCCTTTTGCCGTTGTGCTTCTGGAGCTTTCTCTTATTCGCCTCAACTATTCTGTGTGCTATTGAAATCCACATTTTCACTTCTATCTGTGTAATAGTTTTAGTGACTAGTTTACATTTTATAGCCCACCTCTGGTCTCACCTAGTGGAAAACATCTCCATGTCAAACCTAATAATTCCCTTGATTTTAAAAAATGTAATTAGGTCACCTCTTGGTTTGTTTTGTACAGCAGCATTTCTCAAACTGGGATCTAATCCCATGGAGCCCCAGGAGAGGCTTTCTGGTTACTCTATGGAACAGTCAACAAGGACGTAATGAATGACAACACAGTGTGGTGCAGGAGGAACACAGCAGGCTTGGCAGCATCAGAAGAGCAGGAAAGTTGACATTTTGGGTTAGGACCCTTCTCCAGATGACAGCTGGAGGAGTGCCAAGTGCAAGGCAGAAGGTGGGGATAGAGTACTCCTGTTACAAACTGAGTGACAGGCCCTCTTGTCTTGGAGGTGCACTCGGAGAAGCAGGAAGATCACCTGAATGACGATAACAAAGTGTGAAGCTGGATGAACACAGCAGGCCAAGCAGCATCTCAGGAGCACAAAAGCTGACATTTCAGGCCTAGACCCTTCATCAGAGAGGGGGATGGGGAGAGGGTTCTGGAATAAATAGGGAGAGAGGGGGAGGCAGACCGAAGATGGAGAGAAAAGAAAATAGGTGGAGAGCAGAGTATAGGTAGGGAGGAAATAGGTCAGTCCAGGGAAGACTGACAGGTCAAGGAGGCAGGATGAGGTTAGTAGGTAGGAAATGGAGGTGCAGTTTGAGGTGGGAGGAAGGGATGGGTGAGAGGAAGAACAGGTTAGGGAGGCGGAGACAGGCTGGGCTAGTTTCAGGATGCAGTGGGGGAAGGGGAGATTTTGAAGCTTGTGAAGTCCACACTGATACCAATGGGCAGCAGGGTTCCCAAGCGGAATATGAGTTGCTGTTCCTGCAGCCTTCAGGTGGCATCATTGTGGCACTGCAGGAGGCCCATAATGAACGTCGTCTGAGGAATGGGAGGGTGAATTAAAATAGTTTGTGACTGGGAGGTGCAATTGTTTATTGCGAACCGAGCGGAGGTGTTCTGCAAAGTGGTCACCAAGCCTCCGCTTGGTTTCCCCAATGTAGAGGAAGTCACACGGGGTACAATGGATACAGTATACCACATTGGCGGATGTGCAGGTGAACATCTGCTTAACATGGAAAGTCATCTTGGGACCTGGGACGGGGATGAGGGAGGAGGTGTGGGGGCAAGTGTAACTCTTTCTGCAGTTGCAGGGGAAGGTGCCGGGTGTGGTGGGGTTGGAGGGTAGTGTGGAGCGGACAAGGGTGTCACGGAGAGAGTGGTCTCTCCGGAAGGCAGACAAGGGTGGGGATGGAAAAATGTCTTGGGTGGTGGGGTCAGATTGTAGATGGCGCAAGTGTCAGAGGATGATGCATTGTATCTGGAAGTTGGTGGGGTGGTATGTGAGAACGAGGGGGCTCCCTCTACATTGGGAAAACCAAGCAGAGGCTTGGGGACCGCTTTGCAGAACACCTCCGCTTGGTTCGCAATAAACAACTGCACCTCCCAGTTGCGACTCCCATTCCTCAGACGACATGTCCATCACGGGCCTCCTGCAGTGCCACCATGATGCCACCCGAAGGTTGCAGGAACAGCAACTCATATTCCGCTTGGGAACCCTGCAGCCCAATGGTATCAGTGTTGACTTCACAAGCTTCAAAATCTCCCCTTGCCCCACTGCATCCCGAAACCAGCCCAGTTCTTTCCCTCCCCCCACTGCATCCCAAAACCAGCCCAGCCTGTCTCCGCCTCCCTAACCTGTTCTTCCCCTCACCCATCCCTTCCTCCCACCTCAAGCCGCACCTCCGTTTCCTACCTACTACCTCATCCCGCCTCCTTGACCTGTCCGACTTCCCTGGACTGACCTATCTCCTCCCTACCTCCCCACCTATACTCTCCTTTCCACCTATCTTTTTTCTTCATCTTCGGACCGCCTCCCCCTCTCTCCCTATTTATTCCAGAACCCTCACCCCATCCCCCTCTCTGATGAAGGGTTTAGGCCCGAAACGTCAGCTTTTGTGCTCCTGAGATGCTGCTTGGCCTGCTGTGTTCATCCAGCTTCACACTTTGTTATCTTGGATTCTCCAGCATCAGCAGTTCCCATTATTTCAGATCACCTGAATGAGCAGACTCATTCTAGTATATCTGCTTTCATTAGCAGAACTTTGAGAACGTGCTGTGGTGTTGTCTGTGTTCAACTGTTAATCACTGACACTGAGCATAAAGAAACACAAAATAATGGTTGAAAAATAAAATTAATGTATTAGTCTTACAAGGGTTGTAAGATTAGGAGATGAGATTTTCTGTTCGCGAAGTTCCATATGACCAGGAGAGAACCACTGGTTAAAATCTGCTCACCAAATTAAATCACTACTAAGTGCTGGAGAAGCTCCATAGGTCTGTGGTGAGAAAACTAGTTAAGAGACTCTTGCAAGAGTTGTATTAGTCTGGAAATGTTAACTCTTGTTTCTCTTCCCACAGATGTAGTGAGACCTACTATTTCTCCAGTACTGTGTTTTATTTCAGCTTTCCAGAAACTTCACTAGAAGAGGAAAAAAAAACTATAAATTCATTGACCAAAAGATAAAAAGTAATTAAGTGTGTATAAGTGGCTTTACAATGCTTGTGACATGATCAAACTAAGTAAGTCGCTTTATATTGGAGGAAATCTCAATGTTGTAATGTCAGGAGCCATTTAATTCTGTTTCCGTTACCAGTTAAATAGTGGAAAGCTGGTGGGGAGAAACAATTAAGCACACACTTCTTTGGAATGCAAGTAAAAAGCTTTAAGATTATAGATTAGATCATTTTCTAGTGAACTGTCAGCTCTTTGACTAAAGTTTAAGAAGTCATACGCAGTATAAAGAACTTTATCCATGTCTTATGAAAGGATAAAGGGAATAAAATAAATAAACTCTAGGTGCAGATTTAAGGTAATTGGCAAAAGAACTGCAAGTAAGATGAAGAGAATTTATTTATTTAGTGAGTAATGTGATCTGGAAAGCATTGGGAAATAGACAGTAGTACCTTCCAAAGAGATTTGAAGAAGTACATTTTTAAAAAAGTTGCAGGGCTAGAGAGAAAGAGAAAGAGCAAGGGAGTGGGGCCAAGTAGACAAAACATAGATTAAGCAGGCAAAGGCTTGATGGACCAAATGGCATCCTGCTATCCTTAATGACAGGATGGTTAAAAAGGTGTTTGGCATGGTTGCCTTCATTGCTCAGTCCTTTAAGTATAGGAGTTTGATGTTATATTGAGGTTGTACGGGACATAGGTGAGACCTCTTCTGGAATACTGTGCCCAGTTCTGGTTGCCCACTTGTAGGAAGGATGTTATCAAGCTGGGAAGGCTTCAGAAGAAATTTACCTGGATGTTGCCGAGTTGATTGGATGATTTCCTACAGTGTGGAAACAGGCCCTACAGCCCAACAAGTCCACACCGCCCCTTGAAGCATCCCAGCCAGATCCATCCCCCTATAACCTACACACCCCTGAACACTATGGGCAATTTAGCATGGCCAATCCACCTAGCCTGCACATCTTTGGACTGCGGGAGGAAACTGGAGCACCCGGAGGAAACCCATGCAGACACGGAGAGAATGGGCAACTATCTGTGTGGAGTTTGCACGAGGATGGAATCAAACCTGGGTCCCTGGCGCTGGGAGGCTGCAGTGCTAACCACTGAGCCACCGTGCCACCCATATGGAGTATGGAAGATTTGACTTATAAAGGCTGGATAGGCTGGGACTTTTTTCACTGGATCATAGGAGGTTGAGAGGTGACTTGATAGAAGTTTAGAAAATAATGAGAGGTGTGGATAGAGTTGATGGTAGTTGTCTTTTTCCTAAGATGGGGAATTTCAAGACTGGGGGCACATTTTAAAATCTCTTCCCTCTCATCTTAAAAAAGACATGAAGCAACTTTTTTACACAGTGATTTGCGTTTGGAATGAACTTCCTGAGGAAGTGGTGATGCAAGTGTACCAAATCCATTGGTTCTCCCTCATCTGTTCTATGAATTTCATTATCAAAAACTCCAGTTTGTCTAACACAGTTTCCATTTAATAAATCCATGTTGACTTTGTGTAATCCCTTCGGCATTTATTAAGCATCCTGTAATCACAGTCTTTATAACAGACTCAGCATTTTTGCTTCTGTTTATGTTTATGAAACAGTTTGTAATTCCTGGTTTTCCCACGTCCTCTTCCTTGTCAAATTTCCCACTCTACTGTCTGCCGGGAATCACAGTGTTGCAGATTCTACAGAATTTTGCAAGATGACTACCAACACATCCACTGTGTGCACAGCCACCTCTTTTTAGCAGCTTGGAATTTAGGTTATAGGGCCTTGGGGATTTATCAGCTTTCAGTTCCATTCATTTCTTCAGCAATAATTTCTTTCAGTTCCTCCTTCCCAAAGGAACTTTGTTTTTCTACCATTCCTGAAGTTAGTTCAGACTTTACAGAAGACACAAATAAACTACTGCTATCAGTTCTGAAACATTTCTCCCTCCACATGCTGCCAGACCTGCTGAGCTCACTAGCAATTTCTGTTCTTATTTCAAATAGTTGTTTAATTGTTTTGCCATTACCTTGTTTTCCCATTATCAGTTCTCCTGTTTCAGATTTTAAGGGGCCTTTCATTTGTCTTCACCCTTTACAGAATTGAGGTATACAAGATAATGAGAGGCGTAGATAGAGTTGATAGCCAGAGACTATTTCCCAGGGCAGAAATGGCTAACACGAGGGGTCATAGTTTTAAGCTGGTTGGTGGAAAGTATAGAGGGGATGTCAGAGGCAGGTTCTTTACATAGAGAGTTGTGAGAGCATGGAATACATTGCCAGCAGCAGTTGTGGAAGCAAGGTCATTGGGGACATTTAAGAGACTGCTGGACATGCATATGGTCACAGAAATTTGAGGGTGCATACATGAGGATCAATGGTCGGCACAACATCGTGGGCTGAAGGGCCTGTTCTGTGCTGTACTGTTCTATGTTCTATGTTTACAGAATTGTGGCATCTCTTGCAGTCTGCTTATAAGTTCCTTGCAAGCCCACTTTCATTCTGGATTATTCCCCTTGTTAACTGCTTGGTCCTTCCTTGTTGAATTCTAAAATGCTCCCAATCCTCAGGCTTGCTACTTTTTCTGGTGATCTTATTTGACTCCTTTTTGATCTGACCAGCATTTAATATAATCCCAGCATCACCCTTCTGATCTTCTTTGGATCAGCTAATAAAGGTTAATAAAATCTCATATGCCTTGTTAACCATCTTACGCACACCAAGGTCCCTCTGAACCTCAGTACTTCCCAGGGTCCCACCATTCATCCTTGCTTTTTTAGTCTTCTCAAAATGTATCACCACCAATTTATCAGAATTAAACTCGATTTGCTATTTATCTGACCAGCCTGTCAATGTTGTCCTCTAGTCTAAGACATTCCTCCTTGCGATTTACCACACCACAAATTAGGTTTAACTTACTTGTTAAACCTCCTAACTTCATGGGTAGATCATTAACGTACACAACAAATAGAAAGGGATCCAGCACTGAACCCTGTGGCAAACCATTGGACAAAGTCACAAAAACAACCATTGCTATCTGCCCTATGCCACCTGCATTAAGCCAGTTTTGTACCCAATTTTGCCAAACTGCCGTGGTCTTAACTTCATGGTCAGTCTCCCATGCAACAACTTGTCAAACACCTAACTGAAGTCCAAGTTGACTATACTGCACTCTCCTTACCTACACACCGAATCACCTCCCTCAAAAAAATTCACATTTGTTAGACACAATCTCTCCATAACAAAGCCACACTGACTATTCTTGATTAATCCTTGCCTCTCCAAGTGAATATTAATTCTATCTCTCAGAATTGCTTCCAATGGTTACTCTATCACAGATGTTCGACTTGTTAGCCTGTAGTTTCCTACTTTCCTCCTTGCATAATGGTACCACATTAACTGTCCTCCAGTCCTCTGACACCCCTCCTGTGGCCAAAGGGAATTTGAAATTTAATGTCAGGCCATTTCAAATACCTCCCTCACCTTCACTGCAGCCTGGGATTCATCTCAGATTGTGTAGCATTTTCTAATTTTAAGTCTGCTGAAACCATGAATAACTCTTCCCTCTGAATGCTATTTGTTCAAGTTTATTACTGTTCCCCTCTCTGATGCCTAGACTTACATTTTCCTTCCCCACAGTGAATACAGATGAAGAGTACTCATTCAAAACCCCGTCCCTGTCTTCTGGCCCCACACACAGATTGCCACTTTGGTCCATAATGGATACTACTGTTTCCTTGGTTATCCACTTGTACTTAATACAATTACAAAATGTCTACAGATTTTGGTTAATTTACATACAAGTGTTTATTCGTGCCCCCTTTCACTCTTCTCACTATTTTTTCCTCATGTGGAGGCTTTGGAGAAGGTGCAAAAATGGTTTACTAGAATGTTGTCTGGATTGGAGTGTATCAGTTTTCAGGAAAGGATGGATAAACTTGGAGTGATTTCACTAGAGCTTCAGAAGCTGGGGGGGGTGATGATAGATATAGAGGATAGTCAAAGTCTTTCCCAGGATGGAAATTTCAAACATGGGTTCAAGATAAGGTGGGGGAGCAGGAACTTAAAATGAGATATGTGGGACAGGTTTGTCTTTAACAGAGAGGATATTAATTTCCTGGAACACACTGCTAAGGAAGATGGTAGAAGCAGATACAACCACAATGGTTTAAGAGGCATTTAGATACATGAACAGCACACAATAGAGGGGTAAAGACCATGTGCAGGCAGATGGGATTAGTTTAGAGTGTTGTTGTGTTGACCCAGATATGATGAGCTGAAGGGTCTGTTCCTGAGCCGTACTGTTCAATGTTATAATCCTGTGCAGTTTCTATGGTCCTTTAGGACTTCTGCTGTTTACAGCCCTCCATAACTACCAGAAGCTTCCCCTTCTATTCTTTATCTAATCTTTGATATCCAGGGTTCTGTGGACTTGTTAGTCGCACCCTTTATCTTTACAGGAACATGTTGGCCCTGCACTCTCACTATTGCCTTTTTCATTCACTGCCACTGATCCTATGTAGATTTTCTAACAAGTAGCTGCTCCCAGTCCACTTTGGCCGGATCATATCTTACTGTAATACACCATTATTGCTAATGATAGTGAGCACACAGTCAGACACTGGGCATCTTTGTTTCACAGAGTCAGCAGTAACCTGTAACCACAGTGTAGAAACAATCATAAAAATCACAAAATGGAGGCCATTCGGCTTGTTTTACTCCTACTTTACTCCCTTGTTTTACTGCTGTCCCTCCTTCCCTCCCCACCTCATCTATCCTGTCTCCTAATCCTTCCATCGGTTTATCCTTCCGTTTTACCTTTCTGCTATCCACTCTCTTTTTACCCCTCCCCCTCACTTTACCCCCTTTTCACCCCTTGCCCCTCCAGTGTCCCAGCATCCACTGCACTGTGGGAGTGAATTCCACCGACTCTCAAACATTTGACAGAAGTCACTTCTCCTCGTCTCTATTTTAAATCTGCTACCCCTTATCCGAAAACAATGACCTCTCTTTCCAGATTATGCCAGATGAGGACACATCCTCTCTACAACTACTTTGTCAATCTCTTTTGGCATCTTCTCAATTAGATCTCCACTCATTCTTCCAAACTCCAGTGAGTGTAGGCCTAAACTGCTTAATCTCTCTTCATAAAACAAACTCCTCATCTCTGGAGTCAATCCACTGAACCACCAGTGAACTGTAACTGAACGTTTTTTTATTATATAACAATTGGAAAAAAAGAGGTTTTGAAAAGTGCTGAATGAATGCAAGTGGTTTTGTTCTGTTCTGAGAAAATATATAGTTTTACTTTACAATGACACTAGAATGGTGTTGGGCCATTAGAAAAGCAGTGTTTATGTCTGCTTGCACCATCTGCTTAAGGGTTAAATGTCCAGCCTATGGAGAGACATGACATGTACAAGGGTATGAAATATGGTGGCTTTGATACTATATCAGGGGTGGCATGGTGGCTCAGACCTTAGCACTGCTGCCTCACAGTGCTAGGGGCCTGGATTCAATTCCACCCTTGGGCAAATGTCTGTGTGGAGTTTCAGATTCTTCCCCTGTCTGTATGGTTTCCTTCCACAATCCAAACATGTGCAGGTTAGGTGAATTGGCCATTCTAAATTGCCCATAGTGTCTAGGGATGTGTAGGTGAGGTGGGGTTAACCATGGGAAATGCAAGGTTACGGGATAGCGGGATGGGTCTGGGTGTATTGCTCTTTGGAGGGTTGGTGTGGACTTGCTGGGCCAAATGGCCTGTTTCCACAGTGTAGGGATTCTATGATTAGCAACCCAGAGGTTATAAACTGAAACCCCACTATGAAAATGAATTCAATGAACTTGTGATTTAAGGGTTGGCACTAGAAAATGACCATGTAAGCTGACGATTGGTGTAAAAACCCAGCTGGTTTACTGTCATTCTTCAGGGAGGGGAAACTTACCAGTACCCCAGTGGTGCTGGCCACATGACAAGATTGTTTTCTGGTACCTCTGGGACAATATTGGGCAATGAATGTTCCCTGATCAAACAAATTTGCTAAGACTTCATGGACAGGTAACAGAGCTTGTGATAAACTGTACACTTCACATCAACTCCCTGACTCAGAACAAGAGCAGTGTATTTATAACGGGAACAGCATCACCTTCAATGATCTTCTAGGTCACATGCCAATTAAACCTCAAGGTATCGGCCATTACTTCACCTTTGCTGGGTTAACATCCTGGACCTCCCTCCTATACAGCATTTTCTGAGTACATCCACCATCTTGGATAGCACAGTTCAAGGAGAACATGCATTGTCACATCCCCAGGGGCAACTATCCAAGACAGAAAATTAGTAAAACTTGTGAATGACAAATACTGGTCTGACTCACCTTGTATGCTTCAAAATTGAGCTGTAGTATGACCAGTATGTTAATTCCCAAGTATGACTGATTTTTTTTGTGGACTTGCCCTCCGGGTAGGATGGATCATATCTTCTGGCTATACTTAACACCCCATTCCCATACTGAATAACAAAAATTCTTGAATGAGGGCCCATCTTTATGCATTCATTAGAACTTTGCAGTGATTAGTAGCTTTTTATTATTCATTCATGGGATACGGAAGATATATTTCCAAAACATGATGGTGAATGGCTTAGATAATAAAATGTGAGGCTGGATGAACGCAGCAGGCCAAGCAGCATCTCAGGAGCACAAAAGCTGACGTTTGCTGCCATCATCTTACTTCAGCCATCCAGCTGGCAGCTCAGAGTACCGCCCTCGGCGAGAACAGAATTAAAGACCAGCTCCTTTCAGTTGTGAAGAAAAGTCATGTCGGACTCGAAACGTTAACTCTGTTTCTGTCTCTCTCTGGAGATGCTGCCAGACCTGCTGAGTTCCTCCAGCACTTTGTTTTTTTTTCCTTCACAGTGTTACCCTCGGTGGTCCATCAGAATAAAACATCCAGTTCATAGAGCTTTATTTCTCAAAGGATTAAGCTGTGGTCAAGGCAGCACACCTGTTCACCTGAAACTTTCTCTCTCTCTGATGTTAGCAGACCAGCTGACTGTTCCCATAAGGATCTGTTCCTGTTTCAGGTTCCCAACATCCATAATATTTCGATTTAGTACTGAGCCCCGGATTTGTTGTGCACTCTGCACCTGCAGTTTTCTGGTTTTATAAAGGCCCAGCTGCTGGTTCATGCTGATGTTTGAATGGTCTTCGGTACATTCTCTGAGCTTTCTGTGCTAATTTAATGTTGGCTAAACTCCTGCACTACCCGCCCACAAAAAAAAACCCCGGCTGGGGAACAGGGGGTTTAAGGGGCCGTTCCCGGACGCGGCGGAATTCCAGGCCGAGGCGGCGAGGAGCCAACTGGGCCGCGTTGCCGTGGCGAAGAAGCTTCCGGTTCAGGGAGGACATCCGGGTCGGAGGTCAGGGAAAGGCAAGATGTTGCTGCAGAGACTGAAGGTGCTGTGTGTGAGTGTGAGTGTGAGTGTGTGTAGAAAAAGGGGGGGTGGGGGGGGATGTGTGAACTGATGGAAGGTGTCACTATCACTTGTATCAGGTAGCACCTATTTGGTGATATCCAGTTTGGGTTCTGCCAGGGCCACTCAGCTCCTGACCTCATTACAGCCTCGGTTCAAACATGGACAGAAGAGCTGAATTCCAGAGGGGAGGTGAGAGTGACAGCCCTTGATATCAAGGCTGCATTCAACTGGGTGGGGCATCAAGGAGCCCTGACAAAACTGGAATCAATGGTATCAGGGAGCAAACTCTCCAGTGGTTGGAGTCATACCTGACGCATAGGAAGATGGTCGTGGTTGTTGGAGGTCAGTCATCCCACATCCAGGACATCTCTGCAGGAGTTCCTCAGGGTAGTGTCCTTGGCCCAACCATCTTCAGCTGCTTCATCAATGACCTTCCTTCTTTCAGCAGATTCTGAAATGGGGATGTTTACCGATGATTGCACAATGTTCAAACCGTTCTCAACTTTCCAGATATTGAAGCAGTCCATGCAACAAGATCTGGACAATAGATAATAAAGTGTGGAGCTGGATGAACACAGCAGGCCAAGCAGCATCTCGGGAGCACGAAAGCTGACATTTCGGGCCTAGAGCCTTTATCAGAGAGGGGGATGCGGAGAGGGTTCTGGAATAAATAGGGAGAGAGGGGGAGGCAGACCGAAGATGGAGAGAAAAGAAGATAGGTGGAGAGGAGAGTATAGGTGGGGAGGTAGGGAGGGGCTAGGTCAGTCCAGGGAAGACGGACAGCTCAAGGAGGTGGGATGAGGTTAGTAGGTAGGAAATGGAGGTGGGGCTTAAGGAGGGAGGAAGGGATAGGTGAGAGGAAGAACCGGTTAGGGAGGCAGAGACAGGCTGGGCTGGTTATGCAGGTTTGGGCTTACAAATAGTAAATAACGTTCACATCACACAAATGCCAGGTTATGACCATCTCCAATAAGAGACAGTCTAATCATCACCCTTGACATTCAATGGTGTTACCATCATTTAATCTACCACTATTAACATCCTGGGGATTACTATTGACCAGAAAGTTTTAGACCAGAGTGCATAGTCTCAGAAGAACTACTTTAAGAACTACTTTACACGGTCACTACTTTAAGACTGAGATGTGGAATTTCTTCTCTGAGTGTTGAGAGCCTTCAGAACTTCTTACCACAGAGAGCTGTAGGGGCAAAATTATTGTGTATGTTTCAGGCTGAGAGATTTTTGATGAGTTGGGGAATTAAAGGATGGGAAAACAGACATGAGAAATGTTGGATCAGCTATGATCCTGTTGAATGACAGAGCAGGGTCGGGGGCCAAGCAACCGACTCCTGTTCCTATTTCTTATCGCCTCTGTATCTATTTATTAATCAGGTGTTGGTGCGGCATTCTGGTCAGCTGGTGACAGAATGCAGGAAGGTTCATCGGACATCACGCTGTAGCCAGCCATTAATACCCATAGTCATCGAGCAGACAGTAAGTGCTTCAGTGGATTAGTGCTTTCTTATTGATCCTGTGGGTTCCAGTGTTGGAATCAGTGGTACCACATTCTGATCCTGTCTGTCCCCAGGGTTAGCTATCCTTTTTGTAGTCACAGAGTCATACAGCATGGAAACAGACCTTCAGTCCAACCAGTCCATGCTGACTGTAATTCCAAACTAAACTCGTCCACTTGCCTGCTCCTGGCCCACGTCCCTCCAAAGCTTTCCTATTATCAAAATGCCTTTTAACTGTTGTAACTGTACCTGTATCCCCACTTCCTCTGGAAATTCATTCCACTCAGGAACCACTGTTTGCTTAAAACAAAAAAAAATTGCCCCCATGTCTTTTTAAAATCTTTTTGTTTTTATGAATACTCTGTTTTCTTTGTCATGCTAGTAGTCTGGTGATCCAGTACATATGTCTCAGCCACTCAAACCACCCAATTGCTCATTTGAAATCTAGCCTCACAAAGCGTTCTGGCTAACTTGCGTGAACTGCCTGTTTTGCATCCTGCAAGATAAGGTTCACAATGATTTTTTCATTTTGTCTGTCTCTCTATTCCACCTGCCCCAAGCAGTCGTCTTGTTACCACTGTGTTTCCATCCAACCTTCTCTCAGATACACAGCCACTTTTCTACTCAAATGAGTTTTACATGATGCTTTTTCTTTTTCAGGGCCGTGGGGAGAGAGCTTACGATATCTACTCAAGACTCTTGAGGGAAAGAATTATTTGTGTCATGGGACCCGTGAGTCTATATCGCTTCTAATACCTCACCTTTTCACCCCCCACCCCGCGCTGTGACAGCCTTACTTATTTTAAATAATTCTGTCTGTCTCTCTCTCACAGATAGATGACAATGTTGCCAGCCTAGTGATTGCTCAGCTCTTGTTCCTTCAGTCAGAGAGTAACAAGAAGCCGATCCACATGTACATCAACAGTCCAGGTGAACTCTGGTTTCTTGGTCTCTCTCTCTCTGTGGTGCCTCTGAAATATAACAGTGTCAATGCTTTAAAGGTTTGCGTCCAGTTGAGGAGAGGAGTGTTGCTCAGGCCTTGCTCCTGTCACTTGTCCATGTTCATTTACATTCCAATCAAATGTCACCAGCAAGGGAGAAGTAGAGACTGGGATTCAAACCACATTTCACTGTGTCCTTGTATCCATGACTGTTGAATGAAGTTGCAGTTTTATAATTCTAGAGGTACTGCTACTGCCTTTGATTTCACATGTGAAATTGTCACTTACAGTTGACCCCTGGCATGTTTTTGGCTGTGACTGAATGAATAGTGCTTACCTGTTTGAGTCAGGTCATTCAGTTCACCCCAGGGTCCTGAGCACAAAGCCCAGGCTGAGCTGAAATGTCAGGGATGTCATCTGTTGGATGAGATATTAAACCCTTTTGATTTGGGGTGGATGTCAGGCATCCCAAGGTATCATACCAAGATGAGCAGGGGAGTTCTCCCTGGTTACTCGAGCAATGTTTGCTCCTCAAGCTACACCACCAGAACAAATATCCTGCTCATTATCACATCACTGTGTATGGGAGCTTGTTGTGTGCATATTTTCAACATTCACAACCATGATTCAAAAGTATCTCATTGTCTCCAAAGTGCTTTTGGAACACCCGAGGTGTGTAAAGGCGCTACAGAAATGCAAGGTTTCCCCTTTATTGGGAGTTGCAGCAGCCCTTGTTCCTGCATTTGGATTTACTTAAAAAGGTTTGGGGTTCTGGGAGTGAGGTGGCAAAGGATTATGTAACTGGGGAGTAACACCAGCAGCCTGTGTAGAAAAGTGGGAGGGGAAGGCTGAGGAAAGAGGACAGTCTGCAGAAAGCAAGAAGAGGAATTTGATTTCGATGCCTTAAGGATACAGCGCAAAGTGGGGTGCACCCAATAATCTGAGTCTAGTAGGCTGTAGCAATGCTTCCTCATGGGCTGTTGGCATCAGTGCTCTTCCCCATGATTCTTTGTGAGCTGTTCAGTGACTGCATTTCCTTTTCACCCCCATGTAGGTGGTGTGGTGACCGCTGGCCTGGCTATTTATGACACCATGCAGTACATCCTGAACCCCATCTCCACCTGGTGCGTAGGCCAGGCAGCCAGCATGGGTTCCTTGCTTCTAGCTGCAGGCTGCCCAGGCATGAGGCACTCCCTGCCTAATGCACGTGTCATGATTCACCAACCCTCGGGAGGGGCATCTGTAAGTACTGACTGTTCTCAGCTCTGCTTTGTGTCAGCTTCTGATCATACTCCCACATATCCCTGAAAGTACCAGTCTCACTGAAAGGAAGGGTGTTGCTTTGGTTTGATATTCTTAAACGACTGCCAAATTGCAAAATGGTGACAGTATGGAACGAGGCCATTCAGCCCATTGTGTCTGCACCAGCTCTTCAAACAAGCATCATGACATTGCACCATTCTCCTGCCTTTTCTCTGTAACCCTGAATGTCAGTTCCATTCAAATAGTCATCTGCTGCCTTGCTGATTGCCTCGCTTGTGCCTGCCTCCACCATATTTCCAGGCAGCATTCCCGGCTCAAACCACAATGTGTGAAAATGTTAGTTTGTTTTCTCACATTGCATCTGTTTCTTTTGTAAATCTCTTTTAAATCTGAGGCTCCTCATTGTCACTCCTTTCGAGAGCAGAAATAGTTCTTCCTGATCTACTTCGTCCAGATCCGTCATGATTTTGAAAACTTCTGTAAAATCCCTCTTTGCCCTGCCCCGTCCATGGAAAACAGTCCAAAACTCTCCAATCTCCCTTCGTTCCTGAACCATTCTCATGAACCTTGCCTGCGCTCTGTCCAAAGTGTTCACATCCTTCCTATACTTGGCCAGCTCCGTTAGCTGGATGATGGTCTACAATGCAGATGGATGCCAACAGTGTGGGTTCAATTACCACTCCAGCTGAGGCTACTGTGATGGACTCACCTTCTTAGCTTCTCCCCTTGCCTATGGTGTGGTGACCGTCAGGTTAAACCATCGTCAGTCACCTCTCTCTGATGAGAGAGCGGTCCTCTGGGACTGTGGCAGTTTTACCTTTTACCCCAAAATATACACAATACTCCAGTGTTTTGTACAAGTTCAGTGTAGTCTCCCTGCTCTCTGTTTCAATGTGGCAGCATCCTGGACAAATGCAAGTGTTTCTCTTTCCTTGCTTGCATGCTGTTTCTCAAAGTTTAGTATTTCTGGAGCAATGTTCATTTTACTGAGGCTGGTGATGAGCATGATGTTGGCTTGGAGTGGCGGAGGGATAGAGTGGCAAGGCCGTGCCAGAGGGTGGGGAGATGGGTTCTGAGGGAATAGTGAGGGAGCGTTGACTTTCAGTAAAAGATCTGACCTGTGTTTCTGATGTTTTCACCCACAGGGTCAGGCAACTGACATTGCTATACAGGCAGAGGAGATTCTCAAAATCAAAAGACAGATCAATCACATTTATGCCAAACACACTAAGCAGGGGCTGTCAGTCATTGGTAAGTGTTTGATGCAGCTGTGATTTCACCTCCCAGTCAGTGTTGCATTGTCAGTAACTGGTGGAATAAACTCATTCTGTTCCTAACCAGGTGGCTTTGTTCCAAGTTAGGGTGGTGTGTGATACAGATTGTACAGAAATTGCCAGAGAAACTCAGCAGGTCTGGCAGCGTCTGTGGAGAGAAAGCAGAGTTAATGTTTGGGTCAAATGACCCTTCTTTGGGTGGGTGCTTTTGGTGCCCAGGCAATTTGCTTGTTGCCACCAAATGGATTTCATAGAATCCCTCCAGTGCAGAAAAAGGCCATTCAGCCCATTAAATCTGCACCAGTCCTCCGCCCAAATCCACTCCAGCTGTAACTCCATGTGCAATTTTTACTGTTGCCTAACCCACCCAGCCTGCACATCCGTGGGCACTACGCAGCAATTTAACATGACCAGTCCACCCTAGCCTGCACATCTCTGGACTGTGGACAGAAATCAGAGCACCCAGAGGAAACCCACGCAGACATAGGGAGAATGTGCAGACTCTGTACAGACTGTTGCCTGATGCTGGAATCGAAGCCGGATCCCTTGCGCTGGGAGGCTGCAATGCTGCCCGTTTCAAAGAGCAATGGGCTTGCAGCAGTCTAGAAAATCACTTCCCGAATGTTTTTCCCACTTTGGCCCCCATTGTGAAGCTTCAAAATTGCTGTGGCCCCAAAGTGAGAGTTGGGTCGAGGGTTCGACCTGTGAGGATAAGGAGGGAGCTTAGGGTAAAGAGTTGAAACTGCAGGGTGTTTTTATGAGCAGACATCTTTTCACAGCCTGTATTGTAGCAGAAATCAGATCTCAAAGATCTGTCCATTAGGCCACACCTACCATTAGAAAAAAATGGAAGGATTTAAAGGGGCCATTCCTTCATTCACATTCAGTGTAAAGTCCATGCAAGCTTCATGCAGCCAATACTGTCTTTCTGACCCCATTGGGGTCATGACCTAAGTTTAGGAAGGCTTGCTGAAGAGGATTCGGGGTGAAACTCGGCAGTTCTGGCAGTATCTGTGGAGAGAGAAGCAGAGACTGAATGTTGTGGGTCCCGTGACTCTTCAGAGCTGCAGGACTCTGGGCATATGTGCTGGTGTGGCTTGTTGAGGAACTGGTGTGATTCTCACATCAATAACAGGCATTTGAGCTGCTTTCCCATCCACAAGTGGCTCATGAAGATTTGCAGCGGCTTAATTAGTCTCCTGTTGGGTTTAATATGAGACTAGGATCAAGTTGAATAAGCATTGACATGCCTGAAATCCTCGTCACTGTTAAAACAGTTTGGATGGTATCTTTGTAATTGCTGCCTTGCTGATGGTAAACAGGAAGCGTGGTTTGTCTGGGTGAGGGTGGGGTGGTAGGTTTGGGGATAGCGAGGGTGGAATGTGAGCTGGTTGCTGGACGTGTTGGAGGTCGCCCGACTGCTGTTCGATTCTGTGGTGATTGTGGTGTTTTGCAGAAGCAGCCATGGAGCGGGACCGGTACATGAGCCCAGTGGAAGCTCAGGAGTTCGGGATTATTGACAAGGTCCTGGTTCACCCTCCGCAGGACGGGGAAGATGAGCCACAACTTGTGCATAAGGACAACACGAGGGCGTCATCAGGCTCGCCCGAGCCCTGAACTGTGTGGCCCACCAGCCCGATCATTAATCTGATCTCTCTGCACCACTGGACTGCTGTGTCAACCTCATCCATTCACTCAGTCAAATATTTGTATTAAAGATTTGTAGCTAAACTTGTCGAACCTTGTGCTGCTTTCCTTTGACTGCGGCCCCATCAGGCCAGTGTGATAGCCATGGAAGATGCTGCAGTCGCTGTCTGCTATCCTGGTCCCCAGACAACGACGCTAACACAGATCATAATCACATTACTGCTTGTGGGAGCTTGCTGTGTTAAAATTGGCTGCTGCATTAGCTACATGTTCAAAGTGCAATTACTGTTGTAAAATACTTCATTTGCTGCATTGTGTTATAATGAAACAGACTGTACAAATTTGAGGCTTTATTTGGTTAGATTTTATATCCTGTCTCAATGCCTCCTGAACAATAGGGTTACACTGATCTTTTGAGACCAGGTTGGATGTCTACAGAATACTGCCATCACTGTAGGAAAACTGTAATGGTACTTACTGCCCTTAAACACTGGAGGGTGGAATAAACACCAATGTGTGTTTATAATTGCATCTTTTATACAGTTACAGAAGAGGAGACAGTGCAGTAGTGGTGGTAATGTTACTGCTCAGAGACCATAATGTGGCGATTTGTGAAGTTTTCATTGTATTCGCTTGAGTACGGGTGACAGTAAAGCCAATTCAGAAAGGCCCAGGCTAATACTCTGGGAACGCACAACACCTGGTGGAATTTGAACTCTTACTAAAATGTGGGATGTAAAGTCAGTCATCGATGATGGGGATTTTGATCAATCATTGATCGTTGTGAAAATCCAGTGTTCACTAATCCTGTTGAAGAAAGGAAATCTGACATCCTTGCCTAGTCTGATCGATATGTGACAACAGACCCACAGCAAGATGGTTAATTTTTAAGTGCCTTCTGAAATCAGTCCGAGAGCAATTCAGGATGGATAACAAATGTGGGCCTTTGCCAGTAATCCCCACACCTCATGAAAGAACAGAGATGACAGAGAAACACACCAAACAGGGTTTGACATTGAGCCACATGAAGAGATTCTGTCATGGATGGGGTGCTCACATCGTTTGGAGAATCAAAAACCAAGCCAAACCCTGAAAACTGTTATAAGAAAGTGTAGAGCTGGATGAACACAGCAGGCTAAGCAGCATCACAGGAGCAGGAACGTTGACATTTCAAGCCTAGACCCTCCCTGAAAACTGTTGCTCTCTCTTTATTGATCCTGGCTGTTTTCAGATTTTTGTTTCCATTTCAGTTGTTTCAACATCTGTGGGTTTTTAAAAGTTGGTCTTAGAGGGAGGTAGACTAGCAGAGGAGATGTTTACTGAGGCAGTCCAGAGCTTTGTACTGAGGCAGCTGAAGGCACACCTGCTGATGGTGTAACGATTAAAGTCAGGGATGCACATGATGTGAGAATCAGTGGTGTGTGGAGATTTCAGAGTTTTTATCCACTCCCACCCACTTTCTCACGTCTCAGTCTCCAGCCCTGATGGATGTGAATGCACAGGACTTACATCAGGGAAGGTGGTAAAAGACAGGGAGGTGTGGCTTTGTTAGTCAAGGACAGTATAACAGTAGCTGAAAGAACTTTTGATGAGGATTCGTCTACTGAGGTGGTATGGGCTGAGGTCAGAAACTGGAGAGGAGACGTAACATTGCTGGGAGTTTTTTTATAGGCCTCCACAAAGTGGAGGAGAGGATTGGCAAAACTATTCTGGGCCGGAGTGAAAGGAACAGGGTGGTCAGAATGGGAGACTGTAACTTACCTAACGTTGACTGGAAATGCTATAACTCTAGTACATCGGATGGATCAGTTTTTGTCCAATATGTGCAGGAGGGTTTCCTGACTCAATATGCCGAAGGGCCGACAAGAGGGGAGGCCACACTGGATCTAGTACTTGGTAATGAACCAGGCCAGGTGTTTGATTTAGTGGTAGGTGAGCACTTTGGAGAGAGTGACCATAATTTGGTTATGTTTAGTCTAGCGATGGAAAGGGATAGGAAGATAACAGGGCAAGAGTTATAGATGGGGGAAGGGCAATTATAATGCGATTAGGCAAGACTTAGGTGGCGTAGAATGGGTTAGCAAAATGCAGGGGATGGGGACAATTGGAATGTGGAGCTGGTTTAAGGAACAGATATTGCGTGTCCTCAATAGGTATGTCCCTGTCAGGCAGGGAGGAAGTGATAAGGTAAGGGAACTGTTGTTTACTAAAGAAATTGTATCTCTTATTAAGAGGAAGAGGGAGGCTTATGTGACGATGAGACAAGATGGTTCAGATGAGGCGATGGACAGTTACAGATTAACTAGGAAGGATTTAAAGAGAGAGTTAAGAAGAGCAAGGAGGGGACATGTGCAGACATTAGCAGGTAGAATAAAGGAGAACCCTAAAGCTTGCTATAGGTATGTGAGGAATAAGAGGATAACTAGGTTAGGAATAGGGCCAGTCAAAGACAGAAATGGGAAGTTGTGTGTGGACACTGTGGAGATTGGAGAGGTGCTAAATGATTATTTCTCATCTGTTTTCACTGAGGAACAGGAGAATATTGTAGAGGAGACGACTGAGTTACAGGCTGCTAGAATTGAAAGGATTAAGGTTAGTAAGGAGGAGGTGTTATCAATTCTAGAAGGTGTGAAGGGAGATAAATCCCCTGGGCTGGATGGGATTTTTCAGAGGATTCTCTGGGAAGCTAGGAAGAGGTGATGGAGCCTTTGGCCTTGATCTTTGAGTCCTCGTTGTCTACAGGTTTAGTACCAGAGGACTGGAGGATTGGAAATGTTGTGCTCTGGTTCAAGAAGGGCAGTAGAGATAACCCAGGTAATTATAGACCAGTGAGCCTTACGTCTGTTGTAGGAACAGTTCTGGAAAGGATTATAAGAGATAGGATTTATAATCATCCAGCAAGCAACAATTTTATTGGAGATAGTCAGCATGGATTTGTCAAGGGCAGGTCGTGTCTCACAAACCTCACTGAGTTTTTTGAGAAGGTGACCAAGCATGTGGATGAGGGTAGGGCAGTTGACGTGGTGTACATGGACTTCAGTAAAGCCTTTGATAAGGTTCCACATGGTAGGCGGTGCAGCTAGAGGTGGGAGGAAGGGATAGGTGAGAGCAAGAACAGGTTAGGGAGGTGGGGACAAGCCAGGCTGGTTTTGTGATGCATTGGGGGGAGGGGACGAGCTGGGCTGGTTTTGGGATGCAGTGGGGGAAGGGGATATTTTGAAGCTTGTGAAGTCCACATTGATACCATTGGGCTGCAGGGTTCCCAAGCGGAATATGAGTTGCTGTTCCTGCAACCTTCGGGTGGCATCATTGTGGCACTGCAGGAGGCCCATAATAGACATGTCGTCTAAGGAGTGGGAGGGGGAGTTAAAATGGTTCGCGTCTGGGAGTGCAGTTGTTTATTGCGAACTGAGCGGAGGTGTTCTGCAAAGTGGTCCCCAAGCCTCCGCTTGGTTTCCCCAATGTAGAGGAAGCCACACCGGGTACAGTGGATACAGTATACTACATTGGCAGATGTGCAGGTGAACCTCTGCTTAATATGGAAAGTCATCTTGGGGCCTGGGATGGCGGTGAGGGAGGAGGTGTGGGGGCAAGTGTAGCACTTCCTGTGGTTGCAGGGGAAGGTGCCGGGTGTGGTGGGGTTGGAGGGCAGTGTGGAGCGAACAAGGGAGTCACGGAGAGAGTGGTCTCTCTGGAAGGCAGACAAGGGTGGGGATGGAAAAATGTCTTGGGTGGTGGGGTTGGATTGTAGATGGCGGAAGTGTCGGAAGATGATGCATTGTATCCGGAGGTTGGTGGGGTGGTATGTGAGAACGAGGGGGATCCTCTTGGGGCTGTTGTGGCGGGGGCGGGGTGTGAGGGATGTGTTGCGGGAAATGCAGGAGACGCGATCAAGGGTGTTCTCGTCCACTGCGGGGGGAAAGTTGCGGCCCTTGAAGAACATGGACGTCTGGGATGTGCGGGAGTGGAATGCCTCATCCTGGGAGCAGATGCGGCAGAGGCGGAGGAATTGGGAATAGGGGATGGAATTTTTGCTGGAGGGTGGGTGGGAGGAGGTGTATTCTAGGTAGCTGTGGGAGTCGGTGGGCTTGAAATGGACATCGGTTTCTAGCTGGTTACCTGAGATGGAGACTGAGAGGTCCAGGAAGGTGAGGGATGTGTTGGAGATGGCCCAGGTGAACTTGAGGTTGGGGTGGAAGGTGTTGGTGAAGTGGATGAACTGTTCAAGCTCCTCTGGGGAGCAAGAGGCGGCGCTGATACAGTCATCAATGTAACGGAGGAAGAGGTGGGTTTGGGGCCTGTGTAGGTGCAGAAGAGGGACTGTTCCACATAATGTACAAAGAGGCAGACATAGCTTGGGCCCATGTGGGTACCCATGGCCACCCCCTATGTCTGTAGGAAGTGGGAGGAATCGAAAGAGAAGTTGTTGAGGGTGAGGACGAGTTCGGCTAGGCGGATGAGGGTGTCGGTGGAGGGTGGCTGGTCGAGCCTGCGGGACAGGAAGATGCAGAGGGCCTTGAGGCCATCTGCATGAGGAATACAAGTGTATAGGGACTGGACATCCATGGTGAAAATGAGGTGTTGGGGGCCAGGGAATTGGAAGTTCTGGAGGAGGTGGAGGGCGTGGGTGGTGTCACGGACATCGGTGGGGAGTTCCTGGACCAAAGAGGAGAAAATGGAGTCCAGATAGGTGGAGATGAGTTCGGTGGGGCAGGAACAGGCTGAGACAGTTACAGTATGTTGGGTTTTATTGGTAGAGGGATTGAGTTCCGGAGCCGTGATGTCATGTTGCAACTGTACAAAACGCTAGTGCGGCCTCACCTGGAATATTGTGTACAGTTCTGGTCGCCCCATTACAGGGAGGATGTGGAAGCATTGGAAAAGGTGCAGAGGAGACTTACCAGGATGTTGCCTGGTCTGGAGCACAGACCCTATGAAGAAAGGCTGAGGGACTTGGGTTTGTTCTCATTGGAGAGAAGGAGGCTAAGAGGGGATTTAATAGAGACAGACAAGATGATCAGAGGATTAGATAGGGTGGACAGTGAGAGTCTTTTTCCGAGGATGATGACTTCAGCTTGTACGAGGGGCATAGCTACAAATTGAGGGGTGATAGATTTAAGACAGATATCTTAGTCAGGTTCTTTACTCAGAGAGGGTACGGGCGTGGAACACCCTGCCTGCCAATGTAGTTAACTCAGCCACATTAGGGGTATTTAAACAGTCCTTGGATTACCACATGGATGATGACGGGATAGTGTAGGGGGCGGGGTTTAGATTATTTCACAGGTCGGTGCAACATCGAGGGCCGAAGGGCCTGTTCTGCGCTGTATTGTTCTATGTAATACAACTGTTTAACTCTGATTGCAAAGCCTGCTGAAATATTGAGTTATATTAAAGGAAAACAGTGGATTACTGGTAACATTGCTGTGCAGGGGTCCAGGCTATTGCTGAAGACATAGATTCAAGTTCCACCTCAGCAACTGGAATGTGAAATTTAAAGCTAGTCTCAGTTAATGGTACTGCCCCTCAATGGTATTGTACTGAGCAGATGCCAGAGTGGAAAGGGTTACATTACAAGGCCAGGCTGCACCAGTTCAACTTATGTTACCTTGAGTGGGGAGCTGGTGGCCAAGTGGTGGTATCACTGGGATGTTAATCTAGAGACCCAGGAGACTTTCTGGGGACCTGAGTTTGAATCCTGCCATGGCAGAGCGTGGGATTTGAATTCAATAAAAATCTGGAATTGAGTCTAATGATGACCATGAATCCATTGTTGATTGTCTGGAAAACTCTGATTCATAACGTCCTTTAAGGAAGGAAACTGCCATCCTTACCTTGTCTGGACTGTGTGTAACTCTTAACTGCCTCATGGGCAATAAATGCTAGCCTAGATAGTGATGCCCTCATCCCTTGAATGAATATATAAAAAGAGTATAGAGGATATAATTACTTGGTTAAGATTCATAAAGGAGTTGATAGGTAGGCAGAAATGAACAATTAATTCTGCCGTCTTCTGCTCTGGTGAGACCAAATAGGTGACCAGTTTGTGGAACATCTTGCTTTCTCTGTAAGGATGACCCGACCTTCCAGTTGCTTGATATTTCAATACACCATCATGCTGTCATGCTAATGTTTCTGTTCTTAGCCTGTTGCAGTGTTTCAGTGAAGCCTAATGTAGCCTTCCTTTTAAATTCACTTGTGGGGCGTGGATGTCACTGGCTGTGCCAGCATTTATTGCCTGTAATTGCCCCTTGAGAAGATGGTGGTGAGCTGTTTTTTTGAACTGCTGCGGCCCATGTGCTGTAGGTTGAGACACAATGCCCTCAAGGAGGGAATTCCAGGATTTTGACCCAGTGACAGTGAAGGAGCAGCAATATATTTCCAAGTCAGGATGGTGTGTAGCTCGGAGGTGAACTAGCAGGCGGTGGTGTTCCCATGTATCTGATGTCCTTGTCCTTCTAGATGGAAATGGTCGTGGATTTGGAAGTTGTTGTCTAAGGATCTTTCTGCGGTATATCTTGTAGATGGTACACACTGCTGCTACTGAGCATCAGGGGTGAAGGGTGTTTAATCTGCTTAGTTACAGTTGCAGGATTCAGCAAGTGAAGGGCAAGTTCACTATCCTCCATCCAGTTTGATGTCTTCAAGCTGACCTATTTTCTGCTGTCTACTCCTGCCACTAACATCTATTTGTCATCCTGCTATTCATCCTCGAGTACCATTAGCTCAGTGCACCCTCACTATCTGTTCCATTTGCTCCTCCTCCCATTATGTTAACAGAATAAAAAACATTATTTGCAGCTCCCTTTAGTTCTGAAAGAATTAAATGTTAACTATTTCTCTCTCCACAGATGCTGCCAGGCCTGCTGAGATTCTCCAGCACTTTGTGGGTATTTATTCTGGCAGGAAAGTTCCGAACAAAGGGAAATTAAAGTCGGACAGACTACAAAAAGAGAAAGAAAGCAAAACTGCACTGGAAGACAGAGGAAACAGACAGGAAAAATAATTTTCAAAAATGTTTCTCCTCATTTTTCCTCAATGAGTTATTAGCTTCAGATAGCTCTATATTGCCTTGAAAGGTATGAGATAAATACAAGTCTTATTTCTTTGCTAACAGTAAGAAGTTTGTCTGGAATCAGTGATATGGTCCAGCCTGTTGCTGACTTAGTGCATGCCTAGGCTCTCTATGGTCAATGGCTCTCCATGGTCTGTGTTTCCTGCGTAGTCAGTGTTATTACACAGTCAATGTTACTCCAAGGTCAATAACACTCCATGGTAAATGACCTTCCGTTGTCAGTGTTACTCTATCATAGGTCACACCACACCAGGTTAAAATCCAACAAGTTCATTTGAAATCACAAGCTTTTGGAGTGCTGCTTCACCTGACGATTTCAAATCAGCCTGTTGGATTATAACCTGGTGTGGTGTGATTTATGACTTTGCCCACCTCAGTGCAACGCCAGCACCTTCATTTCAAGAGTTACTGTGTGGCAAATGACACTCCGTGGTCAGTGTTTATTCATAATGTGCAGATGCACTGGGGTGGACAGCAAGGTCACGTGACACCAGGTTATAGTCCAATAGGTTTATTTGAAATCACAAACTTTGGGGGCGCTGCCCCTTTGTCAGGTGTCGTGTGGCCTCTAACAGTGTTGCTGCATGCTCAAGGCCCCTGTAGCTACAGGAGCCAAAGTGACTGCAGGGATGGTGTTCGGGAAAACTCCAACTCCCAGAATGCACGTGGCTATCTGCGCACGCCCAGTACGATCTGACTGTCCGGTTGGCTAGAGTCTCTCCACGTGCGGCCGCTGATTGGACGGCGGTCAAATGGGGTGTGGCTGTTGTGGAGGGAGATTTAAAAGCCGGGACTGGCGCTGGTTCCGGGAGCGGTCCCGGTGCGGAGGTAAGAACTGGGGAGGGAGGCTCGGCTCGGGTTAAACGGTCAGGGGACCGCATGAAATGTTGGAAGTGAATGAATGCAACACTAACACAGTTGGTCAATGGTCTATTTTTGCTGAATGCTGAGCCTCCTCCTTGCACCTCAGCAACAGCCACTTGCTGGAGGTACCAGGGAGAAATGGTGAACTGCAGCCCTCTGTTTCAGAAGCGTGTTATTTTTATTAATATAAACGTCCTAGGTAACTTTTGCATGCCTCTACCTTTTATAATGACCTTCTAGCTATCCTATCCCAATGTTGCCACAATAATCATTCAATAAGTATTACTCTTTCTCAGGGAAGATTCGTACCAATTGGAAAGATGGGTGACTGGAAGGTCTCGTCTATAGTTGAAGTAGGAAATTCCCCAGGTGAGTTTTTGTCCAATCCATGGTGTTTAAAAAGACTTACATTTGTAGAACTACTTTCATAATCTCCTCAGGGTTTTCCAAAGTGTTTCACAGCTAATGGAAGACTTCTAGATCAGTGTTTCTTTTTGTTATAATGTGGGGAACACTGCAGCTAACTAATGTACTGCAACCTCCCACAATTAGTCACTGATTGTTCTGTTGCGAGTGAGTTTCTACTTCTACTCTTTAGAGCAGTGTTCATGCTGTGAAGATACTAGTATCCCTGGTTGGTAGAGGTGACAGACTGGAAAAAGATCAGTCAGGATTTGAGCATCAGTTGGCAAAACTTGCCCAAAAATAAACAACCGGGGCCTCAATGAGACAATGCATATTGCACTCCTCGGTTTAGAATACTTCCCTCTCTTGGTTAACTCTTGTGTCACCAAATCTGCAGACCTGCCTCCTTTTATTTTGTCTCAGTCTGACTGTAAAGTCAGTCAAGACTTTAATTGGGGCTGTTTTGACTAAGTGGAGCTATTGGCCCTCCTAACCTCTTTCAACAACAAATCTGTCCACAGATGCAAAGAGTTTCATCCTGAGACCTGCTTCTCTATCTGCTTCACCGTTCTCCCCTGCCAGCACCATAACTCTGCACTGTTCTCCAGTGCTGCCACTTCCAAACCTGTTCAATCAAAATGCATTCTGCTGGGGGGATAATGTTGAGGAATGCATCTCGTACCTAAGCAAGGTAGGCTAAAGTATGACTGATTTTTGTGGAAATACAGATGCTGTGGTCTTTAGAATTGTGAAATACTACCACCTACTATTATAACTATACCAAGAAGTCACTGCTGTGATCCTGGCTACCACAGACTTAAACAAAAACAAGGATATTAAAAATTTTACCCGCAATAAAATGCATCCCAGGACTTGATCTTTATTCCCTTTTGCTGCTAATCTTGCCTCCGGATTGGTTGGTTGTCACTCAGCGTAAATAATGTGTATTCCTTTTGGAGATCCAGTTGGTATCCATTGGTAAGTGGGCTCTAATCGGAGTGCTTTCATGTGACTGGAAGCTGTTTGATAACAGTCACAAAATGACCACATTATGACCCATTGTCCTCCGTTTCTCTCCTTCTCTCTTTCTCCCCCCCCCCCCCCCCCCCCCCCCCCCCCCCCCGCCAACCCCGAAATGGCTATTTCATTGTCTTCCTCATCAGACTGTAATTACACAGAAAGGTCTAGGCCCGAAACATCAGCTTTCCATCTCCTCTGCTGCTTGGCCTGCTGTGTTCATCCGGCTCTACACATTGTTATCTCAGACTGTAATTACCCCTGCTAAAGGACGAGAGCCCAAGACTCTGGCTTACAATTGGCTGTGCACCATCACCGTTTCAGAGACCATCTTCCCAATTCCCATTCAGACACGTGGATCTTGGCGATTATCCGATGTGACGTTTTATATTCGTGCTCCAAAAGGCATGAGTGTTGTTTCTGCCTCCTGTGTGTTCTGCTGAAAAGGCTACTGGGGAAGCCACCTCCATGATAGATCAGTATTTTCTGCCTTGATATTAAATGTGTGCTACTTTGATCAGTGGATTGACCAGCCTGTTTAAATGCCTGTTACTGTAGGCATGATGAGCCAAATGGCCTCTTCCGTCCCTTTTTGTTTAATTTTCTGTTTCTAAATGTCCTTGTTTTATTTATTTGTAACCTGAAATGTCATGCTTTTGTTTTCTGTATTCTGGGTATCTTGTATTCTAACGGTCCACTTTCATATTTGGAGTCAAGGCAGCTCCCACAGCACTTCCCTTTTAATACTTGTAAAGTTACCTGGTTAATGCTTGTGTTGATTATTTGTTCACAGTATCTTTTCAGTATATCTGGATCTGCATATTGTTTTAGCCATTCCCCAATCTCTTTGGGTTTAAGGAGTTGGTTTTGACCAAGTGTTGACTATCTCCTAAATATTTCAGGAACTGAATAAACTGGGTCTTCCTGCTTTGTTCGACGATAGTTTTGAGGAGAATCCATCTTCAAGCTTTAGCCTTGTCTCTCTAATAAATGGTGTGTATGGCCTGCTGCATCTCTACCGGAAAAATGCAACAAAAGTAGATGGGCTAGAAATGGAACGTTTAAAGTCTTTCAGTGAGCAGGATTGTCTGAAAAACAGCCAGTTTAAACTGCAGGTGAGTTGCACTGGAAGGAACTGGTAATAAAATTAAATTAAATGTCTGAGCAGTTTTATTGTTGCGTAATAAATGGAGTGGCTAATGGTTAACTGTAAACTAAAATGTGAGCATTTATGCCCTGTCCTCAAAGCAACTGCAAGGGATCTGCCGTTCATCAGCCAAGTGCCTCTGCTGTGCTCCTCTATCTAAAGGAGAGATGTGAGCACAAAAAAAGACTAAGAGCAGGATGAGGAATTTCAGCCTCTTGAGCCTCTCTGCCACTTAATACAATCGTGGCTGATCTTATCTTGGCCTCAACTTCTGCTCACTCTCCATAGCCCTCTAAACCCATTACTAACTTAAAATCTGTCAAATTTCCCACTTATTTATAACTCTGGGGTGGTGAATTCTTCTGCAGATTCTCACGACAGTTTGGTTTAACTGGTATGAAGGGGAATCTTGGTAAATTGTCCTTCTCGATTCTGGCATAGGCATCCATTGTTTTCACCCAAGTAATGCAAATATTCTCCTAGAATGAGGATTCAGCCCATCCAGCCTGTTGAATTTTTATTAAAGGAAATAGCAGTGAAGTGAATTTCTGGCTGTTGATCAGCAGCTTTGCGTTCTTTTGAGAGGTCCTTGTTCTCCATGCCTTATACCAGCAGGAGGATTAGTAAGTCAACACTTGATGGACATAACTGGAGAAATGAGGAAATTTGATGCATAACAAAGAAAGAGACAACAACACTTTAGTAATATCACTTAAAGTGGATGATAGATGGTTAGTTGTTGCTTGGAGGGGACTAGGTGAGGAAATGGCTGATTTTGATTATAATTGGATGCTGTTGATCTAAGGACAGATGGGAGATGGCTAACTGCCAAACTTCTGAGAAGACACTGAACGAAGGAGTTGTTTTGTTTTCATTTCTACCAGCACTGGCTTTGTAATTGGGGGAAAACGGCTTGTTTGAAGGGATAGTGGGTGAAGTAACTCTCTGAAATTCTGTCCTTCAAACTCCTTACTGATGGTTTGGTTGCTTGTACTTTCCAACAGGAGCAGGTGGCAGCATTGGAGCAGGAAATTGCTACTTTGGCAACAAAGGAGCAGCAAAGACAGAAGAGCATCAGGAGTTTGAATAACCAGCTGAAGAGCCAGAAGGAGGAGGTGAGATTGACTGACTGTCAGTGTAACTTCAGACCTGTGATCTAACCAGCCTCTAATTCCTAATTCCTGCTCTGTGTGACCAGAGATGAGTAAAGGTGGCATTTGGTGTTTTGTCTTGTTGGGCAGAGTAATTCACTTCTAAAGGACTAGACCCAGTAAGTGAGGTTAGGAGAGGTGACTGGTGTTTAGCCACAGTGGTAGGATGAATGGCATGACTTCGTCATCAGGAATGTTCTCTCTTCTCTCTTTCTCCCCCCCACCCCCCCCCCCCCCCAAACCTTTGTTATTAGCAATTGCTTAGTGAATACAGTCATAATTGCAAGATCTGTGTTGTTAGCTGGGCTCAGCTCTGATGAAAAAGCTGCATAGTTGCTGTCTGTGCCTGAGACCAAAGATGCATTGGGTGAGTGTCTGTTCTTGACTGTGTTGTTTGGTGATTTTTATTGGGTAAGTACAGGGCCTCTCTGCTCCTGGCTAGCCCCAGCCACGTTCAATCTCCAGAAACCTGGCTGACGTGCAACAAGTTGATCTGCAACCTGGAAACTTTTTTTTGAGGAAACAACAGTAAACTGTATTGATGCAGTAAATCATCCCAAGGTGCTCCTCACCACATCATTGAATAAAATTTAATACCACCTTTCTTCCCACCCTGGCCCTCCCCTGCCCAAAAAAAATTCAGACTGTTGACCAAGGAGCTCCTTTCTTTTTTAAGGAAGGGAATTCTGGAATTTGGGGGTCTTTTGCACCTCTAGACATTGACCTAGTAAATTGTGGGTTAGTCACACTGCCATCTCTCTTTCAGATAGCGAAGTTACAGAGTGTTATTACAAGTCGGGCAGCACAGTACCTTCATGACTTGAAGAGGAAGGAGCAGGAACTGAACAAACTGAAGGAGAAGATGAATCACCATCTGACAGACAAAAAGGATAAGAGAATTGGTAACTTTTTTGTTCTATGATTTTTGGGGTGGGTGTGGTTAGTGAAGTGCAAAACACTAATTCGAGGCACTGTGAACAGCTTCCCATTTGAGAGTCCGCAATGTGTCTTGCTAGTCAGATTCAGTAATGGAACTGTGCAAAAGTAATTTTGTTGCCCAAGTGCTCTTAGAGGGTAAATGTTTCCCACCAGTTGCACAACCAAAGTTCCTGGTTGTGGAAGGCAACGTGCTGTGTGTACTATTTTTGGGTGTCAGTTGTAGTGGCAGTTCTGAAACCTGTCCATTACTTTATTCGTGTACTTGAATGAATTGCCCAATAGGGTGCATGCTGGGAATGAGTTAAAATCAATCTGGGGAACTCTATTCCAATTGTGTGGCAAGGAAGTGAGTCAGGTTGATTCTGCTTTATCCTTTTTGTTAAAATAATTAGTTACCCTGTTCTGTTTTTTTTTAGATAGGCTCTGATTTCAGTTTGTAGCTTCAGTTGACTGTCTGTCTTTTTTTAAAACCTTAAACAAAAAAAATCAGACTTGAATCTTTAAGTATTGGCAATTGTGTTGTTTCTGCTTTATTGTAGGGGAGCTACAAAATGGCACTGGCTCAGTGGCTAGCACTGCTGCCTCGCAGTGCCAGGCTTGATTTCACCCCCCTGGCATCTGTCTGGCATTTCCTTGCACAGTCCAAAGATGTGTGGGTTAGGTGGATGGGAAAAGGTAGAGGAATGGATCTGGGTGGGATGCCCTTCAGAAGGTCAATGTGGACTTGTCGGGCTGAATGGCCTGTTTCCTGCACGGCAGGGATGCTATGATGCACGAACCTAACCTAACTGCTCTAGGTAGTGGAATTATTGTTTTTCGCCTGGTGAGACAACATGAATAGCAGCATGACAGACAGGGAATCCTATGAAATACAGTTTTATAGTCTATTTTATTTAAATCATTTGTAGGACATTGAGTTGGCCCAGCTAGTGATGTTATTGCTGATGCCTAGTTGCCCTTGAGGGTGGTAGTGAGCTGCCTTTTTTGAACTGTTAGTCTGTCTGCTGTGGGTCAACGCATAATGCCCTTAGGGAGGGAATCAAGGATTCCAACAGTGACTGTCTAAGAATGGTGATGTATTTCCAAGCCTGGTTGTAAGAGTGCAGAGGGCGGTGTTCCCATCTATCTGCTGCCCTTGACCGACTCGATGGAAATGGTTGTACGTTTGGAATGTGCTGTCTGAGGGTCTTTGGTGGATTCCTGCAGTGCATCTTGTTAATAGTAGCAGCAGTGTATACTGCGTGTTGCTGGTGGAGGGAGTGGCTGTTTTACCGATTGCGGTGCCAGTCCAGCAGCTGCCTTGTCCTGGATGGTGTCAAGCTTCTGGTGGTGTTGGAGCTGTACCAGATGAGGCCAGTTCAGAATATTCCATCACACTCCTGACTTGTAGGTGGCACACTGGCTTTGGGGAGTCAGGAGGTGACTTAGTCATTGCCTGCACTTGTAGCTTCTGTGTTTGAGTTCAGTGTTTGGTCGCCCCAAGGATGTTGATAGTGGGGATTCAGTGATGGTAACACCATTGGAATGTCAAGGGGCAGTGATTAGTTTTCCTGTATTGGAAATGGTTATTGCCTGGTATTTCTGTGGCACAAATGTTATTTGTACATCCTATTGTCCTGTATGATGCCCTAACAAAAAATGTTTTTAAAAGCCTAGGGCAGTTAGACTGGAGTGGGAGAGACTTGGCAAATTCTACTGCCACTTCCACACTTTGGGTTTGTTTTCAATTAGAAGCTGAACACTTGTATCTTCAGGGAGCTGGGTTGTAATATTTTGGTTTTATGGGGCCTTGGAGTTTAGACTGTACATCCCACTTTGTTTGAAACAGCCTGCCAGTTGGCAGCACCGCAATTCTAAATGCCACTAATTATACCCCTTGTTCTCCAATGTTGTGAAGCTATAGATATCCTGAATCACATTGGACGAGCTGATGGAAAACGTCCCTTGTGGAGAACAGGGAAGACTGAATCAAGGTGGGATTATGTCTCTGCACGGTCAAACCAAAAACCTGGATTAGACCCTGTCTTCCTGACTAAACCTCTCCAATAACTGACTCCTATGCCTAGGGGTGAGGCACGGTGAACGGCTTCCCATTGTGAGTCTGCAGTGTGTCTTGCCAGTTAGATTTGGTAATGGAACTGTGCAAAAGTAATTTTGTGTTGTCCAAGTGAAGATCGATCTTGATCACTCAGCTGAGGTGTGACAGATGAAGTTTAACTTGGATAAACACGAGATGTTGCATTTTGGTAAGATGAACAGGGGCAGGACTTTTGCACAGGTAATGTTAGGGCCATGAGCAGTATTGCCAAATAAACCTATGGGTTCAGGTATATGGTTCCTTTGAAAGCTGTATCGCAGGTAGACAGGATAGTTGAAGGTGTCTTGCATGCTTGCCAGTACAGGACATTGGTGAGGCCTGTTCTGGACCCCCTGCTCTAGGAATGATGATATTAAATTGGAGGGGTTTCAGAAAAGATGTACTGGGATGTTGCAAGGAATGGAGCATTTGAGTTGTAAGTAAAAGCTGGAAAGGATGGGACTCTTCACTGGAATGTAGCAGATTGAGAGGTGACCTTTGTAGAGATTTATAAAATCCTGACCAGTATAGATGGGATGAATGGCCAATGTGGTTTTTTTCCCTAAAGTAGGAGTTCAGAACTACAGGGCATATTATTTTTAAGGTGAGAGGAGGAAGATTTAAAAGGGACTCGAGGGGAAACTATTTCAGAGGACAGTTTGTATGTGGGGTGAACAACCAGAGGAAGTGGTAGATGCAAATACAGTTACAACAGAGGATGTGGGCTGAATGCAAGCAAGTGGGATAGGTTAGTTTTAGAAACTTGGTCAGTATGGATAAGTTGGACGGTTTGGGGTTTTGGTTTGGGCTTTTGGTTACATAGAACATAGAACATAGAAAAGTACAGCACAGTACAGGCCCTTCAGCCCATGATGTTGTGCTGTGGATTAATCCTAATCCAAAAATGAAATAACCTAACCTACATTCCCCTCAATTCACTGCTGTCCACGTGCATGTCCAGCAGTCGCTTAAACGTCACTAATGACTCTGCTTCCACGACTACCCCGGCAAACTATTCCATGTGCTTACAACGCTCTGGGTGAAGAACCTCCCTCTGACGTCTCCTCTATACCTTCCTCCTAACACCTTAAAACTATGACCCCTCGTGGCAGTCAATCCTGCCCTGGGGAAAACTCTCTGGCTATCGACTTTATCCATGCCTCTCATTACCTTTGTACACCTCGATCCGGTCACCTCTCTTCCTCCTTCTCTCCAGAGAAAAGTCTGAACTCAGTCAACCTCTCCTTGTAAGACAAGCCCTGCCCTCTAGTCCAGGCAGCATCCTGGTAAACCTCCTTTGCACCCTCTCCAAACCCTCCACATCTTTCCTATAATAGGGGGACCAGAACTGGACACAATATTCCAAGTGTGGTCTCACCAGGGTTTTGTAGAGCTGCATCATAACCTCGCCTCTCTCAAACTCTATCCCCGTGTTAATGAAAGCCAAAACACTATATGCTTTAACAACCTTTATCCACTTGGGTGGCAACTTTGAGGGAGCTATGCACTTGAACACCAAGATCCTGCTGTTTGTCCACACTGCCGAGAATCCTGCCTTTAATCCTATATTCAGCATTTAAGTTTGACCTTCCAAAATGCATGACTTTGCATTTATCCAGGCTGAACGCCATCTGCCATTTCTCAGCCCAGCTCTGCATACTGTCAACAGGTCAGTGAGTAACTTAACATCTTGCTGGCTATGTTGCCTCAACTCAGATTTTAAATGAATTCTTGCTTGGGCCAAAGGGCCTGTCTCCACGCTGTAGGACTCCATGACTCCTGACCGCAAATCAGGTATATGATAAAATACTGAAATGTGAGGCTGGATGAACACAGCAGGCCCAGCAGCATCTCAGGAGCACAAAAGCTGACGTTTCGGGCCTAGACCCTTCATCAGAGAGGGGGATGGGGAGAGGGAACTGGAATAAATAGGGAGAGAGGGGGAGGTGGACTGAAGATGGAGAGAAAAGAAGATAGGTGGAGAGGAGAGTATAGGTAGGGAGGGGATAGGTCAGTCCCTCACCCCACCCCCCGTCTCTGATGAAGGGTCTAGGCCCGAAACGTCAGCTTTTGTGCTCCTGAGATGCTGCTGGGCCTGCTGTGTTCATCCAGCCTCACATTTCATTATCTTGGATTCTCCAGCATCTGCCGTTCCCATTATCACCAATCATATGAGAAAATACTCCCCATTTGCATGAATGTTGTTCAAGCTGCATTCATTCAAGAAACCTGGCGCACTCCAGGACACAGCCACTTGATTATTTCACATTGCATCCTTTCCCAACACTGACGCTCAGTCGTAGCAGACTATGCCATCTACAAGATGTATTCTAAAAGTTCACTTCGGCTCCTTGGACTTCACTACCCAAACCCACAACCAATGCCGTCTAGAAAGAAAAAGCAGCCTGGTTGATTGATGTTGCATCCATAAGCATTCACTCCCTCCTCAACACTGAGGCACCAAGGCTGCTTAATCAGTACCTTCCAAACCCATTACCACTACTATCCAGAAGTACATAGCAGCAGGTGCTTGAGAATACTACCACTTGCAGGTTTCTTTCTAATTTATTCACCTCCTGGAGAAGGAAATTTTGTTTTTTGTTAATTCATGGGCTATACATATGGCTGGGCCAGTGTTTATTGCCCTTTCAACGAGCTCAAAATTGTCAAACATGTTTACATAATTCGTTCAACAAATCCCTGATTAATTTGTGTCTCTCTTCAATTTCAGATATATTCTGTCCCTTTAAAATTATTTCTAATAACTTTCCCACAACTGAAATTGACTGGCCTGTCACTTCCTGGTATATCCCTTTCTCCCTTTTTTAATAATTGGACAACGTTTAACTGCCCTCCAATCTGCTGGCACCTTACCTGTTGGCAGATGATTAAAATACTGCCCTGAAACCTGATTCAGGAACCCTAAACCTTTCCTCCCTCAGCAAACCTGAAACAAATCTCAACTGGGCCTGTCAATTTATCTACTTCTAAGGCCACCCAACTCAATAACACCACCTCTCTTTGAAATATTGAAAGAAATTAGCACACAGTCCTCCACATGCAGCATCTTCCATTGCGAATATCGGCATAAAATACTAATTGGCAACTGTGTCATGTTCTGTGTCCATGTACAATTGACCTCTACGGCCCCAGTTGAAGAGGGAGATATCAAAGAGGCCAGGACAAAGCTGGAAAAGCTCAGGTACTGCTTGCAGATACAAACACTTACCAACAGGTGGCAATAGACCAATACTGCAGCTAGATAATAGGATCACCCAGACGCTGACGAGACTAATGAATTCAGGACAGATAACCAAGATTGGGTACGTGAGAATGAAACCACAACTTCTGCAGATGCCTACTTAATAGACAGCACCAAGAGGACACAGTGTGCCCTGCTACACTGCCCTGCCTTAAGAACATATTGGAACTGAGGCACTAGGAATGAGCCACGAGCCACTAGCCCACAACCACTCTATGACAAAAATTCACCAAGGATTAAAAGACCCCATTCCCACAACATGCAGAATGAATGTGGTTTACAAAATACCGTGCAATGACTGCCATAAACACTACATTAGACAGGAAGGAAACTAGCCATTAGAATACATGAACATCAGCTAGCTGCAAAATGGTACTACAAACTCTCCTTAATATCCGTCCACTCAGACAATGAAGACCATTGGTTTAACTGGGACAAGGTAACCATAGTAGCCCAGGCCAAACATAGCCACACTCTGGGATTCCTAGAGGCACGGATCTTGACCCCGTAATGCAATCAACAAAGGCAGAATTGGGCACAATCTATAAACCCGTACAGATCACCGTTACTCACCGTAATGGACTAGACAGTATAAATTCCATGCGGAATAGAATAGCATCGCTTTGTCAGAGGCCTCCCTGATGTTACCAGCACGGTGACGAAGTGCCTGAACGAAAACAAGCCAGCTCGGCAAGTAAGTCAACAACGTCACAGTTTAATCACTTTATACAAGTTAATGATTGCAGAGGGAACAACTGAGATGCTGGGACAACAGTGTGGAGCTGGAGGAACACAGCAATTCAGGCAGCATTAGAGGAGCAGGAAGGTTGGTGTTTTTGGTGGGGACTATCCCCGAGGACTTGATGCTATTAGCTTTTAATGGAGCTGAATGTTCGTAATTCCGAGCGGCCAGAATCAGCTTGTCATTGATCAATCTTTAGTCATGAGCTATTTGAAAATTAGTGAGATTTCATCAAGTGAAGGGGCTGTGCTCCCAAAGCTTGTGTTTTCAAATAAACCTATTGGACTATTGTGTGTGATTTCTGACCTTATCCACCCCAGTCCAACACTGGCACTTCCACATCATGGATCTTGGTAATAGATGAAAAGGAGTTGGTTTTCTGGATATCATCTGAATGCATGGTTTTCAACTCCATGTTTGCTCTCTGCTGCAGGAGAGAAGAGGAAATGTACAAAGTGCTTGCAACAAACTATGATGCTCAGATCCAGGAGTTGGTGTTTGACAATGCAGAGCTGATGAGAGTTCTGAACCAAATGAAGAGAGAGATTAGTGGGTTTCTTAGTCTGGACAAACTCTGTCAAGCCAATTCTTCTCCATCGCTTGTGGTGAGTATGTGGCTTTCTGTTGAAAGTAAGTGGTTCTCCTGATTTTTCATTAATTGGTTTTAATTGGGTCCTGCTTTGCTGAGCTGGATTGGAGGCATTTCAGATTGAGGTGATGGAATCTTCCTAGTTCATGTACATGGTGAAATACTTGATCCATAACCTAACAATGGCATTTGATTTGACTGTTTGTTTATAATTGAGAGTTTGAAATGGAGATCATATTCCTGCATCTCACTGCCTTTTGATCTTTTTGCCCTCTGCTGAAGAGGAAAGTCTTCTTCTAATTGTTGGCATTAAATCCAAATTCGAAGACCCTCCTGTGATACTGTTATTTTAAAATAAGAAAAAAGGACTGACACTTCTGTGCAGCACTGAGGAACTATTGTACTGTTTCTGTAAGTCTTAATATCTTGATATTAAACTGCTATCCTGACTGAGGTGAATGTAATGGATTATAGGACAAGATGTCTTAAACTGGGGAGCTTGTTTTGTGACCAATCCTTTTAACTAGTGACACAAGCAGAATGTGGCACCTCATTGATAGGACCTTGCAGTGAGGACACTAGCTGCTGTATAATCAAAGTGATGAGGCTTCAAAACTAGGTCACACCTGTGAAGCTCATCTGAAGGCCTGAAAATGGATTTAAAAGCAAAATGCCGCTGATCGTAGAGATTTTAGAAACAGAAAATGCCAGAAATAGTTGGCATGTCAGGCAGCATCTGAAAGGTGAATCATTTTAACGTCTCATGTTTGTGACTTTTTTTCACCTTTTTATCCTTAGAGCTGTTTTGAAAGATCATCAAACAAGAAACTTGCTTTCTCATGAGTATTGCTAGACTGAATGAATTCATGTTCTTTTGTATTCACATTGTTAATGCTATTGTATTTGTTAAACAATTCTTTTAGTTCTTTTATCATGCAATTATCAGCAACATTGCAAGTGACCTTCAACAGTTTGATGTTCTTGGACTGTTGATTCTGCACTCTACTGCTGTCAGCAGTGTTCACACAAATCAAACTAAGTGAGACAAAACTAAATGTGCGGGTGCCAGAGATCTGAAAATTACAAACAAATAAAATTGTTGGAGAAACTCAGCAGTTCTGGTGGCATCTCTAGTGAGAAAGAGACATGGGTTTAAGGTGAGAGGGGAAAGACTTAAAAGGGATGTAAGGGGCAACTTTTTCATGCAGGGAATGGTGCATGTATGGAATGAGCTGCCAGAGGAAGTGGTGGAGGCCGGTACAATTACAACATTTAAAAGGCATCTGGGTGGGTACATGAATAAGTAGGGTTTGGGGGCTATGGGCCAAACGCTGAAAAATGGGACTGCACGAATTTAGGATATCTGCTCAATATGGATGAGTTGGTCTGAAGAGTCTGTTTCCATGTTGCACAGTTCTGACTCCATGACTGTGTTTAGCATTTTAGGTCAGATCTGACTTTTCTAAACATTTCGTTCAAAAGAAGTTGCAGCCCAAGTCTAAATTACTGTTATTTATGCCTTGCTTTTTCTTGATTTTCTTTTAAAAGGTACTTAGTTTGTGTTGACTTCTTTTGAAAATAGGAGGAAGAAACTAGTGTCAATGAGTCCCAGGAAGCAACAAGAGGGCACCTTACGGACTGTGTTCAAAAGCAGTGGAAAACCTTAAAGGATCACATGGCAAAACTCGGAGTTGTGGGTAAAGTAAATGGCACCTTGTGTCTCTGTGGCAGCTGCACTGGGTGGGTGGGACGGTGAGGAGAGTAATTGTGGCCAGTTCTGGGCACTGCACCAGATTGGTGAGGTTATGACTGTTGCCTCCTTTTGAGGGGTCTGGAAAGAGTAAGTGGGGGAGATATCCAAAGATTTACTGACCCTGGGGAGAAATTTCTCCCACCTATCTTGATGGGAGGCCTGCTGCTTTTGAACCCTTTCTGTTGTGTGCCCCCAGTAACAAGAAAAAGACGTTACTGGAGAAACTCCAGTAGGTCTGGCAGCACGTGTGGAATGATAAACTGCGTTCACGTTTTGAGCCCAGTGACCCTTCTTCAGAATTAGTCACTGGACTCCAATGTTAACTCCGCTTCCTCTCTACAGATGCTGCCAAACTTGAGTTTCTCCAGTATTTTTGTTTCTGTTTTTGATCTTCAGCATCCACAGTCCCTTGCTTTACTTTAGTGACCTGTTTGTGTGGTGTTGACTCATTTGAGTGTATTAAACGAGGCCAATAAATCTGTTTTTCCCCATCAGCTATGCAGACTACTCCAGTGGTTGGGAAGAATGACCATGTTGTCAGCATAACTGACCATGATAAGGAAATAGCCAAACTGAAGCTGGAGCTTGAACAGAGTAAGGAAATTATCTATGCACAGCAGTGTCTTCTCGAGGTAAGAAATCCTTGGGAAAGCAGCTTTTTTTTAAATTAAACGTGGTCTTTAATACTTTCAGCTACAATGTTCTCTAAGGAGCACCACTTCAAATGTGCATAAATTTTATATGTTGCTATTCACTCTTGCTGTTTTCCTCTATCTTCCTTTTTTAGTTCTTGCTATACACCCAGCAAATGTTCAATAGGATTACTTGGTAGTAAGCCATCCTTTTTATTTAACCACAGTTTTTTTCAATCACTTTATAGCTGAAAGAGTTTGAGCTTCAAGCTTTCAGGTTGATTCAAAAGGCTGTTGCTGAGATGTTCCTGCTCACGTACCATGTGAAGGAGTGTTTGTTTTCTCGAGGGGGAACAGGCACTGCTGGTATGGCTCAAGTATTTGAGCTGTTCTTGTTGGGTCTGGCACTAGAGTAAGACTAGTCTGGCTTAAGCCTTTTTTTCCCCTCTCTGGCCAAAATGAAGTGAAATTGGAGTGAAATTGACATTGCAAGTTCTGCTCCTGTTGCTATATCTTTATAAAGAGGAATATCTGTTCTAGCTTGTCAGATATGAAACCCTTTATTAAGGGATCTCCCAGAGGTTTCTTATACTTAGATGAAAATAGCAGAGTTTTGCATCTTCCTTTTTAAGCAAAAACTCCTTCTGTGCTCTTGTATTCCAGGACCAGTTGGCCATTCAGAAAGAAGATCTGGCCCGAGGATCTGATTTACTGGAGGAAGAGGAATGGTTCCACAAAGAACGGCAATTGTTTGAGGAGCAGAGAAAGAACTTCGAGATGGAGAGGCAGAGGTTCACTGAAGCAGCAATTCGACTGGGTCAGGAGGTGGGCAGAGAACCTACTGGTGGATTGGGATGTAAAGAGCTTGGTTGTTATTTAAATGGAAAAGCCAGAAATCACTCCAACAACCTCTGCCATAAATCGCCTCTCTGTTTTTAAATTTTATCGGTTTAGAGGAAACAGTTTGAGGAGGAACGAGCACTATACTTGAAGGAACAGTTCTTGAAGCTGACTCCGTTTCGGGATCCAAGGACAAAACCCAAGAGGAAACCGCGGACTTCCTTTGTGGCCAGTAAGGGCTACCTTTTTCTTAAAGTTTGCCAAATGATGATTGCTGAGAAACCGCTAGTTACACTCAGTTCTGTTTCAGTACGTGTGTTTTAACTGTGTGCTTAGGAGTTCTAAGATTCTGAATGTATGTTTGCTTTCTACGAAAAACCAGTGAACTTGGACAGGGTGTTTTAATTCAAAGTAAGGGCTGTGCAGAGCAGCTTGGAGAATTCTTAACATTTTTCTTGCTAACTTCTTTTAAGAATTGCGGTGTCTAAAATTAAACTAGACTTTTTAGGAATTTTAAGAGCAGTTGGCCATCTAGCCCATTTTGGATCAGTGATAATGGGAACTGCAGATGCTGGAGAATCCAAGATAATAAAATGTGAGGCTGGATGAACACAGCAGGCCAAGCAGCATCTCAGGAGCACAAAAGCTGACGTTTCGGGCCTCGACCCTTCATCAGAGAGGGGGATGGGGTGAGGGTTCTGGAATAAATAGGGAGAGAGGGGGAGGCGGACCGAAGATGGAGAGAAAAGAAGATAGCTAGGGAGGGGATAGGTCAGTCCAGGGAAGACGGACAGGTCAAGGAGGTGGGATGAGGTTAGTAGGTAGGAGATGGAGGTGCAGCTTGGGGTGGGAGGAAGAGATGGGTGAGAGGAAGAACAGGTTAGGGAGGCAGAGACAGGTTGGACTGGTTTTGGGATGCAGTGGGTGGAGGGGAAGAGCTGGGCTGGTTGTGTGGTGCAGTGTGGGGAGGGGACGAACTGGGCTGGTTTTGGGATGCAGTGGGGGAAGGGGAGATTTTGAAACTGGTGAAGTCCACATTGATACCATTAGGCTGCAGGGTTCCCAAGCGGAATATGAGTTGCTGTTCCTGCAACCTTCGGGTGGCATCATTGTGGCACTGCAGGAGGCCCATGATGGACGTGTCATCTAAAGAACGGGAGGGAGGAATGAAAATGGTTTGCGACTGGGAGGTGCAGTTGCTTATTGCAAACCGAGCGGAGATGTTCTGCAAAGCAGTCCCCAAGCCTCCGCTTGGTTTCCCCAATGTAGAGGAAGCCACACCGGGTACAGTGGATGCAGTATACCACATTGGCAGATGTGCTTAAAGTGGAAAGTCATCTTGGGGCCTGGGATAGGGGTGAGGGACGAGGTGTGGGGGCAAGTGTAGCATTTCCTACGGTTGCAGGGGAAGGTGCCGGGTGTGGTGGGGTTGGAGGGGAGTGTGGAGCGAACAAGGGAGTCACGGAGAGAGTGGTCTCTCCGGAAAGCAGACAGGGGTGGGGATGGTAAAATATCTTGGGTGGTGGGGTCCGATGGCAGATCCGACCCTACAGATCTGCCAATGTGGTATACTGCATCCACTGTACCTGCTGTGGCTTCCTCTAGATTGGGGAAACCAAGCGGAGGCTTGGGGACCGCTTTGCAGAACACCTCCGCTCGGTTCGCAATAAACAACTGCACCTCCCAGTCGCAAACTATTTTCATTCCTCCCTCCCATTCTTTAGATGACATGTCCATCATGGGCCTCCTGCAGTGCCACAATGATGCCACCCGAAGGTTGCAGGAACAGCAACTCATATTCCGCTTGGGAACCCTGCAGCCTAATGGTATCAATGTGGACTTCACCAGTTTCAAAATCTCCCCTTCCCCTACCGCATCCCAAAACTAGCCCAGTTCGTCCCCTCCCCCCACTGCACCACACAACCAGCCCAGCTCTTCCCCTCCACCCACTGCATCCCAAAACCAGTCCAACCTGTCTCTGCCTCCCTAACCGGTTCTTCCTCTCACCCATCCCTTCCTCCCACCCCAAGCCGCACCTCCATCTCCTACCTACTAACCTCATCCCACCTCCTTGACCTGTCCGTCTTCCCTGGACTGGCCTATCCCCTCCCTACCTCCCCACCTATACTCTCCTCTCCACCTATCTTCTTTACTCTCCATCTTCGGTCCGCCTCCCCCTCTCTCCCTATTTATTCCAGAACCCTCACCCCATCCCCCTCTCTGATGAAGGGTCTAGGCCCGAAACGTCAGCTTTTGTGCTCCTGAGATGCTGCTGGGCCTGCTGTGTTCATCCAGCCTCACGTTTTATTATCTTAGCCCATTTTGGACAATGGCTGAGCTGTATCTCTACTTTTTTGTTTATTTCCATAACGTTTTTGATTTTTCTGCACCTACAAAAATCTGTGCCTGTTTTGAGGTCTTCAACTGAGCACGCTCTCCCCCCCCCCACCCCACCCTGGCCGTCTCAACTTTTTTACGGATAGAGTACAGGTTTTGCTGCTTGAAAGAAGTGTTTTATAGTCCTGCCATCTTTCTACTACAAACCATAACAGTTTCAACTCTTTACTTAAAAGCAAGTCAATGCTAGGCGTCTTTCAGCTTTAAATCTCTCTCATCTTGCCCTGATCGGGAAAAGTCTGCTCCTGTTCCAGATGGAATTGAAAGGAAGTTTTTTAAAGGGGCTATAGCCTTGACACCATTTTGTCTGCCAATACTTTTAGCCTCTCCCTTCAATGGGGTGATCAATCATAGAACAGAACAGGCCCTTCAGCCCACAACGTTGTGCCGACCATTGATCTTCATGTATGCACCCTCAAATTTCTGTGACCATATGCGTGTCCAGCAGTCTCTTAAATGTCCCCGATGACCTTGCTTCCACAACTGCTGCTGGCAACGCATTCCATGCTCTCACAACTCTGTGTAAAGAACCCCCCTCTGACATCCCCTCTATACTTTCCACCAACCAGCTTAAAACTATGACCCCTCGTGTTAGCCATTTCTGCCCTGGGAAATAGTCTCTGGCTATCAACTCTATCTATGCCTCTCATTATCTTGTATACCTCAATTAGGTCCCCTCTTCTCCTCCTTTTCTCTTAAGATCAGGAGATGAGGTGCCCATTGGATCAAATCCTCCTGATGTGATAGAGAAGGGAATTCCCTCTGATCTGAGTACTATAAAGGAGTGACTTTTGGAATGAATGGGATTGCATTTTACTGTTCTGAAACCTTTAAACTTGGATTATTTGTAAACTTAGTTTTGGCTCATTCCCTTTTTTCTTTTTAAGAAACACATCTGCAGCAGGCTTGCGCTTCTGTGAAAAGCTATTTTTTAAAAGAAAAATTCTATATCTAGCCAGATTTCAGCCTGAGTTCTGACTTGTCCAATGATAACATCAGTTGGGATCAGAACAGCAGGAAAGTGAGTAGGTAATGTGAATCCTAGTTTGCAGTGACATGGGATCAGACGAGGTTATGCAAGACCCTCCTGCCTAGATGTGGGTTTACTAATTAACCTTTTTTTAACTTCATTTCTCTAGGCCCAGACCAAGAAAATCTGTCTCCGCACTTACCCACTCAAAAGATAAGCATGGCCAGGCGAAGTCAGCGTGCTTCAATGCACATTCCAAGCCCATCGTTCAAATGTACAAAGCTCCGGCGACACTCTCTGCCTGCAGCCCATGAGATGTACGAGGCTCTCCATAGAGGCTTACAAAATTCTAACAGGACTGACAGGGTAGATGCAGGGAGAGTGTTCCCAACGGCAGATGTGCACTGAACTAGGAGGGATCACAGGATGAAGATTTGGGGTGGATGATTTATGTCACAGATTGGGTGAAGAAATGTCTCCCCAAGAGTGGTGAGCCTGTGGGATTCATTCCCACAGGAAGTAGTTGGTGGCAAACAATTGAATGTATTCAAGAAGCGCTAGATATAGCACTTGGGGCAAATGGGATCAAAGGTTATGGGGAGAAAGTGGGATTAAGCTATTGAGTTGGACGATCAGCCGTGGTCATGAAGAATGGAGAACAGGCTCTAAGGGCTGAATGGCCTCCTGCTATGTTCCTGTGTTTCCAGAACAGCGAGGAATGCTGGAGGTGACAATTATCTGAAACTGTTCAGAGGGGTACTTTTTTTTTTAAAAAAAAATTCTTTCAACAAAGTTGATGGAACATCAGTGGCTTTAGGTGAGAGGATGTGGTGGGATTTGGGGTGAGAAATGCAGTGCGAAGTATATGTTCCCAGTTCCTCAGCAGAGATCGTGTTACTTACAAACCCTGACCTTTTTGGGAGTGCGCTGTATTCATCTTCCCTTGTGCATTTGGATTCAGAACCTCTGTTCTGTGTTAATCCAGAATTGGACTGTCTCTATGATGGCCAGTTCATTATGGCTGACTGCACACACCAGCATTCCTTTTTTTTTTTAAGAAACATACCACATGTATTTTTGTCATCACAGCCTACCCCGAATTCCATTCTTAATCTGCAAAGCTTTTTTTCTTCATCTGAGGGGAAGCAAGGGTGGGTAAGTTTTTAGCTGAATCTTGATGTATAAGGAGAGTTTTGTTTTTATCTTTCCCACAGCTTCAGACCTGCCCCAACTGAGCAGCTTAAAGGACCTAGCAGCATGAGAGAGAGCCCATCCAACCAGCGAGACTCAGCAACCCAAACCAGGACTGGCCTCAGGTGGATCGGCACTGGTTTCTTTCTGAATGAACACGATGATTCTTTGTGTTGTGGACACTTGTGCTCACCAATCTAATGCCACATCCCCACTGTAGCTCAAGGGTTGACTTGGGTCCTTTCTTTTAACGTGAGTAGTGATCATACTGGTCAGCATTCACTCAAATCATGTTTCCACAGCCATAGTTCTTCCAAACTTAAGGAAAGATGAAACCAGTTTGCTTCCATATGACTCCTCTTTGACTCGATGCTGAAACTGAGTGGGACTTAAATGCCACAAATTACACATTGCTGCTGGACTCTGGAGCAAACTCCTGAATTTGAATGTCACCTATTTCGGTCCCAGTAGAGAATAATTGAAAGGCAGGTGGTGTTGGTAACACTCATGTATCCATTCCACTGCTCTGTACAAAGCCAAGTGAGTTTTAAATTAAACTAAGTCAGTGTAATTTTTAGTAAACTATTTTTTTGAGATGTCTTTTTGGAGGATTTGCAAATAGTTCATAGTCTTAGTGTTTGTTGACTTGTGTATATTTAATAAATTTTCTGGAGTTCACTTGCACAAAGCGGTCATTTTTTTTTAAAGAAAGTGCTTTTCATGCAGGTTATGGGGATGCAAGATGCAAATCCTAAACACCTCAACCTAAACCACAGAGAGGCGGCTTGTTCCCTAATCTCTTCTGGCAGACAACACCACTGACTTCACCTTCTATTTGGATACTTGAGTAATTTAGGCTTGGCCCAGATCTACTTCGTCATAGAGCCATTCAGCATGGAAACAGACCTTCAGTCCACCCAGTCCCTGCTGACCACGTTCCCCGACTGAACTAGTCCCACCGGCCTACGCTTAACCCATATCCCTCCTAAGCCTTTCCTATTCATGTACTTAGCTAAATATCTTTTCAAACATTGTAACCATACCTGCATGTAAAGTGAGAACATGCCTGAGTTTGGGGAGGTAGTTGGAAGTGGAGTTCTGAGTATGTAGATTCTGATCCTGGACATTTTACAACTGAATCACAGTGCAGAAAGAGGCCATGGATTCAATGGGCCAAATGGCCAACCTTCTGAAGATTATCCCACCCAGATCCACCAATCTCAGCCTCATGTTATTAGTGTTGAATAGACAGCACATTGCAGTACTTGAGCAGTGATGTGAGGTGCTATATTTTGGAAAGGTAAATCAGGCCAGGTCTTGTACAGTTAATGAAACCATAAGACATAGGAATGGAAGTAAGGCCATTTGGCTCATCGTGTCCACTCTGCCATTTAATCATGGCTGATGGGCATTTCAACTCCACTTCCCTGCACTCTTCCCGTAGCCTTTAATTCCTTGTGAGATCAAGAATTTATCAATCTCTGTCTTGAAGACATTTAACATCCCGGTCTCTAATTCTAAGGCTGTGCCCATGGGTCCTAGTCTCCCTGCCTAATGGACACAACTTCCCAGCGTCCACCCTTTCTAAGCCGTGCATTATCTTGTAAGTTTCTATCAGATCTCCCCTCAACCTTCTAAACTCTAATGAATACAATCCCAGGATCCTCAGCCGTTTGTCATATGTTAGGCCTACCATTCCAGGGATCATCCATGTGAATCTCCGCTGGACACGCTCCAGGGCTAGTATGTCCTTCCTGAGGTGTGGGGCCCAAAGTTGGACACAGTATTCTAAATGGGGCCGAACTAGAGCTTTATAAAGTCTCAGATGCACATCGCTGCTTTTATATTCCAACCCTCTTGAGATTAACGACAACATTACATTTGCTTTCTTAATCACAGACTCTACCTGCAAGTTAACTTTTAGAGAATCCTGAACTAGCACTCCCAGATCCCTTTGTACTTCGGCTTTATGCATGGTGAGGTCCTGAGGAGTGTTGCTGAATGAAGAGACCTGGAGTGTGGGTTCATAGTTCCTTGAAAACGGAGTTGCAGGTAGACAGAGTAGTGAAGGTGGCTTTTGGGATGCCTGCATTTTATTGGTCAATGCATGGAGTGTAGAAGTTGGGAGGTCATGCTGTGACTGTACAGGACATCGGTTAGGCCACTTTTGGAATACAGCGTGCAGTTCTGGTCTCCCTCCTATAGGAAGAATGTTGTAAAACCAGAAAGGATTCAGAAACGATTTACAAGGATGCTGCCAGGGTGAGAGTTGGAGCTATTGGGAGAGACTGAATAGGCTGGGGCTATTTTCCCTGCAGCATCAAATGTTTGTGAGAGCGTTGTGTGAAAACTGACTGCTTTCTATATCACAACAGTGACTGTGTTTTGGATAACAGCGTGAAGCTGGAAGAACACAACAAGCCAGGCAGCAGAGGAGCAGGAAAGTCCCTTCTGACCTGAAATATCAACTTTCCTGCTCCTCTGCTGCCTGGCCTGCTGTGTTCTTCCAGCTCCACCCACTGTTGTCTCTGACTCCAGCATCTGCTGTTCTTGCTATCTCTGAGTTTGGAATGTGCTAAACTTGTGAAGGAGAACACCTTCCTTTTGATATGCATCAGGGCAAATGTTTACATCTAGATTGTCATTCTGTCTAAAACACGTGTTCCCAGTACAGGCCTGCCTTTTTGCTAAACTGCTGCAGTCGAAATTCCTGGCTGCAATCACTCGTAACCTCATGCCCACTTTTGCAGAAGTTTAGGGTAGCTCGGGAGAACTGTTCTTAATTTTTAAGGTTGTGTAGAACACTTCCTAACACAGTAGTCAAGCACAGTAGCATGGATGCATTGCAGGGGAAGCTGGGTGTAAAGGACTGAATTGATTTTAGATGTTAGAGATGAATGCAAATGGGTCTTTACTCTTAGCATTATGATGTAGAGTGAACCCATTCAGTCCATTGTGTATGTGTGCCAGATCTCTAAATGAACACTGACTTGGTGCTATTTTTCCTCTGGGGACCGTGCCCATTTGTCTATTTTGAATAATCATCACCTACTGTCACAGATCCAGCCAGCACATGCCTGACCTGAATGATGTCCTACGTGAAAACGTTTCCCACCGTTTGTTTATCACTTTAGCAAATTACTTTAAATTTGTGCCTCCTCATTCTTCACCCCTTCTACCAGCAGGAATAGTTTCTCCCTGTCTGTTCTATCCAGTCCACTCAACATAGAAAGGAGGAAGCACAGCATTTGCTGAAGTTTTCAAAGGCAAATAGCCCCAGCTTCTTCAACACACCAAGTTTCGAGGAAGTGTGTGCGGACCTGAAATGCAAACTCTGCTTTCACTCCACGGATACCGCCGGACCTGCTGAGCTTGTCTGGCAACTTCTATTTTCGTTCCTAACATAGAACATTACAGCACGGTACAGGCCCTTCGGCCCTCGATGTTGTGCCGACCTGTCATACCGATCTGAAGCCTATCTAACCTACATTATTCCATGTACGTCCATATGCTTATCCAATGATGACTTAAATGTACCTAAAGTTGGCGACTCTACTACCGTTGCAGGCAAAGCGTTCCATTCCCTTACTACTCTCTGAGTAAAGAAACTACCTCTGACATCTGTCCTATATCATTCACCCCTCAATTTAAAGCTATGCCCCCTCGTGCTCGCCATCACCATCCTTTAATCTACGTTCAGAACTGAAACTGGTCACTCCCGCAAAACTCTTCTGCACACTCTCTCGCCAAGGCATTCACATCCTCCTTGCGGTGTGGGCCCTAGAAGCCTGTGCACAATCCTGCGGCCAGCTCTAACAGAGCGCTGTCCAGGCTCAGCATGAATCCGATGGGCCGAACGGCCGCATACTGGGTAACGCGTGCCTTCAGCGGAACAGTATTGTGACGCGTGCTGCCCGTTGTGACGTGGCTGGAGCTGGCTTTGGGGCGGGGCTTCTAGCTGGGCGCCGGTCAGCTGACCCGCATGTAGCCAGTTCGAATCACGTGGGCCGCTGATCACATGATCTGCCCTGATGGCTAAGCAGCTGGCGCTGAGCTTGCTGCTCTCTGTTTGCCCCTTCATTCTCAGACCCGGGGCAAATGGGGGGCCGGCGGGGAAGTGCGGATACCAGGTGAGTTAGACACTAACTGGAGCAAAGGTTCAGTCTTGTCCCTGTGCTCACCGTTAATGAGATCGGAGTAAAAACATAGCGCCAAAGAGAGTAACAGAAAAGCAGTCATATTCTGACTAAGTGTTTTTTGCACCAGTGATCGATTCCGAGAACAGTGTTTGTGAGCTGGGCCAACTACTTTCAAGTTACTTAACTGAGCAAAAGCCTTACTGGGATTGAAACCTTGACTCCGTCTCTCTGCCCAGATGTGCTGCCGGAGGTCTCCTGCAGTTAATGGTAGAGTCCTGGGGAGCGTTGCTGAACAAAGATCGCGGTGTGCAGGTTCATAGTTGCTGGAAAGTGGAATCGCAGGCAAACAGGGCGATGAAGGTGGCGTTTGGTCAGTGCATTGAGTATAGGAGTTGGGAGGTCATGTTGTGGCTGTACAGGACATTGGTGACGCTGCTTTTGGAATACTGTGTATGGTTCTGGTCACTCTGCTATAGGAAAGATGTTTTTAAACTTGAGAAAGTGCAGAAAAGATTCACAAGAACATTGCCAGGGTAGGAGGGTTCGAGCTATGGTGAGAGGCTAAATAGGCTGAGGCTGTTTTCCCTGAAGCGTTGGAGGCTGAAGGGTTATCTTGTAGAGGTTTATAAAATCACGAGGGCCTCGGATAGGGTAAATAGGCAAGGTCTTTTTTCTGGGATTGTGTGTGTGTTGGGGGGTTGGTGGGGGAGGTAAAGAAGGATTTAACACGGATCCATGGGACAGCTGGAGGGTAGTGCGTGTAATGAGCTGTCAGAGGAAGTGTTGGAAGCTGGTACAATTATGACATTTTAATGGAACCTGGATGGGTTTATGAATAGGAAGAGTTTAGAGGGATATGGGCCAAATGGAACCAGATCAGACTGGGGTATCTGGATGATGTGGAGGGGTTGACCTAAGGATCTGTTTCTGTGCTGTAAATCTCTCACAGTGGCTCTCTGACCTGCTGAGTTTCTCCAACGTTCTGTATGTTTTGTATCCTAGTCTGTGGGCTGTTGATGGTTAACCAGTATCTGTTTTAATAAAATCCCTGTAAAACCCCTCCTTTCAGGCCCAGCTGTGTGTGTGTCTTTGCATCACCCTCCCGCTCATTTCATTCTAATAGCAACAGCATTTCTCTTTTTTTTTCTAAAGACCTGTACAATATTAGTACCCTGTACAGTGACATTTTTCTTAAAGAATGAAGACCAGAAAGTGCTAGAGAAATTCAGTAGCTGTGGAGAGAGAGAGAGTTAATGTTAACAGGACTCTTCAAAAGTAGCCAGTTTTTGTTTTTGGATTCCTGGCATCACAGTGCTTTGTTTTCATGTTGGGTCATGCTTGAATTTGCTTTTGGAGACAGAAGGACCGCGTATGAATCCTCTCCTGGCAATCCCCCTCCTCAAAAAAAAAAACTGTTATAGTGCTTGAGCTTGATACACATATAGCTCCCAGCCCTGATCTGTAATTTACTTTGGGTCTCAAAAAAGTTAAACTTGCTTGATGTTAGGAGAGAACTTTTTTGCTAAATAATTAAGAGTGACGTACCCTCCCCCCCCCCCCCCCCCTCAACCACATGCTCTCTTCCTTCCCCGACCCCATTCTGCCTTTCTCTCTCAGGTCTAATGGCACTATTTGAGAAGGAACAGGTTCTGTTTATTATTTACTCGTTGATCAATGTGACTGTAAATTGATCATCTGATCTGTATCACTGAGCTGTTGTGTTGACTACACTGAGCTGCGGGCATTTGGTGGCTCTAAAGAATTTTGGAAGACCTGAATTTATAAATAATGTAAGATTCTGTGGTAAAGCAGGAATGTAGAGTTAAAGTTTAAGACAGATGAGCCGTGATCTTACTGAATGGCAGAGCGGGCTCAGCAGGCTGAGTGGTCTCTGCTTGTTCCTCATTTTATATGTTTGCATGAAAGATACAAAACAAATACAAGTTCTCCCGAATGAAAGCAAATTTTGATTTAAAGAAATTGCTGACTGCTTTTGCTTATAAATATTTTAATGTTGCTTTTTGATCCTTTTCCCTCCGTCCCAGCTCCCCGGTCAGCTCATTTTGAAATACAGCAGGTCAGCTCTGTTCGGTAGATTAGCACATGCCCAGTAATAGGAGCCATGTGGCCTTCAGGGTGTTGTGAGGGCCGAATGACTTTGCTGTTGAGACCTTCAGTCTCAGGCACTTCTCCCACGTGTCTGACTCAGGTAGCTAGTTAAAGATTTCCTGAGATGCTACTTGGCCTGCTGTGTTCACCCAGCTCCACACTTTGTTATCTAAAGTTTTATCTTGTTGTCTCAGTGGATGGGTGCTGTGACTGACATGTACAGACCAGAGCATCTCCAGCTATCTGCTGACTATGGTATTGTTGGGAACTCTGTAATGCCCGTGGTCCATACTGTTCTTTGGTTTTAATACATAACAAAGTGCAGTTCTTGCAAATAACTGACTCCACTTTCACAAACACAGGCAGTGTATTGTCTAGATTCTTGTGCTGCAAGGTCACATCATACTCACTACCTTTCCTGTGTTATATCCGGTGACAAATGTTCAGAAACGGTTGTGTGGAATCTAGAGTACTTTAGAATACTGGGAAGTTGTGGAAGGCAGTTTGCAATTTCAAGCCTCTTCATTTCTCAATTTGACACAGTCTGGCCGTGAAACAATAGATAAATTAAATGTGCTGGAGATCTGTAGCCATCGCTCACAGATTGAGAGATTATTGTTTGTGATATTTCACAAGATAGCTCATTCTTGCCCTGTGTGCTTAACACAGTCTAACTAATTTCTTCCTTGCTGTTGTTGAATCTGTCACTTGTTTAATTTGTCTTTGTATGCTCACCCCACAGCGAGTTGAATTGTATTTGGTGCCTTTCTCTTCTTTGTAATCGCCAGACTAAGATTTGAATTTCAGCAACAACATTTAAAATCAATAAATAAATGGAAAAAGCCTTGACTTTTTAAATTTGTTTTCATGTTTGCGTTACATTAAGGGATAAGAGCGAAGGGGACCTATTGGTTAGGATAGTGGAACATTTCTGAGCCTAACCAGTTATTTAATAGTTCAGCATGACCCCTGCTCCAGTTTGTTGTTCTGGTTTTGCCCTTAAACCTATCCTCCTGTTTTGCAACAGGAAATTGCAGGATCACAGGGTATACTGAAATTTTTTTTTGATCTCTCTACTTCCCTATCCCAGGGCATGAAGAAAGAAAGGGTCATGTTTCTAAAGCCAATCAAAAAGCTGCAGATGCTAGAGATCTGAGACAAAAACAGAAATTGCTGGGGAGACTCAGCAGGTCTGTCAGCGTCTGTGCTAAGAAAGAAGGGTTAATGTTTTGTGTCTCGCGACTAGAACTCCTGGACTCTTCCCAGAACCACTGCCAGACCTGCTGAGTTTCCCCAGCAATTTGAGTTTGTTTCAGGTTTCTAAAGTGCTGAGTTGCAGACTTGCTCACCGAGCCGGTGTTTGATTACAGACGTTTTGTCACACTTCAAACACACCAGCTCAGCGAGCAGGTCTACAACCTCATCCACAACCTGAGCTATAAATCTTCTCAAAAACTTTTTCCAAAGTGCTTTCTGTTCTCTCAACCTCTCACAAGGCATTTTGAGCTTGACACTGTTATAAAAAAGGACAACATTAAAACACATAGTCAAAGCAAGGGCTTTCAACAGCAAGATGAAGGAGGAAAGAGGCGGGGTGGGAGAGGGTTAGTGAGACAACTCCAGAACTTAGGACCCAGGCGGCTAATGACACACAACCTTAGTTTGTGGTAACGAATTAAATGAGGGTGCACAGGAGGCAAATTTGGAAGGCTGTAGAACAGGAGGAAATCACAGAGATTGCAAAGTGAGAGTAATGAAGGAGCTTGGAAATACACAGAAGTATTTTAAAACGGAGGTGTTATTGGAATTGGAGGTGCGGTGAGCACAGTGTACGCTTTAGCAACAAGTTAATCAGCGAATGGCACTTGGTGTGAGTTAAGATACAGACAGCAGCTCAAGTGGTTTCCCCCAGGTTTTGGACATGGATTGAACGATTGGGGAGGCGAGGTAAACAGACCCAGCTTTGCCTTCACAGGGCTGATGCTGCGCTATTATGTTCTATTGGTTTCCCAGTGAGGGCCCATGAGCACAGTCTGTGGGATCCAGGGTACAGCGGCTGAGAGAACCTGCCCAGGATTCTCAATCAGTGGAAATTGTTTGATTTTTAAAAAAATATTAACCTGATTTCACTTTCTTCTTCACAAGGCCTGCCCTGCTGTCAAGCCCGGGATGCTGAATGTTCACCTGGTCCCTCACACTCATGATGATGTGGGGTGGCTTAAGACAGTGGATCAGTATTATTATGGAGGTGAATATCCTTCTCGTGTTTGTTTGACTATGGGGTAGCAGCTGTGCTCATGCCTTCAGTGCAGTACGGAGTCAGCCTTGCATTGTTAGAAATGGTGACTTTCAAGTTTAATGATGATATTGAAAGAAAAAGTAGGATTCTCTCAGCAATGCTGATGGGACGAATACATTGACCATTGAGCGCAACTGCTCACCAGTCGTAATATCATATAAATATTTTCATTCAATCACCAAACTAGTCAAACAGTCCCATCTTTTAAACACTATCCAGAATAAAAGACAGTAGCCATAATGTAGAGGTGCCGGTATGGGACTGGGATGGATAAAGTTAGGGGTCAAACGACACCAGGTTATAGCCTGACAGGTTTATTTGAAATCGCAGGTTTTCAAAGCCCTGGTGAAGGTGCAGCGTTTCAAAAGCTTGTGATTACAAATAAATCTTTTGGACTATTACCTGGTGTTGTTTGACTTCTGACAGAATAAAAGAGACCTCCCCTGTCCTGTCTGCTCATAAACCTCAAATAACTAATGACTTCTATTCCTACAGGATAACATTTTAGCACAGTCCAGAATTCGAACTCCCAAACACAGACAAACCCACACACAATCCAAAAGACAATTGACTCTTCAGAGATGATGCTTTAGAAAGAAAGGGCAAAAAGGAAAAACACCCTTATTGGGCAAGGATATGAAAACAAAGGACAGCATTTATTGTCCAGCGAGTTTTATTTTGTTGGTGAAGTCCACTTGCCAACAGCCACAGACTGCTGAAAGATCATCAGTTCAGAATGAAATCAAGCTGTAAGCAAGTCTTGGAAAGTGGCCACGGTCCAGCTTGTCAGCGTCTATAATATAGTCAGAAATGCTGAACTTTGAAAATCTCAACAGGCTCACAAACACTTCCTTTAAGAGATGGAGACTTGCAGTTCCTGACATTTCCATTAGTACTGACCCTCTAGATCTATGAACGCTGAAAATCAGCCCAGAAAGGGTTGCAGGGAAACCATTAGCACACAGCCTTCCTCCACCCCCCCCCCCATTGTCTTTTCAAAGCCAAGATTTCCAGCAACTAAGGGCCATAAACCCATTGTTTATCCTGTCTCCCTAACAGCTTTGGATGTCTTTTCACCACAGTTACCTGGTGTTCTGTAAGCAACATAGAAACCACCGCACACATGAAACTGTTAACCTCATTTTCCAAGAAAACATGGCTCAAAACCCTTTTTAATCCAGAAAATGCCCAAACACTACTTTATCTCCAGTTTTTGCATACTCCATAACTATGATTCCCAACACTTGGCTGATATTTCTCCCTCATGCAATAGTTTAGTAGATTAGCGATCAGTTACTAACCTGTGGTTAGTGTTACACCCTGAGATCATTAGACCCTGGTGGAGTGCAGTGAGGAAGAAGTTTGTTCTTAAAGAGTGGGGGGGAATTGCTCCCTTACAAAATGTGACAAAGGGAGCTCTCGAGACCGCAATCCTCCTTGTGTGAGGGGATCGAGGAATGTGGAAGATGATCAGGTTAATTTATTGTAAATTCAAATTAACTATGATTTAATGAACAGGTTAAAGGGGCTGACTGGCCTCCAACCTCGACATAGTCTGTGTGTGTGTGAGTGAGCGCACGTGTGTGCGTGCTCCTTTCTGCCTGACGTGTGGAGTTTGCCAAGATGCTTCATGAAGTAACAAGTTGTAGAGCTGGATGAATACGGCAGGCCAAGCAGCATCAGAGGATCAGGAAGGCTTACGTTTCGGGTCTAGACCCTTCTTCAGAAATTCAGAATCCTACGATCTCTGCTTCATGAGGTCCTTGCTGTTTTCTCCATTCAGGGAGGACTGACACACAGCGTGCTGGAGTACAGTACATCCTGGACTCTGTGATCCCACAGCTGCAGGCCGACCCGAGTAAGAGATTTATTTACGTGGAGGTTGCTTTTTTCTATCGCTGGTGGAGACAGCAGACTGACCGGATGAAGGCGGTGGTGAAACAGCTGGTGGATGAAGGTAATGTGGAACGTTTGAGCCATCCACACTCTGAGAAGCGGTGCTGGGGCAGGTCAAGGGGACTGGGGCATTGATGGGTTCACTTGGCCTCTCCAAGTTAACCTGTAGACAGATTGCACGTGCTCAGTATTTCTGATGAGCGGCTCCACCTGACGTGCCGAAGGGACTCTGACTTGACTGAAACAAACAAATTCTCACGTTTGAGAGGGATAGTAGATTCTCCAGCATCTGCAGTTCCTGAGATAACAAGGTGTGGAGGTGGATGAACACAGCAGGCCAAGCAGCACCTTAGGATCAGGAAGGCTGATGCCACAGCCCCTCCCAGTCAACTTCCTGTGTTCTGTAAAATGAAAAGGGCTGCAGTGTCAGGACACGAGGGTATGGCTGTGATCCTACAATAGGTCATGGTGCGGTCATTTAGTACTGGGATTGTGAGACCTCTCTCTTGTATGGCTAGACCCCCTCCTGCCCCAATTGTTCTGAGTGTGAGTCCCCCTGATAAAGGCTACCATCTAGTTACCAGTCCAACAAAATAACTAAGTACGTACGGGCTGGAAGTTGGACCTGGGGCTCTCTGAATAATTGAATGTGAGGTGCCCTGCGGTGACTGGACTGAAGGAAAAGGAAGCTGTGGGACGTTTCCCAGTTCTAAGCTGAGGCAGTCTTGTTCCTGCAGGTAGGCTGGAGTTTGTTAATGGAGGCTGGTGTATGAATGACGAGGCCACCACTCACTACAGCTCCGTCATTGATCAAATGACCCTGGGCTTCCAGTTTCTGAACGACACATTTGGAGAGTGCGGCCGACCCCGTGTGGCTTGGCACATCGACCCGTTCGGGCACTCCCGAGAGCAGGCATCCCTCTTCGCCCAGGTAAGAGAGATAGTCGTTTCATCTCCGTGTCTGCAAACTGTGGGCCCTCTCCCTATGTTCGATCTGCCTGTTACCACTGTCAATGGCTGTGTCAACGTTTTCTCTTTTAATTATTTGAACCATCACGATGTATGTGCAACTTCTGACCACGAGCTGGTTGTGTAGAATGCCCAGTGCGGCCCCCGTGTTCTGTCAGCGGGTAGGGGGTGGGTTGTTGCTAGCTCAGGCAGTCTGTCGCTAACCTCAACATTGCTACTGGGTTTGGTAATTCACTCATTGGGGAGCTGGAGACGCCGGTGAGAGACAAATGTCAAAACAGAGGGAAGAGGGATGGGTGTCCCTAATGTACCTGGCAAGTGATTATCCACTTCACAGCACCAGGTCTGAGGGCAACTGTTGATCAATCTCTACAAGACATGCTTGGAAAGTGCAGTTAATGACCTGGAGTATTGTTAACAGCATTAGCCACACACTCACTGACATCTCCCCCCCTCCCCCAGGGCAAGCCTCACACTCACTGACATCCCCCGCCCCAGGGTGAGCCACACACTCGCTGAAGTACCCCCCAGGGTGAGTTTTGTTGTTCTGTTTGCAGATGGGCTTTGATGGCTTTTTCTTTGGCCGCCTTGATTATCAGGACAAGCAAAACCGAGAAAGTGAGAGGGAAATGGAGCAAGTGTGGAGAGCCAGTGCGAACCTGCCAGAACCCAGCGCCAATCTGTTCACAGGTCAGTCACAGTGTTTACTGATTGTTTCATTCTTACCTTCAGCTTCAGAATCCCTCGTTTGTACAAAGTGCTGAATTAAAAGTGGTTTCTTACAACAATTTGTGCAGGAATGTCCTTGCACAGGACAAACCTGGTTCTGGGAACGACCATAAATGCAGCTCATTGTGAGTGGGCAAGTGATGGAGAAGTACAGGTCTTTGGAATGTAAATGAAAGCTGTGGGTTTGCCAGGTCACATCAGGGAATAGAAAGTAAAGGAAAGTGGTGGTTGGATAGCAGGGATTATCATGGTTATGTTGTTGGGTGACCAATCCAGAGAATTGAGATAATGACGTCAACTCAAGTTGAATCAGTCTGAAATATAAGGGCTAGAATCATACACTGACATAATAGTCATTAAAATCCTCTCTGCGTCACTTAAAACGGAAGGGAATCTGCTGTCCTCACCTGGTCCTGGTCTACGTGTGACTCCAGGCCCACGGCAATGACTCTGAACTGCCCTGTAAAATGGCCAAGCTCACCCTGAGGGCATTTGGGGACAAGTAATAAATGCTGGCCTTGCCTGTGTCACTCACGTCCTGTGAGGGGGGGGGCGGGGGAAACAAAATGGGTGTTGGAATGTGGGGACGGAAGCAGATTAAGTCCAGGAGGAAGATGATAGAGGAAGGTTACAGTAAAATCCGTTGCCTGTTCTGATTGAGGTTCCCAATAAAGAATGAGCTCTGCCTGATGTGGGGAGAAAGGATAGAACTGAGCATTGTCTTTGTTAACATCAGCCCCTGCTCCGCACTGATCCCTCGGCTTTTCTCTGGGGTCACGCTGTCCTATGCTAATGCTTCCCACGTCTTTCCCAGGTGTTCTTCCCAATGGATATAACCCTCCCAGAATGCTCTGCTGGGATGTGCTTTGCTCCGATGAGCCCATCAAAGACGACACAAATTTGGATGAGTACAACGTGGATCTAATTGTTAATTATTTCAACCAGACTGCCCACAAGCAGGTGAGTGTTGCTGCTGCTACCACGCTGACCCGGGGCTTTGGAGCCTCCAACTACAGCACCCATCCAGAAACACACCGATTCTTTCCCCACGTAGCTGGGATACCTCGGGCAGGGCCGCTGCTCCACGTGGCTCAGTCGCCCATTGGGATGTGGTGGCCATGTCAATGGGGATGTCATTCTGACATGAGCTGGTGGAGGAGTTACACTGTACCGGGTAACGGCACTCAGTGAGATATGCCAGAGGGTGAAGAGCAAGTTTACAGCATTACGGAGAGTGAGAGACTTACTCCATGCAGAGGACAGGCTAGGACGCTCAGGCCTCAGAATGGTAGCAGCCTGATAGTGCAGTGCAGCCTTTTGAGTGGGAGTGTAGAGACGCAAACCCCAAAGAGAACTAAGAGAGGACAGAATCCATGGACGGCCAAGCAGGGAGTGAGAGTCTGTGGGAGAAACACAGTCTATGCACCTTGCTACAACAGCACCAGGTGTCGTCACCATGGAGCTCTCTCTGAAGTGGACGCCAGCTGAAAAGACCAGCTGTATGTTCAGGAGGGGATGGGCTCCTGCTGTAGCCAGTTGGCCCGGAGTGTGAGCACAAAGCCAGCTCCTCACCTGGAGATTTCCTGGGAGAGTGTTTGCCACCACTTCCCTGATGGACAACAGTGCCATAGACTTCACTCGCCCATTCCGTACAGTTCACCCCCAGGAGACCGGCACAGTTAGCCCACCTTCCTGGACATCAGCTCCGCAACTGAATCACCCTTGCCTGTGTCTGTAAAGTCTTCGCCCACATTCCCTAAGGTTGGGGGGAGGGGCCGAGATGGATTTTGAATGAATGACCTCTCTCTAGGTAATGTTGCTCTGGGTACAGAAGCTGAGGAAGGTTAACTGTCCAGCAGTGGGGAAACTCTGGCTCCTGTTAGAGGGCGATAGAGCAGGATTTAAATAACAACATATCACAATTCATTTCACTGACACTGCGTCTTGACCAAGGACACAGAGCTCCCAGTTGACCAGCCTGTGATCCCACATTGTACACATATTGCTGCATGGTCTCTCCAGCATCTCTCTTAGCAATGGTAGCTGCGTTACACCAGATGCAGGGACCATTCTGCCCACTGAGCTGTTTGGGAGAACTATCTGATGGGATCCTCTTCCTTTTTCCACCTCTCTCCAAAGCCCAGCATTTTAAAAAAAAATTGGGAATTTATCCAATTCCTTTTTGAAAGTGATTATTGAATCTGCTCCTTTTTAGGCAGCGTATTCCAGCTGACAGCAGTTCCCTGTGCTAAACAAACTCTTTAATCTGTCTCGTCGGTCCTGACCCCTCTGCTACTGTGAACATTTCTGCTCATTTCATCTTGCCATAACATAAAATACTTTTGTGTGATTAATGAATCTCTTGTCAACCCTCTCTGTTCTAAGGAGGACAGTGCCAGCTGGTCCATTATGTTTGTACAAATGATAGTCCCTTACTCCTGGTACCAGTGCAGTAATTCTCCTATGAATCTTTCCCCAATGTCTACCCAACACTGGACGCAAGGCCAAGCCAGTGATCTGTAAAGATTTATTGTGCTTGTTGTTGTTAAATGCTGCATTATAAATTCTGGAGTGTTTGGGGCACTTCTAATTTAGTTAGAGGCTGTGTCAGCACCATTGTGAGTGAGTGTTTAACGAAGCCTGCATCTCCTTTTCTTTGAGGCAAAGCATTACAGAACCGAACACATCATCATGACCATGGGATCGGACTTCCACTTTCAAGATGCAAACATGTGGTACAAGAATCTGGACAAGCTCATCAAATATGTGAATGCTGCGGTAATGTCGCCCAAACTCGTGTCTGCTCGCTGTGTAGCGGTGGTGAATGATATTGCGGGTGTTGTGTACACACACACACACACACACACACACACACACACACACACACACACACACACACACACACACACACACACACACACACACACACCATGTGACGGCCCCCGGGTAGTATCTCCTGGCTGTGGATACGCACCAGCGGTTAGCATGCATCATTTGTCAGCTGTTGGATGGCAGTATGGCAGCTCCCTCAATTCCCTTGTCCCGTCAGCATTATCCCTGACCAGGTGCCTGAAGCAGGTCACTCACTCATGGTCACAGTGCTGCCTGTGGGATCTTGCTGTGCATACATCAGTGCTGTCTCTCCCACAATGCAGCAGGGATGTGACAGACACTGTGTATGAATGTCAGTTTTGCCAGACCAGAGGTGGTTACTCTGGTAATACCCTCCTTCAGCTAATGAACCCCCTGGTGGTTTTGAAAAACCCGGGTCCACAAAATGCTAACCAGTGGGCAAAACCCGATTTTTTTTTTTTTTTTTTTTTGGAAGCTGACAACATTAACCAAAAGCTCTTGTTTGTTTCTGAACAGCAAAAAACTGGGAATAACGTCAATGTGCTGTACTCCACACCGTCCTGCTACCTGTATCAGTTAAACAGGGCTAACCTGACCTGGTGAGTCTCAAACTTTGTGCCTGCAGCCTCCCCTCTGTTGCCTGAGAGCACTGATTCTAACTAACGCACTGTCTCTCGGGTAACAGCATTAATAGGAATACAGGCTCTGTTAAACAAGATCAGGGTCTGTCTTCAGGTAGTGTTGGAGAAACTCAGCAGGTCTGACAGCATCTGTGGGGAGAGAGACAAGCGTTAATGCTTCTGAAGAAGACTTAAAACATTAACTCTGTATCTGCCTGACCCGCTGTGTTTCTCGAAATATTCACAAACTAATTTCCAATTTGAATCAGCCTAGACGGTCAGCAAAATCTCGTAGTATTCCATAACTAAAACTGATATCACACTGAATATGGTTAGTGAGTTTGTGAATGACAGCAAGATTGGTCGTATTATGGACAATGAGGAAGGTTATCTAATATTACAAAGAGATCTTGATCACTTGGGTTAATGAGCTGAAAAGTTTTAAATGGGTAAATTTGGATAAATGTGAGGTATTGCGTTTTTGTAGAACAAACAAGAGCAGGACTTGTACATTTAATATAGAGCCTTAGATAGTGTTGTACAACAGAGAGACCTAGGGTTCAGGTACATAATTCTTTGAAGAGATGCAGACAGGGGGGTTAAGAAGGTGTTTAGCGCGCTTGCCTTCATTGCTCAGACTTTTGAGTACTGCAGTTGGGAGAATATGTTGAGGTTGTTCTAGTCTCCCTGCTATAGGAAGGATGTTATTAAGCTGGAGAGGGTTCAGAAGAGTTTTACCAAGATGTTGCCAGGAACAGAGGGTGTGAGTTATAAGGACAGGCTGGGACTTTTCTCACTGGAGTGTAGGAGGCTGAGGGGTGACCTTATAGAAGTTTATAAAACCATGAGGGGTACAGATAAGGTGAATGGCAGGAATCTTTTCCCTAGGGTGGGGGCGGGGGGATTTAAAGACTAGAGGGCATATCTGTAAGGTGAGAGGAGAAAGATTTAAAAAAAAAAACAAGAGGCAATTTTTTAAACACCGTGTGGTTTGAGAGTGGAATGGCCTTCCAGAGGGAGTGGTGGATGTGGGGACAGTGTTTAAAAGACATTTGGACAAATTCATGAAATAGGAAAGGTTTGGAGGAACGTGGGCCAGGAGCAGGCAGGTGGGACTGGTTTAGTTTGGGACTATGGTCGGTGTGGACTGGTTAGACTGAAGGGCCTGTTTCTGTGCTGTATGACCCTATGACTTTGTGAGTATATCTGTTGTAAGTGTAAAAGTAAGCTTGCCACAGCCCAGGGGCCAATAGGCGAGTTCTCTTGTTTGAGAAATGACTGGTGGGGGTTTAAACTGAGGGTCACTGTACCTTGGACGAGGGGGGACATTGAGAAGGAATGTCCTTCATGGTAACTTTAGCTGGTATGGGAATCAATCCCTCGCTGTTGGCATCGTGCTGCATTCCAAACCAGGTGTCCAGCCAACTGAGCAAACTGAACCCTAACTGCAAATAACTGCTTTTCCAATAATAACACGTTCTTCCTGTCAGAGCCTCATTATGGTTACCAAACTGAATATTCCTCACTCACTGTAAGCTCTGCCATTGGGAATTCAGCTACTTCTACACAAAATTATTTTAAGAATCAGTTCAAATATTATTAAATGCAAGCCCTGAGCTAAGGCCACCGTTTTGCGTGTGTCAGCAATGTGGAAGCAGTTGTGTAACTGTATGCTTTTCCCATTTGATAGGTCGGTGAAATCCGATGATTTTTTCCCATATGCGGACGGACCCCATCAGTTCTGGACGGGTTACTTCACCAGTCGGCCAGCTTTAAAACGGTACGAGAGGCTGAGTAACAACTTCCTACAGGTGAGGCCCGCTTTGCAAAGAGAGACAGAACGGGAGGGGCATCGGTGTTGGTGGGGGTGGGGGGTGGGGGGAGCACAGTGCTCTTAATATAACCTCTCAAATCCTGACAAAGCAGGCCAGCTTGTTGTCAGCAGGATAGTCCCTGGGGACGGGGTGGGGACCTGGAGTCACTTTCTGATGTTGGGAGGGCGGGGTAAGACTGTTTCGGACCTGGGGAGGAGCTCAGGCAGCAATGACCCTGTGGAACTCGACGTCACAGAAAGGAGTGGCGGACAAATCGCTGAATATGAAAGGGATCAGTTTCCAGAAGTGAAAGGTGGGGAGGTGATGGCCTAGTGGTATTATCACTGGGCTGTTCATCAAGAGACATAATTAAATGTTTTGGGAACCTGGGTTCGAGTTCTGCCATGGCAAATGATGGAATATGAATTCAATTTTTTTTAAAAGTCAAAATTGAGAGTCTAATGATGTCCATGAATCCATTGTCGATTGTTGGAAAAACCCATCTCGTTCACTCATGTCCTTTAGGGACGGAAACTGCCATCCTTACCTGGTCTGGCCTACACGTGACTCCAGACCCACAGCAATGTGGCTGACTGTTAACTGCCCTCTGGGTAATTAGGGATGGGCAATAAATGCTGCCCCAGCCAGTGACGCCCTTATCCCGTGAATGAATAAATAAAAAAGATGTGGAGGGATATGGGGAGAAAGCAGGAATGTGACTTGGAGATTGAGGAACGGCCCTGACTCTCTCATGACCTGGAATTGATGAAGGAGAGCTTGTGGATCGTGAGCGAGTCGTGAGGCTTTGTGTAGTCATTGCCACGTTCCTGTTTCTCGACATCTGCTTCCTTTCTAGGTCTGCAACCAGCTGGAGGTTCTGGCAGCTTCTGAGTCTCGCAGTGGTCCTTTTGGTGTTGGAGACAGCTCAGTGCTGAGTGAGTCCTCTCCTCGCGCCCCCACCCCGGCAGCAAAACGCGAGATTACAGCAGTAGGCACAGGCGATGTGTTCCTCAGCTGTCTCCTCCTGCACAGAGTACACTCTTGGGTGTTATTACAAACAGTGCCTCCATTCCACTTCAATCTCCACATCCAATTCCTGGTCACGGCAAAGAGTTCCCTCTGTGGGTGAGGACTGTGCTGTGGTTAATACCCAACGTGTGGATTTTCAAATGAGTGCAAGTGTCTGTGGAGCTGTGATTTTGCACTGGAGGCGATTTGCACCAGAGCTTCTATAATCGGTTTTGATTTTTTTTTGGGCAAATTACACCAAAAGCATCAATGTGATTAAGAAGCAGCTCCTGATTTTAGTCATGTCTTTATAATGTTTCCTATAAGAAAGAGAGTGCTCAGTCTCAGTGAGATCCTGAGCCAGAGGTGGCTGTGATCTCTAGGACAGTTTATTAACCGTTACTCTGTGTAGCGTTCTTTGCTGCCTCTGTCTCGGGTTTAAGAATGTCTGTTTTGAGAGTGTGGCAGTAATGAGGCGTGTTTTATACTTAGGGAAGGCTATGGCAGTGGCCCAGCATCACGATGCTGTTTCTGGGACAGAGAAGCAACACGTGGCAAATGATTACGCCAAGAGGTTGGCCAAAGGCTGGGATCAGTGTGAGGTAAGAGCAGATCTGACCATCCACAGCTTCGATGGGGAAGCCGAGGGCCATGAGGCGAGGCTGATGGGGGAAGGCCGCTGGCTGCATTTCAGTCAGCTGACGCCCAGGTTGGTTTTCGGATGCCTACAGCCAGGCAAGGAGCATTAGAGGCACGAGTCCTACAGCCCACAGAGCTTGCTCTGCTGTTTCCTAGAATAGGAGCTGGTTTCGGACAATACACTGGCTCAGTGGTTTGCACTGCTGCCCACAGCGCCCTGGACATGGGTTCGATTCCAGCCTCAGGTGACTGGCTGTGTGGGGTTTGCACATTCTCCCTGTGTCTGCATGGGATTTCTCCGGATGCTCCAGTTTCCTCCCACAGTCCAGAGATGTGCAGTTTAGGTGGATTGGCCATGGGAAATTGCCCGTAGTGTTTGGGGATGTGTAGATTGGGATGGTTCTGCGTGGAATGCTCTGAGTATCAGTGTGGAATTGGGGGCTGAAGAGCCTGTTTCCACACTGTAGGGATTTTATGATATTCTACTTCATTTTCATTCCCGCAGTTCGAGGTGCCCCACAGCCTGTCGATCTCAGTCTTGCATGTGCTCGCTGACTGTTCAACATACTCCAGAGCCGAGAATTCCAACAAAATTTTGAATAGTGGGCTGTCATTCCAAGACAATAAGGAAGGACCTGAGAGAAGGCAACTCGATAGTTCCGAGGATGTGGAGTCGGGCGCTGGGGGGGAGATGTATAGACTTGAGTTTGACACAATAAAGACATAGAGAGCCAAAAGCCGAAGGTGCTGGAAAGGTTCAGCAGGTCTGGCAGCATCTGTGCAGAAAAGTCGGAGTTAACGTCTCAGATCCAGTGACATTTACACCATGTAATGGGCACATTCCACACCAGGCCACACTGAACAGCTATGATCAGGAACGTTGCCTTCAAGGTGAAGGGCTTTGCTGTTGAAGGTTAGTCCAGTGTTTGTTTTAGGAAGGGTCACCAGACCCGAAACGTTAACTCTATTTATTCCTTCACAGATGCTGCCAGACCTGCTGAGCTTTTCCAGCAAACTTCTGTTTTTTTTTCCTGATTTACAGCATCCTCAGTTCTTTTGGAATTTTGCTTGTTTTAGTCTTTGCTTTCTTGCGTTTGCAGGTATTGGTCAGCAACGCTCTAGCGAGTCTCAGCGGAATGAAACAGCATTTCATTTTCTGTGACAAACTCAACATCAGTGTCTGCCCTGGCATTGAAGAACTGAATGAAGTGAGTAATCGAAGGTCAATGTTCACTCCCTCCCTTCCCAAACCGTCCAGTCTCCCTACCAGCCCTCGTCCATCATACCTTCGGACCTCAGTAAATGTCATTTATATTTCAGTAACAGTTCCGGCCTTGCTGTGCTTTTTATTTACTGGCTGTTGTTGCTGGTGGTTTGGCAGGATGGAAAATTGCTGATCCCCTGCTATGTCTCTATCTGCAGTTTACAGTTACTGTGTACAACCCCTTGGCCAGAGCAGTGAGTGTGTACGTGAGAATCCCAGTCAATGGCACTGACTATACAGTTTATGACTCCAAAGCAAGTTTGGTACCAAGCCAGGTAACCAAAATCTTCAAACAAACTTTTTTTTAGTAACTACGTGGATATGTCTGAAGACTTATAAGTGTAATGCATGCTGTTGTCAGTCATTTACTCTGAAGCTGCAGGCTTCGATTTGCAACATGTAACAATGTTTGTTATAAAGTAAATAGAATGTACAAGCCTGGAATGAATTGATAACCTCTCTCTTTCTGCATCTCCGTCTCTCTGATGCTGTCTTTCCCTGTCCCCTTTCCTGTGTCTCTAAACCTCTCTAACTTTAACACACCTTTTTTCTCCTGTGTCGCTCTCTCTGTCTCTTTTTCTCTGTCTCTTTTTCTCTGTCTCTTTTTCTCTGTCTCGTCTCCCTCCGTCTCGTCTCCCTCCGTCTCGTCTCCCTCCGTCTCGTCTCCCTCCGTCTCGTCTCCCTCCGTCTCGTCTCCCTCCGTCTCGTCTCCCTCCGTCTCGTCTCCCTCCGTCTCGTCTCCCTCCGTCTCGTCTCCCTCCGTCTCGTCTCCCTCCGTCTCGTCTCCCTCCGTCTCGTCTCCCTCCGTCTCGTCTCCCTCCGTCTCGTCTCCCTCCGTCTCGTCTCCCTCCGTCTCGTCTCCCTCCGTCTCGTCTCCCTCCGTCTCGTCTCCCTCCGTCTCGTCTCCCTGTCTCTGTGTCTCAGGTGGTTGCTGTATCGAACTTTACGAAGGTTCTGAGGAAAGACCATGGCTACGCAGTTAATGAGCTGGTGTTCCAGGTCAGGTCACCAGCACTGGGCTTTAGCAGGTACAGTGTGTCCAGGAAGCTGGGTAGCCCCGTGCTCAGCACACTGACCAGTTCAGCAAGCAAACAGCAGCATCAGAGAACAGGCCTCACCATTGAAAACGAGGTAAGCACTCGTAATGCTGCTGTTACCTGCCTAGAGTTTGATACGGGGGTGCAGTTACCCGGGAAGGGGTATGTGCCCCTACGCTTTACCAGTGAGAGCGCACAGGATATTTCCCGTCAGACCCAAATGGCCCAAGAAGAGGCCATTCAGCACACTGTGCCCATTGCTAACTGTTTGGGAGAGCTCTCTGACAGAGTCCCACATTTCATGCTTGTAATGTTCCCTTTATAATGTGCTCAATCTGCACATTTCAGATTAACATCACTTGCTTCTCAGAAATGATCCATAGCAACTGCTTCCCCCCCGCCAAGGATATTACAGTGAATATTTTGTGCTTCATTGGACAGCTGCGCATGTACATTTGACAGTGCGGGTAAGGCTTGAGCTCAGGCTAAGGACTCCACCCCTACCCCACTTGGCAAACCCCAAACCAGGCAGCAAACAGCCAGCCCCATGGTCTGTGGCTGAGTCTCAAACCACCAGTTTGCATCTTTTTGGAAAGCTGGGGAAAATTTTCCCATTCCAGCCCACTGGAGAGTCTGCCTGTTTGTGTGAGAGGTGGTGTAGGGAGGAGAGAGCGCCTGCCTGTCCATGATTCCTGTGTAGTTGAATAGCCTCACTCCCCAAGCAGGTGAACTCCTTCCCTGCTGCTGTTGCTGGGCACTTCCAACCTGGGAGACCCTGCCCCTCCACCTGGTTTCTCGATAGGAGTCAACCATTAAAATTCCATCGCCAACCCTGAAGGGTTTAATAATGTAATCCAGGCACCAATACTGCTCTGCTGATTCGCTGTCATGTCTTACACACAGCACATCCGAGTGCTGTTTGATGCAGACACTGGTCTCATCAGTGGGATTGAGAATCTGCTCAAGAACTTGTCTCTACCGGTTTCTCAGAGTTTCCACTGGTGAGTAACTTCCTACCGTGTCTCTCTGTGTATCAGTTAATGTGATATCGCTAATCCGCCTTCGGATCCTCCACTCTGCTGTGATTGTGCCTTTGGGAAGCACAGAAAGGTCCTTCGGCCCATTCAGTTCCTGTTGATCACTGTGGGGTTTGTAACACAGCTAGATTATCTCTACATTTATTCACTTAATTCACTGCTCGCACTCCCTGTGAGTGTTTAGTTGGACAGCAGGTGTATATGGTTATGGCTCAGTGGTCAGACACACCTCATGGTGTGGTACTGAGTCACACAGGAGACAGGCCCCATTTCTCAACTGGCATGGCGCAAAGGTCCCTGTGACCTCCCGAATAGCAGTGACTTTATAGAGGTTTATAAAATCATGAGGCGCATGGACAGGGTGAATAGACAAGGTCCTTTGCCTGGGCATTGACTACAAAACTAGAGGGGCATATGTTTAAGGTGAGAGGGGAAAGATTTAAAAGGGACCCAAGGGGCAACTTTTTCACACAGAGGGTGGTGCGTGTGGGGAATGAGCTGCCAGAGGAAGTGGTGGAGGCTGGTACAATTACAGCATTTAAAAAGTGTCTGGATGGGTACGTGAATAGGAAGGGTTTAGAGGGATATGGGCCAAATGCTGGCAGATGGGAATGGGTCAGACTGGGATGTCTGATCAGCATGGACTGGTTGGACCGAAGGGTCTGTTTCTACGCTGTATGACTCTATGAAAGTCTCTGGGGCTGTGGAGGCGATAATTCCAATACAGTTCCACTTTCTGATTGTCTGCTGAACGTGCTGGTGTCAGCTGAGGGCAGAATCGGTCTGAGCTGTGAGCACTCCATAGCCAAACAGCCTGTCACTACTCACTGTCCAGACTGTGGCAGGACCCAGTGGCATTGCCTTCGGGCAAGCTGTTACTTTCTGAAGTGTTTGTAACTGTCCCTGAATCTGTGTTGTGAATGGGATTGAGCAGGTACAGCGCCAGCACGGGGGACAAGGAGAGCAGCCAAGCGTCTGGAGCTTATATATTCAGACCGAAACAAGATCATCCTTTCCCAATGGCCAAGAACGTGAAGACTTACACAGTCCAGGTGAGGAGTGTAAGACCATTCGTTCAGTTTTTATTGCAAAATACAAGTGCCATATTTTGAGCATTGTGGCTACCTGATAGCCAATTGGCTAAGCCCAAAAGGTTTCTCATACGAGGAAACACCCATACAGGGATGTTAGTGTTGAGGACATGTTTATCCAGCAGCCCAGAGCAGCTGATGGAATTAAGTAAAATTACTGTCTGTAATGTTGACTGCAAAACTCATCGATTGTCATACAAACCCATCTGGGTCACTATTGTCCTTTAGGGAAGGAAATGTGCCATCCTCATCCTAGTCCGGCCTCCAGACCCACAGCAATGTGGCTGACTTTTAACTCTGCTCTCAAATGGTCTCATCAACGATTTAGGAGCAATTAGGGGCATGTCAGAGCGTAAAGCATGTGTGGTAGTCCTGCTCACTGATTTGGGAAATGGGTTAGTGTGAGAGATTACTCAGGATGGGATGTCGCTGCTTTATTAACTTGTTCTCTTTTATCTGTTCTGCAGACGGATTTGTTTCAAGAGGTTTATCAAAACTTTTCAAAGTGGTGCTCCCAAGTTGTTCGGCTATACAAAGACCAGCAGTTTGTTGAACTTGAGTGGACTGTGGGGCCAATTCCAGTCAGGTAAATATCTGACACACTGATATCCTGCTAGTAACAGCCTGGGCTTGGGGCAGGGAGAGGGACGGATCTGGGAAACAGAGCGTAGGGACCTGTCTGTTGCCGATCTGTCAGTGTGTGCGCCGTTCAGGATTCACAGCACAGTCCATCTTTAAACGCAGCGCTCCTGGGGAAAGTGTTGGAGGACCTCAGCAGAAATTCACAGCTCTATTCCTTACTCTGTGGGTTCAGTGTGGGCTTAATTTCAACAAGGAGAACTCTCACTGGAAAATATAAGATTCTTAGGCAGCTTGAGAGGGTAAATGTGAAGAGTTTGTTTCCCTTTCTGGAAGAGTTTAGGACCAAACAGCAGAACCTCGAAGTAAGGGATTGCACATTTTAAGACTGAGATAAGGAGGAATTTCTTCTCTGAGGGCAGTGAATCTGTGGAATTCTTTATCACAGGAGGGTTGTTGAGACTGGGTCATTAAATATATCAAGACTGAGAGAGACAGATATTTAATCAGTTAGGGGGATCGAGGGTAATGGAGAAAAGGTGGGAAAGTGGAGTTGAGGATTATCAGATTAGCTCTGACCTCATTGAATGGTGGAGCAGACTCGATGGGCTGAATGGCCTCCTGCTGCTCGTACATGTTGTGGTCTAATTCTGTTTCCCTTCTTTCTCTGAAACGTTAGTGACAGAATCGGCAAGGAAGTTATCACCCGCTTTGACACACCATTAAAAACTGAGGGGATTTTCTACACTGATTCCAATGGCAGGGAGATCCTCAAGAGAAGGTGAGATTGGAAATCACAGATGGAATCAGTTGCCTGTAAAACTGTAGTCACTGGGTCCAGCCACCAGCTGATGCTGTTGTAGAGAGACCATAGCCAGTTCACCTAAAGAGCTGCATTTATATACAACCGTTGCTGACTTTACAACATCCCAAACTGCTTTACAAAGCCGTGAGTACTTGTGAAATGATATTGCAATGCATGTGAAACATGGCCACCAGTTTGTGCACAGCAAGCTCCCACAAACAGGGATGAGAAAAGGAGGTGATGGCATACTGGTATTGTCACTGGACTTAATCCAGAGACCCAGGGAATGAGCAGGGAAGCCTGGTTCGAATCCCACCATGGCAGATAAATTCAATAAAAGTCTGGAATTAAAAATCTTGTTGTTGGGAAAAGCCCATCTGGTTCACTAATCCCCTTTTAGGGAAGGAAACTGCTGTCCTTACCTGGTTTACACGTGACTCCAGACCCACAGCGATTTGGTTGAGTTTGAGCAATTAGAGATAGGTAGTAAATGCTGACCCAGCCAGCAATGTCCACATCCTGTGAATGATTTTTTTTTAGAAAAGAGGAAATGTTGGTTCTGCAGTGAATTCTGGCCCCCGGAGAGAGCAGTAATGCTACAGGATCTTTTACACTTTGGACAGAGAGAGCAGCACGGCTGTCAGTTTACAATCTTCTTTACAGCCCAGTGCTCGGATGGCCAGCCTGGGTTCAGAGGACAGAGGCTATCGCTGAGTCACAGCTGATCACGTGTGAGAAGTGAAATCTCACGTCCTACCGTATTCAGCCATCAGTATCACATTCCACATGGGATCTGCTACAGAGCTACCCGAGATAGGACAATTCGAGTTACTCAATGGCAGCCAAAGAATAGGGATAACTAACTATCTTCTGTTTGGGGCCAGTATATTACTAATCATCCAAAACACTCTGTACTACAATCGTGCTGTCCCTACCTCTGGACCAGGAAACCCAGGTTCAAGTCCCATCTGTTCCAGGCAAGTCATAACATTACTGCAGCGTAGGGGGCTGAGGGGTGACCTTTGTAGAGGTTTAGAAGATCTTGAGGGGTTTGGATAGGGTGCATGACAATGGTCTTTTCTTCAGGCGGCAGAGTTCAAAACTAAGGGCTGCTTTTTAGGGTGAGGAGAAAGTTTAAAAAAGACACGAGCGTCAGTTTTGCTTTGCAGAGAGTGTTTCTTGTGTGGAATGAACTCAGAGGACATGGTGGATGGGGGTATGGGTGCAATGTTTAAACAACATTTAGACAGGTTTATGAAAAGGAAAGATTTGGAGGGACGTGGGCCAGGAGCGAGCAGACGGGACTAGTTTAGATTGGGACTAATTTTGGCACGGACTGGTTTCACCAAAGGGTCTCTGTGTGTTGAATGATTCTGAACAGAATGATTAGAAATTAGTATTTCTGATTATCTAAAAGGCTTTGTGGTGCAGTGGTAGTGTATGTACCTCTGGACTAGAGGGACCTAGGTTCAAGTCCCACCTGCTCCAGGCATGTGTACTGACACCTGTGAACAGATTGACTGGAAGGGGAGAGAGCTTGTTTAATCTATGTACTGTTCCGCATTCTAACATGTCCTTGTGCTCCAAGGAGAGATTACCGGCCGACGTGGCAACTCAATCAAACCGAGCCTGTTGCTGGAAACTACTACCCCGTGAACAGCCGTATCTACATGAAGGTGAAAACTGTGTGGTATTTAACTGTGTTTAATCCCAAAGTCTCTCTCTCTCGATCCTCTGCTCCCTTTCCCCACCCCAACCCCGATCGTCTCTTCATCACCCTCCCCAACCCCCAAAAAACACACCATTTATAGTGATAATGAGGTGTAGAGCCGGATGAACGCAGCAGGAAAGCTGGCATTTTGGGTCTGGACCTTCTTCAGAAATGGCGGGGGCGAAGGGGAATGGGGCTCTGAAATAAATAGGGAGATTGGGGGAGGTGGATAGAGAAGCAGATAAGTGGAGAGAAGATGGACAGCTCAAGGAGCTGGGGATGGAGCCAGTAAAGGGGAGTGTAGAAAGTGAGTTGGGATGGGGGCTGGTCAGTGAGGAGGGAAGGGCAGGTAGTTGGGAGAAAAGGTGGGAACGAACTGGGCTGGCCTTGGGATGAGGTCGGGGAAGGGGAGATTTTGACGCTTGTGAAGTCCACGTTGATACCATTGGGCTGCAGGGTTCCCAAGTGGAATTCTGAGGTGCAGTTTCTGTGTCGCATCGTTTTGACACTGGACGCGGCCAAGGATGGACATGTCGTCCAGGGAGTGGCAGGGGGAGTTGAAGTGGTTCGTGACTGTGAGGTGTTGTCATTTGTCACGAACCGAGCGTAGGTGTTTCGCAAAGCAGTCTCCAAACCCGCTGTATTCATCCAACTGTACACCTTGTTATTTCAGACTTCAGACATCGGCTGTTCCTGCTATCTTTGAGTGACCATTTATAGTGAAGCAGAGTTTTTAACTCACTCCCTTTGTTGGGATAGAGTTCATGAGCACTGGAGATAAACTGTGCAGTGGGACTGTTTCTATATCCATAAGGCATCAACCAACTATTCCACCACTGGGTGCATCACTTCCAGCAGTGGATCTGCCTTCGCTGCAGCTGTACACACACATTGCTGCAGTAAGAGAGACTGGAGGAGGCACATTTTGACCTAAATAGTCTCACTCCTGCCCTCGCAGCACCTGGGACATGCTGGTTTCAACGGCCAACGGCATCAGAGACACTCAGCTTTGAAATACTGGAACCCTTTCTGTTTCAGGACAGCAAGATACAGTTGACCTTGCTGACCGATCGATCACACGGAGGAAGCAGCAGCAACGATGGTTCTTTGGAGCTCATGGTACATCTCTCCAGTTATTCTCCTTGTGGGATGGGCTGTGGGAGGGAGAGAGTATGTGAAATTGACAAAGAAAGCAAAGATGGAATTGTGAGCAATGGCTATAGTCACAGGCGCCAGAGGATTAGATAGGGTGGATAGGGAGAGCCTTTTTCCTAGGATGGTGACGGCGAGCTCAAGGGGGCATAGCTTTAAATTGAGGGGTGAAAGATACAGGACAGACGTCAGAGGTAGTTTCTTTACTCAGAGAGTAGTAAGGGAATGGAATGCCCTGCCTGCAACAGCAGTAGACTTGCCAACTTTAAGGGCATTTAAATGGTCATTGGATAAACGTATGGATGATAATGGAATAGTTTCACAGGTCGGTGCAACATTGAGGACCAAAGGGCCTGTACTGTGCTGTAATGTTCTATGATCTATGATCCATTCTGTGGTGAATTCAGTAATGTAATTTATCCCTGTGACAGAAGCTGTGTTATTTATATATATTTAATATATTTAATTTAGGGACTATATATTTTATATATATATTTAATTTAGGGACTGGAATTTGAACTAGTGGGTTTTGAAACATGAGGGTTGGTCTGTCTATGAAGGGATTTAATAATTAGTGTGTAAATATTTCTGTAGTTGTGATTTATTTTAACAAACTGTATGAGAGACACACTGACTTCCTGGTGAGTAATGGGTTTGGTTTTCATTGGGTGAGTTTTCTGAACAAACATTAGGTTTCTATTAGAAGACTGTGATTGTGGAAGTGTATGTTGGCTTGTGGGAAAACCTTAGAGGTTGAAGGACGCCATTTTGGATTGAGCAGTTTTGCAGAAGTCTTGGCTGTAGCTGGATATATAAAATATTTGCTCCTGAAGAAAGGAAATAGTTTTAGAAATTATTACGTCAGTGTAAGGAGTTGAATCTAAACCTTCCAGCCTAAGAATGTTCGTTAAAACACCAAAGAGATTATTTGAAGCTGAGAAAGTCTAAGTTCCATTGTATGATGGTTTAAAGATGAGGTTACTAGATTAGTCATTTAAGTAGTTGAGCATCTTTAATACAGAGGTTCCTGTTTACTAAGGGGATCAAAGGTTATGGGGAGAAGGCAGGAGCTTGATGTTGAGAAACACGTGAGCCATAACAGAATGGCAGAACAGGTACAATGAGCCAAATGGCCTGATTTTGCTCCTATATCTTGTGGTTTTCGTATGAGAAATTGAAGTCACTGTTCAGCTAAGTCCTATTGATGTTTTAGAGAAGGGAATTCTCTCTAGTTTTGAAACTTTTAAGTTTGTATTATGTGTATATAGTTTGGTTTGTTCCATTTTATCTTTCTTTGTGTAACAAACTTCTGTTTTATTGTTAAGTCCAAATATGTAGCACAGCACGTTTGTGTTTCAGTGAAAGACCGACTAATTAAAACTTATACATTTTCTCAAGCCAGATTTTAGTTTGGGATCTGATTTGTGCATGAATAGCATCAGCTAGGATTAGGACAATCCCTGCAGGGAGGTGCAGTGGATCACTGAACTGTCTTTTTAAGCGAGAGGTGCTGGGTTTCAGTCCCACTCCAGGATCTGAAGACGAACGAAGGTATGCTCAAAGCAGATGAACTGGTTGGGTACCAATTTGCAAATTCTTCCAGCACGTTACTGATGACAGATGCTAAGATCTAGGAGAGATTCCCAGTCAATTGTGATTGGGGGAAAAAAGGTTGAAGTTTCTTCCAGAGCTGCATGTAAATGTGTGTAGGCAGCTGCCTGGACTCCTTGTGAGGTCTGGTTGTGGATTAGATTAGGTCCTGACAATACTGGGGGAAGAGGGGGATTTGATCTAGCTCCAGCTGTGCTGGGTTTGGTAAGAGTCAGCCTGGCCTGAATGGAGCGAACGACGGCCCAGCAATCAGCCCCAGACTCCCACATTGCTGACGCTCTGTGCATTCGTTGCAACAGGTTCATCGGAGACTGCTCCATGACGATAACCGAGGGGTCGGGGAAGCTCTGTCTGAGCCGGGTTATGACGGCACTGGGCTGGTCGTGCGAGGGAAGCACCTTGTCTTTCTTGACACAGTCAGTGCCTCTGCTGAACTCCACAGGCTGCAGGCACAGGCAGAGTACATGGCTCCGTGGACGGTGATAGGCCAGGGCCAAGGGACAGCCTACACCTCCCGTCCGAAACACGTCGCAGAGGTAATCCAGCTCCAGGTTTGTTCTGGGGTAATGGGAACTGCAGATGCTGGAGAATCCAAGATAACAAAGTGTGAAGCTGGATGAACACAGCAGGCCAAGCAGCATCTCAGGAGCACAAAAGCTGACGTTTCGGGCCTAGGCCTAGGCCCGAAACGTCAGCTTTTGTGCTCCTGAGATGCTGCTTGGCCTGCTGTGTTCATCCAGCTTCACACTTTGTTATCCAGGTTTGTTCTGGGTGGCTGGGAAAGGGAAGCTCAGGCAGTAGGGAGTTAGAGCAGTGTCCCTTTCGACATCACGGTCTGCGTCCGGACTACTCGTGAGGAACACCACAGGAGAGATGCTAGTTCCTCTGCCATGTTGATCGTAATCTTCCTGTTAATACCAGGCTGCCTCAGCTGGACCCAAGGTCGACATTAATACATACGAGCAATTCGAAAGAACGCTGTGGAAGAGAGAGATGAGAGAGCCATGACCTGACTCTTTCATTATCCCAACCCAATGAGACCCTTTCAGGAAACTTTTTTAACATGGAGCAGCTGGTTCTACTCGAGAAACCAGGTGTAGGATTTAAATACAAAGAGTCATTAATAAACTCAATGGGTAATTCAGGAAAAACCATCTTCAGCCAGACAGTTTGAAATTGAATATCTCATGGCACGACAGAGGAAAATGGCATTAAATATGTCTCCATGTTTAAAATATCAGGGAGAAAAGTAGTATTGTTGGAGAAGAGGCCTCATGTTGCAATGTTGTACTTTTGACACAATTTCATTATTTTCTCTGCCCTTTGTGTGACTTTTGCTTGTTTTCCGAACATTTCCAGTTCTCAGCCCTGAAGAAGGAGCTACCCCCTAACCTCCATCTCCTAACCCTGGCTCAGTGGGATTCCCAGTCCTTCCTCATCCGGCTGGAACACCAGTTTGAAATGGGGGAGAGCAGTGTCTACTCAAAACCGGTCACTGTGGATCTAGCCGTAAGTTCTCTCTTTCTGGTTTCGGTAGTGAGTAGGGGACAAGACGATGGAGAACCATTGCCATGAACTAACTTGTAGTTCAAATAGTCTCTCTCTGCCAGGAATGAAAGGGAGAGTCTGATAGGATCATAAACTGGGTTTTCCACTACGCCTATTCTGTACAATGGTATACAGGGTTAGAGATGGGACGTGTAAAAGGAACTGAAGCGTTCAATCAGCAATGATCATGTTGAATGAATGAGCTTTGTTGTCACATTGCACTTGAATGCATGTGAAAAGCTTGCAATGTTGCTGCTTATAACACCGTCTTAGATACAAGGTTGAAAGAGTCAAATCCAACGCAAGAACAAAAAAGGAGAAAGTACTTCACGTGCAGTCCTTTCACCCTAGTCCATGCCAGCATCTAGCCTCCAGACCTGCACTGCGTTTCAAAACCCAAGGCCCTGCCTCTTGTCCAGAAGGGCCTTCCTCCCTGCTACAGCCTCCAGTCTGGGACGCTCTTCCCCATTCCCTTCTGAGTAAGCTTAAAAAGAGAAGCAAGAGAACGGACAGTGCAGAGGTGGTCCAGCTGGAGCATCTTACACTGCTGCAATCTTGGAAGATAATGAAGGCAGGGCAGGTTTGAAAGGCTGGCCCAAACCCCAGCCTGAGCAGATGAGTGATGGAGCAAGGACTGAGGACATGAATCTACATGCTGGGAGGTTTTTGAGCTGTGCACTGCAGGTTGGGAAGCTGAGAGTTATGGAACATATTTCTCTTGAGTCTGTGACTCATTCATTGTTTGAATGGTCTGTAAACCCCTGGCTAGTGAGATACCAAGCCTGATGGATATGTGTACACACACACCTCCTAGATGTCAACACTATAAGATTTCATTCTCAGCTAGAAGGAGGTAGGTATTGAGTAGTCAGGATCCCTGACCTGTCACTTGATAACCACATGTAACTCCTCAGAGCAAAGGCATCGTCTAAATTTTTGCTGATGCCAAGGGTAATCAAATATCCCAGTGCATTTACTTAACAGCCTGAGACTAACTGCTTGGGAGAAGGGTCAGGGGCTGTCGAACATCTCATAGCTGGAGCCCAGCAAGCGAGGAGGATTGACAAACTGGGGAAAGTTCCTGTTGTGTACCAGTAGCCTTACCCTGGATTTCTGTCTGCTTCTCCCTTCAGAATTTATTTTCAGCTTTTAAGATCACTTCTGTCGAGGAAATGTCTCTGGGTTTCAACCAGCGCAAACAGGATGTGTCCAGACTCCGCTGGAAGACCAGACCAGGTCGGTCATGCAGCTTAAGGGTCATGTGTTGGCCCTACTTTCTCAGTCTGAAATGTGTTCTCCCTGTGGTTGGGGAATTAAATATCAGAGCCTAAACATTAAAAATTAAATTAGCAAACACTTCTACATAAAAGGATGGAAGTAGTTTAGAACTGTTCACAGATAGAAAGTGATGTTTACTAATCTAATTTCTAATTAACTATTAACTTCTGTTGACCAAGGGTGTGAAAGAATAGGGTAGAGAGCTAGGTAGATGGAGTTAGGTCACATGCTCTCTCTGTCAAACAGGCTGAAGAGTTCACTGTTTCAGAAATAGTAGGAACTGCAGACACTGGAGAATCTGAGACAACAAAGTGCAGAGCTGGATGAACACAGCAGGCCAAGCAGCATCAGAGGAGCAGAAAGGCTGACGTTTCAGGTCTAGAGATTTTCCGAAGAAGGGTCTAGACCCAAAAAAGTCAGCCTTCCTGCTCATCTGATGCTGCTTGGCCTGCTGTGTTCATCCAGCTCTACACCTTGTTATCTGAAGACTTCACTGCGTGACTTCTGGTGTGGAATATAAAAGTGTTAGAGTAGTTGGGTTGAATAGCCTGAGTACTACAGGCAGAAATAGCTTAAGGATCTCAGCAGGTGCAAATGGAGTTAACACTGAGTTCACGTATGAGTTCAATATGATTCTTCACAACGAATGTTTTCTGTTTCTCACTCTACAGATGTTGCCAGACCTGCTGAGTTTCTCCAGCATTTTCCTTTGCTTTGACTTGTTTCCTTGCTGTATGTTCTAGCTGATATTTCTGATGGTCTCTTACTATCATTTTCAGAAGGGGGACATTTCAAGTCAGTTTCCAGCCAGAAGGATAGCTCGGAGTACGCAGTGGTCCTCAATCCGATGGAGATCCGCACGTTCCGTGTTCACGTCAAGTACCTGTAACTACCCTAGACTGGGAGGAGCGAGGACTGCTGGAACACTGTGAATGAGCCAGTCAAGCACATGGACATTCCAAGCTTGTCCACACTGGTTTTATCAGGGACAATGTTGTTGTCAGTTTTGAGTCTGCTGTTTTTACACTTCACTGGATGATGCCTTAACGTGACAACACTTTTCATTTTTATGCTGACTTCACTTAAGTGCCTGGTCACACGTAGAAGTTTATCCACATTTATACTTTATGGAACAGTGTTCTGTCAGATTGACTGCAGGTCACTGTTCCATGAAAGTGAAGGAAACTTTCTCCCACCCCCTCCTACTTGGCCATGTCTCTGATGCCTGTACCCAGGTCCCATGCATACCAACAGCCAGAAATCAATCCTGTAACTGAGAACATCCCCCCACTTAAATTGGCAACTTTTAGAAGTATCTGTTAAAGCCATAAGCATCCCTCCCTGAATAAAAAGCCCTGATTCAGCACTAGGTGAAGGACTACAGTAAGTTTCTATATTAATGCTTTTGTGAAATGACACATGAATGGAAGCTTTTTAAAAAAATCTTTAACAATATTATTTTAAAAACTTATTGTATTGTCAATTTCAATCTGAAATTGTCTCTGGTGAAACACCTTCTGGGGCAAATGAAACATTACCACTGCATCACAAGAGCACATTGAACATCAGTTTAATGATATATCTGAATGGAGTTCAGGTAAGAGCAGACCACTGCTTAAATGAAACAAACTGCAATCCAACACATTAGAGAAAGGACATTGGACAAGTGAGCTTCTTTAAAAAATTCAGTTTAATTATGGAACATGCATGTCAAATGCTACACTTTATATTGGGATCCTGCCATCATGCTCCAGTGGGTTGTTATTTGCAATCTGACAGGTGACACAGAAAATTGCACCTCTGACGCTTATTGGTCACTTCTCTTTGTGGTTGCTTCCTGGTGACACTCCTCTCCAGAGGTACAGTCTCCCTAAAAGAGAGATCAGCGAAACAGATCAACCCCTCAGCAATTCATAATGCAGCACTGAGAAACCTTCAATCTGAAGCAGTAGACTTAACTGTCACTCAAAATCAGGTGTTGTAAGTCATTTGTGGAGCAAGTCTTACAACCTCTTGGTGGTCCTTCTCCACTGCCCTAGGCTACTTCCAGCAAGATTTCACCAGCGGCTGTTGTCTGGCTCAATGCTCTCATCGATTTAGGAATGTCATTTTAAAATGGATTCAGTCTCAAAATCTACATGAATTAGTGTCCCTCCCAGAACACAGCAATGAACTAGCCACTCCCTACAGGATTGTAGGATGAACCCCAGGTACACAATACAAACACACAGTGGAACGTTCACTTTGTGCGATCAATGCCAAAGCAGGCAACTGATCCACTAAACACTGCATGCCTGTTGTAAACCTTTCAGCAGACACCTGCTCTTGTATTAGCTCCAATCACCTGTGTTCATATCTAACCAAATCACATCACCACCAGCTGCTGCTCACCTCTCGGAATATTTTACAGGGGATAGTCTTCCCAGAATCTGGATCGCACAGTTTCAGCTTCCGTTTATTCTGCAGCCGTTTTCTTTTCTCTTCCAAAGTTTGGGAAATTCCTCCACTAGGAGACACAAAGCAGCAACTCTTCAACATATCCATTCCCCTCCTTCAGAACCTCAAGCTACTTTATTAGACCCTCAAAAAGCCTGCTGAGAAACACTGCACCTACCAACAGAAAGCAGAAGGACTGTTCACTTTGCAATTTGTTCAGTCAACCTGTGAACCATTGTTGCAAAAATCAGAAAGAGACAGGAATAACACTGGCTCAGGAGGTGTACCAGAGTCAGTGCATAGTCTGTGCCTGCAGCAGGACTGACAGGTGTTGAGGAAGTGGACTATGCTAATAGGACATGGGTGGAGAAAGCAAGACCCTGTTCACCTTACACATGCGTTTGATTGTGTAAAGCAGCTCCTAGCCTCTCTTTCCCTCCTCCTTCCCCCCCCCATCCCCCCACCACCTGCACCCTGACAGCAAGCTCTCACATGTGGCATCAGGCTGACTGGCAGCAAAATAGGCCACTTGCTCCAGGTTTTAAACTGACTGACCGACCCTAAACACAGCCCCTTCCAGCCATGGTGCCTGTTACCAGCTAGAAGCTTACCCAATTTTAGCCCTTGCCTTTGGTCCCCAGTTGGCTTCCGGGTTTTCCTGGAATCTTTTTAGGCCTTGCTTTCTAGATTTGGGATTTGCATCTTCCCGGATATCAAAGCAAGCCTGCAGACTGAGAAACACAAGGCTTGGGTAAGCTCGATTGCAGTGGAGAGAAGAGAAAAAAAAATGTAAGTCAATGTTACAACAACACAAACATATTCTGAAGGAATTGTGCACAACTGACAAGGCTATACATTGAAAAAAAGTTTTTTTTTTAAAAAGCCAGATTAAAAAATAAAGTTAGAGAATGAAACATACATACATAATTCTACCTCGAGAGTAACTAGGACACTCCTTGGCTAGAGAACACAAGGGAGAATCAACTTTGGAACTGAAAAACTAAACCAACCACCCACCCCCCCCCATCCTAGTAACCAGATGGCATGATGTTAACATCATTGGACTGGAAATCTAGAGGCTCAGGCTAATATTCTGGGTTCTGACACAGGTTCAAATCCAACAATAAAAAGCCTCAGTAATTATGATGAAACTACTTGATTAACACACAAACCCATCATTTACAGAAGGAAATCTGCTGTCCTTGCCCAATATGGGACGACAGGGGACTCTAGATCGACAGTAATGTGGTTGACTCCTAACTACCCTTTGAAATGGCTACGTGTGCCTCAGTTCAAGAGCAGTTAGGGATGGGCAACAAATGCTAGTCTTCACAGCAAGCCCATGAATGAATAATGAAATAATAAGAGTTACTGATTACATTCACCTCAAGGAGTTGACAAGGAGGCTTGTATGTGAGTTGTGGGGTAGTCACCCATTTCCCAAATTGCTGATATCTCAATGCTGTCTTCTGGAAGAAATTTTACATAATGAAAGGAATCAAAAAACCCGTTCCACAGACTCCTAGCTTGTAGGAACTGCTTCAGCAGTGGGACAGTGTTCCCAGAGAACACACTGAAAAACTTTGGCATAAAATTTTCTAATCAACCTGTTCAGAGATGCTATTATATGTGGAGTAGGTGGGACTTTAAAATCCAGTCCTCCTGACACAGAGGTAGGAATACTACCATTGCACAAGAAGCCCTCCCTAAAATGGTTTTAAACAGTGATCTCCCAGGACAGGAGCAGGAGGCAATGGAAGGTAGAACGTAGAGGAAGTGGTTCTCAGAAGTCACACTCCACAAGGTGTTCAGATTTAATTGCAGTTGGATCCACACATCAGGAGGTTGATTGTGTTGACAAGGGCAGGAGGGAATAGAACTAATATTGGATCATAGAATATAAAAAAAAGGGCCAAAGATCAGTCTGCAGTCATTTCTTGTAGCCCACTTGAAAAACCTAGAAAAAAAAGCTAAGGCCCAAACGTGGCCATTCAGTCCATGATATCTTGCTCTTTCCTATTTCTCCACACTTCTCCCACCTTTAAAGAATTTATCCAATTCCTTTTTGAAACGATTATTGAATGTTTCCACTGTCCTATCAGATAGCAGTGCATTCCAGACCACAACTCACTAATAAAATCAGTGTCCCCATTCTGATTTTACAAGAGGGACAGGCTCAGCATTTCAATAACCTGCACATATTAAAATAAAACGAGCAGTGACTACAGGGAAAACCATACCAATGCAGCCCACTCAGAGGTAAGTGATGAGCAAGAGAAAAGCTACACCTTGAGAGAGCTCACCGAACATGTGTCACTGAAACTCGGGCAAAGCTTCGTTTATCTGTGAACAGAAACACAGGTAGGGCACCGATAACTGCCTCTGCCATGCTTCATGTCAGAGCTAGACATCAAACACAGGGAGCATCTGCAAATGGGGCTAATGTCATGTCTGTGTTTGATCCAATAGTCACACATTCTCTTAATGAACCACAACAGATACAGGAAGAAATTTATTGTGCCCTCACACAGGCCAGCCCAGGCAATTTCCAACAACCCTATCCTCACCCAAATACAGCATCAACTAATTCTGTCCAAAGCAAGCCTAGGAGTTTTGTGATCTGTAAAAATCCAGGCCCACACAGGTGCAACTACACATTCACCAACTTACACAGGCTCTTTGCTGAGGATTCGAAAGGCAGGGCAGCTTTCAGACAGTTTCTCTCGCTTCACTGGGTGGATTTTCTCCTGCAGCAGAAACACAGCTCGCTTTAGACAGGGTTACAGGAATGATAAGCCAGACCTCAGGGTTAAGTTATGAAAGATTCTGCAAATCAACTCAGTTTTCTCTAGAATTTAAAATGGTTAAAGGGTGATCTGAGTGAAGCTTTCAAGATATTAGCAGGAAGTGACTGGGTAGACAAACTATTTCCACTGACTGGAGATTCTAGAAGTAAGGGCACTCTGAGAATGAGGGTCAGTGTGTAGGAGAGATGTTAGGAAGCACTTCAATACAAAAGGGTGGGGTGGGGGTTTCGAACTCTCTTCCACAAACGGTAGTGGATGCTAGATCAATTGTTAAAATTTTAAATCAGAGGGTTTTTTTTTCCCCTAACTCCACATACCTAGCTTTGCCTAGCAAGGTATTCTGGAATATGGGCCAGAGGCAGGAATATGGAGTTAGGCCACAGCTCAGCCATGATCTCATTGTACGATTGAAGAGGCTCAAGGGGCTGAATGGCCTACTCTGTCCTTACGTACCTCCAACCACAGGTAACACTGCCACCTTCAGAATGAGTGCACAAAGCTTTGTGCTCTCATATTTTCAGGCCTTGGCAGAGCATTAATTTTCATTTAACCATGGATAATAATGTTACTCAAACATCCACAGAATCAAAACGTACCCAGCACCTCATGATATCCCAGATCGCTGAAGGTGGTGCATCAGTTTTAACAGCCTTTTGGGAAGCATGTGAGAGAGACACTCGATAACCAGCGTGCAGCAAGGCAGACCTAATAGGAGGTGGAGGAGGAAAAAGATTAGAATCATTTCTGTATGCAATTCCATTCAGCACAGCCTTTAGTTTTTAATGGGGAAAGAAGTTTGGAGATCAGTTCATTCTCAGCTAAAAATGAAAAACTCATTCCAATCAAAACCAGACTGTCTCAGGACATGGACAGCACAGGGTTAGGATACAGAGTAAAGCTCCTTCTACACACTGTCCCAATAAGCTGTAGCCTCAAGCAGCACTCCTTACATGCCTACCCTTGTTGTCCTTTCCAAAACACCAACCCATGCTTGTATGTGTCACATTAAGCAAATACCAACATGCATTCCGAGGCAGGTTAGTACTCTGCTCCTGGCAAAGTAGGGAAAAAAAAAGTCTTTTCTACATTGGTCAGCCAGACAGCTCTGGATTGGAACCCAGGAGCTATAATACACAACCGGGTAAATCCCTTTCAGCTGCGAGCACCTACCCTCCTAAATCACACGCTTCTGTTAAAATATCAAATCATCCCATACAATCCTTTCTCCAATAATATTCCTGCTGGAGAGTTACAACCAGCTCAATAACCCATCTAACCCCGTGGCAGAATACTTTCTATAGGAAGTACAATCATGGATATAGGAAGAACATCATGGATTGCTCAGCCCACTGGGACTGGGAGTTTGCCATTCCCCACCAAGAGCTGCTCATCTCTAAGCATTATAAAATTACCACAACCGTAATGCAGGAATTACCAACTTTCATGAGTTTTTTGCCTTTTAATTAAAAAAAGGCAAGGTTTACCTCTTCAACAGGGAGAGGGTGTGTTAGGGGTTAATTTATAAATCTCCAACATCCTGGTCCATGATTCATGCCAGAGGAGAGGGCTAATGATCCTACCTCATCTGTAGGAGCGATGGGGTGTTACAGCGGATGATACTGCTCAGGTGGTCCATGGTGTAGTATAAAGGGCAGTCTGGCAACTCCTGGTAAAGAGAAACCAAATTTCAAGAGACGTTTAAAATGCACCGATGGCTTACGAGCAAATAATATTCCCTCCACATTTGGGGAAAGGTAAACATAAGAGCACTTCAGTCAACATAATAACCTCGAGAGAAACTCCAGGCAGACAGGAGAGGCCAAAGGCTTTAAGATTAGGGCTTAACAGAGGAGGCAGAGATACAAAAAGGGTTTAAGAAAACTCAAAGCATAGGGTCTAAGTGACTGAAGACAACTGCCAGTGCAGGGTCAAAAGGGTAGAGACGGGGTGTGTTCAAGAGGTCACAGAATCCAAGGAAGGTTGCTGGGGCGGGGATGTGTGTACAGAGATATGGGGCATGTGGGAATTTAAACACCAGAAGAATGGCACTTGGAGGTGTGGAGGGACCAGAATCCAAATGTAGTTCAGCAAGGGTAAGGATGAAGTGTACACAGCGTGAGGAAGCAGTGGCAGTAGATAACATCTTGGGAGGTGGAAGTACATGATCTTTGTGAAGAAGGTATCAAGATGTGTGATCAGGGATATATAGGACACTGAGGTTGCAGCCTAAGAGAGGGAGAAGGAAATGGGAGGGTTGGGAGTTTAATGGAGACTCAAACCAAGTGTTATTACCCAATCTCTTTTTTTTTGCTCCCTTTTGTCCCAGTGTTCAAGAAATGTCTGTGTTTCTCTAACCTGTGCTCCCCATTCCCAGGGCCCCAGGTGTTGTTGAAACAGAGTTGACAGTTTGTTCTGAATTACTGATTGGAATGGGCTATGTGGAACAAAGAGAAGTTGGACAAGGGGCAGGTCAGAGGGAATTCACTTCATAAAAATGGCTGCCTTACTTGCCTCGTCCAACAGTGGAACGGTCAGTGACCTTCCAGAGTAATTCAACTTAATCCCAAAGTCTTCATTCCTCCAGCATGGAATCATCTACCCATACAGTGCACTCAGATTTCTCTCCCCGCCACGATCCTTTCCCCTCAGCAAGGAAGGAAACTTTCCAGGAGCTCACCTCCTTGGCCATGCTGAGGATACCCAGGATCCTATCAGACGTCTTGAACCGCTTCGGGTTGTGTTCAACTGATTTGAGAACTCTCTCTACAAAGTCTTGGTCGTGGATTTGCTCAGCCCAGATTGGGCCACCAAGCTGAAACCAGAACAGGAACATCATTGTGTACTCTCTCTCACACCAGGCACCACCCCAGCCCCTCCCATTGGGAGCACACACCTTTACACACTGCTGTCTCATTCAGTGCCACACCCTCCCACCCCCAGCAGCTCATTTAGGGTTTGATTCGAAAGGTGTCAGTGCCATGCTTCAGAAAAGTCAGAGTCAGTGACTATTCAGCAGTACAGTGCACTTCATTGCCAAAAGGCAGAGAGGGAGGTGACAATGCAGAACTCACTTCCACAGGAAGTGACTACATTTAAGCAGAAACTTGACTTACAGACAAGGAGAAAGAAGGACACAAATTCGGGAGGACACTCAAATGGAGCTAAAACACCAGCACGAACTGGTAGGGCCGAGTGGTCTGTTTGTGTTGTATGGCCGTTGTAATCTTGTATCACCTTAATTTACTGCTATCGAGAATATGCCATATTCTCTCCTAGCTGTTTTATCCTCAAACTAATTAGTTTTAAACTGAAAGGCATTAGTGAACCAGATGAGATAACACGGTGTACAGCTGGATGAACACAGCAGGTCAAGCAACAGAGGAACAGAAAAGCTGACGTTTCAGGTCTGGCTCCTTCTTCAGAAATGGGAGAGGGGAAGGGGATTCTGAGCGACAATGAGGCAGATGGAAGGTGGATAAAAAAGCAGATAGATGGAGAGGAGACACAGGTCAAGTAGGCAGAGATGAGACTGGTAGGTAGGAGGTGAGAGGAGCAGACAGGTGGGAGATAAAAGACAGACAGGTCAAAGAGGTGGGGACAAGCTGGACTGGTTTTGGGATGAGGTCAGGGGAGGGGGAGATTTTGAAGCTGGTGAAGTCCACGTTGAGGCCATTGGGCGACAGGGTTCCCTAAGTGGAATATGAGGTGCTGTTCCTGCAACCTTCGGGTGGCATCATTGTGGTACTGGAGAAGGCCCAGGATGAACACGTTGTCCAAGGAGTGGGAGGGGGAAGCAGAAGTGGTTTGCGACTGGGAGGTGCAGTCGTTTGTCACAAACCGAACGTAGGTGTTCCGCAAAAGCGGTCTGCAAGCCACCATTTGGTCTCACCAATGTAGAGGAGGCCATGTCGGGAATAGCAGGTACAATATACTACATTTTAGCAGATGTGCAGGTGAATATCTGTTTATGAGGAAGGTTCTCTTGGGGCCTGGGACGGGGGTTGGGGGGGGTGGGAGGAAGAGAGCTGTAGGGGGAGGTGTAGCAGCTCCTGCGGTTGCAGTGAAAATTGCCGCGGATGGTGGGGAGCGTGGAGCGAACAAGGGAGTCATGGAGAGAACAATTGCTCCGGAAGGCACATGAGCGTGGGGAGCGAAAAATGTCCTTGTTAGTGGGGTCAGATTGCAAGGTGACAGAGGATGATGGGTTGGAATCTGGAGGTTGGTGGAGTGGTATGAGAGGACAAGGTGGATTCTGTCTTTGTTGTTATTGCGGGGTGGGGGTGTGAGGACAGAGGAGTGTGAGAGAGAGATGCAGTCAAGGGAGGGGAAGTTGCAGTCCTTGAAAAAACGAGGACGAGGACATCTGGAATGTCCAGGAGTGGGATGCCTCATCTCTGGAGCAGATGCAGAGGAAGTGAAGGAATGGGGGATGGCCTTTTTGCAGGAAGGTGGGTAAGAGGAGGTGTATTCTAGGTAGCTGTGGGAAATCAGTAGGCTTGAAATGGATAACAAAGCGTGGAGCTGGATGAACACAGCAGGCCAAGCAGCATCTTAGGAGCACAAAAGCTGACGTTTCAGACCTAGACCCTTCATCAAAAAAGGGGGGGGATGGGGAGAGGGTTCTGGAATAAATAGGGAGGTGGACCGAAGATGGATAGAGAAGAAGATAGGTGGAGAGGAGAGGTGGGGAGGTAGGGAGGAGATAGGTCAGTCCGGGGAGGACGGACGGACAGGCCAGGCCAAGGGGTTGGGATGAGGTTAGTAGGTGGGAAATGGAGGTGCAGCTTGAGGTGTGAGGAGGGGATAGGTGAGAGGAAGAACAGGTTAGGGAGGCGAGGACGAGTTGGCTTGGTTTTGGGATGCAGTGGTGTGGGGGGTGGGGGGGGGGGGGGAGAGAGAGAGTAGATTTTGAAGCTTCAGAAATCCACATTGATACTATTGGGCTACAGGGTTCACAAGTGGAATATGAGTTGCTGTTCCTGCAACCTTCAGGTGGCATCATTATGGCACTGCAGGAGGCCCAGTTTGGACATGTCGTCTAAGGAATGGGAGGGGGAGTTGAAATGGTTCACGAATGGGAGGTGCAGTTGTTTAGTGCAAACCGAGCGGAGGTGTTCTGCAAAGCAGTCCCCAAGCCTCCGCTTGGTTTCCCCAACGTACAGGAAGCCACACCGTGTACAGTGGATGCAGTATACCACATTGGCAGATGTGCAGGTGAACATCTGCTTGATGTGGAAAGTCATCTTGCGGCCTGGGATGGGGGTGAGGAAGGTGGTGTGGGGGCGAGTGTAGCACTTCCTGTGGTTACAGAGGAAGGTGCCGGGTGTGGTGGGGTTGGAGGGGAGTGTGGAGCGGACAAGGGTGTCACGGAGAGAGTGGTCTCTCCGGAAGGCAGACAAGGGTGGGGATGGAAAAATGTCTTGGGTGGTGGGGTCGGATTGTAGATGGCGGAAGTGTTGGAGAATGATGCGCTGTATCCAGAGGTTGGTGGGGTGGTGTGAGGACGAGGGGGATTCTCTTAGGGTGGTTATTGTGGGGGCGGGGTGTGAGGGATGAGTTGCAGGAAATGCAGTAGACTCTGTTGAGGGCGTTCTCAACCACTGCGCGGGGGGAGGGGGGTGGGGGAGGCGGTTACAGTCCTTGAACAATGCCACCTGAAGGCTGCAGGAACAGCAACTCATATTCCGCTTGGGAACCCTGCAGCCCAATGGTATCAATGTGGACTTCACCAGCTTCAAAATCTCCCCTTCCCCCACTGCATCCCAAAACCAGCCCAGCTCATCCTCGCCTCCCTAACCTGTTCTTCCTCTCACCCATCCCCTCCTCCCACCTCAAGCCGCACCTCCATTTCCTACCTACTAACCTCATCCCAATCCCTTGGCCTGTCCGTCCGCCCCGGACTGACCTGTCCCCTCCCTACCTATACTCTCCTTTCCACGTATCTTCTCCTCTATCTTCAGTCCACCTCCCCCTCTCTCCCTATTTATTTCAGAATCCTCTCCCCATCCCCCTTTTCTGATGAAGGGTCTCGGCCCGAAACGTCAGCTTTTGTGCTCCTGAGATGCTGCTTGGCCTGCTGTGTTCATCCAGCCTCACACTTTGTTATCTTGGAATCTCCAGCATCTGCAGTTCCCATTGTCTCTAGGCTTGAAATGAATAATTGGTTTCCAGGTAGATGCCAGAGATGGAGACAGAGGGGTCCAGGAAGGAGAGAGAGGTAGAGATGGTCCAGGGGAGCTCAAGGTTGGGATGGAAGGTGTTAGTAAAGTGGATGAACTGTTCAAGCTCCTCATGGGAGCACAAGGCAGTGCACGGGCCCAAGCTATGCTTGCCTCTTGGTAGGATATGTGGAACAGTCCCTTTTTCTGCAGCTACACTGGCCCCATCCCTCTCCTCCTCCTCCTCTGTTGTATCGGGGACTGTATTGGTGCCGCCTCGTGCTCACCACTGTTACTCCCTTCACCGCTCCACACTCTCCTACGCCTCCCCCATCAGCCCTATTCCAGGCCAAGAAAACCTTCCTCAAAACCTGCACATCTGCTAATGTGGTAAACTGTATCCGCTGTTCACGACATGGCCTCCTCTACATTGGTGAGACCAAATGGAGGCTTGGAGACCACTTTGCAGAACACCTATGCTCAGTTCATGACAAACGACAACACATCCCAGGATGACACATCCATCCTGGGCCTCCTGCAGTGCCACAACGATGCCACCCAAAGGGTGCAGGAACAGCACCTCATATTCCAGTTGAGAACTCTGTGGCCCAAATGGTATCAATGTGGACTTCACAAGCTTCAAAATAACCCTTCTCCCAACCGCATCCCAAAACCAGCCCAGCTCATTCCTGCATCCTTGACCTGTCCATCTTCCCTCCACCTTCTATCATCACCTCCCCCTCTCCCGCTCTTATTTCAGAGTCCCCTTCCCCTCCATTCTGAAGAAGGGTCCAGACCCGAAACGTCATCTTCCCTGCTTCTCTGATGCTGCCTGGCCTGCTGTGTTCATCCAGCTCTACACCTCGTTATCTCAGACTCCAGCATCAGCAGTTCCTACTATCTCTAAGTCTGTGAACCAGATGAGTTTTGACATTTAATACTTTGATCCATTGTCTCCACTAATAACACTATTTTTCAATTCAAGTATTATTTTAGCAAACCAAGTTTAAATCCCACCAGAGATTTGAACACAGGTCCCTAAAACATTACCCAGGCCTCTGAATGACCGGCTCATAGGCACTACTCCCCCTTTCTGACGCTTGAAATGTTTTGACATGTCAAAAGACACTATATAAATGCAAATTGTGATCCAAACCTTCCGGTCTTTGCATAAAAGCAGAACGTCAGAAAACTAACAATAATCAGACATTGCTAGAAAAACTCAGGTCTGGCAGTGAGCAGAGGAAAAATTGGAGTATACATTTGGGGTCCAGTGACCCTTCTTCAGAACTGAAAAAAATTAACATCAGTTTTACTCTGTTTTGAAATGAGCGATTCTCCTTTAAATGAATGAAGGCCTTCATGTGACTACAGTGCGCTTGTACCATGAGATAACAAGGTGTAGAGCTGGATGAACACAGCAGGCCAAGCAGCATCGGAGAAGCAGGAAGGCTGATGTTTCGGGCCTGGACCCTTCTTCAGAAAAGGACATTTCTGAAGAGTCTAGGCCAGTGTTCCTGCTTGGCCTGTGTTCATCCAGCTCTACACCTTGTTATCTCAGATTCTCCAGCATCTGCAGTTCCTACTATCTCTGAAGCGCTTGGACCATGACAGTATTAAGGAAAAATAAAAAGCAAATGCCATATATAAGGGCGCTGTCTTACCAGATGCCTCTGGTAGCAATGCTCACACTCTGCTCCCACGGGTGGTCCTGAGCTCGCTGTGTATTTGTAGCTGGATAAGAACAATATTATCCCAGGTTACTACTAGAAAAGAAAGATTTTTGGAATTATAGAGGGCTTTCACAACTTCAGGACGTCCCAAAGCATTGTGCAGCCACTGCAGTACTTTTGAAAATAAGTCACTGTTGTGATGTCGGAAATTCAATAACAAATTTGTACACACCATACTCCTGTAAATAAAAACAGAAGCCGCTGGAAAAGTTCAGCAGGTCTGGCAGCATTACCAAAGAGAAAGGCAGCGGAATTGACAATCCTTCCTCAGAATGGATGGTAACGGAAGACATCGGTTTATATGCAGAAACTAGGGAGGGAGATGGGCTAGGGAGTAAACAATAGAACAGAGCCTTAAGAGCAGTTGGATAGACAAAAGGAATTGATAACGATCTGGTTAGAAGGGTGTAAAATTGTATCAGAGATAGTAGGAACTGCAGATGTTGGAGAATCCAAGATAACAAAAGTGTGAAGTTGGATGAACACAGCAGGCCAAGCAGCATCTCAGGAGCACAAAAGCTGACGTTTCGGGCCTAGGCCCTTCATCAGAGAGCTCTGATGAAGGGTCTAGGCCTGAAACGTCAGCTTTTGTGTTCCTGAGATGCTGCTTGGCCTGCTGTGTTCATCCAGCTCCACACTTTGTTATCTTGGTTCGAAGGGTGAATAGCTGTTAATGGGGACTATTAGTGACTGACAATAGCTAGTGTGTAATGGCAGGCTATGGTGATAACAAGACCTGGTGGGTGGGGTAGGGGGCTGGGACATGGGAGCGTTTAGGTCCTAAAATTTATTGAAATTGATATTGAGTCCAGAGGGCTGCAGGGTCCCCAAGCAGAAAGTGAAGTGTTGTTCTTCCAGCTTGCGTTGAGCTTTGCTAGTACACTGCAGCAAGCCAGAGACGGATACTGGCAAGGGAGCAGGACGGTGTGTTCAAGTAATTTCAGAGATAGTAAGAACTGCAGATGCTGGAGAATGAGATAACAAGGTGTGGAGCTGGATGAACAGAGCAGGCCAAGCAGCAGAGGAGCAGGAAGGCTGATGTTTCAGGCTTCAACCCTGGCCCAAGACGTCAGCCTTCCTGCTCCTCTGATGCTGCTTGGCCTGCTGTGTTCACCTAGCTCCACAACTTGTCATCTCTGGTGTGTTAAAGTGGCAGGCAACTGGAAGCTCAGGATCTTCTTCTGCAAGCAGAATGTAGATGTTCGGAAAAGCAGTGACCCAGCCTATGCTTCATTTCCCTAATGTAGAGGGCACCACATTGTGAGGAGTGAATGCAGTAGGCTAGATTGTGGGAAGTGCAAGTAAATTGTTGCTTCACTTGGAGTCCAGTTGCCTGCCACTTTAACACACCACCCTGTTCCCTGGCCAACATCTTTGTCTCTGGCTTGCTGCAGTGTTCCAGTGAAGTCAATACAAGCTGGAAGAACAACACTTCATTTTCTGCTTGGGGACCCTGCAGCCCTTTGGACTCGATATCGAGTCCAATAATTTTAGGGCATAAACTCTCCCATGTCCCAGCCCTGCACCCAGGCCTTGATATCACATAGCCTGCCATTACACACTACCTGTTGTTAGTCACTAACAGTCCCCATTAACAGCTATTCACATTTCTAGCCAAAGCTAGAGATAGTTATCAACTCCTTTGTCTATCCAACTGCTCTTCTCTGTCTCTTCAGGCTCAATCCTTACATTTACTCCCTAACCCATCCCTCTCAGTTTTCTGCATATGAACTGACATTTTCCCAGCTACCATCAGACACTGCCAGACCTGCTGAGCTTTCCTAGCAAATTCTGTTTTTGTTCCTGATTTATAGCTTCCACAGTTCTTCCCATGTTTATGGGAACCAAATCAAAAAATCTTTTCACAAACGTACAAACTGCCTCAGTGATGCTGAAATAAATATTACACAAGAGACGCTGGAGAACTGTGCTGCTGTTTAAAATAATACCACAGGATGATAGTTTAATGGTTCGTGTGACATTTCACCTCCATCAGTTCAACACGAGGAACATCAGGATCATTTTGTGCTTCTTCTCTGGGAGCTGGACACGTACACGTAATGTTCTAACTCAGAGGCAAGTGTCACCCACTGGGCCACATGTGAACTGAACATCAGCACTATAGCAAGGCACGAAGGGTTCGTTTGATTGGGCAACTTTTCCCTCTTTCAGGAATAATTCCTTTATGGGAAAGTGGTCAAGGACAGCACCTTTCTACTTATTCAGCATCCCTTCTACTTTCCCTCAGTACCAGACTTGGAATATTGTGTCCAGTTCCAGTCGCCCTATTATAGGAAAGATGTGGAGGCTTTGGAGAGGGTGCAAAGGAGGTTTACCAGGATGCTGCCTGGACTGGAGGGCTTGTCTTACGAGGAGAGGTTGACTGAGCTCGGACTTTTCTCTCTGGAGAGGAGGAGGAAGAGAGGTGGCCTGATCGAGGTGTACAAGGTAATGAGAGGCATGGATAGAGTTGATAGCCAGAGACCTTTCCCCAGGGCAGGATTGACTGCCAGGTGGGGTTGTAGTTTTAAGGTATTAGGAGGAAGGTATAGTGGAGACGTCAGAGGGAGGTTCTTCACTCAGAGAGTTGTGAGCGCATGGAATAGTTTACCAGTGGCAGTCGTGGAAGCAGAGTCATTAGTGACGTTTAAGCGACTGCTGGACGTGCACATGGACAGCAGTGAATTGAGGGGAACGTAGGTTAGGTTATTTTAATTTTGGATTAGGATTATTCCGCGGCACAACATCATGGGCTGAAGGGCCTGTACTGTGCTGTACTGTTCTATGTTCTATCCGCAACAGATGGACTAATTCAGTATGAGAATGAATGATGCACTCACTCAAATTTCTCCATTATTTTTCAGAATCTCACAGAGGGTCTTAAACTAAACCAGAGAAAGGACTGATATGGGCGACGCTGGGATCTTGGGAGACCTGATGGGTCATCCACTCAGCATTTCTGGCTGAAGGTGGATAATTATATATAAAAAAACAACAACACATTATAACAAAGTGTGAAGCTGGATGAACACAGCAGGCCAAGCAGCATCTCAGGAGCACAAAAGCTCACGTTTCAGGCCCAGACCCTTCATCAGAGAGGGGGATGGGGAGAGGGAGGGAGGCGGACCGAAGATGGAGAGAAAAGAAGATAGGTGGAGAGGAGAGTACAGGTAGGGAGGTAGGGAGGGGATAGGTCAGTCCAGGGAAGACGGACAGGTCACGGAGGTGAGGGGGGGTAGGGGGTGGAGGTTAGTAGGTAGGAAATGGAGGTGCGGCTTGAGGTGGGAGGAAGGGATGGGTGAGAGGAAGAACAGGTTAGGGAGGCGGGGACGAACTGGGCTGGTTTTGGGATGCAGTGGGGGAAGGGGAGATTTTGAAACTTGTGAAGTCCACATTGATACCAATGGGCTGCAGAGTTCCCAAGCGGAATATGAGTTGCTGTTCCTGCAACCTTCGGGTGGCATTATTGTGGCACTGCAGGAGGCCAGGATGGACATGTTGTCTGAGGAATGGGACGGGGAGTTAAAATGGTTCGCGACTGGGAGGTGCAGTTGTTTATTGTGAACCAAGCGGAGGTGTTCTGCAAAGCGGTCCCCAAGCCTCCATTTGGTTTTTCCAATGTACAGGAAGCCACACCGGGTGCAGTGGATATAGTATACCACATTGGCAGATGCGCAGGTGAACATCTGCTTGATGTGGAAAGTCATCTTGGGGCCTGGGATGAGGGTGAGGGAGGAGGTGTGGGGGCAAGTGTAGCACTTCCTGTGGTTGCAGGGGAAGGTGTCGGGTGTGGTGGGGTTGGAGGGCAGTGTGGAGCGAACAAGGGAGACATGGAGAGAGTGGTCTCTCTGGAAGGCAGACAAGGGTGGGGATGGAAAAATGTCTTGGGTGGTGGGGTTGGATTGTAGATGGTCTGGACCAACAACACATTGAGTGGCTGAGGGACAAATATCGGTCAGGACTCTGAAGGAGAACTCACTTCTGATTCTTTAGATAATGCCTTGGGATTTTTTTGTTTTTAAGAGCCTCCAAGCGGTCTCTCTTAGCTAGGCTGAATAAGCCGCAAGGGTGCAGCTCAGAGTATCCTGGGACACAGCTATAGTCAAGAGGTCAGCGAGAGAGAAAGAAATGGGCAATGCTGTATACTTACAAGAGGAGAAACAGTCACCTACTTGTTACCGTGGCTGATCATTTTGCCCATCCTCTGAATGTGGAAGGTACCGCAGCCCACACAGTGATATATCAGAGCCTGTTTACTGAAACAGAAAAACAACTGTCAGGCACACAGCAGCTGAGAGACCCCCCCCCCCCCGCTGCTCAAAACTAATCAACATCAATAATCTCCCCCAGAAAGCACCAACTGGAGAAGAGCTAGGTTAGGAAATGCTGATCATAAAAAAGTCAATAGCAATAATACAGCTAACAGACAATTATAACGGCTTTATTGTTCTGGGGCAGTGAAGAGATCAGGACGAAGCCACCGTTATCACCAGCCTCAGTCCAGATGTTTTTGTAGTAGCTTTGGGTGAAGAAAGCCATTTCTCCAATGTGTCCCTCATTTCCTGAAGGACAGATTTGTACTGACCAAGCTCCTGCCTCCTGGTTTGGGCGTGGCAGTAGCTGTGTGTAAATCTGACACTGACCTACTAGCATGAACACAGGGCAGAGGGCAGGGGCAGGAGTCAGTGTTGACAGTCCCAACCCTCACACTTGCGTGTGAGAGGAGACCCCAGCACTCAGAGCTGGAACCGCTGCTTGGACAGCATACAAAGAGAAGCCTGTGACTGTAAGACAAACCCAGGACAGTCTGCTTCATGTGGATGACAGCGCATTTAAAAGCAAACAAACAGTTTAACTGGCTCCAAGTGAGCAGTAGAGGTTAGAAACTCAATTCAATTGACCAGTCTTTCCCGGTTGTGTAGTCCCTGTAAACAGACCGACTAGGCCTCACCCAGGCGACTGTACCTGGCAGATGCTTTCACCTTAGCTTGTCCTGTGAAGACCTGGACAAACACTCTAATGTAAAAGTCCACACTGACAGAGAGGAGAGGAACAATGTATCGCTGGTAGCAGTTTGCACGAAGATCCAAATTGTGTAGGATGATGCGCAAAGCCTGTGGGGAGTAGAAGAACAGGAGGTGACAGAGAAGAAACAACACATCAACCAGGAGAGCTTCGGAATCAACAGCAACTCACCATTTCATGACAGAACTTTGACTTCAGTGACATGGCTCCATACTTGCTGTAACAGGTCTCCCCACTGTTCCCAGCCATTACTGCCATATCAGTACATGTCACACAGAGAAGCCCTTAAAAAGAAACAAACAAACAACAGATGAATGATTTTTTTTTTGACTCCACTGTAATCAGGTGCATCCCCTGAACTCCAGTGAGAATAGCAAACATCTATAGTTCTATCCTTAGACAGTGAGTTGGCAGAACATGAAATGCTCCCAGTGCCAGACAGAGATTCTTTCCAAAGGGGAGCAATGCTGCCTGAAAATTCTTTGATGCATCAGGCTCTCCAACCAGCGACAGTATCCAGGTGATAGCAATCCCTCCTGCAGGTCAGCACAGACTGGAACAAGCACCCGCTCACGCTCCTAGGACAATGACAACCTTCTACAGGATGTTATCCACGAGCTGCAGAACCAGCCCAGGACATATTTCACCCACAATGCCCCACATCCACACTACCCTGGAAGGGTGGCCCCAGAAAGCCAAGGACCAGCTCTGGATGGTCACAGGAATCTCGAGAGGCAAACAACCTGTGCTCAGCCCTCACCTCCTTCACTCACTGCTTGAACAGCTGCATCGATGAACTGCGACGGGCTTCCATATGGATCCAGGTCAATCACATCAAACCGGTCCTGCCTCCTCCTGGACCCGTACATGAGCATGCTGCAGAGAGACAGAGAGTCAGAGACAAAAACCTCCCCCATCTCTTTGGGGAGTATTGCCTACAGTCAGGCAAACAATTGTTACCTTAAAGACTGAAATAGAAATAAAAACAGCAGATGGATAAAGTACAAGAGTCAACCAGCACAGAATCCAAACATAAATTTGCAAAAAAGGTGAAGCAATAATCCTCAGGACCATTTTCAAATTAAATTGTTGAAAACCTGTCACCAGTTGGATATCCCCATTCTGTACTAACGATTAAAATATCCTCTCCCTGGCCCTCGAGAGGCTGAGGCAAGTCACCCAAGTCTAGAGGGGACAGGTTCAGAATGAACTTGAGCACCTGGTCCAGAATAATAGCCCAGTGGCAGAAGGGATGGCTTGCAGTGAAGAGTGGCATATTTAGACTGAGCAGTTGAACAAAAACATTGCTGCCCTGGGCAGAGGTAAAAGACAATTCTGAAAAGGAGCAGGAGAGCTCTGCCCAGCATTCAGGGTCAACACACATCCGTCAAAAATCAATAGCATTAAGACATCATTGCGCCAGTCTGTGGGATTTTGCAGTGTGTAAATGGACCACTGCCTTTCCTAGGAGGCCCTTGTGACAAAGTGGCAGTGTCCCTACCTCTGAGCCAGGAGATGTGGGTCACGTCCCACCTGCTCCAAAAGTGTGTAATAAATAACTCTGAACAGGTTGATTTGGGGGAAAAGAGAGACCCCCTTTCACAACTACTTCATCAATTGTAAAGTGCTTTAGAATGTCACATCATCATGATAGAGGCCGCAGAAATCCAAATGCTTTCCTTAACCCGTGTCTGACTTTAGCCAGGAACGGGGTGGAAACGGAAGACAGAGTTACAGAGTCAAAAAGTCGACAGAGTAAAAGGCCCTTCGGCCCATTGAGTCTGTGCCAGTCAAATAACCTGTTCTAAACTCATTTTCCTGCACCCTGTCTGGTATGCCTTTTACTTTATTCCTTAACAAGTCTGTCTTTAAGAAAAAACACACCAATACCTTGCATCTGCCAAGCTGGCCGTTACTAAGTGCTGCACTCCATTCAGCTCAATATTTCTCTTCATTAGCGTCACCGCTTTCTCGGAAAAGTCATTTGCCACAATACTGTGAATTCCAGGAACTTCCTTGGCGAATCGGATTGAGCGAAGTCCAGATGCTGCTAATCCCTCTAGAACTCGAATCCCATCCTGCACACAGTAATCAGACTCAATAAACAGAGGTTCCATCAGGGAGTACACGCCGGAGACACTTCAAAACAGACTCACACAGCAAGGTTCTCAAGGGCACCAGCTCGTAATCTAAACAGACATCGCCCCCTGTCTCACTTCAGTGAGCACACTCTAAATTCCATGCAGTCAAAAGCTCTTCCTGCCTCCCATTCACACTTGCCCTTATTCAGGAGACCAATGATTACGCAACTGCTCTACTCTGCAAAGCTGCAATTTGGTCTCTCCTGCAGTCCTGCTGCTCCACCCCACCCCGAGCAGATCCTCAGGGCCACTTCACTCCTACGTCGTCTACTTGTTGCCATAGCCCTCGCAATGAAAAACATAAAATGAAGTGTTCAGCTCAGCAGAGGTGTTGCTCTGACCCAAGGACAGGAGGTGACCGTCCCTGCTGTCCCAAACTGACAGCAATCACCAACCAGAATCCGTTTTCAGCAGCAAGCATTGTGAATACTGAGAAACAATACTCTCCCCACCTATCTTCTTTACTCTCCATCTTCGGTCCGCCTCCCCCTCTCTCCCTATTTATTCCAGTTCCCTCACCCCATCCCCCTCTCTGATGAAGGGTCTAGGCCCGAAACGTCAGCTTTTGTGCTCCTGAGATGCTGCTTGGCCTGCTGTGTTCATCCAGCCTCACATTTTATTATCTTGGAATTCTCCAGCATCTGCAGTTCCCATTACCCCTGGGTTACTTACTGCTTCCCTCCTATCCAAGCACAAAGGCCGCTGAAGCAAATTACAGCCTCTTCCAAACCCACAACAAAGTTAAATTAAACTAATATGTAAATGTACACAGATAGAAATCAGTTAATTGGTTGTGTTGGAAGTTAGAACTGAGCAGGGAAGTATCTTAAGCTACGTTTAGCCACAGAGACTAAAGATCAAATCACAGACCTCCTGCTCTGGGCCAGGTAGGTTTTGATTCCACTCCCCACCATCTCCCCCCCCCCCCCCCCCCCCCCCCCCCCCCAAACCTACAGCAATGAGCAGGATACCTATTAACTTCATGTTGAATTACTTGTTCCACTCTCTATGAGCTCCAATACGTCTAGTATCCAACCAGAATGAATTATTTCATTTTATATCTGACACACATCACTTCCCCTTCCCACAGCATTGCAAAGAAAGTCCCAGGGTCCTGCAGTATTTACAGCAACTCCATTTTAGAATGCTTTCCTGTAACTGGGACTGAAACAAAGAACTGCCTAATAAGGAGGTAGGTCCAAGATTCAAGACGATCTTAAAAAAAATCAGGAAGTTCTAAATTGGAGCAAGGCCAATTTTGATGGGATTAGGCAAGAACCTTCAGAGGTTAATTGGGGACAGGCATTTGCAGGTAAGAGGACGGGTGGAAAGTGGGAAGCCTTCAAAAATCAAATAACAAGAGTCCAGAGATAGTATGTTCCTGTAAGTGTGAAGGGTAAGGCTGGTAGGTGTAGTAATGCTGGATGACTGGCGAATGAGGTTTTGGTCAAGAGTAAGAAGGACGCATATGTCAGGTAAAGCCAACAGAGATCGCATGAATCCCTAGAAGAGTAGAAAGGCAGTAGGAGTATACTTTAGAGGGAAATCGAGAGGGCAAAGCAAAAAAAGGAACGAGATAGTTTTGGCGATTGGGGTTAAGGTGAATTTGCTCAGAGATGAGTAAGGGTGTGGAATGCCCTGCCTGCAACAGTAGTAGACTCACCAACTTTAAGGGCATTTTAATGGTCATTAGATAAACATATGGATGATAATGGAATAGTGTAGGTTAGATGGGCTTCAGATTTGTTTCACAGGTCGGCGCAACATTGAGGGCCAAAGGGCCTGTACTGCACTGTAACGTTCTATGTTCTATGTATAAATACATGAGACACAAGAGAGTACTAGGGAGAGAATCAGGCCCCTTAAAAGATCAACCACGGGAAGTGGGTAAGATATTAAAATGCATATTTTACATTAATGTTTACTGTGGAGAAGGATATAGAAGATATAGAATGTGGGGAAATAAATAGCCACATCTTGAAAAGTATCCATATTAGAGGTAGCGCTGCTGGACACCTTAAAATGTATAAAGGTGGATAAGTCTCTGGACCAGATCAGGTGTACCACAGAACGTAGCTTTACCCTGGGAAGTGAGAAGAGATTGCTGGGATCCTTGCTGAGATATTTGTATCGATAGCCACAGGTGTGGTGGCAGAAGACTGGAGAGTGACCAATGTGGTACCATTATTTAAGAAAGGTGGGAAGAAAAAACCAGGGAACTACAGATCAGTCAGCCTGACATTGGTGATGGGCAAGTTGTTGGAGGGAATGGATTTACATGAATTTGGAAAGGCAAGGACTGAATAGGGATAATCAACATGGTTTCCCACACACACAAAGCCATGTCTCACTAACTTGATAGTGTGTTTTTTTTAAAAAGTGACAAAGAGGATTGATGAAAGCAGAGTGGTAGATGTTGCTTATATGGACTTCAGCAAGGCATTCAACAAGGTTCTGCATGGTATTCTAGTTAGCAAGATTAGTTCACATGGAGTATAGGGAGAACTAGCCAAATGGATACAAAACTGGCTCAAAGCAGACGTGGGGGAGGGGTGGGAATTGCTTTACAGACTGGAGACTTGTGCGCTGTTGGTTTTGGTAATGGGTCCACTGCTTTTTGGTCATCTATACAAATGATTTGGATGCAAACAAAGTAGTAATTAGTAAATTTGCAGATGACACCAAAATTAGATTTAGTGGACAGTGAAGGAGGTTACCTCAGATGGGCCAAGGAGTGGCAGATGGAGTTTAATTTAGATAAATGGGAGGTGCTGCATTTTGGAAAGGCTATTCAGGCCAGGACTAGTGCACTTAATGGTAAGTTCCTGGGGAGTGTTGCTGAACAAAGAGACCTTGCAGCAGAGGTTCATTGTTCCTTGAAAGCAGAGTCAAAAGTGTACAGGATATCGATTAGGCCACTTTTAGGATAGTGCATTCAGTTCTGGTCTCCCTGCTTTAGGGAAGAATGTTGTGAAACTTGAAAGAGCTCAGAAAAGATTTACAAGGATGTTGCCAGCGTTGGAAGATCTGAGCTGTAGGGAGAAGCTGAATAGACTGTTTTCCCTGGAGTGTTGGAGGCTGAGAGGCGACCCTATGGAGGTTTATAAAATCATGAGGGGCATGGATAGGGTAAATACTCAAGGTCTTTTTCCCCACGGTGGCACGAGTCCAAAACTAGAGGGTATAGGTTTATCGTGAGGAGGGGAAAGATATACAAGGGGATTTAAGGGGCAACTTTTTCATGCAGAGGGTGGTGCGTGAATGAACAAGCTGCCAGAAGAGGTTGTAAATTGTACCAGCTTCCATCACATTTAAAAGGCGTCTGGATGGGTATATGAATAAGGGTTGAGGGATATGGGCCAAAAATGCTGGAAAATGGGACTAGATTAATTTAGGATGTCTGGTTGGCATGGACGAGTTGGATCGAAAGGTCTGTTTCTGTGCTGTACATCTCTATGGCTAAGCTTTTGGATAGAAGCATGGGTGTGTGTAGCACAGTGGTCACATCATTGGATAAATAATCCAGAACCCAGGGACATGGGTTGAAATTGCTCCAGGAGAACTTGGAACAAAAATCCAGTCACAGTTATGGTGATTGTGGAACTGACGGATTTTTGTAAAAAGCACAGATTCAGGCACCAAACATAGAATCCCTGCAGGGCAGAGAAAGGCCATTCAGCCTATCAAGTCTGCACCCACCCTCCACCCTAGCCTCACATTTCCCCACAGATCACCCACTGAGCCTGCACATCCCTGGACACTATGGGCAATTTACAATGGCCAATCCACCTTAACCTGCACATCTTTGGGCTCCAGGAGAGATTTCAGACAAACCCATCTTATGTGACCGACAGCCCTCTGAAATGCCCAATCAAATCACTCGGCTGTAGTCAGGGTGATAACTCACCACCACCTTCTCAGGGGCAGTTGGAGATGGACAGTAAACACTGGGCCTCAGCCGTATGGCTCACCCAGAATGGAACGAGCCAGGCGAATCGACAATTGCCTCACCTCACATTTCTCCCCGACAGTGGCAGTTCTCTTTAACACCGAAGCATCTCCTGATCCTGATGCAATTCCAGCAGTTGCGTTCTCCATCAAGTTGACAACGATTTTCTGCCTTTCCTCCTCTCCAGGGATTCGCACTGTGCGAAATATTCCAAGGATGGTTAGTTCTGTACTGTCATGTGCACCACCGCGGCCCCCCCCCCCCACCCCAACCCACCGTTAAAGACAGGCCAAACACCCACTGACCTTTAATCCCCTTGGACAGCAGCTGCTGTTGGGCAAACTCTGTCATGACAGCACACCTGAGGGAGAGAGGGACAGACAGACAGACAAAGACAGAAGCAGTTACTGCCTGGTGGCCTTAATACCCTCCCATATCCAATCCCACAAACCACTAAAAGATTTCCTTCCCAACTCAAGGCTATGAATCCTGTTGGGGGAAACAAGTGAGCTAATGTAGTTTGCCACTGTAAAACATCACCCAACCCTTTAACTGCCAAAGCACATGCACTCTGGGGATCCTGAGCTCACCTTGCCTCACTGTCCCTCACTCAACTTCAATGCTTTCAATCAAATTCCTGAGTAGTCTCATTTCAAACTCACAGGTGATTCAGTTCACAGCCTATTGCTACCTAAAATCCCATTACACATTAAATCAAACTTGTTGCGGTACTCCGCAATAACGAGACAGCCATGAGGGCAAAACGTCAGTGTGCCTCTGGCTCCCGACACACTGGCTCTAAGATAAGGTTGGGGCATCATCCTTGAATGACTTTCACAGGCAGCAGTGTACAGCTTTCCTCCTGAACCATAACACCACACCCACCCCCCTCACTCCCAGGATTAGGGAAGCTCACAAAATCCCATAAAAAGGCATTCGATGTAAACTTGTGAGCCGACAGTCTGAATGTTGTTTCATTCATACAAACAGGCAACTTTTTGAAATACCTTTGGCTAAACTGGTTTGAGAGTTTGATGAAGGGGCAATATCAAGTTACAACTGGGATCAGAAATTATACTGGCCAGAACACACACCAGCTGTTTGCAATACGACAGCAATTATGATGCACTCCTGAATCTTTCAAAACTGTCAGTCGCTCTAATATTTGTTTCTAGTGTTATTAGAGCTTGATATTGTTTTTCCAAAAGCACAAAACATGAACTACAGCAAACAAATATCTAACTACATTCCATCAGAATCATTTAAAGGTCTGAGATCAAGACATGCTCCATGTTAACATGCCCACAACAGCAGGTGCTTACGTGAGGTCACGGTTAAACTCTTGCACAGGGTTATAAAACACTTCATTCACACTGGGGAAGATAATTTTCGCCTTCCCCTCATTTATAACAGTCTCTGTGTGCGTCGCTCCTGGAGGAGTTGTGCTATTTGGTAAACAGTCTTCAGCAGCCTCCAAAAGGCTGATGTTTTGACACTGCCCACTGCCATTGCTGGTACACATCGGGTTCAGCTCCGCGTGCCGTTCCTCTCCCGTTTCCATCATGGAGCTGCTCCCTTCAGTTACATGTAACAGAGACTCTGTCTGCACTGCTCTCCTTATCACCATCCAAGTGACATTCAAAGTGCGGGGAACAAAGTATCTGAGCGCTCTGTTTACCAGCATTCAGCAACTAGCTAAGCTGTGGTTTTAACTCTGTGGGGGGAGAAAAAAAGCAAAAGATAATGAGAGGATAACATACTGTAGAAGATAACATTGTGTATTCCAATTAAAAGGCTAGAATGCAGGTACAAGCAATTAGGAAAGCTAATATTGTTTATGGTGGAGGAGAATTAAGTACAAAATAGGATGGTTAAGCTTCAGTTAACTAGGACATGGCAACACCACTGCAGGAGTACTGCGCGCAGTAATAGTCTCTATTTAACATATAACGCAGGAGCAAGAGTAGATCATTCGGCCCTTCGAACCTGCTGCACCATTCATTATGATATTGGCTGATCATCCATCTCAATAGCCCGCTCCTGCTCTGCTCTCCCCACCCCCACCCCCACAAAATGCTATATCCAACTCCTTGAAATCATACAATATTTGACTGCTTTCTGTGGTAGCAACTTCCAAAGGCGATCAGTCTCTGGGTGAAGAAATCTATCCTCTTCTCAATCCTAAATGGTTTAACACATATTGTTATATTGAGGAGCTCTGGTTCTGGACTCACTTGCCATTAGGAACATCCTCCCCGCATCCGACCCCGTTAGAATTTAATCAGCTTCTATCAAATATACATCCTTCTTCCTAACTCCAGCAAATATAATTTTAACTGATTCAACCTCTCCTCACATCAGTCCCAACATCCCAGGAGTCAGTCTGGTAAACTTTTGTTGCACTGCCTCTATGGCAAGAGCATCCTTTCTCAGAAAAGGGGATGAAAATATCATAATACTCTAGGTGGTGGTCTCACCAAGGTTCTGTAAAATTGCAGTTAGACATCCCTGCTCCTGTTTCTGAATCCTGTGTTGAGCACATACCATTTGCTTTTTTTACCACCTGCTGTACTAGCATGCTTCCTTTCAATGGCTAGTATATAGGGCACTCAGGTGTTGTTGCATAGTTCCCTCTCTCAATTTATGGTCAGATAATAAACTGCCTTCCTGTTGTGCTAGCAAACTGGATAGCCTATTTATCCAGATTATTATCCATCTGCCCACTCACTAAGTATTGAAGCTTCTCTATATCCTCCTTACAGCTCACCGTCCGACCCATGATTTATATCATTTGCAAATTTGGAGATATTGCATTTAGTCCTCTTATCTTGAGGTGGCACGGTGGTTCAGTGGTTAGCACTGCAGCCTCACAGCACCAGGGACCCGGGTTTGATTCCTGCCTCAGGTGACCGTGTGGAGCTTGCACGTTCTCCGTGTCTGCGTGGGTTTCCTCCGGGTGCTGTGGTTTCCTCCCACAGTCCAAAGATGTGCAGGCTAGGTGGATTGGCCATGCTAAATTGCCCATAGTGTTCAGGGGTGTGTGGGTTTTAGTGGGGTGGGTCTGGGTGGGATGCTTCAAGGGGCAGTGTGGACTTGTTGGGCCGAAGGGCCTGTTTCCACACTGTAGGGAATCTAATCTAAACCATTAATTAGTCGTGAATAGCTGGGTTCCAAGCACCAATCCCTCCAGTACCCCATTGGTCACTATACTAATGGCAGGCAAAGGAATAATGTAAATGTGTGGAAGCAGTTCAGAGAAGGTTCACTTGACCTAGAAGGATCAGTGGTCTTATGGAGGAAAGGTAAGACAGACTAGGCTTGTATCTGCTAAGAGTAAGAAGTGACATGATTAAAACAAGATCATGAGGAGTCTTGAAATGTTAGTTGTGGAGAGAAATGTTCATTCTGCACAGAAAGAGTTATTGTTTAAAAACATAATGCATCACCCATTCAAGACAAAGGATTTTTTTAATGTGAAAAGAGAGAGAGGGTTGCGTACCTTTCCAACTCTTCCTCAAAGGCTTTGGAGATGGATAGATTCTTGATAAGCCGGGGTGAAAGGTTATCAGATCAGACATTACCTTATTGATGGGCAGAACAGACTCAAGGAGCTGAGTGGCCTACTACTGCTCCTAACTCACAATCACGTGATAAATATTAGCTAGGACAGCTGAGAACTTCCCTGCTTCAGACAGTGGCCATCAGATATTTTGCATCTCTCCAACAGTAATAGGCACTGTTTAACATCTGATCCAATTGCAGAGGTTTAACATTTCAGAGGCATGTGAAAAATTAACACTAACCCAAACAGTGGTTATATGTTGCTATGTCATCAGAACACAAGAATTGTTTCTGTCACAACACACTCCTGCAATTTGCCTTGATTAGGAGCATCAATTAAAGGTTACTTGAATATGGAGTATGATAGGAAAGTTATTGCAGATAGGCAGAAGGCTGGCTGCATGTTTATATGTGATGTCATTCAGTGGGAGCAGCTTGATGTTAAATAGCCTAAGGAGGGTGGCTACTAAAAATATAGGATAGCAATTCAGGATAGAAATAGAGAGCACGTGGAGAAGATAACATCTGAAAAGGAGACCGATAGGCCAGGTGCAACATAGAAGCTGTAGCAGAATGGCACAATGACAGAAAGAAAGAATGGAGATTTAAGCAGAGAAGTTCAGGAAACAAGGGGTGTTGGGAAGCAAAGAAATTTGTCACTGTTGCACAATTTTAAAAGAAATAATAAAAGCTTTTGCAATGGAATGTTAGAAGCAACATTTATTGTCAAGGACTTAGATACATTTAAAGTCAGTCACAACTGAACACACAACTTCCTTTGCGAAGACTAGGAACTTTCAAGAGATGATCCTCCCCGTAACTTTGATTCGCCAGTAGAATCAATGAGATCTAGAAGATGGCTGAGGGGCTGAACACAATCCCACCTCCCCTACAAAGACTCAGTCAGTTTGAGTAGCACATGTGGAGAGAGCGAGCCAGGGCGAAGGGAGAGAAAACACGGAATTAGTATTTGGAGCTCAATATGACTTTTCCTCCAAATGAGAATGGTAGGATAAACTGAATGGAATAGAGGAGACAAAAAAACAGAAACTGCTGGAAAAGCTCAGCAGGTCTGGCAGGAACTGTGAAGAGAAGTCAGAGTTGACGTTTTGGGTCAAGTGACCTTCCACTGAAGGACAGCAGTTTGAAGATGCTTCTCTGGGCCTGAAATGTGAACTCTGATTTCTCTCCACACAGGCTATTGCCAGGCCTGCTGAACTCTTCCAGCAAATTCTGTTTTTGTTTCTGATTTTGCAGCATCCACCGTTCTTCCGGTTTTTAAATACAGAACGAGACCATTCGGCCCATTATGCCTTGGTAGGACCACCCAATTCATCTGATTCACCCGGTCCCCTACTCCCTCCCCTTGGGTAAGGGGCGAAGGAGGTGAATGCAAAGGAAGAAAAAAAATGCGAACAAAATACGAAAACACAAGCAGGAAAAGTATGTACTTCACCGACACGGAGAATCCAACACGAACGAAAGTTATTAAGAAAGTAGGTGCTTTGAGAATTACTCTCAGCATAAGAAGCAGCGTCAGGGCCTCGTGAGCGGCGCCATGTTGATAAGGGCAGCAGGGGCATGATGGGAAGGGGTCAGGTGGCGGTGGATCGGTGCGCGGCTAAGGGGGCCTGGAGGACTTCTGGAGGAGGGGGTGAACTCCGATCGGTGCGCTCAGTGCTCGGTTGCTAGGCGCTGGCTGTCCTGACAATGAATGGCTGCTGCAAGCATTGAGAGACACTGGGGTGAGTTTGTGAGCTTCCAGCACAGGCTTTGGCCTCCAGGCTGCACCAGTCATTCCTTAAAGCCTCCCCGCTTGTTATCAGCTTTGACAGACCCTGGAGGGGGTTGTGTAATCTTTTATTTTGTGCTCTCTCTTCCCCATTCCCCCTGATTTAATGCCCCTTTTGTGTGTATGTGTATGAGAGAGAGAGATTTGGGGAGAGGATTGTAGACCGTGGGGGGATGGGATGGGATGGGATGGGATGGGATGGGGGCGGTGGGAAAAACTGCAAAACTTTGTTTTAAAAATAAAAACCTGCTGCAAACTGCCCGAGCTGCACTTCCCAAATACTTCCAGAACTTAGATAGCAACCCCTCAACAACACTACCCCCTCCTCCTCACCCCTCCCCTCTCACCCACCTCACCCCTCCCCTCTTGTGCCTCCTCTCCATCAGTGATTTTCAATCAGTGAAAAAGTGACGGTGAGCAAACTTGTTTTTGTTTTTTTTTCACCTGTTGGGATATGAACCCCCTTTCTTTGAGAATTGAGTGATTTGTGGAGTAACTGGAAAGAATCAAAACACTAATGGACACTGAGTGTTTTGAGGGGGTTGTCCATTATGTGTATTCTGCAAGCTTAGTCAAAATAAGACAGGACCAAGTTGTTTATGATACGTCTGCTGAGCGAGTTCAATTGCATGCTGAGTTTTACATTACAGTTCTGCAATCTTGAAAACATCTTGATAAAGTTTTTTTTATAGTTTTACAATTATGAGTCAGTCAAAATCAGATTGTTTTAACTCCGAAGGGAAGGATTTTTGAAATTAAGTTTTGTTTAAAAATGGAAACCCATGTTTCAATTTCTGGGATTGTTGTAACTGTTCTGAGAGAAAGGAAAATAAGTTTGTGTGTTACAGTGCATCTCCAAAAAGTCCTTTTTAAACCTAGCCCAGTACAACAGGTTCAAAGTCTGTGTTGCAGTCTGTAATCGGCCTGGGAAGTCTCCATTCAGCTATTTATGGCCATGGGCACACTTTAGTAGCCTGCTGCTAAGTTGGAAGCATGGTTCGATGAAACCATTGGCTGGAGATGCTGAAGAGATCCATCATGCTGTTGGGACGTAAGACACCTACCTTTCCCCTGCAGCAGGCTGACCTGAGTGAGCATAGTACTGCCACTGGATACCAGATCTGCTTACCCAGCATGAAAACCAATGACTTTATATGCTTAAGTTCAGAAAAATAGAAAACTTCAGTCTACTGCTTGTGAGTGACATGATAGTTATTTTACCTTGGTACAGTTGCATTTAGTAATTATGTTGCGCTTTACAATGCTGCTTTCAATTTCCTTCTGAATTGGTCTCTATAACAGAGCAGGCAGACTATCTAATGCATCTGTGTTCAATTTTCTTGTCATTCTGAAATTGTTTTTGAACTGTAGAATGTCTATAATCTTTGGTTTGTCTTTATCCGTTTCTACTGACATTTCTCCAAATTCCTCACCCTTCCCCACTCGACACTTTTAAAGGCCACAACTCATGCAATAGGGTTCAACTGCACTGTCGTTGATCTTTCACTGGCTGTGAGGATGGTGAATGTCATCAGGCTATTCAGGGAATGAGGGAAACTGAGCCAAGTCTGATTTGTGTTGTACCAAAGCTCCAAATGTAGTGGGTAGTGAGCAGGAACTTCTGTCTAGACCAATGTCCACGCCACTGTGTTTAGACAAGCTCACAGTACTACTGCCAGCAAAACCTGAGATCTTCCTGCTCTGTGCAGCTCAGTTACAAGCTGAGCTGTTGCTTTGTCCAACTCGAGCATTGAGGCGCCACGTTGACATTTAGAAACTGGTCAAAATGACTTTTGACCTGGTTTGATCTGGACCAGTGACCTGGGGCTTGCACTTCACAATGAATCAGATTCATGAAAACCCTTCACTGGTTCTAGCTGCACTTGTGTTATGCCTACAAACTCTGCAGTTTGTGTGAATAAATTAATAGAGCACTATAACTCCATGTTACTGGGCACTAACACTTCGGATTAGATTCTGAAGCAAGTTTGTGATTATTGTTCTGTAACTGCAAATTTAGGGTACGACTTTGATCAGGAATTTAGTTTCATGTTTCTGATCTGATAGGTTGAACTTTTCTCACCTGTAGCCTCCCCTCTCTCTCTCGCTAAATTGTGACTTTCCAATCTTTGTTCATAGTGCACAGATTTTATTCTTTTGAACACAAGAATGACCTTGCCTTTACACCCCTGCAGCTTCCCCTCTGAAGAGTTATCCAGACTCCGAACGTTAACGTGCTGTCTCTCCGTGGATGCTGCCTGACCCACTGCAATTTCCAGCACTTGTTGTTTCCAGTACAGATTCCAGCATCTGCACCAATTTCCTCCTATTCCGTGTACAACCTCCTATTTTAAATGCTTCTTTCTCAAGACTCTGAAATAAAGACATCCTCCAGCTGCAATTCTTCACTTCCTCCTTTAAACACCAAGCTGATTTAACTCTTATTACCACCTAATTGGTCTTTTCTTCTGCTCCTTTGAACCCAGTGAAACATTTGCATTTTTTTGTTAACCACAAGACATGCCGAAGTATTTTTATGAAGCGTAGCCACTTGTTGTAATGTGGGAAACACGGCAGCCTTATTAGCTCATTGCAAGATCCCACAAACAATGGTGTGTTGCCTATTGAGCAATTAACATTGGTTGGGGTATTGAGGATAACTCATTCGCCATTCTTTGAATTTTGCCATTTGATCTTTTGCATCCTGAGAAGAAAGTTGGGGCCTCAGTACAACTTCTCATCTGAAATTCTACCTCTGACTGTGTAGTGCCCCCACAGTACTTCACAAGTGTGAATCTGGAGTAGGGCTCTGCAGTCGTCTTAATGGAAACAGGTTTTGAACCCAGAAATGTGCCTTCTGTGAGGAGAGCCACGGTGGGGTAGAGAGCTTAGATTATGCTGCTGATGTTATAGTGCCACTCCTTGCTTGCTCCATCCCTTGTCCATTGTTTGGGGGTGGAGTTGCTGAGTGAGACCACATACTCCCCCACTGACAGAAGATTGGGTAAATCAAACAGAAAGAGAGAGACCAGGATTTAATTTTTGCAGGTTCCCAAGAGGCAAAAGGTGGGGTTTGTTAATGCCCTTCCCATTCTCGGGTGATGAAGAAAGAGTCAAATTGTTGATCACCTGATGGAGAGGCGAGATGAGAGACCTGATCACAAAGAGACTTCAGCAGACTTCATTAATTAGACCTTCAGTCACGTGTCCTAACCTGTCCCTTTGGCATCACGTCCATTCTCTGTACCACTTCCACAGAGCCTCTTGGGTTGAAGTTACTGCATCTACATGTTGTTCTTCCAATCCTTGCCCATGATGGACAGTGTTAAAGCGATGTCCCTGGATCGACTGAGATGGCGAAGATTATATTCTGTCTGAGATTTTGGTGTCCTAAGTTGCATCTGAAGAACTTTTATAATATTTCCACTCTATCTGTGAGAAAACACTGCAATAAAATTATGAAGTTTTTACATCCAGCTGAATGAGACAGTAGTTTATGCTGATCATCGCTTTACTAGACTGTTACCTACAAAGACAGGTTGTTTGATGAGGAAAGTTTGGACAGGCTGGGCTTGTACCCATTGGAGTTGCCTTGAAGTGCCTTAGTTGAAACATCTGAGATCCTAAGAGGTCTTGAATGGGTGGATCCACCCATGTTGACGCATCAGTCAAGAAAGCACAACAATGTCTCGACTTCGTCAGGAAGCTAAGGAAATTCGGCTATGTCCATAAGGGCTCCTACTAATTTTATAGATGCACCAAAGAAAGTATCCTGTCTGGATGCAGCACAATATGGTGTGGCAACTGGTTTTCTCAACACCACAAGAAACTATAGACACAGCCCAGTTCATCACACAAACCAGCCTCCCATCATTGACTCCATCTATACTTCCCACTGTCTCGGGAAAGTACCCAACTTAATCAAAGACCCCTCCCACCCTGGTTATACTCTCTTCCACCCTCTTCCATTAGGGAGAAGATATAAACGTTTGAATACACGGACGAACAGATTCAAGAACAGCTTCTTCCCCGCTGTTATCAGACTTTTGAATGGACCTCTCCAATGTTAATTCTGATCTCCCCTCTCCCCTCTCCCTCCGGCAGTAACACTGTTATCTGCACTCTTATTCTGTTACCCTGATGCACTCGATCTGTTGTATAGCATGCAAAACAACACTTTTCACTGTATGTGTGACAGCAATAAAATCAATCAATCTTATGAGTGAATCCAGAACTAAGAGTCACTACTTAAGAAAAGGTCATTGCCTGTTTAAAACAGATGAGTGAGAGTCTCTTGAACTTTCTTCCTGAAAAGTTGATGAAAGCTGAGTCCTTGAATATTTTTGAAGGCAGAGGTGAAGAGATTCTTGTTAAACAAAAGGGGTGAAAGGTTATTGGGAGTAAGTGGCCTTGTGGATTTGAGGTTACAGTCGTGATCTTGGGGAATGGTGAAGCAGCCTGAGTGGCTGAATGAACTACTTCTCTCCTGATTATTATATTCGTATATAACACCAACAATGAAGTCTGTTGTCAGTGGTGAGAAAAAATTGAAATAATCCTTCATTATGCTTATCAGCACTGCGTTAAAGGTTATGGGCTTCATTCTGATTTCTGTAGCACTTGGTATATTAATATGCAGGTGGCAGGCACTGCATTGGATGTGAACAATTAAATAGCTTTGTGATTAACAGTGTTTCTTTTTAACTGCCATGTTTTAATTCCCTCATGAGTTTTGAATCAAAATAAACTCCAACCTTACGGGGTCCTGTGGCACAGTAATAGTGTCTCTATCTCTGGGTCAAAGTTTCAAGTCCCAGCTGTGCCAGCAGTGTGTTCTCCCATTTCCAAACGGGTTGATTCAAACAAAATGAAAATCTCCAAACATCGCGTGAATCTTTTAATATCAGATTTCAAATCCTATTTCAAAATCTTTCATGGAAACACACCTGAGAGTGAGGACTTTGAATCTACTGTGAGCTACCTCACTGCTTTGGAGGAACAGGCAGTCAGTTTGATTTTGTAGCCACAAGGTTACATTTGGATCAAAGCAAAGGAAGGACCATCAAATGTTGAGATCATTTTAAAAAAAAGTCAATAACTTGATATACCTGAAAAAGACACATTTAGTTGACCTTGTCTTCTTGCACTCATCAGGACAATTTGCAAGAAAACCAATTCAAGGGAGAAACCGCCATTTACACTACATAAAGGGCGAGTGCTATTTGGTTGGTAAGTGAACTCTTATTAGTTGAAGCCTTGCACCCATTAATGATGATCGACAGTTAACAGCCAGACTTTGTTGATATATTAACACAGGCAGGTTGACTGTAACTGCGCGAGGCATTGCCCTGAGAAGTGAACCTAGTGAATGGCTATCGCCTTTTTGTTGAGTCGACTAGAACGCCATGTGTGTACATGTTCTTCCTGCCTGCAGAATACAGAGTCCTGCGTGTTTATATATCCATTGAAAATAGAGGGCAGCTATTCAATTTCCCCTTGAGCTTGTATTCTTGTGAACTGCCCTGATGAGTGCGTGACAAAAAGCTTTGACAAAATTTGTCTTTTTCAGCAATATACAAGTTCTATGCTACGAAACGACCAGTTCAAAACTTACTTTCTCTGCAAGGTGAGACTGCTTTTTCCCAAACATTTACCTGACCTGAGGGCAAAGACTAGATTCATGCTAACCTCAATATCCAAATATTAAAAGAAATTAAATCTGTTACTGGACCAGCAATCTTAAAACCTGGACTAATATTCTGAGACCGTGAGCTGCAATCCCATCACGGCAGGTGAGAATTTGAGTTCATTTTCTTAAGTGAAAGTAACCTGTTATATAAAGGTGGCATGCAGGCGTGGGATTGTTGTAATAACCCAGTTGGTTCACTAATGTCTTCTTACCCACCCTGGTGTATATGTGACTCCAGTCCCATGTCAACATCCTTTGCTAACCAGGTAAGCTGGAAATTCAGAGATTGGAGTTGATTGATAAATGTCAATCTTACCAACAATGCCCTACAAATCATTTAAACATTCCAAAGACAGGATATCTTTTCTTTTAAACAAGTTGACAGGATAATTGAACAGGAGGCTTCATCGTTGTTACAAGCTGTGCTTCAGTTCTGGAACAAGATGGAAATGAAACTGCAACCGCACATGGTGTGCCATTACTCTGTAATGCTGCCAGCAGTGCCACCCAATTTCAGTGTTCTCACAGGCAGAGGCTGGTACTGAAGTCTGCAAGACTTCGCAGTGAATGTCTAACCTTCATGAAGTGACCACCACTGATACCACCACCTCAAAAAAATGTCTGTCTGGAAGTGCAAAATCGGTCACTTTGAGACAAGCTGAATGATCAGGCTGGAGTGATCTGTGAATAAGGCTTGAAGTCTGAAAATAGTTATTGGAAAGAAATGTAAGGAGAAAATTACTGCAGGTGCTGGAATCTGTACTGAAAACAACAATACTGGAAATACAGCCTTGACTCAATGTTAGCTTGCTCTCTCTCCATGGATGCTGCCTGACCTGCTGTGATTTCCAGCATTTTTTTGTTTCCAGTATTAGAAAGAGATGTTTGTTTCCTGCATCAGGTTAGATGTGAGCTCTGAGGAAGAAACCTCCCAGAGATGGGGAAATTGGTTCCTGCCGCTGAGCAATGCGTAGCAATCCTGTTGCAGAAAATGAGTACGAGGTCAGACCTGCTCCTGAAACCAACAGAGTCCCTCCATAAAGAACATGCAGATTTGCATTCACGTGGTGCCTTGTTCTCAGGCCATCAGAATTTACAACCAATGTGGTTACCTGTTTTTTGCAATACAGTGTTGCGACATAGGAAAGCAAAGCCGGCAACTTCCTCTCGAGATTCCGCAAATAGCAGTGAGTTAAATCTCCAGTTTCAGTGGTTTGTGATGTTGACTTGTGAAGGAATATTGGCGAGGGCACTGGGAGAACTTGAGTTTAAAAGATATGGGGGACTGTACATCCGGAGGAAAGAACAGGGTTTTTGTTCATCTTTTTTTCCAGGATGTGGCTGGTGATTGTAAAGCCTTTATTTAAAACAGAGCCACGTGTTCCGGCACAGTGAGACCACCCAAACAGTAATATGATATTAACCAGTTCATATGTTTTTCAGTGATAGTGATTGTGGGTAGACAGGGCTCTCACCTGTCACCTCTGACAGTGTGGCACCCCATACAGAAAGATTGGCTATTGATAAGTTGAGTGATCGGCAAGAATCTGTCAGATCGTGTATAACGTGGGAAAATGTGAGGTTGTTCACTTTGGCAAGAAGAATAAAAATGCAGAGTGAGAGTTAATTGGAGAATGAAACTCAGGCGCAGAGGGATTTGTTCTTGTGCACAAGTCACACAACGTTAGTATGCAGTTACAACATGTGATTTAGAGGCGAATGAAATGCTATCATTTATTCTGAAAGGAATTAAATATGAAAGTAAGGATGTTATTCTTCAGTTATACAGGGCATTGGTCAGACCAGATCCCTCACTTCGGGCAGTTTTAGTCTCTTTATTTAAGAGAGAATATAAATAACTTGGAGGTGGTGCAAAGGAGCTTTACTAGATTGATACTCCAGATGATCGGTTGGACAGACTGGGTTTGCTTCCACTGGAGTTTCAAAGAGTAAGGCATGACTTGGTTGAAATGTGTAAGATCATGACAAGGTGGACTTGGAAAGGATGTTTCTTGTTGCGAGTCAGTCCTGAATTAGGGTGCACTGTATAAAACTAGGAGTCACCCTTTGAGATATTCAGAGAATTTCTTTTCTCTCAAGTATTGTCTGACTTTGGAACTCTCTGCCTCATAAGGTGGTGGAGATGGGGTCATTGAATATTTTTAAGACAGAGATGGATAAATTCTTGTTGAGCATGAGAAACCAGGGCTAAATGGGGTTGATGAGAATACAAACAGACTGGTCATGATCTTATTGACTGGCAGAACAGGTTCGAGGGGCCAAATTATCTATCTGTGCTCCTATTTCGTACATTTTGTTTTCTTTATTCATTCCCGGGATGAGGGCTTCGCTGGCTAGGCAGCATTTATTGCCTATCTCTAGTTTAAAGTCAACCACATTGCTGTGATCTGGAGTTACATGTAGGCCAAACCAGGTAAGGATGGCAGATTTCCATCCCTAAAGGGCAACAGTGAACCAGATGGGCTTTTCCAACAAATTACAATGGATTCATATTCATCATTAGATTCTTAATTCCAGATATTAATTGAATTTAAATTCCACCATCTGCCATGGCGGGATTTGAACTCGAGTTCCCAGAACATTACCTGGGTCTCTGGATTAACAGTCCAGTGATAATAGCACTAGGCCATTGCCTCCCCAATACGTACTGCAAAAAGTGGGTCAGCCTAGCTTCAGTGCTCAAGCCTCCTCTTTTCAAGGTAAACCCCACAACCATTTAGCCCTGAGGTGAGAGTGCATCTATTGAGTTTTGCAGGTGAAATGCTACATGTTAAATGTATTAATGCTAATGCTGCCGTCTCCTCGTCTATCCTAGCAGATACTGCAGTGTGCTGAGTGGACACCATGGCTCAGACCCTGCAAATGGAGATTCCGAACTTTGGGAATAATATCCTGGAATCTCTGAATGACCAGCGACTCCAGGGCTTGTACTGTGATGTTTCCATCGTCGTCAAAGGACAGGCTTTCAAGGCACATCGTGCAGTCCTGGCAGCAAGCAGTAGCTACTTCCGTGACCTGTTCAGCTCCAACAACTGCACGAGCTTCGAGCTTCCCACAGCTGTCCAACCACAGTCTTTCCAGCAGATCCTGGCATTCTGTTACACCGGCAGACTCAGCATGAACATGGGTGACCAGTTCCTCCTGATGTATACAGCCGGCTTCCTCCAGATCCAGCAGATAATGGACCAGGAGACCGAGTTCTGCCTGAAGGTCAGCTCACCGCGGTGTGACTCGCAGGGCCTCCACACAGAGGAGACACCCTCGGAGCCCCCAAGTCCTGCCCAGGCCTCGCGCTCACTGGCAGCCACCCCTCTCTCGCTGGTGTCGCGTGTCAAAACGGAGCAAGCTGACTTGGACACTGTGCAGTTCACCCCCATCGGCAAGCGTCTGTGGGAGAGTGGCCAGCGGGAAGGGAATGGGGGGGCAGCCTCCAAACTGGCTCGGGTTTCCCACGGTGCCCCTGCGAGCCGGCACCAGGTATGTGCAGCGGGAGCACAGGGCAGCTCAGACCGCACCAGTCCTGGCATGTCCAGTGCGTATACCAGTGACAGTCCCAACTCCTACCAGAATGAAGAGGATGAGGAAGAAGAAGCTTGTGGTGAGGATATGACAGAGGAGCACTACAGGCAGATCTGTAACATGTACACTATGTACAGCATGATGAATTTTGGGCCACCAGGTAAGCCAGCTCCATATCAGTACAACATCCAAATGGGTAATTTACAGTGGCAGCATTTATCAGGAGCATTGTTTTCCATGTCATTTCCCAGAATTTGAATCTCTTGCATTGTCTGCCACCGGACAGGCCAAACGCAAAGACTCAGGATTTCCTATGTCGTCAGAAAGGTGTTTGTTCCTATTGCCCAGTGCTGAACTAGGTCACGGTATGCTCTGAGGAAGGGTCACCGGACCCGAAACGTTAACTCTGTTTTCTTCTTCACGGATGCTGCCAGACCTGCTGAGCTTTTCCAGCAACTTTGTTTTTGCGCGGTATGTTACTGCCTAACGTGAGCAGTTTGACATGGTGGGGGAGCATTTGGGTGAACATGTGCAGGGTGTCGATCTAACTAGAGCCATCAGTGAGACAGAAAACTAAGACAACTTCCTCTATGAATAACATTTATTGATTATTCAGTCTTACAGCTCCTTCCACCCTACTGTATTTTTACGGGAGCTCCCTGTATTCATAGATTTCGTTTGAATCGACATGTTTAGAGATGGAAGACACGGCTCTGGAGCAGGTGGGGCTTGAACTCAAGCCTCCCAATTCAGGGTAGGGACATTACCACTGTGCCACCAGAGGTCCCTACCATCCATATATTGTACTCAAAACAATTAATGGCTAGCACCTGTTTCTCCTAGCCGTAAACAAAGGCATCAACAAACTCAACAATTTTATTAACCAGACATTAACAATTTCCTTCACAGATGCTTCCAGACCTGCTGAGCATTTCCAGCAACTTTGTTTTTGTTCCTGATTTACAGCATCCGCAGTTCCTTTGGGTTTTTATCAAAAATGAGAGTTTTGGTACACATGCAACGGGGAGGATTCTTATGGTGGCGTCCTTACCTCTGGATCAGGAGGCCTGGAATCCAGTCCCATCTGCTCCAGCAATATTTGTAACACATCTGGACAGGTTGATTAGAAAATATGAGATGGGGCCTGTTTGGAGACATTGCAGATAGATGCCTCGAGTAATATATTCACATCGGTTAATTCAGAACTGTTACCTGTTCCATGACTCGGTACACTGCGGTATGAAGACATTCTCTATGTCAGAGATGTCAGTAGAGGAAAAAAAAATCAGCTTCTTAGGTGCCTGCACTCCTTCAAAAATACCTTTTTAAAAAGAAGTTGCATTTATGTAGTGTCTCTCACATTCTCAATTCCTGCAATTTGTGCTCAGATTTCTAGGATGGGGAGGATTTTAAATTAGTGCATTATTATTGAAGTAGAGAGAGATTGCAGAACTCTGAGGTACTGAGGAATCTGGCTGTTCCGGCACATGAATTACAACAGATAGATGCAGCAAGTTGGGAAGAAGGAACATGAAACATTGTAGGAGAATGGAATATAAAAGCAGAGATGTTTGACAGCTCAAAAGGGTATTGGTGAGACCACATCTGGGGTACTGTGTACAGTTTTGGACATCTTATTTAATAAAGGACATAAACGTGTTCGAAGCAGCTCAGAGAAAGCTCACATGACTGATTCCTGGGATTAACTATTACCTTGTGAGAAATGGTTGGACATGCTGGGCCTGTTTCTGTTGGAGTTTAGAGAAATGAAATCCTAATGAGGCAAACAACATCCTGTAGAGACTGGCAGGCTGGATGATGAAAGGTTGTTTCAGGACAGACTTGAACTGGGGTGGTGGGGGGGGCATCAATTTTTTTTTAAAGAAAGTGCATCTTTCATTTGGATCTATGGAACTTTTCTCCCCAGAAAGCAGTGGAGACAGTCACTGAATATTGTGCCTTAAATATATACTTGACTAACAAAGAACTCCGAGCTTATTAGGGTGGGTGAGTTGTGAAGTTGAGGTGGCAGTGAAACCTGTGGTATAGCACTGATATTTTACTGACCATAGACAACCCATTTTTGCCTTTTGCTGGACAGTCTTCCATCGAAGTCAATATGTTACCCTGACATTACGAGCTTTTATTTTCCTTAACAATAATTGTGGCACCTTGTCCATGTGTACTGGAAGTCTTAAGTGCAGTACGTCTAGCAGTTCCCCTTTATCCACAGTTATTATTTCTTCAAAAAACTGCAATAACTTGATTAAACATGATCTCCCCTTCCGAAAACCATGTTGACCCTAACTGATTATCTTGCCTTTTTTCGAAATGACCTGCTATAATGTCTTTCGGTAATAGCTTCCAATATTTTCCCTATGACAGATGTTAATCTAACTGGCCTGTCATTTCTAGCTTTCCATCTCCCACTCTTTACAAATAAAGGAGTTTACATTCACTGTTTTCCAATATAATGGAAACTTTCCTGAATCTAGGGAATCTTGGAGAGTCAAAACCAACACATCAGCTAACTCACTAGCCAGTTCTTTTCAGACACTATAACAGTCCATTGGGATCAAGGAACTGGTCAGTCTCTGGCTCAGTACCACTTCCCTGGTTATTGTAATTTTCTTCAATATTTCCCTCCCTTCCATTTCCTGATTTATCTATTTCTGGGATGCTACTTGTATCCATTATAGTGCAGACTGATGCAAAATACCTGTTCGATTCATCTACCATCTCCATCTGCCATTTTCCATTATTAATTCCTGCAACTCACTTTCTCTCAGACCGACAGTCACTTTTGTTTCTCTTTTAAAGATCTATAGAAACTTTTACTTCTATCTACTTTTCTCTTGTACTTTCATTTCTTCCCTATTAATCTTTTAACCATTTTTGGGGTTTTTAACGTTCTCTTCAGTCTTCTGACCTGCCACCTATTTTTGCACGGTTATGTGCTTTTACCTTAAGTTTGATATTAACTTTATCTTTTTTTGGTTTACCATTATGGTCGGTCTTCCCCTCTTTCTCATTGTAATGTATCTATTCTGTATATTTTGAAATACCCCTTAAATGTCTACATCTCCACTAACCTGTTGCCAGTTCACTTGGGTAGCTCTGCTTTCATGATCTGCTAATTGCTTTATTTAAGTTTAAAATATTAGTCTTGGACCCAAACTCCTCTCCCATAAACTGAATGTGAAACTCCATCATATTATGATCACTGCTACCTAGGGGCATATTCACAATGAGATCATTAATTCATTCTCTTTTGTTACTCAATAACCAGGTCTAGAATAGCCTGTTCTCTGGTTGGCTCCAGAATGTTCTATTTGAAGAAATTATTGTAAAAACATTCTCTGAACTCATCTTGTTATCTTCGCTCGCCTGATTTTGCCGGTCTGTTTATAGAATCCCCCTTGATTATTGTTGTACATTTCTGATGAGCTTCCATCGTTCCTTCCTTTAGCTGAGTCGCGCCATGGGGGTGCTTTGAGGGGCACTGTAAGATTTGCATGAGTCATTTCTTTCCTTTATCGCTTCTCATCTGTTCCCAAGCCCCTCCTTACGTTCTGGTTGCCTGAACTTGGGTCATTGTTCTCGATTGTGGTAATAACGTCATTAACTAACAGAGCCTCACCTGTACTTTTTCCTAGTTTCCTGTTCTTCCTCATTGTCAGTTTATCATTCAATTTCAGGGTCCCAATCCATGTCATCCTGCAGCCATGTCTCTCTGACTGCTATCAGGTTGTATTTACTAAATTTTGTTTTGTGCCATCAGTTCACATGTTTCACTTTAAATGTGTTGTGCATTCAGGCACAGGATCTTTAGTTTTATTGTTTTATTATTTTTGTAGCCTATAGCCTTATCTGTAGATTTACCCTTAAATTTGTACTATCTGTCAGTATCTTAATTTTTCATATTAATGCTTTCTCCATTAGCCGTATATATACTCTTTGATTTATCTATTTTTCCAAATTTGATCCCTCAAACTCACTATTTAGTTAAAAGCTTCCCTAGTTAGGCAGCTCACCAGAACGCTGTCCCAGCATGTTTCAGGTATAGACTGTCCCACTGTACAGCTCCCTCTCTCCCCAGTGCTTAATGCCAGAACCCCCAAAACTACACCTCCCTTTGTGCCACACATTCATCTATCTTATCTCATTTATCAAATGCCAATTTGTGCATGGCTCAAATAATAATGCAGAGATTCATATCTTTGAGGTTTTGCTTCTTAATTTGGTACTTGGCTCCTCATACTAACTATGCAGAACCTGTTTCTCTGTCCAGATTATGTTATTGGTATCTACATAGTCAACACTGACTGAATCCTACCCTTCCCACTGAAAGATCTACACAGGTTTGGTGAAGAAGTCCCAAACCCTGGCACCAAGCAGGCAATACGACCATCTGGAGTTTCATGCCTTGCTGCAGAGAGTAATGTCAATCCATGCAATGCACCATGCCCTACAGCCATTGCATTCATTTTTTTCTCCCTTCACACAAACGATATCCTCTACCACAGTAACAAGGTGTGGAGCTGGATGAACACAGCAGGCCAAGCAGCATCTCGGGAGCACAAAAGCTGATGTTTCAGGCCTAGACCCTTCTGCAGTTCCCATTATCTCTAATCCTCTACCACAGTGCCATGTCTATTTAGTTCAAATGGCCTGCAGCCCCAACTCTCATCCAAACTTGCTGAAAGAGTCTCGAACTGTTGGACAATTCCAAAGGCTCAGCCTCCTGCCTCATGGTCCCTATTGCTGCCTGAGTCTCTTTCACTCCCTTTCATTACCACTAATCAAATCAGAAGACCGAATCCTAAGAAATGTGGCTGCTCTTGGTGCAACATACCCACTCCCTGATATGCCATAGCATCTAAATGCGGGTCTCCAGCTCAATGCTGAGTTAGACTGCAAACACTTATGTTTTACATTGGATCACGCTGGCATTAAGGAATTCTCAAATGTTACAAGCATGACATGTTACCTGTCCTGATACCTTTAATGTGTTTTAATTAGATCCTTAATTGTTTCATTCAATGATTTAATTTCCTTTTTAAAACCATTAATAACCTTACCATCAGTTCCTAAACTATTTATAAACAATAAATATAAAATAGACCTTAACCATTTACCAGCTACTCACCAAACAGCTAACTTCTCCCCCTGTAGCAGAGTAAGATGCAATTCCCACCAGGTGAGAAAGTTAGAAAGAACAAAGGCTCAGCACCTTCCCCTTCTCACTTATTCACCCAACTCTCAGCGATTTGTTTAAAGTTTCACTGAGATGCTTTATGTGATCTGAGTAACCTTGGTTCCAAAGGTAGAAAACATAATTTAAGCTAATTGCCTAACTTCAGCTGCTGTCTGCATTTTCCTGCTTAAGCCTAGATTAAATTAAGCAGTAAATTTCAGTGAAATACAAACAAACCTGGATGTTTAGAAAGATTCTCCTTACTCTTTCAGTTCCCAGCACACTGTTCAGTGTCACTCTCGATGTGACATTGACAGTGTGAGTTGAAGATGGGGGTGAAGGAAAGACGCTGAGTTGGACTAGTTGTGGAAATCTGCCTGGTTCCATGCAATATGTCCTTTATAATGTCATCACCAGACTCATTTGTTTGTTTCTTTTTGCCAGCAACTGAGCGGGTTGATGCCCTGCCTGATCACTTGACCACAGATGCCCGTTCCAGGGTGCGGATGAGGAGAGACCTGGCGGCCTTGCCAGCTGAGCTGATCACCCAGATTGGTAACCGATGTCACCCCAAGCTTTACGCAGAGGGGGATCCCACTGAAAAGCTGGAACTTGTTACAGGTACTGCCCACATTTCAGAGTTTCTATTTTGTTTTCATTCATTGATAGAATATTGCCGCTTGCTGGTTAAATCAATGTGTATTGCATATCCGTAATTGCTTTGAGAATGTGGTGGTGAGCTGCCGCCTTGATCACAGCAGTTCTTCAGTCTGACAATGCCTTGGGGAAGGGCATTCTAAGATTTGACCCAGTGATGATGAAGGAACAGCGATATAATTCTGGCACAGGATGGTGTATGACTTGGAGGGGAACTTGTAGGAGGGGCTGTTTCCGTACGTCTTCTGCCTTTGTCCGTCCAGGCTGTAGAGATTGCAGGTTTGGAGGTTAGTGCATGCATCTTGTAGATGGTACACATTGCAGCTACTGTGTGTGCACTCATCAGGGAAGCGCATGTTGAAGATGGTGGTTGTGGTGACAATCAAGTGGCTGCTTTGTCCTCATTGGCATCAAGCTTCTCGAGTGTTGTTGGGGCTGCACACATCCAGGCAAGTGGGGAGTATTCCATTACACCCCTGACTTATGTATTGTGGATGATGGACAGGCTTTGGGGAGGTAGGGGTCAGATGTCTATTTCATGTTTTGTCAGGCCACCCCCCTCCTTAGCTGCTCCACCACTGACCAGCACTCCTGTTTGCATCTGTTCATGAAGAATGGCCTCTTGAGTTTGATTTGTTATATTTTTACAGGAACTAGTGTCTTTATCACTCGAGCCCAATTAATGAACTGCCACGTCTGTGCAGGAACACGTCACAAAGTCCTCCTTCGAAGGCTGCTGGCATCCTTCTTTGACCGGTAAGAAGCAAAGTGAAATTTCCAGCAGAAAATTGTTGGAGAGGCTTAGTAAGTCCGGCAGGCTGCACTGATAGAGGGACAGAGTGAGCGAGTTTATGTTTCAGAGCTTTCAGCAAAACTGGGAAGATGTTAAAGCTTTTAAGCCAGCGAAAATGGGAGTCAGGGAAAAGCAACAGACCAGGGTCTGTGATCAGCTGGAGGACAAGAATGATCAAATGAGAAAAGAGGCTAAATAAATACAGAGGGAAGTGTTGCGATATTTGTTGAGAGAGAAAGAGGCCAAGGATGAGATGAGATGGTTCCCGATGACACTGAAAGTGCTGTTCTGCACAGTATTACTCTGCTTATTCTTCTCCATTAAGTTCTGTACTTTGCACTTAGTGGTCAGGGGCTAGGAGAAGATGCCCTAATGGTTGAACAGCCTGATGATACTGGTGAGAGAAGGCAAAGGAGGACAGAGTGGGAAATAAAGTTGTAACTTCAATTTCATTCTTTGAAAGCTTTGTAAAATCAGGCATCAGATAGAAGGAAGTCTATTCTAAAGAATCAGCTTTGAGTAGGAGATGTTTGCAGGATGATATTCTGTGGGATTATTTTGAATGGGATACATTTTGTGCTTATGCCCTCTCCTGCCTCAGGAACACACTGGCAAATAGCTGTGGCACTGGGATTCGCTCGTCCACAAATGACCCAAGCAGGAAACCTTTGGATAGTCGGGTCCTTAATGCCGTGAAAAGTGAGTATAGTGGACCTGCACTCTCAGGTCAGCCCTTGAGTCTTTTTATAAGTATTCTGTAGACACTGTAAAACTCTGCCCCTCTACCTGACCAATGTATGAACAAACATATGAACAGATTCAAGAACAGCTTCCACCGTTATCTGGCTTTTGAACGAATCTCTTAAATATTAATTCTGATTGCTCTCTCTGCAGCTGTAACTCTGTATTCTGCACCCTATTCTGCTACCCTGATGCATTTTATATGTGCCATCTGCCTGTATAGCACACGAAGCAACACTTTTCACTACAACTTGATACATGTGACAACAATCAATCAAATCAATATCTGAGGCTAAAGCAGTCCACTCACAACCTTTGTGTCTTATTTGACGTTCCTTCCTGATTTTTGACCACTCTTCACCAAAACCACTTAATTTCCACCTTCGTAATGTTGCCCAACTGTCTCTGCATCAGCTGGTCTACTGCTGACTCCTTCATCCATTCCTTTGTTACATCCATGCTGAACTATTCCTGCTCCGGCAATATCTCAACTTTAAGATTTTCAACACTGTTAACATTTCCCTCCTTGGTCTCACCCTTCTCTATCTCTACGTCCTCCTCCAGCTCAACAACCCTCCGGAAATTCTGCACTCTGGCCTCTTTCCGCCTTCACCTCAGCCCTCTGCCTCCACCTAGGGTATTTTTGCAATGATCATTCCCAGTACCTTGTTGTAATTCCCACCTCTGTCATTATGTAGTACTGACAGTGGGTTGTTTTGGGTAGCTTGCTGCTACTAATTCCCCCTTGATCTTTGCCTTGCTTTGAGCTATTCGTGATTAATGATGGAGGATGCACAACAGTAAAGGAACAACCGAAGATGTTCTGTGCCATATTTTGTAAGAAGTCCAGGAATCAATCTGCAGAACTCATAATGTTATCAACAGACTGTTTACAGCTACATCAGTGTAGCTCCGCACCCCGCCAATCCCTGCCCTCACTTTCTCCCTAGACCCAAGATACTTGCCTTCAATGCTGCCCCATCCTACCCCTGACCATCCCTCACCTTCTCCCAGTCTGGCTCCATAGTCCCAGCCTTCCCCACCTTGGGAGCTATGCTTCAGCTGTTGACTAAGGTTTTTGTCATCAGGACTAAAGTTTCCATCTTGGCTTGTCATAAGCTTCTGTCTGTTTATGTGAACTGTGTTGGAATGTTTTCTATTGTAATAAGTCTGATATTAATGGAATTTAGTGTAGTTAAAAATCACCAGATGTTCTGAAAGGACATTCATTCTTTGCCCTCAGTCCTGTGGTACCTGAGAATTCTGTAGACTGTTGTTGACGATGTTTCCCTCTGGAAGATTTCCTGTTTCTCCCAACAAGGGAAATGCCTGATCACAACTGTGCTGCCTCCCATGGCATCTTTGCTGAGGAGAGGAGCTCACGCTGTGCTGGGAGAACATCATAATCTCCATGGGGTAGTGCAATATCAAGCACCCCATCTGCCAGTAAATCAGAGGCTGTTCGTAAAGGGTCACTGGCCCATTACATATAGTGTTTATAAAATGCAGCTGTCTGCTGAAGTAGCCCAACATAGCCGAGCTGTGGAGGGGCTGCTAGAATTGAGCTTTGCAGTGATACTTACTGTTGTCAAATAGGCTGCCAACACTCACTGCTTTGTCTCACACAAAAGAAATGACCATTAGAGTGAAGTGCCAGGGTTTTACAGTTGACCACAGCAAGGTATCAGCATGTTGTGCTTGAGGAGAGGGGAGAGAAAGTGCATGTTTAATTTCTTTTAGAAAATTAAAACAACAAAATTTGATTTGGAATTGCCATTCAAATCCACAACAACGTGCCTTACCATGTTCAGAGCTGCCAGTCATTTGTACAGACGTGGCCAGGACTAATTAGTTTTGTGTGTGTTTTTATTCAGAAATTGCTTAATTGTGCCCCATTTGTCTTGTAGTTCCCACTCTCATCTGTTACTGCAGCAGGTTAAGTGGAGCTACCCAGCCGAATGTCACACCAGCTGTCCTCTTTTTTTTATTTTACTTGCTGATCTGGTATATTCTGGAAAATGAACTTGCTGTATCAACCATGAAATTAAATGATCAACAAGGCATTTATTCAAATTAATTCTTTCTCACAAATTTGGGACTGTTTCCTTCTATTATCAGCAGTGCTTTCTGGCTGCCCAGTGTACTGCAATATGAACACAAATTTCTAATTGAGTACGTTCCCTTTCACTTATGTAAATTGAAGTAGATTCTGGGTGAGTGTTACTTGACAAATCCACAGCTGTGTTTATATAGTGAGTTTCACATGAATTGTCCCTCGGGATCAGAGAAAACTGGACATTGAGCTGAAGAAGTTTATTAGGATGGGTTGCTAAAGATTTGATTAGGGAGAAAGACTTTAATGGAGACAGTGAAGGAGGAGGGGTAGAATTGAACAATCCATCAGAATAATAAGACAAAAATTTAGTCCAATCCTGTAATCAGCATGGCATGGTAAATATTTGCAGGTGATGTTTACTAAGTCCACTCAGGATCCTATGGGTAGTGACAACCAGTGAATATTAATTGCTATATTAATAGACCACCCTGGGGTGGAATTGAACTTAAAAAATCTACGGGACCAGTCCCTCATGGTTACTACAAATCCGTAACCTGGTAATTAGCTGGCATTTCAGTTTCTGATCTGTGTAGAGAGATCACTAATAAGGTAGCTAAAGATTAGACTGAATCTGTTTGGGATTACCTTTACAAACACACTTGCCTGGCCTCTCACTAGGAAGTAAAGTCACCATAGTCCTACCAGACCATAGGTCTGCTCTCTCATTATAGAGGGACAGCTGGGGGTGGTTTAACCTGAGGGTCACCACACCTCGGGTGAGGAGAAAGAGAGTCTTTCCCGGCAATCAGCTGCTGTGGGAATTGAACCCACACTGTTGGCATCAGTTTACATCACAAACCAACTGTCCAGCCAACCGAGCTCACACTGAATACTAGAGGAGAGCCCAGGAGTTTATTGCATACCCCAATTTGCCTCAGTCTTTTGAAGAAGAGAACACTGGGAATAGATGAAACGAAACTGTAGTATTGAATTGTTCACCTGAGTGAATGAGACAGCTGTAACTCTGGTATTATTCTCTCCAACTCAACCCAACCCAACCTCTGCAGTCTACTGCCAGAATTTCGCCCCCAACTTTAAAGAGAGTGAGATGAATGCCATTGCGGCAGACATGTGCACCAACGCTCGCCGGGTGGTCCGTAAGAGCTGGATTCCCAAACCGAAGCTGCTGATGGTAGATGGAGATGCTTACCACTCCTTTATCTCGGACACTACAGGCGTCAACCTCGATTCAGACGTACTGAGTGCAGAACAAGCCTTCGACACTGCTAGTCATGATGGAGAGGCAGGGTCTTCCCTGGAATCTGCTCCATAATGGAAGGAAGGGTCAAAATCCAGGGTTCAGTCTAGAATGACCCACAAGTTCCAGAACACACACAAACTTGACCATCTTGTGCACACAAATACTGTTTAGAGGTACAGATACAAAAAAACTATTTATTCTGCATTGGTGAGCACTACGATATGAAAGAATCTGTCTGTGCAGCAGTGGGCTTGTTGGGGGGTGCAGTTAGGGGTTGGGGATGATTGTAAAGAGTTAGGGATTGCATAGGCCATAGGCTGTGGGTAACTAGGGCAGATATTAAATTAATGTGCCAACTGTCCGAGGACTCGGCCTAGATTGAACCCTGAACACTTGCAGCCTAGATTAATCAGTTAGGTTTGACCAGCCTATCTGAAATGGAGACTGTTACATTTCTAACTCCCAAAATGATTTCCTTCATTCCTGACCATCCTTCCCTCTGTGTCTAAAATCTTGAAAATGATACCATTCTGTTTTCGCTGGGGAGTGTGTGGGAGGGACGTGAAACCTGGAGTTGACACAAGGTTTGTATCTCTCTCTGAGCATCTGGCTTTTTGTTTCACTATATCAACACTACAATATTATTTAATAATTGTCATATAAGCTACAGTTTGAAGGTTTTTATTACCTGCTCTTTTTAACCGCAATAATGTTAAACCTTTTGAGGACTGTTGGTAGTGCTGCTTACTAGAAACAGTCTGTGCTGATGTATAAGGGCAGATTTCACTCAGAGATTGTTCCCAGTTTACTGAAATTGCTGCAGCTGGGAGTTTGGGTTGCAATAATTATTTCATTGATTTTTCTCTGCTAAATTGTGTGGTTTGACTTTACTACTGTATCTCTGTAGCTTTTTAACCTTGGGTTCCAAGTGACTGAACTTAACCAGAAACCAAATTTTAAAACAAACCTAAAATAAAACAAAGAACTTAAAATGCTGGAGATCTGAAACGAATAAAAAAAAGAAGGAATTGCTGGAGAAACTCAGCAGGTCTGGCAGTATCTATGGAAAGAGAAAGCAGAATTTAATGTTTTGATTCCAGTGTTAAACTTTCTTCAAAACTCTTCTTCAAACAAAACCTACATACTTATCTCATCTTGTCATAACAAATCCACTGAATCCAGTCTAAATCCTCTCGCTGCTGTGTTTGTCCCTCATACAGCCCATTAGACATAAAATGAATGTAATGAAAAAACAATGAAATTTTCTGGAAGACAAAAAAAAACTGAAGACAAAATCCAGAGCCTTGAAAGCACACCTTTCAGTCATGGAAACCTGTCCAGTGAATCTCAGACCTCATGTACGTTACCTGCCTTACCTTCTCTGTGATACAATTCATAGATAGGAGCAGGAATAGGCCATTCAATACGATCATCACTGAGCTCACTACACTAACACCAGCCTCAACCACCGACTCATTATCCCTTGATCCCTTTAGCCACAATTTCTGATGCTCAGACTTGCTTTTTTTCAGAAGAGTGTAGTATCACCCAAATACACACACCCTCAGAGGCACTCTCACATACTGGCGCACTCTCTCTTACACACACCCCACACCCCATACCCCACAGAGCACAAGTACAGACATGCACACATATGCATGCTCACACTTAGTATATGTGCAGTAAACACAATGGAAATTTTACATTCATGACAACAAAGCTCTCCCTGAAAATGATGGATGGTTTTCCATCTCCTTGAAAGATGTGCTTGATTATTGCCACATCCCGCTGTTTTCCTGTAGGCCTGCAGCTCTCTCATTTTCAAATGTAACATTTCCAATTGAAAGTTGCTATTGAATTCGCTTCTGCAACTCTCTCAAGAGTATTCCAGATCATGGTAACTGTGTAAAACCTATTCTCCTTCTCGCAGCTTCTTTTGCTAATGAAATCTGTGTCTTGCAGTTACTGACCTACCTGCCAGTAGATACTGACTTTTCCTATTTACTCTTTCGGAACCACTCATTGCTCTGCCTCTTTCTTGAAACAGCCTTCTCTTCTGTAACTAATTGGAAGTTGATAATGTGTGGCTTTGTTGTATAATTTGTAGGGGATGGGTGAGTCTGGGGATTTAGTGATTTGGTTAGTTAGGTACTAGCCTTTATGGGGATCTATGTTGAGACCAGTGGGATGGTTTGAAATAAAGTCATTCTAGCCTCAATGACCCACAGCTAAAAAACTGTTCCTAGTTTAGCACTAGAGAGGGAAATTAATACACACCACACTGGTACAGTGAAGGTGATATGTTACTGTGTGGGAGGGGTCTACACTGCATCAGATAGTACTGTACCTGACCAGAGGATCTTGATGCTAAAGGCACATGATTCACCCTTCACCTAGATCAATACAAAATTAACAAAATGAATTAAGTGTTATTGACTCAAATGGGTTATCAAAACCACCAGTGTGAAGTACTGTACAGGACAGGCTCAAAGTTGTCTTAACAGTGTGAAATACCATACAGGACTAACTTCTTGAGATTGTCCAGAGCTTAACATAGTGCAGCTCATCAGTGTGTCTCAACTCTAAATAAGGCATCATATATATTTTAAAAAGTATTAAAGTAGCAATCACTTTATTTAATTCATTGGATGTGCTGAGGTGTCAGCTGTGGTCATATCCAGTTTTGCAAGAGGAAGGGATGGTGGAAAATGCACATTTAGGTAGGGAAAGTTCTCGAAAATATCATACCTTTTGTTTTTAAAGTAGTGTTAGGTAATTGGTTTGCTACTGAAACCAGATAGCCTTTTTAGCCCTTAAAGGCAGCTCTCTGCTTTTCTTTTGCCATTAATAGGTTTGCATAAACAGAAGGCAGTTGTCAGTGTAGTTACCCTGGCTACCTGTGCCCTCAGACTTCCTTCTCTTAATGAGATAATACCAATGCTAGTGGGCACAGTGTAGGGTCCATAGTGGAGACCAGCTTCAGTGTATATCATCTGGTTTCTACTTGATCTTTTCAATGTTGGGGTCTGTGTTTAATCAGAATATGAATTATATAGTTGCCAACTACAGGTCAGTGTCACCAATTCCTGTATTAGATGTTGCTCATCTGAACAGTGTGGATAAAAAGAAATTGGCGTTTAAAGTGATCACACATGATAAGGTGTAGTCAGAAGTACTAGGGATGGGGAGGAAAAATTGGTACAGTTGAAAATTACTCTCCAGTGAATACCTCCCAGCCCAATATTCAGTATTGAGGGTTTGATTGTAATGATTCAAGTTACCATTGGACGGTTTAGGCTGAAGTCAAGCGCTGTAACAACATTATTATGGAGATAAGACTGTCCACATCCTGCTAATATCATTTTATCATTAGTGCCAGCAATGCCTTGGGTATTCCATTGTCAAATATACTCTGTCTCAATAGCATGTTCCTTGATGGATTCCTGTTTTAATTCTGGTTTCTAAAAGAATGAATGGTCCCATTAAGAAAATTCTCCAGTCAGTAAATCCTGCCTCGTCTCTCCACCACTCCTGATTTTTTTTAAAGACCCTTCCTCAAACTGTTCTGGAGTGTTTTGAAAATCCAATTAAAAGCCAAGGAATTTGAGATTGTTGTCCTAGTCAGCAGTCGGATCATTTTAGTTTTATGATTTTAAAGGAAAATTTACAGTTGGGACACTTTAAAACTGAGAAAAGGACCAAAATAACACAGCCTTGTACCATTGATAAGACTTCACTCAATTCATTCAAGCTTGCAAAAGGCTGTCCTCTCCCAGCCTTCACCAGGTACCTTGTGGCTCCCTTGACAGGATCAGCTGTTCAGTACCTCAGCTCAGTAGTGATTCTTACACATGAATGTAAAGAGGAACATACAAATTAGGAGGAAGAGTAGGCCATTCAGCCCCTCGATCCATCGTTTGATAAGATCACGACCGATCTGACTGTGTCCTCAATTCTGTTTTCCTGCTGACCTGAATATGCTTAGATTCCCTTATTAATCAAGAATCTATCTACCTCTGCCTTAGACAATATCCACCGACCCTGCCTCCACTGATTTCTGGGATAGAGAGTTCCACAGACTCTCAAATTTCTGCGAGAAATTTAAGACATCTCAGTCTTAAATAGGAGATTCCTTATTTTTAAAACATGGCCTTTTTTTGTGGTCTGTCACACAATGAGAAACATCCTTTCAGAATGTACTCTGTAAAGTGGCCTCACAATTTTCTATGTTTCGGTAAGATCGTCTCTCATTTGTCCAAACTCGGGCCTATCCCATCCAACCTTTCATTATAAGATCGCCCAGTGTATCTTCATGTGTCAGCTTAGATAATGTGCAGTTCTGTCTGTTTAACTATGGGGTGCATCACTGCCAAATTAAATGCTGGCCTTAGCTGACCCTGCCATCGAGTAGTTCCCTGTTAGCGATGAGGGACAGGCACATGGCTTTCCCGTTAGACTGAAAGAACATAAGAAATACAAGTTGACTATTCGGCCCCCAAGCCTGTACTACCATTCATTAAGATCGTGGCTCATCTTAAATTGCGCTGCCACTTTCCTGTCTGATCTCCATATCCCCTAGAGCCCAAAAGACCTGTTGATATCATTCCTGCCTTCTGGGATAGAAAATTCCAAAGATTCACAATCTGAGTGAAGAAATTTCTCTTTATCCCAGTTTAATGATCAACATCTCATCCTGTGACATTGCCCTGATTTCTAGATCCTCCAGCCAGTGGAAAGCATCTCTCCTATCTCCCTGACAAACCCCTGCATTCCTCCTAATGCCAGTCGATATCCTAACCCTAACCCATTCTGCTCAACCTCTTTGCATAAGACAACCCTGTCATTCTAGGACTTCATCTAATGAAACTTGGATGTTCTAAGGCGCATTTATCTGTCCTTGGATTGGGTGAGCAAAACTACACCCAGTACTCCAACAATGACAGCAAGAAACAAAATCATAAGTTGCTGGCAAAGTTCAGCAGGTCTGCCAGCATCTGTGGAGAGAAATCAGAGTTAATGTTTCGGGTCGAGTGACCCTCCCTCAGAATTACAGCAAGACTCCTTCACCGTTTATTCCAGCCTCTGTCGCTGAAGGCCAACATCTCACCTCTTGCCTTGCAGTTGCTGGCTGTACCTGCATGCTAGCTTTCTATGTTACTCCTACAAGAACGCCCAGTCCAATCCTATTTCATGGAGTTGCTGTGGCCAGCTGTTGTATGGAACGTAAAGCCACATCTTCCCAAACAAAAGGGAATAAGAATGTGTCTGATTTATTTGGTCACTATTAACCATTGGCTGATTGTGGGAAACGGAAGTCCCTTTATATGTTTTAGATAAGACCCATTGGGTTTGCAAGTTTTTCAGAAAAGTGATAGAACTATGGAACTGAACAAAAGAAATTCTAGAATTGCGACAGAAATGGAACCTGGCATAATTTGGTCACCACTGGGGAGTTTTACAATTAACGTTTAATACCCCTTGTATTAAGAAAGTGGGGTGGGGCAGGCACAAGGATTCCATGTCTTTCAGCTGTTCACTGTAAGCCCATGTGCATATGTGTGTAGACACGTGCATGTGTTTATCCACATGTGTTGGGGAGGAAAGGATGGCAGCCATTCCCTGACGTCAGGTCACCTGCTGGTACTCATTGTCCACACTCAGTCCTGAGGAGAACCCACTTGGGTACCATGTCAATCACCTGGAAAACCAAGCAGGAACATGTTGGGGAGAGGAGTGGGCTGGTGGAAGGGAAGGAAGAGCAGGATTGATGTGGAGTGGAGGCTATCAGACCTTCCTTGTATGTATCAGACACTTGGTATTTCAGCTATAGATCTGAAAAGCACATTTAGAGGGAGCGTGCGATCTAAAAATTAAATCAGCCTGTAAGTGATTTCTAATGTCTATTAGAATAGCTACTGTGTTTAGATTCTGTCAGCAGGCTGTATAACCTTTATTGACTTTCTGAAGCTTCTATTTGGTAAATGTCCAAAACGTGGCTCGGTTGTTAGCACTGCTGCCTCACGGCGCCAGGGACTCTATTTGATTCCACCCTCGGGTGAATGTCTGTGTGGAGTTTGCACATTCTCCGCCTGTCTGCATGGGTTTCCTCCCACAGTCCGAAGATGTGTAGGATAGGTGGACTGGCCGTGCTAAATTGCCCATTGTGCCCCGGGATATGCAGGCTGGGTGGGCTAGCCATGGGAAATGCAGGGTTACAAGGATAGGGTAGGGTAGGGAGGTGCATCTGGGTGAGATGCTCTTCAGGGGGTCGGTGTGGACTTGTTGAACCTCTTTTGGTAACGTAGGAATTCTGTGATTGTTAGAGGAGGGTTCACGTTCAAGACAGGGGACTATATGAGGCCAGCTACAATCGCTGAGACTTGGACCCTGTTCCTTACCTTCTGCTGGTCTGTGTAAGACATGGATTCCCTGGTGTGGGGATTCAGACCCAGTCTGTGCAACCCCCTTCCCTTACCCACAGTACTGCCTCACTGAAACGACATGGAGAGGTATCTGTTCAAATCCCACTTGGACAAGTGGAACAGAAGTTTCTTCCATCCGCCTATTAGCATTTGCAGACCAAAAGTGCACTTAGTTTGATGACGAGAGCATACACTCTGGTTGAGGAAATATAATCGGGACTGAATATGAGGAGCTTCATGTAGTCTGTAGCCAGTGTATCGCAACCTGGGAGTGCTTGGTGCTAACATCATAAGAAGAAAGGGGATTAAAAATTGGCTAAACATCCCTCACCTGAATAAAATAGCATTTCTTGTAAAGAATAGCAGTTGATGGTTGGAGAGAGAACTGTCATACAATCAGAGTTAACTAGCTTGGTTACTGTGTTCAGTTGACTCCCGGTGATCTGGTTCTCTGGGATTTTACACAGGTAACAAAGTGAAAGATTAAAGTTAGACATATCACTGATGAAGGATGTCTTTACAGAAAAAGACCACATCAATTGATTTATGATGAATACTTGAAAAGATTAACTAAATATCAATGATGGACAAAAACAGAAATTGCTGGATGAGCTCAGCAGGTCTGGCAGCATCTGTGGAGAGAAATCAGAATTTGGGTCACGCTACCCAAAACATTAACTCTGATTTCTCGCCACAGATGCTGCCAGACCTACTGAGCTTATCCAGCAATTTCAGATTTACAGCATCTGCGGTTCTTTTTGGTTTTTATAATGACATTGTGTTTAAAATGATTTATACTGTTACAGCCCAAATTCCAGAGGCCTTTTATAGAAAATAATCTAAAAAGAAGTATTACTGTGCAAATGATTACTGACTGCTGCACTGACAGTAAAATGTGAGAACCCATAACTGGGGAGTACTGTGGGTTTGGGTAAGGAATTATGTAGAATGGGAGGTGAATTAATAAACCCACATTTCTAATGAACTGAATAGGAATTGGTTTGCTCCAATGGAGTTCTGTACAGTGGAAGCTGAAGACAAATTGACTTCACTGTATTACTGAGGGCAGGGCTAAATGTGTACCTATTTGGAAAACTGTCGCCTTACAATATGCCACAGCCCCATTGAACATGAGTTCTTTAGGAGCACAACTTAGCTTGTTCCATCACCACCACAGACGATTGTGTTTTAGAATATGTATCGACACTCAGGATGTTATGATCCAGTCACTGACAGAATGACTTGTTAGAGGCATTGGAGAGAACATAATACAGGAGAAATAGGCTCAAAAATTGCATATTTTAACTACTTCTCAAAGTAGAAAGGATAGCTTTAATACAACGTTTCCAAGTGTCTAATTTCAAAAGTTGCTCCATTTACAAATGATAGTTTGAACCCCAGGATTCCGGGTAAAGAGTAAGGTGACAAGCTGTGTCCCCTACCTTACTGAGGATGGGCTCCAGGGTTGAAGGGGAATGTGTTAAATGGATTTGCCAATGTTCATTTTGGTCTCTCAATAAGATCCATGTCCCTTCTAGTCATCTAGAGCTTCTCACACCTGCCAAGGGTGTCCTAAAGTGATGACTGCACTTTTACCTGTAATCTGTGAGGAAAGGATTTTTTTTTAGCTTAAGAAAAGTAATTTAAGAAAAAACATTTTTAGGGTAATGTGTATATATAGTTCTTATTTTGGCTTAACTATTGTCGATTTAAATTTAGTTTAAAGTGGGGGTAGGATGGAGAAGATCAAGTCCAGAGTCATTGCTGATGGCTGCTTGTTGCTGTTGCCTTACATGTATATCAGTGTCATCTGTATGTAGTTTATGTGATCATCATTTTTAATATCATAGCAGTTTTGTACAAAATACTTGAGCATAAATGTTTTTCCAGCTACTGCTTATATTGACCAATACTTGTAAAGTTTATGTATCACATAGCCTGTGACTATTAAAAAGACAAGTTTTTTTTTCCTATCTGGTTTAGTTATTTACCATTTCAACTATACGTGACAGTTGGTGACAAGTGAATGACTGAACACTGGAATTACACATTACAATCACTGTTGGTACTATCTCCATAATGGGTAATACCACTACTCAAATTGCAGAGTGAAAGATCTCACTAGATCCCTTAAAAACTTTTGAATTTTCCATGAATGTAAAGTTTTTTTTTTGGGTGTATAAAGTCACCACAGTCCTACTGGAGAATACAGCTCATTAGAGAATAAGGACTGTTGGTGGTTTAACCCAAAAGGTCACCAAGTTTTCAGGTAAGGGGAAAGGTTAAGAAGCAGAGTCCTTCACGGTGACCTCAGCTGGTGCAGGAATTGGACCCACGCAGTTAGCGTTACACTACTTTGCAAACCAGCCAACTCAGCTAACCAATCGCGAATAGACTGGCGAATCACAAAACAGCAGGACATCCTCTGAATATATGAATTAGATGCAAGGGGCAAGTTATATGGAGCCTTGAACCTGCTCCACCACTCAGTCAGATCGTAGCTGATCAGATTGTGACCTCAACTCCATAAAGCCACTGGTCCTGGTCTCCCTCACCTCACCAACTCAGTTTAAGATTGGTCGTTCCCAAGTTGGGGACAAGGCACTGTCACAAAGTCAAATAGTGTGCTGTCCTGGGTAGAGAACCAATTTTAAAAGGCCTCAATCAGATCCTAAAACACTGGCTTCTGGCATATGGCGATAAAGGGACAGTATGAATAAAAAAATCTGCTATTTATTGCAATTGTTTTGATACCCACAAATCTCAAAAAACAATTACACCTTTTGTAGTAACTTCATGTTTAAACCCATGAGCATCAAACTACGGAAAATATTGTGAAGGCAAATTAAATAAAAAATTTTTACACATGCTACAGTGCATTCCAAATGGTACAAAAATAAACATACTAAATTATTTGCCATTTCTGCACAGTGACAGAATGTCCCAAGTTTGGGCCATTTGCTCTGATTTGATGGTTTATGGAAAGAGTTGAACAAAGCTCACTACCAAACTGGGGCATGAAGATTGGATACTAGACGATGGTTGCTGCTTGTGGATTCAATGTCTTTAGGACTCAGCAGAGAGAGAACTGACAAACATAGAAAATAGGAGAAGGCCATTCAGCCCATCAATACTGCTCCGCGATTTGATGTGACCATAACTGATCCTCTATCATAATGCCATACCACCACTCCCAACACCTTTAACCCATAGAAATTTATTTCTTTCTCAGACTTAAGTCAGTGACTCGGCCTCCTGTGACCCACCCTCCCTCCCTCTCACCCCCGCCTCCTTGACCTGACAGCCTGTCCATCTTCTCTCCCACCTATCCACTCCTCCCACCTCACTGACCAATCCCCACCAGCCCACCTACCTTGCACAGCCCCACCCCTCCTCAATTTATTTCAGAGCTCCCTTCCTCCTCCCCCATTTCTGAACATCTACTTTCCTGCTCCTCTAATGCTGCCTGGCTCGCTGTGTTCCTCCAGCTCCACACCGTTATCTTGGACTCCAGCATCGGCAGTTCTTGCTATCTCCGCTGTGACACTGCTCTTGCTCCAGGAAAGTAACACAATTAATAGAAATGGAGCTGTCACACAGAAAAGCTACATCTGCTGTCAAACAAACTGGCAAGATTTAGAAACAATGTGTCAGGAGGAAACGAGATGGTGGTATGGATACATTGAAGAGGAAGCTAGTGAATGCAGGAAGGAGAAAGAGCAATGTGTTGATAGGATGAGCAGGTACTTGTGTGAAGCAGAAACATTAGCACAGACCTCTCCGGCTTAAAAAATACCACAACAGAACAAGTGGGAGGCAGTGATCTTTTTAAATGTCTATTTTATTACAAATACTTTTCTACACAGTTTCAACTCTCTTCATTGTCACATTTTAATATGAAAGTGTTATACTGTAATTATCAAACAATAGCAGAGATATCCCTGCTGGAGCTACACATTCCTCCTCACCATTACTTCCTGATATTTAAACATCACCCCTCTTCCCAGTGAAAAATCAGTACCTTAAGTGTAAACACAGAAATGCAAGTTCATGTACTATTTTTTTGAACTATTGGTTTCTGCACTCTGTACCTCAAATAAGATAACTGTCAGCAGCTAGAAAAGAACAGAATTCATTGCGTAAAGCACGTTTGAGATTTGTCCACACTCTGCAAAAGTTCTTCTTCCACTACCTTACCAAAATTTATTTCTGGAGTATGGCAATCCTCAAATTGTGATGGCCCAGTGCATGAACGAGAAAGGCAATCAGCCTGGGAACATGCCAATCTCTGGTTGTTAAGTCAAATCCAATCACTCATGAACTGGCACGGGCAGCTGGTGCTGGAATACTCACAGGATTAGGCATAAACCCAACATCCTCCACCCAATACCATCTAGGACAGGAGGAATTTGTATCAATGCACTCCCTCCACCACAGGCACTTGAGACTGTGACATGTACTGTCTATGGGGGTGCACTGAAGTAACTTGCTAAGATTACATCGTATGCATTTCACCTCCTCCCCAGTGACAACTGACAATAAAAGTAGCAATGTATTGGGGAAACCAGCCTGTCAAATCTTGCTCAAAAACACACTCCCATCTTGATCGGGACATACATTTCATTGCTGGAAATGATCAAAATTTAAAATAACTAAGAAAAAGCTCTGAAATAAAAGTTTTGGAAAGGGATGAGAGTGCTGCCTGAGCCTCAGTGAAACTTGCAATGATGATGCAACCTTTATTTCTGGTCCATTCTATAACAGAAGATTGCTCCTTTAGAATTGGTGCGAAGGGAATGTTAATGTCCACCTGAGAATTTGGAGAGTCACCCTGGATTGTGTGTTTGGGTTTCTGGGGTGAGACTTGAATCCATGGTCTCCTGATTAAGAATGGTGATGCACAGTGCCCGCAAGGACAAAAGGGTTCTGGTACATTTCCTCCAAGAGGAGTCAGACTGCAGTATTTCTTTCACAGGAGTTGCTGAGAGTTACCGAAACTCCAACCTGTTTGGAATACCTGCTCAAAGCCCAGAAAATCCCTCATCACCTCCATTCTTCAGCTGAAAGATTACCTTCCCTATTAATGACACAATGCTTTAGCAGTCATACATCTGAACTGACAGTCGATATGTGTCCGTCAGTGGAGGGAAGCTGAGTTTGTGGTTAACTCTTATTCATAAGCCATGAAGCTGCAGGTTATGTTTTGTTCCTAATCTAAAGTAACTACTTAGTATCCACTATTAACATCCTAATAAGTTCAAGCTAACCCATTCCAAACATTAAAAAAAACAGTATTTTACATTCTTCCTGCACCACATATGTGCGGCAGGTTCAGCCATATTGGATACAGCCCAGAGGTCCAATAAAAAAGCTCAGAAAAAGTAAGTTTGGCCATTTGGAGAACTCTGCCCCAGATCTAAATGGAGTTCCACGGAACTCGCTGCTGCTGCTGATGTCTCCAATGGCGATAACTCCCGTTGCTGATTACCCCCGGCAACCCGAGTGGTTCACAGTTCAACGTCTCAGGGTCAAAGGTCACAGGGTGAATAATAATATGAGCACCACGACCAGGATGATGAGGAGAACAACAATCATACACCACTGATGCCGAGCTACCGAACAAACACAGTCACCGTTAAGAGTCAGGACAGAGGCAAAATTCAAAATTATTTCACGATTCAGAGGGTGAGCCTAATGCACTTATACAACGCCTCAGACACAGCTAAATGGGCCAAAGTCTGAACCATGCAAAGGGAGGTATTTGCACAGGGGAGCAAAAGCTCAGACATGCAGGTAGGTTTTAAGGATCATCTTAAAAGTAGAGCGAGGGGTTTACGGAGGGAATGCCAGTGTTTAGGGACCAGGCACCGGGCTGCCAGGTGTGGAACAGTGATAATTAAGGAGAAGTGAAATAGGTGTGAGAACAGTAAGGAAATGGGGTGAGCTGCCAGTTTAAACAAGAAGAAAACACCGCAACAGGCATAAACAGCCGAATGCTCACTTGACGGGGTGGGGGGTGTTCAGATGTTGAAGGGGTGAGGCCCTGGTGGGGGTGGGGCATCAAGGAGTGGGTGGTACTGCTGGGAAACTTACCACTGGTCATGTGAGAAACTTTGGCCAATTTTTTCATTGTGCTGTCGAGCCGGGAGTGGCTGCCATCAAGCTCATGGGAAAATTCATCGAGCATCCTGCAAAAGGCAAATCAACCAGGTGAGAGAGCAGCAAGATGGCCTTTCCCTTCAGCAGAGTGAACCTGTGGCACAGACTACTGTCTCATACAATATTATTCAAAATTGACCACGACGTTGCCGGGAATGCAGGGTTTGGCTTAAAAAGAGAGGCTGGTTAGTTTGGTGTTTATTTTTCCCCCACTGGAGGTTGAAGGGTGGCCTTATACAGGTTTATAAAATCACGAGGGCAATAAACAGCGCACACGACAAGGGTCTTTTCCACATCAAAACTAGGGGTCCTGTGTTTAAGGTGAGAGCTGAAAGATTTAAAAAAGAAACAAGGGGCAGCTTTTGTTTCTTTCTTGACACACAGACTGGTTTGTGTGTGCAATGAACTGCCAGAGGAAGTGGTGGATGCAGATACGGTTACAATAATTAAAAGACATTTGGATAAGTGCATCAATACGAAAGGTTTGGAGGGATATAGGCCAGGAGCAGGCAGGAATAATTTAGCTTGGGATTATGTTAGGCATGGGCTGGTTGGACCAAAGCGTCTATTTCCATGCTGATAAAATGTGAGGCTGGATGAACACAGCAGGCCAAGCAGCATCTCAGGAGCACAAAAGCTGACGTTTCGGGCCTAGACCCTTCATCAGAGAGGGGGATGGGGTGAGGGAACTGGAATAAATAGGGAGACAGGGGGAGGCGGACCCTCCCCCTCTCTCCCTATTTATTCCAGTTCCCTCTCCCCATCCCCCTCTCTGATGAAGGGTCTAGGCCCGAAACGTCAGCTTTTGTGCTCCTGAGATGCTGCTTGGCCTGCTGTGTTCATCCAGCCTCACATTTTATCATCTTGGAATTCTCCAGCATCTGCAGTTCCCATTATCTCTGATACTATTTCCATGCTGTATGACTCTATGACATCAATTCAGGAAGTCCCTTCGAGCGGCACAGGGCTGGGTTGAAATTCAGCAGGTACGCACTTGGACATGGTGAATCCTGGGCTTGCGCTGATCAGCCAGCAAGGATGGGAAAAGTTAGTTTGTCTGTTTCCTCCACCCCCTGCCCCGGTTTTTGGTTTGATATTTTGATCTGTATTTTCAGCTCTCCCAGAACGTGGTTTGGAGTGGGATGAGAAGTATATTTTTTGGAAGGAGCTGTCCCCTCTCGTGGGAAGAGTGTAGAACCAGGGGGTCACTATTTAAAATCAAGGGTTGGCCATTCAAATCAAAGATGAGGCAACAATTTTTCCATCCCCTGAGGGTTTTGAGTCTTTGTAAATCTCTTCTCAAGAAGCTGGTGGGAGCAGGGTGCTTGAATATTTTGATGGCAAAGAGTTTCTTGTTAAGTAAGGGGGAACGGTGCAAAGTTACCTGGGGTCGGCAGGTTTGAAGTTACAAACGGATCAGCCGTGATCTTTTGGAATAGTCAAGCAGCCTTGAGGGGCTGAATGGCCTCCTCTGGCACCCTATTTGTATGATTACCAGGAGGATGCTTTTTCTGATTAAGTACAAAATGATCCCTCAATATTGATTGCAGGGTAGCAGGTTGCTGGAGGTGGTAACAGGATAATAAACATCTCGGAGCTAATAGAGAGCAGCTGTTTCATTGCAGCTCAATCGCTGGGTAAATATTTTGGATTGTGGCACGGTTCCCATTAAACTCAACACAGGGGGGGGTGCAGTGACTTCAAGAAGTGGGGGTGGAAATGGCCAGTCACTCTGCGCAGTTTAATTGTCCCCACTTGGACACACTGTGACACACATCTGGCATGGGTAAGACTTGGAACCTGGATCTTCTAGCTCAGAGGTAGGGACACTGTCAGCCCACCACATGAATGAGCGTAAACTGGGAACAAAATCAAAAATTGCTGGAAAAGCTCAGCAGGTCTGGCAGTGTCTGTGGAGCGAAATCAGAGTTTGGGTTGAGTGACCCTTCCCTCAGAACTGGGATGTGAGATCACTTCCCTGCCCACATGACCCCTCCCGCCCCACCTGCAGCACGGCCAGATTCAAACCCAAATTATTCATTTCTCTCTCAGTTTCCAGAGATTCTCAAGGTTTTCAATATCATCCCACACCAAAATCCGCCAGGAGTACCTCCAACCACGGGTACACATACAAGCTTATCCCCGTGAGAGTCAAATGGTGAAATACCTTCTCCCTGATCTACTCATATCTCACACCAATTTCGACAACACTGTTCACAACCTCAATACAAATGTTTTACAGCCCAGAAACAAAAAAAATCACTTTGGAAATGCAGTCACTGTTTCTGTGTGAATCACAGTGACAGGTATCCATCAATGGTCAGCGACAATGAGCAAATGATCAATTTCAGGGCACCAGGCACAGGTTAGGACACTGTAAGATCATGTGTCAATTATTAAGGTCCACTGTCAGGGGAGGGTGTCATCTGGTCTGCTTGAAACTGGTTGGTGTTCCAGAGCAAGGAACTGACCCTGGCCAAGTGTCGCTGCCTGGCACGTCCCAAGGTCCATGACTGTGTGCTGGGGAACACACTAAAGCTTGAGACACGTTGCCCCCAAGGTGCAGTGGGGAAAGACCGCTGTCTGAGATCTTTCTACCAAAGTACAATGTGGGTCCGTTCAGTTAGCAGACCCTGCCAGTACCTCTAACGCTTATAAATACAGTCTTGTATGCGTAAGAAATGCCTTGGATTTGTTTGTGCTCTAAATGCAAAGACAATACAGAATCAAAACACTCTCGTGATTATCTAGGTATATAAAGGTTTTTTTATGAATAAAGTATATTCTTGAAATAAAACAAGTAGGACCTCAGTTTAACTTTGCATCAAAAGTATAGAATCTCCTTGCAGCATCACAAAGTCATACAGCATTGAAGTGGCCATTCTGCCCATCGAGTCCGCACCAACATGTCTAAGTTAGTCAGTCCCACTTTCTAGCACTTGGCCCATTGCCTTGAATGCTATGACACTTCAAACGCTCATGCAGGTACTTTTTAAAAGGTTGTGATGTTTCCCACCTCCATTACCCTCCCTGGCAGTACATTCCAGATTCCCCACCACCCTCTGGGTGAACAATCTTTTCCTTAACTCCCCTCAAAACCCCTTGTTATTGACGGCTTGACTCAGGGAAACAGCTGCTTTGCATCCACTCTGTCCATGCCCCTCCTGATCTTATACGCCTCGATCAGGTTCCCTCCCCTCTCCTCAAAAAGTACCGCACCCTCTCGTACATCCTTCAGAGCTCCATCTGCTCAGATATCCTCCCTCCCCACTCTCAGGGGGTGCAGAGCTCCCTCTGTACATTACTGGAAGGGTGCTGGTAAGTGATCAGCTGTTCTGGTCTGACTTTGATTTATTAAGGAATGGAATCGACTTACACCGCCTGTTCCTCCAACTCATCGCCAATCCGTGTTGACATGCTCTTTAGGACCGCACTGCTCCCCAGGACCAGCTCCAGTTGGTCATCTTGCTGTTCCATTATCAGCTGCACAGATACCAGGGGGAAGAGTTACCTCAGTGCACACCCTGCCCTTCAGAAACAGAAAGATCTCCTCCTGTATGTGCTTCACACCAGAGCAAGTTAAAATACTAAATAGTTGAAATTTAGGTAAACGAGAATGTATTTCCCATCCCTAATTACCCCTCAGAACATGGCGGAGGGAGCTGAACCACTGCTTTCCCTGGGGTGCAGGGGGCACACAATGCTGTCAGCAATGGGGCTCAGGGATTGGAAGGGATGACAATATACTCCCAAGTCAGAATGGGTGTAGGGTTTGGAGGGAACTGCAGGGATTGGTGTTCCCATGTATCTGCTGCCCTTGTCCTTCAGGACGGAAGTGGCCATGGGTTTAGAAGGTGCTATCAGAGCAGCTTTGCTGAATTTCTGCTGTGTATGTTGTACATGGTCCACATTGCCGATACAGTAGTGGCGGAGATGGCCACTGAGGGGTAGGGCTGTGATGTAGTGAGTCGCTGCCAGTCACAGTCTGGGTCCTGGATTTAATACATGCACTGGGTACTTCACAGTAACACAGTACCATGCTCGAGATCCAGCCCCTCGACAGAAACCGTGAATCTCTACAAAACAATAGTGGTCTCATGCAGCTCTCACATGAGTGCAGATAACCCAGTTTCAGCCTCAATTATATACAAAACCCTCAACCTTGTCTTCAATTCCACTTCATCTGCTACCTCTCCCGGCCCCTGCTACACCTCCCCACTTCCTCCAGCCCCGAGGTCCCTTCCCCAACTCTGTCACCTCCTCCGGCACCTACACCCCCTCCCCAACCTCCCCCCGTCCCCTACACCCCTTCGCCACCTCTGTCTCCTCCTCCGGCACCTATGCCGCTTCCCCACCTCTGCTACCTCCTCCAACCTGTACGCTCCTCCCTACCCCTGTCACCTCCTCCAACCTGTACACTCCCCCAATTCCTTTCGCCTCCTCCAACCTGTACATTCCTCCCTATTCCTGTCGCCTCCTCCAACCTGTACACTCCTCCAACCTGTACACTCCTCCCTGTCCCTGTCGCCTCCTCCAACCTGTACACTCCTCCCTGTCCCTGTCGCCTCCTCCAACCTGTACACTCCACCCTGTCCCTGTCGCCTCTTCCAACCTGTCCACTCCTCCCTATTGCCGTCACCTCCTCCAACCTGTACACTCCTCCCTATCCCTGTCACCTCCTCCAACCTGTACACTCCTCCCTGTCCCTGTCACCTCCTCCAACCTGTACACTCCTCCCTATCCCTGTCACCTCCTCCAACCTGTACACTCCTCCCTGTCCCTGTCGCCTCCTCCAACCTGTACACTCCTCCCTATCCCTGTCATTTCCTCCAACCTGTACACTCCTCCCTATCCCTGTCACCTCCTCCAACCTGTACACTCCTCCCTATTGCCGTCACCTCCTCCAACCTGTACACTCCTCCCTATCCCTGTCACCTCCTCCAACCTGTACACTCCTCCCTGTCCCTGTCACCTCCTCCAACCTGTACACTCCTCCCTATCCCTGTCACCTCCTCCAACCTGTACACTCCTCCCTGTCCCTGTCGCCTCCTCCAACCTGTACACTCCTCCCTATCCCTGTCATTTCCTCCAACCTGTACACTCCTCCCTATCCCTGTCACCTCCTCCAACCTGTACACTCCTCCCTATTGCCGTCACCTCCTCCAACCTGTACACTCCTCCCTATCCCTGTCACCTCCTCCAACCTGTACACTCCTCCCTGTCCCTGTCGCCTCCTCCAACCTCTACACTCCTCCCTGTCCCTGTCGCCTCCTCCAACCTGTACACTCCTCCCTGTCCCTGTCGCCTCCTCCAACCTGTACACTCCTCCCTGTCCCTGTCGCCTCCTCCAACCTGTACACTCCTCCCTGTCCCTGTCACCTCCTCCAACCTGTACACTCCTCCCTATCCCTGTCACCTCCTCCAACCTGTACACTCCCCCCATTCCTTTCGCCTCCTCCAACCTGTACACTCCTCCCTATTCCTGTCGCCTCCTCCAACCTGTACACTCCTCCCTGTCCCTGTCACCTCCTCCAACCTGTACACTCCTCCCTATCCCTGTCACCTCCTCCAACCTGTACACTCCTCCCTATCCCTGTCGCCTCCTCCAACCTGTACACTCCTCCCTATCCCTGTCGCCTCCTCCAACCTGTACACTCCTCCCTATCCCTGTCACCTCCTCCAACCTTTACACTCCCCCCATTCCTTTCGCCTCCTCCAGCCTGTACACTCCTCCCTATCCCTGTCACCTCCTCCAACCTTTACACTCCCCCCATTCCTTTCGCCTTCTCCAACCTGTACACTCCTCCCTATCCCTGTCACCTCCTCCAACCTGTACACTCCTCCCTATCCCTGTCACCTCCTCCAACCTGTACACTCCTCCCTATCCCTGTCACCTCCTCCAACCTGTACACTCCTCCCTATCCCTGTCACCTCCTCCAACCCGTACACTCCCCCCATTCCTTTCGCCTCCTCCAACCTCTACACTCCTTCCTATTTTTGTTGCCTCCTCTAACCTGTACACTCCTCTCTATCCCTGTCACCTCCTCCAACCCGTACACTCCTCTCTATCCCTGTCACCTCCTCCAACCCGTACACTCCCCCCATTCCTTTCGCCTCCTCCAACCTCTACACTCCTTCCTATTTTTGTTGCCTCCTCCAACCTGTACACTCCTCTCTATCCCTGTCACCTCCTCCAACCCGTACACTCCTCTCTATCCCTGTCACCTCCTCCAACCTGTACTCTCCTCCCTATCCCTGTCACCTCCTCCAACCTGTACACTCCTCCCTATTCCTGTCAGCTCCTCCAGTGCCTATCTGTCTGCTTGGAGATGCTGCCTGGGAATTTAGTTCCTTTTAGTCATTAGCTTCATATTTCCTCATGTGGCTGTCCCTGTTGGATATGCCCCCAGCAAATCACTTTGGTATGTTTTGCTATGTTTGAGCTGACTTGTATCAAAGGTGTTGCCATCTCCCTTATATCAGTTAATTCTAAACTGTGAAGCTTCCCTTGCCATCACACACAGGCTTTTAATTCAATCCTCTCTCGAGGTGTTGGGGTTATCCTGCACTGAATAACCGAGGGTGTGTGACTCCTGTCTGAGGACGTACCCGCTGCTGGGCCATACGCTCCTCGATGTACTGGTAGTTGGTATTCTCCAGCTCCTGGTCTAGGTGCCTATATCTGTCCATGGGCTTGTGCTGACCTTCCGTGCCTCCAAGCAGACCCTACAATAACACCAAGAATTGGTCAGTTCCTTGCCTTGCCCTGCTGCAGTGTCACACGTAAAGTGATGCTCGTTACAGTCCGAGAGCTCAGCGATTCATTCTAAAATAAATACCACAGGGTGTGCATTACCCGTCTCATTAGCAATTCTTCACACCAAACCAAGGTCAATGTCCAAGGAAAACCAGAGCTTTCCCTCATGGTTTTGATATTCTTAAAAAGCACATCCTCCTTATTCAAATAATCAGATTGAAAATCAGGGAGGAAGCCACTCTACCCACTGTGCTTGTGCCAGCTCATTGAAGGATTTATCCCACCCTCATATCGATTTCCCCAGTTCCCTTTTGAAAGTAACAGGGTGGCGGGAACTTCACAGTGACTCGCTGCACAAAAAAACATTTCTCTTCTCCCTCTGGAGCTTTTGCTAATTGTTTTAAATTGGTCTCCTCTGGTTAAAGCTGCCCTCCCAGCAGAAACAGCTTCTTTTCGTTCGCTCCATGAAATCCTTCACGGTTTTGGGCACCTCCATTAAATCTCAGAGCAGAATAATCCCAGTCTCATCCTCCGCCAAACAGTTTAACACAACATTCCCTCCCTGTGCTGTCACTGACACAGTTTCCAGTTATTTGCTGGTTGAATATTTTTAGTCAAAAGAAAAGGTTTTGTATTCCAGAGCTGGCCATGGTTCAGAGGGTGATTACTCAGTAGAATATCTGTGCTCACTAACTCTGTCAAACCCCAGGCTGTGTGGCAGACACTGGACTGGAAACTCCACTAGAATTCCCATTAGTCTCCGCTATCTAGATCCAGGACAAAATAACCAAGGCCGAGGCTAGGTCCAGGAGCCTGCGTCAGTGGTTCGAAACACCTTTATGGAGGTAAGGCTTAGACTTTAAAATCTGGATGTTTTTCTTAACTTTTGGTTTTCTTTTGTTTTTGCTTATTTCTTTTCAAAACTCTGATTCTGTAACCAAGGTGGTGCTGGAAAATGGTACCTTTGTACACTTTTCGCTGTACTCATCTATATTGCTACAGAATTAGATTTTATTTGTCATGCATTCCCCATGTCAATAAAATCTAATTGTAATTCTCCATGACGCACAAAGACAGTGAAAGGTTTGAGTGCACGCGGTATCTCAGTTCGCACAGTGACAGCAGAGTGTGCTGCCGAGCACGGACTGGGCAGAGAAAGTAAAATTCAAATAACCACTCACCTGTTGGTTTCTCCTTTCTCCAAATGCCACAGCAGAAGGACTTGTAATGTGATCTTTCATTTCCTGGTAATGTGAAGCAAAAGTGTGATACAAACTAACAAACTTCTATAGGTATGTGAGGAATAAGAGGATGACAGGGTAGCAATGGGACCAGTCAAAGACAGAAGTGGGAAGTTGTGTGTGGACCCTGTGGAGATTGGAGAGGTGCTAAATGATTACTTCTCATCTGTTTTCACTGAGGAACAGGAGAATATTGTAGAGGAGATGACTGAGTCACGGGCTGCTAGAATTGAAAGGATTGAGGTTAGTAAGGAGGAGGTGTTATCAATTCTAGAAGGCAAGAAGGTAGATAAATCCCCTGGGCTGGATGGGATTTTTCCGAGGATTGTCTGGGAAGCTAGGGAAGAGGTGGCAGAGCCTTTGGCCTTGATCTTTGAGTCATCATTGTCTACAGGTTTAGTACCAGAGGACTGGAGGATTGGCAATGTTGTGCTCTTGTTCAAGAAGGGCAGTAGAGATGACCCAGGTAATTATAGACCAGTGAGCCTTACGTCTGTTGTAGGAACAGTTCTGGAAAGGATTACAAGAGATAGGATATATAATCATCCAGCAAGCAACAATTTTATTGGAGATAGTCAGCATGGATTTGTCAAGGGCAGGTCATGTCTCACAAACCTCACTGAGTTTTTTGAGAAGGTGACCAAGCATGTGGATGAGGGTAGGGCAGTTGACGTGGTGTACATGGACTTCAGTAAAGCCTTCGATAAGGTTCCACATGGTAGGCTATTGGAGAAAATACAGAGGCACGGGATTGAGAGAGATTTAACAGTTTGGATTAGAAACTGGCTTTCTGTAAGAAGGCAACGAGTGGTGGTTGATGGAAAATATTCAGCCTGGAGTCCGGTTACTAGTGGTGTGCCTCAAGGATCTGTTTTAGGACCAGTGCTGTTTGTCATTTTTATAAATGACTTAGATGCAGGCATAGGTGGATGGGTTAGTAAGTTTACAGATGACACTAAAGACAGTGGAATAGTGGACAGTGTGGAAGAATGTTGCAGGTTGCAGGGAGACTTGGATAAACTGCAGAATTGGGCTGAAAGGTGGCAAATGGAGGTTAATGCGGATAAATGTGAGGTGGTTCACTTTGGGAAGAATAATAGGAAGGCAGAATATCGGGTCAATGGTAAGATTCTTGGTAGTGTGGATGTGCAGAGGGATCTTGGTGTCCATGTACATAGATCCCTGAAAGTTGCCACCCAGGTTGATAGTGCTGTTAAGAAGGCATACGATGTGTTAGGTTTTTTTGGTAGAGGGATTGAGTTCCAGAACCGTGATGTCATGCTGCAACTGTACAAAACGCTAGTGCAGCCTCACTTGGAATATTGTGTACAGTTCTGGTCGCCCCATTACCGGGAGGATGTGGAAGCATTGGAAAAGGTTCAGAGGAGATTTACCCGGATGTTGCCTGGTCTGGAGCACAGGCCCTATGAAGAAAGGCTGAGGGACTTGGGTCTGTTGTCATTGGAGAGAAGGAGGCTAAGAGGGGATTTAATAGAGACATACAAGATGATCAGAGGATTAGATAGGGTGGACAGTGACAGTCTTTTTCCGAGGATGATGACTTCAGCTTGTACAAGGGGGCATAGCTACAAATTGAGGGGCGATAGATTTAAGACAGATGTCAGAGGCAGGTTCTTTACTCAGAGAGTGGTAAGAGCGTGGAACGCCCTGCCTGCCAATGTAGTTAACTCAGCCACATTAGGGGCATTTAAACAGTCCTTGGATAAGCATATGGATAATGATGGGATAGTGAAGGGGGAGGGGCTTAGATTAGTTCACAGGCCGGCGCAACATCGAGGGCCGAAGGGCCTGTTCTGCGCTGTACTGTTCTATGTTCTATGTAAACACTGAGCAGCCCCAGCAGTAATTCTAATTCAAGGGTCTTGCAGTTTACAGAGCTGGCAATGAAGGTTAAAACCGTGGGTTCAATTCCTAATGGTTCATACATTGTAGAATGTATCCTGCTCCCAAATGTAATTCCTATTGGTTTTGACTGTGATCTTCAGCCACATTGGGCCTGATTTAGCCTGACAATATTCATCACCGAGAGCTGAAAGGGTGAGGAGAGGGGAGCTTGAGACAACAGGACTGTTCCCACATCAAGCTCCTGACTCACAGTAATGTTATTAACTCACTGCCTGAAAGGGCATTGGCAGCAGATTCAATGACAATGATCAAAGTCTAAGCAGATAAATACTGTGATGTGGGGTGTGTTCAGCTGTGCACATGTCGCTACCTTCACAGTTTGTCTCATTCTGACAACAAACGCTTTCCTCTCTTGCAGTTCTGTGGTCTCAATCTTGAACTTCCGAGGATTTGATTCCACAATGCGTTTGCAATAGTTAAGGAACAAGGAGGCAAAAGCTTGTTTCTCTTATCTTTAACTGCAATCAGGAAACCACGAGAAGGACAATTTGCTCTAAGACACAGAGTAAACTTTAAGAACCTATTGAAAAATGTAAATCCAACTAAATTACAACAAAATAGAAAGGGACAAGCTAAAACAAAGAATCTAAAATGGGATTGAAACTATTTTAATCACAATTTAATATAAATAAAACTTCACAGCAGTTACTGAAATCCTGAAGTCTGATCTTGCAGAATTCATTACACACCAGGTTTTAAAATCATTGGCAAAAAAACTCAAAGATGAGACACGGAGAATTTTGTTTTGCAATCTGAGATTTACCACGATCTGGAACACGCGGCCTGTAAAAGTGGTAGAAGCTGGTTCCATCAGTAACTTTGAAAAGGACTTGCACAGATTCTCAAGGACGGAGAATTTACAAAGTTCCAGGCAAAACAAAGAATGATTTTTCAAAAAGCCAGCACAGCACGATGGGTTGAAGAGCCTCCTGTACTCGTTCCATAAACCAACTCAGCAGAAAACGGGCCAAAACTTACATATGTTTCTGAGGAATGGGACACATCAGAGCAACATTGCAGAATGCTGCACTATGTGAAACAGGACCTCATTTTACGTTAGATACTTTTGGCTCTTCAGTGACACTTTAATCTCATAGCCGAACACACTATATAAAGTGTATTTGATATATACACACATATGAATAATTATAGATACATGCATACAAACCGTTCAGCATCTATTTAGCCTGGTGTGTTTGTTTTTTGACTGCTTCCCTGATGTTAATTTTTAGAGACTTGCTGCCTTTCTCCTGATCACCTCACAGCTTGCTGAGCCAGCTCCTGCTCCCAGTTTATTTATGTCACAAAATATTGACCCACATTGAGTATGGGAGTTAGGAAGTCATGTTACACCTGCACAGGACGTTGGTTTGGCTACTTTTGGAGTATTGTCTGCAATTCTGATCTCCCTCCTATAGGGAGGATGTTGTGAAACGTGAAAGGGTTCAGAAAAGATTTATAAGGGTGTTACCAGGTTGGAGGGAGTCCACAGCTGGAGGGCATAGGTTTAAGGTGAGAGAAGGAAGATATAAAAGGGACCTAAGGGGCAACATTTTCACACAGAAGGTGATGTGTGTATGGAACGAGCTGCCAGAGGAAGTGGTGGAGGCTGGTACAGTTACAACTTTTAAAAGGCATCTGGATGGGCACATGAATAGGAAGGGTTTAGAGGGATATGGGCCAAATGCTGGCAAACGGGATTAGATTTATATAGGATATCTGGTCAGTGTGGGGGCTGAGTTGGACTGAAGGGTCTGTACCATGCTGTATATCTCTATGACTCTGGATATCTCCATATATCTCCTCAAACTCAAGGGGCAACCGCTGCCTTACTGCGTGTGGTGAACATGGCATTGAGGGGGGTGGTGGTGGGGGTTAGGTTTCCCGCTAAGCTTGCCCAGATTAAAAAAAAAGCAAGGTGGCCCTGATAAACTAGATCCTTGGCCCATCAGCATTACTTCCAGTTTTAGCCAGGGGTCAGGCTCAACTGTGATGCCTACAGTTGTTGAGTTGCATGCTGAGCTCCCTGCACACCTGACAGGTAAGCGGCACCCAGGGAACTGTTACCCAGTTAGGGATAGCATGATCTGGAAAAGAGGGCAAAAGACTGCTTTAATCAATATTTTTCTAATCAACCTGCTTAAGATGTTGATACTCCCCACAAGTGGAGCAGGTGGGACTTGAGCCCAGACCTCCAAGCTCAAAGGTAGGGATGCTACCACTGTGCCTGAATTGCCCTTAAGACAGACAGTTTTAAAATGCATGGCACCATAAGAGGGGTTGGGGAGTGAGAGGGAAAGAGGGGCAAAGGGGGGCAGGGAGGTGTTGTGGGAGGGTTGCAGGGCTCCTGCTACTGGAGGATATCGATCGTCTCGTCCAGGTCCTCCAGATCCCACTCGATACTGCGCAGACTGTTACGGAGCTCATTAGTCGTCCAGTCATATTCTTCCTTGCTGACAGCCTGTTTATCCTGCAGTAATTCCCACCATCGCTGGTACAGTCCCCGTGCTGTGTTCACTGCCTTCTGAACCTCTCTGTAATCAAAGGAAGACATCTCAGGATCAGCTCATCTTGGGGGTTGGGGTGGGGGGGGGGGAACGGGGGCTTTCACCAGCACCTTATGGTTCCCGTTGAAAGCGTATTCACCGTTGTACTGCTGGTTTGCACACAGCAAGGTCCCCCAAGCTGCAGTGTGACCATCTCCCAGTTTCCTGCTCCTCAGTTGCCATTTGAGGGTTGAATGAGCAATACACCTGCTTTCCTTCAAAAGCGCCAGGGATCTTTTACATCTGCCTGCGCAGCCAGGCAGGGTCTCAGTTTAAAAACAGAACCCTAACTGCTCACCCCAGCAACGGGGAATCCCTTCAGGCCTGACACTGGAATCAGATACACAGACAGCCCAGGCTCAGGACAGAGCTCTCGAGCCCACACCACAAGGACCCAGGGAGCAACAGTACAGTGGGGAGCTCATTCCACACTCTTTACCCACCAACACCCTGAGCTGCCACCACAAGACCCCCTCCAGCCTAACCCCACCTTCTGCTTCATTACACCCAGACACCAGCTCCACTACCTGCTTCTCCCATCACCCCCCTTTCCCCATCCACTACCTGATTCTCCCTCTCCCTCTGTCCCTGCACACACAGCACCCAGAGCGGGCAGGGGCATGGGGTTCCGGGTAAGTGAACCAGGAGCAGCCCAAGCCTGGTAACGCTGCACATTGTGAAACATCTGCTAAAACCAGCCATAAATCCTTTCCCACTATTCATTCCCCACCCCGGCCCCCAAGGGGTTAAGTGGCCTCGGTCAGTGACCCTCTCACAGCTCCCCCACCAACCCCCACATGTGGCTGGGAGGCAGGAGAATACGTGGTTTCTGTGAAGTTTTGTCCCATTTCGAATGGTTCAAAGAACGATCCTTCCCGATATACCATCAAATCATAATATTGCACAGATAAAGCCACACTCCACCCAGGGCACTGGGCAACGGGAGCACTCGACTGAGATATTTAACATCCGGAAGGCATTGTTTATTTACTCTATCAATCTGTCTCCAACTCTCACTAAACAAATTAAAACGATTGGCAAAAGAACCAGCGGTGATGTAAGGACGACAGAGCAGTCAGAATTTACAACACTGCCTGATAGGATATAGGCTGCTCAACAGAAGCAGGATCAGGATTGTCTTTTCCAAGGAGCCTGTGCAGACTCCAATGGGCCGAACGGCCTCCCTCTGTGCTATAATATCCTATGGCTGTATAACAGAACACATTCTGTAGCCTGGAAAGCGTTTTGGGACCAAGGGGACGTGGATAGCAATAGAAACAGAAACACAACTCTATTCTGCTCCACCTCTTGGGGCTTTCCCGAGACCGACCCATAGGCAAATTCTTGTCCCCTCACAAGCCGAGGCTTGTCTCGGATGTGGGGAGTTTTTGTTTCAAGTCTGTACGTGATCCCCACCCAGGGCGGGGGTCTTCTTCGCTCCCATCTGAACCTGGCAAAAAGCCCTGAGCCCAGTGAGGGAGAGAGGGGAGAGAGGGGAGGGGGCGCCAGCTCCCGGGGAATGGGAGTCAATAGGGTCAGAAAGTTTCTGCAAAACTCAGTAGGAAAGAGAGCGCTGGTCACTGCCCCCCACCCCGGGCCCTGAGAAACACGAGCTCCCAATGAGACAGGGCTACTCACCCTCTCACCAATACAAACGGATCCTCCAGTGTCATCCCTGTCCCTGCTCAGCGCCAGCTCCCAAACGGAGAGAGAGGACCAGCCCCAACAGCACCCGGGCTACTCTCCCTCATCACATGATGAGGAACTCGACTTCAGCACAAAACAAGATCAGCTGCTCCAAAGAAAAGCAACTCCTCGGTAAGGAACAGCTCCTGCGTGCGGTGCTGGTGGGTCGCTGCTGAGTTTTGTGACTGCTTTGAGGCAGTAACAGAGTTACATTGCAGCTGTAGCGACTGATGAAGGAGGTAAACTGTCCCAGGAATAGAAACATAGGTACAAACTGCAACAAAGAATCAGAAACAAACACACTGCAGCCGAAACATTAACTCTGCCTTCTCTCTACACAGATGCTGTCAGACCTGCTGAGCTTCTCCAGCAATTTCTGACTTCCAGAGTTCTTCGGTATTTTGTTGAATGCTGGAGCGACTCAGCAGGTCTATGAAGAGAGACACAATTAACGTTTCGAAGCTCCTTCTTCAGAACTGATAGCAGCTAGGAACGGTAATATTTAATCTGATGTTGGGGAGGAGAGAAGAAACAGGAATATTTTGCTGCCCTCTATACAGGACCCTGGTGAGACCACATCTGGAGTACTGTGCACAAATGTGTTCTACTCATTTAAGAATGTAAAACGATTAGAAGTAGTTTAGAGAGAGAGCCACTGTGTTCGAAACAGTAACTCTGCTTTCTCACGACAGATGTTGCCGGACCTGCTGAGTTTCTCCAACAATTTGTGTTTATTTCAGAATAGGTTGATGGGATTGTTTCCAGGGAAATTCCTCTTCTGAAGGAAGGTTTGTTTGAGTATCAGATTGAAATATTTCAGTCCTTGAGGCTAGCCACCGAAAGGATGTCACCTCCCAGGAAGAAAGGGGATTTGGTTTAAAAATAAGAAACTATTCCATTCAAGAAGGAGATTAGGAGAATTATTTTCAGAGGATCATGACTCTTTGCAACTTATTCCACAGGAAGTGGTGGAGACAGAGCTAATGAATATTTTTAGTGGCAGGAGTAGATGACTAGGAGGAGTGGGTAGTCAAAAGTTAAGGATTTATTGAGGGTAGATAGGGCAGTGGAGTTCCGGCCAAGGTCAGAGAAGCTATGATCTTATTGAATGCCCTGCTCCAATTCCTAACACATACGTTCATATATAATGTTCTGGCCAATATTTATCTCTGAACCAACTGGGTACCTGATCATTATCTCATGTTTGTGGGAGATCTCCTACACCACAACAGTAACTACTGTTAAAGAATCTCATTGGTTGGAAAGCACTTGGAGATGATCTGAGCTTAGGAAAGATACTATAGAAGTACAAGCTGTTTCATCCAAATGAGAAGTGGAGATGAACTTTAAAGGATTTGTATTGAATTGGAGAGCTTGGCCCAACTGAGCAGCTCCTCCTCTTATACTATAAGCTGTTTCCTCAGTGATTGCAGGGATTTTTCTCTTCAGTATTTGACCATCAAATCCACATATCATGATATCTAAAGGGTTTCCTGCCATCAATCCTAAGGATACCAGCAGTCTTACTTTCTCCATTTATTTGGTCAGACCACTTTGAGAATACTGCATTCTGTTCTGATCTCCCTGTTAAACAAAGGATGATGTTAAACTTCCAAAGGCTGCATAAAAGATTTACAAGGATGTTGCTGGGCCTGGAGGGTTTGAGCTATAGGGAGAGGCTGAATAGACTGGGGCTATTTTCCCTGGAGCATTGGAGGCTGAGGGGAGTGACCTTACAGATGTTTATAAAATCATGAGGGGCGTAGATAGGGTGAATAGTCAAGGTCTTTTCCCCAGGGTAGGGGAGTCCAAAACTAGAGGGGCATAGGTTTAAGGTGAGAGAGGAAAGATTTAAAAGGGACCTAAAGAGCAACTTTTTCATGGAGAGGGTGGTGCGTGAATGGAAAGAGATGCAGGAGGTAGTGGCATTTTAAAGGCATCTGGATGGGTACATGTGTGGGAAAGGTTTAGAGGGAATTGGGCCAAATGCTGGAAAATGGGACTAGATTAATTTAGGATATCTGGTCGGCATGGAAGAGTTGGACTGCAGGGTCTGTTTCCATCCTGTGTGTCTTAAGTAATAATATCAGAGATAATGGGAACCACAGATGCTGGAAAATCCAAGATATCAAAGTGCGAAGCTGGATGAACACAGCAGGCCAAGCAGCATCTCAGAAGCACAAAAGCTGACGTTTCAGGCCTAAACCCTTCATCATCCTCTCTGATGAAGGGTCTAGGCCCGAACCATCAGCTTTTGTGCTCCTGAGATGCTGCTTGGCCTGCTGTGTTCATCCAGCTTCACACTTTGTTATCTTAAGTAATAATATAACCGTTCACTATCTCCGACATTAACAATTTGGCCAACTTGCTGATCTTAATATATGGAACCACAGGAGATGAGTGAGATACTGAATGAGTATAATGCGTCAGAATTTACTATGGAGAAGGATAGAAAATCCAGAGAACTTGGGTAAATAGTGATATCTTAAAAAGTGTCCATATTACAGAGGAGGAGGTGTGGACATCTTAAAATGCACAAACGTGGATAAATCCCCAAGACCTTGAGCTTTGTGGGAAGCTAGGGAAATGATTGCTGGGCCCCCTTGCTGAGATATTTGTATCAGCGATAGCCACAGCTGAGTTGCCAGAAGAGTAGCAGGTGACCAATGTGGTGCCATTATTTAAGGAAGGTGGTAAGAATAAACCAGGGAACTACAGACTGGTGAGCCTGACGTCAGTGGTGGGCAAGTTGTTGGAAGAGATTTTGTGGGACAGGATTTACATATTTTTGGAAAGGCAAGGACTGATCAGGGATAGTCAACGTGGCTTTGTGCGTGAGAAATCGTGTCTCACTGACTTGGGTTTTTTCAAGAAGTGGTGAAGAGGATTGATGAAGGCATGGTGGCGGACTGGTCCATATGGACTTCAGTAAGGTGTTTGACAAGGTTCCGCATGGTTGAGTGGATAACAAGGTTAGATCACATGGAATACAGACAGGACCAGCCATTTGGATACAAAATTGGCTCGAAGGTTGGAGACAGAGGGTGGTGGTGGAGGGTTGCTTTTCAGACTGGGGGCCTGTGACTAGCAAGTGCCATAAGGATATGTGCTGGGTCCACTGCTTTTCATCATCTATGCAAATGATTTGGACGTGGAGGTATGGTTAGTAAGTTTGCAGAAATTGGACGTGTAGCGGACGGAGAAGGAGGTTTCCTCAGAGTACAATGGGACCTCAATCAGATGGGCCAATGGCCAAGGAGTGGTAGATGGAGTTCAATTAGATAAATGCAAGGTGCTGCATTTTGGAAAGGCAAATCAGGACTTCGACACTTCATGGTCAGTTCCTGGGGAGTGTTGCTGAACAAGGAGACCTCTGCAGGTTCAGAGTTTCTTGACAGTGGAGTCACAGGTAGACAGGGTGGTGAAGAGGGGTTTGATATGCTTGCATTTATTGTTCCGTGCATCAGGTATAGGAGCTAGGACGTCATTATGCGGCTGTTCAGGACATTGGTAAGACCATTTTTGGAATACTGTGTTCAGTTCTGGTCTCCTTGCCATAGGAAGGATGTTGAAACTAGAAAGGGTTCAGAAAAGATTTACAAGGATGTTGCCAGCGCTGGGGGCTTTGAGGTATAGGGAGAGGCTGGATAGACTGGAGCTATTTTCCCTGGAGCATTGAAGGCTGAGGGGTGCCCTTTAGAAATTGATAAAATCACGAGAGGCATGGATAAGAAGAATAGTCAAGGTCTTTTCCCTGGGGTGGGGGAGTCCAAAAACTAGAGAGCATAGGTTTAAGGTGAGGGGGGGGAAGAAAAGATATAAAAGGGACCTAAGGGGCAATTCTTTCACAGATGGTGGTGCGTGTACGGAATGAGTCTTCAGAGGAAGTGGTGGTGGCTGGTATTTTATAAATTTTAAAAGGGCATCTGGATGGGTGTGTGAGCAGGAAGAGTTTGGAGGGATACGAGTTAAATACTGGCAAATGGGACTTGATTAACTTAGGATATCTGGTCAGCATGAATGAGTTGGACTGAACAGTCTGTTTCCATGCTGTACATCTTTATGACCGTAATTAATAACATGATTGTTTACTATCTCAGACATTAACACTTTTCCATTGATGACCATGCCTTCAGCTTCCTATTCCTTAAGCTCTCTTGTTCCCAAACTGCTGCTTCCTCTCAGAACAAGTTCAGAAGAGGCAGTAGTCATATCGTATCATTGGACTAATAATCTGCTGGCACAGGCTAATGCTCTGGGGATTTTTTCCTTATCAACCTGTTCAGAGATGGTGAGACAGCCCTACAGCAAGTGGGACCTGAATCCAGGCATCCTTGCTCAAAGGTAATGCTCTGGCACAAGGGTTCAAACTGAATCCAACAGCTGGAGGAATTTAAATTTAATTAACACATCTGGAATTGAAAATGAGTCCAACTGAAATGATCACCAATTGTCATTTAAATAAAAACATCTGGTTCACCAACTTCCTTTGGGAGGGAAGTCTGCCAATCCTATCTAGTCTGACCTAAATGTGACTCCAAACGGCAATGTGGTTAATTTTTAACTGCTCCAAAAGTGGCTGAGCAAGTCATTCAAGGGCAATTAGGGATGGGCAACAAATGCTGACCTTGCTGGTGATTCCCACATCGCGTGAAATAACAAAAAAATGCTTTTGGTCATCTATGCGGTTTCGATGGATTTTTGATAGCATTACTGTGAAAAGTCTTGGATAATTTCCTGTCTAAACACACATCATTACCTTTACTTAGAACCTCCTTTTGTGTTAAATAGAATTCTGGAATTTTTATGATGTTTTGGGATGGAATGCAGCAATACTGTCCGTTTGCAAATGGCCAAATGACTTAGGATAAACTGCCTTTTTTATAATTTAGGTTGAAGGATTTTTCCAGAACTTCCCAGTCCTGTCCACTTCTCTATGAAAACTGAATGATTAGGTTTTATCCTGGAATCACTATATTTATTCAAAGTTTTGGCAAAGATCTGTAGCTGGGGTTGTGGGTGGGGTTGTTGACTTGCTCACTGAGCTGGCTTGTTCTCGTTAAGACGTTTAGTCACCATGCTAGCTGACATTATCAGTAGATGTCCGATGAAGCGATGTTATTCTTCTCGGCTTGGAATTTATACTGTCCGGTCCATTAGGGTGAGTACTGTCATTTCTGGTTTTTATCTGTATGGGTTAGTATATGGTGTCCAATTCTATATGTTTGATGATTACAACAGGAGGACACAGCACACCCTAACACACTGGCCACACTGCCCTACATCAAGAACGTATCGGAACTGACAGCAAGACTCCTAGGAATCATGAAGACCCACAAACCCATAGCCATTCTATGACAAGGATTAAAGACCCCATTCCCACAATGTGGTTCACAAAATACCATGCAACAACTTCCATAAACATTACATCGGACAGACAGGAAGGAAACTAGCCATCAGAATACATGAACCTCAGTTAGCAGCAAAACAGCACGACAAACTCTCCTTTAATATCCGTACACTCAGACAATGAAGGCTATCTGCTTAATTGGGACAAGGTAACCATAGTAGCCCAAGCCAAACATAGGCATGCATGAGAATTCCTAGGGCAAACCCGTACAGATCAAAGATGAAAATTACACTATTTATCATAACGGACTGGACAGTATCAATTCCAAGCAGAGTAGAATAACATCACTTTGTCGCAGGCTCCATTGATGGTGTCCATAAGACATAGGAGTGGAAGTAAGGCCATTCGGCCCATTGAGTCCACTCCACTTAGTCATGGCTGATGGGCATTTCAACTCCACTTCCCTGCACTCTCCCCGTAGCCCTTAATTCCTTGTGAGATCAAGAATTTATCAATCTCTGTCTTGAAGACATTTAACATCCCAGCCTCCACTGCACTCCGTGGCAATGAATTCCACAGGCCCACCACTCTCTGGCTGAAGAAATGTCTCCTCGTTTCCGTTTTAAATTTATCCCCTCTAATTCTAAGGCTGTGCCCACGGGCCCTCGTCTCCCCACCTAACAGAGACAACTTCCCAGCGTCCACCCTTTCTAAGCTATGCATTATCTTGTAAGTTTCTATTAGATCTCCCCTCAACCTTCTATACGCTAATGAATACAATCCCAGGATCCTCAGCCGTTCATCATACATTAAACCTACCATTCCAGGGATCATCCGTGTGAATCTCCACTGGACACACCCCAGCGCCAGTATGTCCTTCCTGAGGTGTGGGGCCCAAAATTGGATACAGTATTCTACATGGGGCCTAACTAGAGCTTTATAAAGCCTCAGAAGCACATCGCTGCTTTTACCTGGCATGGTGATGAAACGTCTGAATAAGAACAAGCCACCTCAGTGAGCAAGTCAATAATCACACTTTTTTTTAAACTTGAAATATAGATTGGAAAATAAAATTTTGGAATGCTTTGTTTTAGCGAGTAAAACAACTTTGTTTTACAGCTCAGTAAAAATGGGACTTTGTGGTGTTCTCTCATTGACTTTTGGAAGGAGCTGGAGCTGTTATTTTTGAGTGACTAGCTGGCTCCTGGTGCCTTTGGCTTGGGGGGGAAAAAGGAACTGGCCAGCAACAGCTTTTGGATGGATTATGAGTGGCAAGTTTTGCCCCAGAACTGAGAGTAAAGGACGACTGGCACTCTGAGTCATACAGCACAGAAACAGACCCTTGGTCCATCTAGTCCATGCCAATCTAATCTATTCCCACCTACCTGCACTCAGCTCATACCCCTCCAAACATTTCTTCTTCATGTACTTATCTAAATGTCTTATAAACATTGTAACTGTACCCACATCCAGCACCTCCTCTGGCAGTTCATTTCACACATGAACTACTCAGACCTCCAAAATCCTATAAGCCAAGCCAGATCTCCTGCTGTATTCCTAAATGAGGGAAAGAAAACCAAAAGACTAAAGAAGGGGAAATAAAAACCTGAACTCTCTCAAGACCTGGGTCCGACCAACCATCCACCAAACTGAGAATTGCTGGGTCAATAACATAACAGTATTGCCAAAAATAAACTGAGAATTAAGGTCCTCATAAAGATCTGTAGCTTGGGTTATCGGTGAGGCTGTTGACTTGCTTGTTGAGCTGGCTGGTTATAGTTCAGACGTTTCATCACCACACTAGGTAACATCATTAGACCGGCCTCTTCGCAAATAGGACAGATAAGACAAATGAGTCAAGAAGGCAGAGAACTCTCTGAAGGGTCTAGACCCGAAATGTCAGCTTTTGTGCTCCTGAGATGTTGCTTGGCCTACTGTGTTCATCCAGCTCCACACTGGTCGATGTGTTCTTTTATTTAAAACTGTGGATTTAATTCTCATTTTCAATGGAATTTTCAGCAGACTTATCCTGATTTTCAATTGTATTTTCTCAGACAATAACTGAAATCCTGTGCTGTTAAATTTTAGACCCTGGGAGGTTTTAGCTGTCAGTTGACCTAACCCTTCCTTCTTCAGGCACAGCTCAAAGGTCTCTTCATGGACAGACAATCCACACAGACACATCCTGAGGTAAAATACAGCTGTGGCCATTGAGGAAGGGTTTGTGACACCACCTTCACTCTTAAAGATCAGTTAACAGTTTGGAAGGACATCTATTTTACTGCCAATTCACAGCATCCCACCGATTGTCAAATCCGAGGGCATCCCAAGTTAAATTCTGTTACGGTCCTATTCTGTATTCCTGTTCCTGGCAAGTCAGCCCAGTGGCATGTTTGACTCCTGCCTGGTCACTCAAACCTTGCTTTGCCACTGAGGAAAAAGTGTTTTAAACCTTTATCTGAAGCAGTGCGTTTAAAAATTACAGGAGGTGGTGGTGATATTGCGTGTGTTTTAACGCCGCCCCTCTCAATCCTTCCATCGGTGGGAATCTTTTTTCAAACATCCTCAGTGTTGGGTGTCATAGCTGGCCCGGGATTCCCCACTTAAATCCCAACATCCTGATAATGCGGAAGACAGTTTCAGTTCAGTTAACTGGGCGTGACTTTCTCTCTCGATACGACGGTGAGGACAGAGAAGCCGGGAGTTTCCAACAAGTTGCCAAATATGGACCCGGAAACTGACAATTTCTCATTTCACGCCTCTTCGGCCCCCCCCCAAACCCCCTGAAAATGACGAGGCACCATCCGGCGGGACCATATATGGACCGAGGGCGGATTTAAAAGGGGGGGGGGGCGAGGGAGAGGGGTGTAAAGTGATGTGGGGGAGTTGGTTGGCGCTCTGCCCGGTGTGTGGGGTGGGGGAAGAGGAAGAGGAAGGAGTAGGACTGATGTTAGAGGCGGAGCGGTGTCTGAGTGATGCTTTATAAAACTCCCCAGGAGCAGAGAGCGCGGACTGTAGCAGCTGCACCGAGCCGAGACGGAGCCTTACAGCTCGGATTTGGAAGCAGCTTTCTCTGCCTCCACGCCACCCCCCAACCCCCCCAAACCACACATCACCCACCGCCCCTCCCCCCCAAGCACCACGATGGACCTGAAGGTGGAAGCCCAGCGGGTGATGGCCGTGGCCCTGGGTAAGATGTACAACTCCCGGCTCCAGAGGGGAGGCGTCCGGCTGCACAGGAGCCTCCTACTGTCGCTGGTGCTGCGCAGCGCCCGGGACATCTACCTCAACGTGCGGGCCGAGCAGCAGCAGCAGGCCGGGGTCATGGAGGTGGAACTCCGGCCTGAAGAGGGGCAGAGAGGAGCCCGCCCGGGAGCGAGTCCCGCAGTAGCGGCGCCGGAGGAGAGCGCCCGGGGCCGGCCTCGGGAATGTATCCATTGCGGCGGAGACAGTGTATCGGGTCCCGGAAGCGGCGGGCTCTCGGTGGGCCCGCCTCCGTGCCCCGGGCAGCGGCCTTTGGGGATAGTAAGGAGCGCGGGGCAGGAGGCGGACAGGAGCCGAAAGCGGAGGAAAGCCTGGGAGGAGGAGGAGGACAGGGATTCCGGGTGCCTGCCTGTGAAGAGAGCCCGTCTGGAGAACGGCGAGTGCCGGAGGCCGGCGGAAACCTCCAGCGTCCCCGGCCTGGTGGTCGGCGCGCTCGGCTCCGGCTTCAGCAACATCCTCGGTAACTGCCCCGGGGAGCAGCCGGTGTCCCCGGGCCATATCCGCAGGAACAGAGCGCTGAGTGAGTTAAACAGCTGGCCCCGGGCCATCGTGGCGTATTGAAGCGGCGAGGATCTCCATATTGCAGGAGACACGCTTTGGAAACGGACCGAGAAATGGATTTTCGGGGGTGGGGTGGGGGGTTTGGATCGCTCCCTTCCCACCCGTTGGATCCGGCATGGAGAGGCTGGTTTGCTGAGAGAGAGAGAGCGGGACCCTGGGCCGAAGCCAGAGAGGCACCCCCAGGCTGCCGAGCTTCCTGAAGCCGGAGCCAAGCCCCGGGCAGTGACGAGGCGATTAACATCATTAGTTTCACAACAGGATCTCAAGTTTCCTGCTTCAGCTTACAGATTGGAACTGAAACTCAGCCAGGAACTGAGCGCAATCCCCCCGGCAGTTTTCACCCACACCGGGAGGAATTGCACACCAACAGACTGTGTGCACTTTTTATTTCGGTAAATCAAAGCTATTGTCTTGTTTCAGAAATAAGTTTTATATGGAACCTAATGTATTTATAATTTTTTTGAACTTTTTAAATAAAACAATAAAAAGAAACTAATTCTGATTGGTTCTCCTTGTGATGGATCTGAGTAAAGTTTATAATTAATGTACATTTACAATCTTTCTGGGCTAAGCGCCTTATTTGTGTGTGAGTCGTTCACTGGGTTGGAGATTGGGAAAGGCTTCAATCACTGAATTGCTGCGTTTAGGTTAGGGCAACATGCCTGAATATCCGCTTTGCCCAAACCATATTTTCGAAACCGGAATCTCTCCCATTTTCTCCAGCTGGCTTTTATGAAGGGGTTATAATGGCATTACAACTCTGCAGGTTAGTATTCGACCTGACCATGAATATTGCTCCCTTGATCTTCAGAACCTGACTGGGACTCGAACACGTAACTCCCTGCTCAGGAGCAGGGTAGCTCCCTCTGCACCACATGACCTCACCCGTAGCACCTTAAGGCCTCTGAAGGGGTGATTTTTTTTTTCCCCCTGAAGTGTGCTGTTCTAGAATGTGGCACTCGATGTGCATGCAAAAACCTCCCACGATCAGCCATAACCGGATAGTCTGTGTTAAATGATTTTTGAGGGATAACTATGGGTCAGGGCCCTGCTTTATAACTAGTATTCAGGAATGTGTGTGGGTGGGGCGAAATGGTGTATCTGCATGTTATTTGCAAGGCTGTACCTCTGACAGTGCAGCACTCCCACAGTACTTGTATAATGTAGCATCCTTCCAGAGAGCAGAACACTGGACTCTGATGTGAGGAGGTGGTTGAGAGGCTTGAAGGATATTCCTGTGAAAACCACTTCAGGATTGGAAGGAAAACCTCCATGGGTCAGTGAAGCTGATGGATTCTTCATGAGTCATTATTCTCTGTGGTTGGTGATTCTATTGTAAGTCAGCTGCTATTAAACATCTCTGTCACCTACTCCAATATGAAGAAGGAAAGGCAGATATTGATGTGGGCGCAAAGACCATAGATAGCATTGCCTGACACCAGAACTAATCTCATTATCACAGATAACAAAGTGTAGAGCTGGATGAACACCGCAGGCCAGGCAGCATCAGCGGAGCTGGAAGGCTGACGTTCCTCCCTCCCTGCTCCTCAGATGCTGCTTGGCCTGCTGTGTTCATCCGGTTCTACACCTCGTAACCTCATTATCTGATCTAATGAGGTTACGAGGTGTAGAACCGGATGAACACAGCAGGCCAAGCAGCATCTGAGCCATAACATCCAGTGAGGATTCAGAAGTTCACTGATCTTTATAAATCTCAATTCAGATAAATTGTACAAGACAGTAATTTGTCTAATTTTAGCAAACTTCAATTTTTTTTAGCAATGACTTTTCAAAGAAAATTCACTGGTAGTTTAGTTCATTTAAAAGCCAAATGTTTTTGGGAATATTGGAAAATCTGAAGTTAAAAGCAGAAAATGCCGGAGAAACTCAGCAGGTCTGGCAGCATCTGTAGATAGAGAGAAAGAAAATGTTAACATTTCAATTCTGGTTATGGTTCCTCTTTAGAATAATGTTTGTATTTCAATTTTCTTTTTCCAAAGCCTGATACAGTCAGTGACAGGTAGCCTGGGATAATAGTCTGTCTCTTTGTTTAAACTGTAATCTCTGAACAGTTCTTTGCCTGATGAGAGACCTAGCCACTTAGATTTTGTCTCTAGCCCCAGCACAGGAATACTGGAGCGGTGTGAATTATGAAGTCAACATTCAATGTTATTTCACATGCCCTCCACCTTCTGCTCCTATTCTTTTTGGGTTTTGAAAGCACTAACCAAATATTTTATGATTTCTCATTCACTCCTGTTTAATGTCTACGATTTTAACAGCTGGAAACAGGCGAGGAGCCCTGATGCCTCTCGGGTGTATAAGTAGGTTAGACAGTAGTTTTGAAAAGAGAATTGGATATCTACAGGAAAATGAGTTAACGTTTGAGTTGTGAGGGAAAGGGGACCAATTGGGCCTTTCAAAGGGCTATTTAAAAAGAGAGGATGTCGCTGAATAAGACTGTTGAGTTAAGTTAATTATCCCTGCTTTCTGGTGCCTGTTCAGTTTCTCTGCGTTGACTTTGGGCCAATATTGAATCCAGAAGCAGAATCCATCAGCTGACAAGAAGCTGGTGTGTAAGAAATGGAGTTGGTACGTTGGGGTAAATGGGTCTTGCATGTTAAACCTGACTCTCAAATTGTCAATGTCAAAATACTTACATTTGCTTCAGACTGGCCTCATCAACAATATTGTAGTTATTTTAACTTGAGGTTTTTAAGTTAAAATAACATTGATATTGTTTATATGAGACATGTTGATATGGGTATGAGAGGAAGTAGAGCTCTGAACATTTTCTACTGACCCCATTTCCAGGATTGAAAATCATTGCAGCTTCTTGGTGAGAACCAAGATTGGGGATTGGAGAGGCTGGAGAAGTGAAACAGCCAGGAGAATTGGTCATGTGGCAGCCATTGCTCCCTCAGATTCCCAACCCCAACATTTCATCTCATAAGCTCAGACAGGATCCCAACTCCCTCTTTTCTCCCTGCTCCTCATTCCCAAGCCCCAGCCCTTTGGGATCACCTGGGAGAAATAGGCTTCTCATTGGGAACTGAAGCTGTATCCACCTGCTGAATGGGAGAAGATGGAATGACATCAGGGTGTATTTTGCTGATGTGTGAATGTTGATGATGGTGTAGGGAGTTTCTGAGAGAGGAGACAGAGTATGAGTCTCAGACTATTTGTTATTTTGCTTAATTGTTGCAGTTTCCAGCATTTTGGAGTTGCTCCAGCACGCAACAGTTTGGCTGGGGTGGTGTGACAATAATTTGTACATGATCCCATCACTGCACAGGCAATTTGGCCCAACAGATCCCCGCTGGTGTTTGTGTTGCAAATCTGCCTTAACTCTCACTCTAACTATGTATTCTTCCATTCCTGTTATTCATTCATCAACACTAAACCTCTCCATCTCAATGATGACAATTGTGGGCTCAGCTTGCCCATGTCAAATTTCAACCTGATAACAACCAGTGGATTTCACTGGCATATTTAATGTGGGTGAAATGCTTTGTGTCAGCTGTGGGCATTCAAGCAGAGAGAATGAGAATAAAAACTGTTGTGTCCTTGATACTGATGAGGAGGGCAGCAAACAGTTAAACATTGAAAATTGGTAAGTTGCAGGAAATGAGGAAATCAGCTGAAACAATGTGGCCTCAGTCACTTGTGCTTAATAGGATCTGGTAAAAATAACCTCTGGAGGGCAAAGGTCAGGCTCAGATATTCACCCATTTGAGGTAGCTTCCAGTGTATAGTGAGGCAGGTGAGACTGCGTTGGTGCTGGCTGGGCTGTATTGGTGAGGGTTAGAGCATAATTGTGAAGGGTGGGGGTGGTCACGGGGGTTATGCTGTAATGTTGATACTTTGACTGTCAATAGGTTAATGGTGAGGATTAGCATGTAATGTATTACAATCCCAACCAGGCTGCCAAATGAATGTTAGGTTGCGGTTATGGGCCAGGAACACTTATTTTTAAGTTGACAAGTGCAAAATCCTGGGAACTTACTGAGACGACAAAAGACACAAGAATCCACTGGTTTAAAAAAATACCAATAAATGTTACTATACAGTGTTAGAACAATAATACAAGCTACAACACATGGACAGCTAATTTCTGACACCCTGAAGGCATGTAACTCATACTGGAATAGACTAATTGAACAGTCCACAGTGTACATCAAACTGCAGTGTAATCAGGGCTGAGGCTGCATATTTCTCAGCATTTCCCCAAAATGTCAACACCATGGTAGTTCATCAAATCTTTTTAAACATCACAAGGAATTATGGTTCTTCAATTTTGTTAATCCAGCTTTGAAACTCCCTAATGAAGGTCGCATGGTCCAAGTACTGCCTGAATAGCTGGTCCTGTTTGGTCACTTTCCTTTCCTGACCCTGTGCTCCTAAGGCCTCTGAAACCCTACTCCAATACTCATTCACAAACATAACACCAGCTCTTCACCTGACAGCTCACTTCACCTAGTCAGTCCTGTCCGTGGGATTTTCAGCTGTTTGGGAGCTTAAATATAGCTTGTGGACTTTACAACTGCCACTGTTCATGGTCGTTGTGTAATGGGTTCATCGCTAAGAGTTACTCAGTGGAGAAATGCCATGTTGTTTCACTGTTGACTGTTAAATTTCCGGTATTGCTCTAACAGAGTTCACAGAGGTCAGTCATTGGCTGGTGGACTTTCAGCACATCAGTCTGGGCACTGTGCCAAGCAGGTCTCAAGGAGAGGGTAAAAATCAAGCCTGACCTTTATTCACTCGCTGGGTACACAGCGCTGAAACCTCTTGTACAGAACTCTTTGCATTTGATTGTCCACTTGCTAATCCTTCTATTGTTCTTAACAATTCTGTGTCGCTGCAGTAGAGAGGGAGTTGTGTATGGATGGGGCACGTTTTGCAGGGAGCCTTAGTCAGTGATACCAGTTCGCATAAATCTCTGGAGAAGTGGGGAGGCTCTCAAAGTAGAATAGCCAAAGACATTCACTTCCCTGATGCTCACATACACCACCTGCTTATCAGAAGGTCCCCTGTGTCTGTGAAAACAGAACCAAAATAACTTGGTGGGTTTGACAGAGGATGGGAACAGTACTGGTGTCACATTGAACAATGAAGGAGGACTGGTCCTATAGAACAAGAAACATTGTGCGTGACATGCTATAATGTAACATTTTTGATGCAATCTACAGTTAATGTAGGCTTTGACTTTAAGGCCACTGTTCCTGATAAGTTGACCTGTTAAAACTAGTTTGGACCTAAATGCATTTCTTCCCTAATCTTTGGGAATAGTTATTATAAACATCGTAAAATCAAGAAGAATTATGCATGTGCAATGTTACTAAAGTTTTATTCTCCAAAACAATGCTCGCAATATATGCATGCAGCTATTTAATTAAAGATTTCTATTTATATAGCTCATCTCATGACCCAGGATGTAATGTAGTGTGTCATGGTCAGTTACATACTTTAGAAGTGCAGTCACTGTTGCAAAATAAGAAATAAAAGTGTTAGTCATGAAGCAGGATTTTCAAAAAAAGTTCTTTTGTGAGATGTGGGTGTTGCTGATTAGGCAAACATTTATTCCCTGTCCATAGCTGTGTTTGAGATGATTGTAGTGAGCTACTGAAGTTGTGGGGCTGTGGTTACATCTACACTGGCATTAGAGATGGGGTTTCAGGATTCTGACCCAGTGACAGTGAGGGAACACTGACATATTTCCAAGTCAGGGTGGTGAATGGCTCAGAAGTTTTGTGCAGGGGTGTTCCATGTGTCTGCTGCCCTTGTCCTTCTAAATGGAAGTGGTCATGGGTTTGGAAGGTGCTGTGTAAGGAGCTTCGGTGAATCTCTGCAGTGCATCTTGTAGATAGTACACACTGCTGTTACTGAGCAATGGAGGTGGTGCCATTCAAGCGGCTGCTTTGTCCTGGATGGAGTCAAGCTTCTTGAGTGTTGTTGGGGGCTGCACCCATCTAGGCAAGTGGGGAGTATCCCATCACACTCCTGACTTGTGCATCAAGGTCCATGGGGAGGCCTGAGGGAACGTTGACCATGTCCAGTACCTCGGGAGGGTCCTGTCGGTGTAAGCAGTTATTGATGAAGAGATCCCGCACTACCCCCAGTGTGCTAGCACAGCCTTAGGCCGCCAGAGGAAAAGGCTGTTCAACAACAACACCATCAGATCCAACACCGAGCTCATGGTTTACAGAGCTGTGGGGGGGTCCCTGCCCTCCTACATGGCTCTGAGCCTGTCTACAGCAGACACCCCAAGGACCTGGAGCGATACCACCAGCACTGCCTGTGCAAGCTCCTGCAAATCCAACACCAGCGTCTTCCACCAGGGCCAACACCCCCAGCATCGAGGCACTGACCCCCACCCCAGCCCTTCATCGGCCACGGTGGGCCGGGTACGTACTGACACGAGGCTCCCTGAGCAGCTGCCCTACCCCCAGCTCTGAAACAACAGGCAAGCCCCAGGTGGATAGAGGAAGCACTACAGGGATACCCACAAGGCCTCACTGGTGCAGTGCAGCATTCCCAAAGACACCTGGGAATCACTGGCCCAAGACCATCCAAAGTCGAGGAGAAGCATTTGGGAAGGCGTCGAGCACCTCAAGACTTGATGTTGGATAGAAGTGGAAACCAGGCAAAAACAGAAAAAGGAACGCAGTGCCACATGAACACCCCACCCACCCCCTTCCCACAACCACCTTCTGCCCCAGGGGTAACAGAGCCTGTGGTAGCCACGTCATTCTGTACAGCCACTTGCAGACTCACCCTGAGAGTGGAAGAGAGCCATCCTCAGGGACTGCTGCTGACGATGATGATGCAAGCTGGAATGTGGATGAACAAGTTAGGACTTCACCCTGAATCAGACAATGCCTTCAACTGAGAGTGAGGAGCCCACCCCTACACTCACCAATGACTAAGCACTGAAGTTATTCACTGGGATGGTATAGAACTGCAGTGTCACAAAGGGCACTCGCTACAGGGATTAGAAAATAAAAAGACCAACACACAAGGGAGGTGAATCTCCCACTGAAACCAAGCCGTGGGACCCCAGTCTCTTGCAGCGTTTCTTAATTCGTGTTGGATTGTGTTTAAGATGTGGTCCTTGCCATCACACACTCTCTCACCACTGTTCCAGGTCCTTGGGGTGTCTGCTGTAGACAGGCTCAGAGCCATGTAGGAGGGCAGGGACCCCCCCCACAGCTCTGTAAACCATGAGCTCGGTGTTGGATCTGATGGTGTTGTTGTTGAACAGCCTTTTCCTCTGGCGGCCTAAGGCTGTGCTAGCACACTGAGGGTAGTGCAGGATCTCTTCATCAATAACTGCTTACACCGACAGGACAACACCAACACCAAAAACTAAACACTGACATTTTGACAGTATCCTTCCAACGTCTCAGAGCAGCCCAATGAAGTTTAGAAAATAAAATAGATTTGAAATGTAGCCACGTGCTGTGGATCAGTTGTGGCACATTAACAACAACTTTACTTTTCAGACCGTGAGTTCAAATCCCACTCCAGGTCCCAAGCATCACAATCGAGCTGACCCAAATGTATTAATAAGGCCTGAGAGGCATCCCGAGGAAACATTAAACTGGGCTCCATCGGCTCTGATGGATGTGTTAAAAAAAAACTGGAGGTACAGTGGGGAATTAGTCTTGAAATCCTGGCCAATTTCCCTCGGTCAACAGCACAAAAACAAATTACCTAGTCATTAACTGCATCATCTCACTGCTGGTGGGATCTTGCTATGCACAGAATTGGCTGCCAGGTTCCCTAAATAGACACTGCACTTCAAAAGTACATAGTTAGCTGTATTGTGCCCAGTGGAGTTGCGAACAGAGCTATAGTCCATGCATGTATTTATTTCGTTTGTTATAAGAGATGCAGACATTTGTGTTTTGTAAAAGTTTAAGACAGAAACCATGTTGTAAAGTGAGTTAAAATGAATTTCCTTGGAAGCAGGAAATCTGTCAGGACCTGTCCAGACTCTTCAAGACTCCCATCCACACCCAGCAATCTGTCAGAGCCACCAGGACAATCTATTATCTGCAGCTCGGTTTCTGTGAGGGACTGCGCGCGCGTGTGTGTGTGTGTGTGTATGTGTGTGTGTGTGTGTGTGTGTGTGTGTGTGTGTGTGTGTGTGCACATCTGGTGCCAGAAGACTGGAGGGTGGCTAAATGTGGTGCCACTGTTTAAGAAATGTGGGAAGGAAAAGCCCAGGGAACTATAGACCGGTGAGCCTGACATCAGTGGTGGGCAAGGTGGATGGAATCCTGAGGGGCAGGATTTATGTGCATTTGGAAAGGCAAGGATTGATTAACGATAGTCAACATCGCTTTGTGCGTGGGAATTCATGTCCCACTAACTTGATTGAGTATTTTTGAAGAGGTGACAAAGATATTGATGAAGGCAGAGCAATACAAGTTGCCCATGTTAACTTCAGTAAAGCGTTCAACAAGGTTCTGCATGATAGACTGGCTAGTAAGGTAAAACAGGGAGGAGCTAGCCAATTGGATGCAAAATCGGCTTAAAGGTAGGAGACAGACCACGGTAGTGAAGGGATGTTGTTTTGGACTGGAGGCCTGTGACCCATTGTGTGCTGCAAGAATCAGTGCTGGGTCCGCTCCTTTCATCATTTATATGAATGATAACGATGTGAATAAAGGAGGTCTGGTTTGCAGATGACACCAAAGTTGGAGATGTAGTGGACAGTGAAGAAGGTTACATCAGGGTACAATGGGATCTTGATCAGATGGGCCAAGGGGCTGAGAAGTGGCAGATGGAGTTTAATTTAGATAAATTTGAGGTGCTGCCTTTTTATAAGGCAGGACTTGCCCAGTAAATGGCAGGCTCCTGGGAAGTATTACTGAACAAAGAGGGCTAGGGAGTGCAGGCCCATAGTTCTATGAAAGTGGAGTCACCTATAGAAGGGGTGGTGAAGAAGGTGTTTGGTATACTGGCCTTCATTGGTTGTAATATGTTCAAAGATGTGCAGGTTAGGGTAGATTGGCCACACTAAATTGCCCCTAATTTTCAGGGATGTACGGGTTAGGTGGGTTAGCCATGGGAAATGCAGGGTTACAGGATTTGTGTATGTCTGAGTGGGATGCCGTTCAGAGGGTCAGTATGGATCAAATGGGACAAATGACCTGATTCCACACTGTAGGGTTTCTACGATTGAGTGTAGGAGTTGGGACGTCATGTTGCTGCTGCACAGCACATTGGTTCGGCCTCTTTTGGAATACTGCGTGTCGTTCTGCTACACGAAAGATGTTGTTAAACTTGAAAAGGTTCAGAAAAGATTTAAAAATAGACCCAGCCTATCAGGCCTCTCAGGGCCTAGAGGGTCCTCCAGGGAGAGGGTGAATATGCTGGGGATATTTTCCCTGGAGCAGAAGCGGAGGGGTGACCTTATCGAGGTTTATAGAACTATGAGGGGCTTGGATAGGGTGAATGGCCAAGGTCTTTTCCCTAGGGTGGGGGGGATCCAAAACTAGAGGGGCATAGGTTTAAGGTGAGAGGGGAAAGATTTAAAAGGGACCTGAGGGGTAATCTTTTCATGCAGAGGGTGGTGCGTGTATGGAATGAGCTGCCAGAGGAAGTGGTGGAGGCTGGTACAGTTACAGCATTGAAAAGGCATCTGGATGGTTATGTGAATAGGAAGGGTTTAGAGGGATATGGGCCAGATGCTGGCAAACGGGACTAGGTCAGATTGGAATGTTTGCTCGGTGCAGAGGAGTTGGAATGAAGGGCCTGTTCCACGCTTTCTGACTGTGCAGGGCACGGTTTGTTGTGTGTACCTGTGTCTGTGTGTGGCTGTTTGTGTGTTGTTCCAGGCTCCTGGGTAAATCCAGCTGAGGACCGATTGGCAGCTGAGAGGGAATGTTACTTGGTTGTTATGGTAACACCCTGGTTCTTGATTCCCTGGCATGTCTGTGCCGTCAACTGAGTGCTGACACCGTGCCAGATCCACAGAGACTCCTTAGACTGAGTGCTGTCACAGGACTCACCCTGCCGGCCCCCTTTTTGAATTGTTAGCACTGTGTTCTGATGAGAAATCAGCCCCAGAACAGATGGGCACTGTACTGCAGATGCTGGTATTTAACAAAGCTGGAGTACAGCACAGCAGCAGCATGTCCAAGCCACCCTCCGTGGCACACAATCCATCTTCAACATGGAGTGACTGCCCCTTATTCCATCTGGGTCAAAATGTTGGAACTCTCCCACCATGTGGACTATAGCACTTCGATAGGATATCTCACAGACAGGACACTTTCAGGGACAAACAGGCTAGGTGGTTAAATAAAACCTGGCTTTGATATGGAGAATGAAGTCAAATTTAAACAGGTCATTGAAAGATCGTACAGGAGCAAATTAGTGCAGATGCTGGAATCTGAACTATAGCCAACAAATGCTGGAGACCACAGCTGGTCAGGCAGCATTGATGGAAGGAAATCAAGCTAACGTTTCGAGTTTAGATGACTCTTCACTTCAGCCCTAATGGAGATTTGAAATGTGAACTTGCTTTCTGTCCATGGACAGTGCCTGTCCCGCTGTAATTACCAGTATTTTTTTGTTTTCAGTTCATTTAAAGATCTCCTCGCTGAAATACTGGCCTCCCATCCTGATGATGCTGAAATGCTGTTTAGAGTGCTAAGGGTGGCTGAGTGGAATACAGAACAAACTAACTTTATTTCTCCCTTCCTTGGAGAAGGCATCCTGTTGCCAGGGCAATTTCAGAGCTCAGATATATTCCTCAAGGTTCTGCTTGCATGGGACAGTGGCAGTGTCCCTGCCTCCAGGCCAGGATGTGCAGGTTCAAGTCCCATCTTCTCCAAAGGGGTGTAATAACATCTCTGAATGGGTTGATTAGAAGATATTGTCTTCGAGATTTGAGGATCCAGTGTTGATTTCTCCTGGGGTGGGAAGCCCAGGTTTTTTTAAGATTAGATTCCCTACAGTGTGGAAACAGGCCCTCGGCCCAACATTTTTTATAAATGACCTGGATGAGGGCGTAGAAGGATGGGTTAGTAAATTTGCAGACGACACTAAGGTCGGTGGAGTTGTGGATAGTGACGAAGGATGCTGTAGGTTACAGAGAGACATAGATAAGCTGCAGAGCTGGGCTGAGAGGTGGCAAATGGAGTTTAATGCAGACAAGTGTGAGGTGATGCACTTTGGGAGGAGTAACCGGAAGGCAAAGTACAGGGCTAATGGTAAGATTCTTAGTAGTGTAGATGAGCAGAGAGATCTCGGTGTCCATGTACACAGATCCTTGAAAGTTGCCACCCAGGTTGACAGGGCTGTTAAGAAGGCATACAGTGTTTTAGCTTTTATTAATAGAGGGATCGAGTTCCGGAACCAAGAGGTTATGGTGAAGCTGTACAAAAGTCTGGTGCGGCCGCACTTGGAGTATTGTGTACAGTTCTGGTCACCGCATTATAAGAAGGATGTGGAAGCTTTGGAAAGGGTGCAGAGGAGATTTACTAGGATGTTGCCTGGTATGGAAGGAAGGTCTTATGAGGAAAGGCTGAGGGACTTGAGGCTGTTTTCATTAGAGAGAAGAAGGTTGAGAGGTGACTTAATTAAAACATATAAAATAATCAGAGGGTTAGATAGGGTGGATAGGGAGAGCCTTTTTCCTAGGATGGTGACGGCGAGCACGAGGGGGCATAGCTTTAAATTGAGGGGTGAAAGATATAGGACAGATGTCAGAGGTAGTTTCTTTGCTCAGAGAGTAGTAAGGGAATGGAATGCTTTGCCTGCAACGGTAGTAGATTCGCCAACTTTAGGTACATTTAAGTCATCATTGGTAAGCGTATGGACGTACATGGAATAGTGTAGGTTAGATGGGCTTGAGATCGGTATGACAGGTCGGCACAACATCGAGGGCCGAAGGGCCTGTACTGTGCTGTAATGTTCTATGTTCTAAGTCCACACCATCCCTTGCAGCATCCCACCCAGACCAATCCCCTATAACCCTCACACCCCTGAACACTACGGCCAATTTAGCATGGCCAATCCACCTAGCCTGCACACCTTTGGACTGTGGGAGGAAATCGGAGCACCTGGAGGAAACCCACGCAGACACAGGGAGAATGTGCAAACTCCACACAGACAGTCGCCCGAGGTTGGAATTGAACCTGGGTCCCTGGCACTGTGAGGCTGCAGTCCTAATCACTGCACCACCGTGTCACCCCAAGTCCCTCTCTGAATCACGTTGATTCAAAAGATATTCCCAAAGATTCCAGCTGACTTTCTGCCTGCAGGCAGTGCACTGTGTCAAACAGCTCGGACTCCACGCTGCCCCTATCTGATCTTTAATAAATCAAAGGCAAAATTGTCGTGTCATTGGAGACACTGCTGAGATTTCCTAGAATTACACATGGAGCAGCTGGGACTGGCGTCTTTTGGATGCAGATATACTCAAACTAACTCAGAGGTAGGGACATTACCACTGCACCATGTGGATCCTTGTTTAGGCCAGCAGCGAGGAAGAGGAAATCAGTAAAACAGTGCAAATCAGGCTGTGTGTAACCATTTTATTCTTCACTTGCCATTTTTAACAGAAAGATACCTTTGTAGGTAAAGGGGAGCACCTGGAGCAAGTTTGCAGCTGAAGCAGACCAACCAGGAAAACACATGGGCCATAAAGTGTGGAGCTGGATGAACACAGCAGGCCAAACAGCATCTTGCCGCTTGCCTGCTGCATTCATCCAGCTCCACACTTTATTATCTCGGATTCTCCAGCATCTGCAGTTCCCATTATCTCTCAAACACATGGGTAACCTGGTTTAAAATGACTTTGAGACAAATTCCACCAAACTGTGTCAGTGGTGTTCATTGGTCAGTCACTTCATTCATTTATCAGCATTTGGATGTTTAAATAATTGTTAAAATATCTCCGTAAGACCTGTGTCCATTTCAGAGGCTTCCTGCTGAATCAACCTAATCTGAGTGGGCTGTGACTCCTTTTGTGGGTGGGGACTGATCCCAGCAAATTGAATCCTAGATCAGTGTGAAAGATTGAGTGGGTGTGAAGGAGCTGGAGCAAAAACGAAGAAAAATTTGCATTTATACAGTGCCTTCCATGACCATCAGAAATCTTAAAAGTATTTTACAGCCAATGGCGTATTTTTGAAGATGACTATTGTAATGTAGGAAACATGGCAGCCAACTTCTACACAGCAAGCCCCCACAAACAGGAATGGGAAAACGGGCAGGGAATCTTAATTCTTTTTTCGTTCACTGAAGCGTAAGTGTTAGTGGGGACACGGAATAATCCTTTTGTTTTTCTTTCAAAATGGTGCCACCCGGGGTTTTGGTTCACCCACTCCCCAGAAAGACATTGCAGCATTCCCTCAGCGTTGGACTGGGATAGTCAGCATGGAGCATTGTGTCTGAAGAGGGACTTGAACCTGTAACTTTGAGAGTCAGGGGCGAGTGCTACCAGCGGAGGTCACTAATGTCATCGGTTCACCCTGTAGCATTGAACACAAAAAGCAAACAAAACCCCTCTCACTGATGTTGTATTTAACGTTCCCTTAACCAACAAGGGTTGTATATTCATGTATTAAATTTGAACCTTGGGCTGTTTTTTATTCTCTTTTGCTATCTTTCCTCCCCCACTCCCCAACCCTGGTCCAATCCACCTCATTCCCCATGTCCCTGTTATTGTTAATTATTTCGTTAAAAAAAGACTTGAACTGGACGAAGACAAAGAGACCTGAGCATGCAGGTTCATAGTTCCTTGAAAGTGGACAGTGAAGGCGTATAGGATAGTGAAAAAGGCATTTGATATGCTTGCCTTTATTGATCAGGAATTGGGAGGCCATGTTGCAGCTGTATATCAGTTAGGCCACTTTTCGAATACTGCATGCAATTCTGATCTCCCTGCTATTGGAGGGATGTTTTGAAACTTTAAAGGGTTCAGAAGAGATTTGTAAGGATGTTGCCAGGGTTGGAGGGTTTGAGCTTTAGGGGAGTTTGACTAGGCCTTGGCTTTTTTCCCTGGAGCATTGGAGGCTGAGGGGTGATCTTATAGCGGTTTATAAAATCATGAGGAGCGCAGATAGAGTGCATAGCCAAGGTCTGGATGGGTATGTGAATAGGAAGGGTTTAGAGGGAAATGGGGTAAATGCTGGCAAATGGGGCAAGATTAATTTAGGATATCTGGTCAGCATGGATGAGTTGGACTGAAAGGTTTTTTCCATGCTGTATGACTCGATGACTCTGAGAGTCGGCACCATATTAGTTGAAGCTTCTGTCACTTGGGTTCATGCAGCCAGCAGTATGTGCGTGGATAGCCATCATTGTCCCTGTAGGTGCTGTCTCCACAATCCAATGAAAGTGATAAGAGTTTCCTCTTCAGCTTGTCAGTAAATGGAAGGAGATTGTGTAGTTTATGAGCAAGTAAGCTCAAGTTGATCCACCCCCACCCTTCCTCTGAGAGCTGGGTGTTACCTCAAACTTCCTGTTCAGTTAATGTCTCCCTTATACTGCATGAGACAGGGCAGGATCCGAAAGCAGACTGGTGGGCAGCTGTGCTTTCACTGCTATGGGTCTTCAATGAGGCAAACCAGTGCCTAGGTTATGGGAAAGACAGACGTCTGTCTCTGCAGCATCTCTCCTGACCTGGGGTGTCCCAGAGCAAGTTAGATCTGATTAAGCACTTTTCTGCTTTAATGTGGAGTCACTGCTGTGCTGTAGGAGCTGTAGCAGTGAGCTAGTGCATAGCAGCTCCCTAAGAGGACAGATTGTCCTTCAGGCTGAAAAATAACATCACTGGCCAGTACAGCTCTCGCTCACTGCTTCATTAAGGATAGATTTCTGGGCTCAAATTGCTGGAGTGGAATTTTAGCTGACAACCTGACTCAGAGCAAGCCTGCCCCTACCTGAGTCACTGCTGTTTACTTACTCATTTGCAGGATGTGGGTGTTGCTGGCTGGGCCCAGCATTTCTTACCAGTCCCTGGCCACCCTGGAGAAGGTGGTGATGAGCTGCCTCCGTGAAACACTATCTGCCACGTGCAGTCCACAGTCTGCTAGAGGCAGACCTCCAGGATTTCAGGCAACGTTATGAGCAGGTTATTCAATTCTTTTTGAATTGGAAGGAAAGGCTTACTTGCTGAAATTTGTTTCTTTATCTGTTTGATTTTTCATTCCTGATGGTGTGCAGTGAATGAACTGCACGCAATCTGAAACAATCTTTATTCCCATTGCAAGAAACCTAGGAAATGCTGCATCTCAGTCTTTATGTACGACATGCTGTTGCTCCATATTTATTAAGGTAAACCAACTTTCCAGAGAATTGGCACCACGTTTTCCTGTGAATATCTGCGTCCCTGGAGCTCATATCAATGGGAGTCCTCAGTCTTGCTTAGCTCCTTTTGGGGCTATCTAGTACTATTGACATCAGACATGGGCTGACGTTATCTCTCCAAATAGGATTTCAATGTATTGGCGAGAAAACCCAGGCTACTGGGCTCTGTGGATGGGAAAATGCGCAATCTGTTGCAGAGAGATGTAAAGCACAAGGAGTGGGACTTCTGACACCCTCCGTGTTGTGTTTGTTCTTTCAAATGTCTGTTCATTGGTGCCATAAGCATGTTATCTCCCAGCCCGCCAGCCTTCTGCTAATGGAAGAGAGCTCATAGATATAGAATCCCTACAGTGTGGAAACAGGCCCTTCGGCCCAACAAGTCCACACCACACCTCAGAGCATCCCACCTAGACCCATCCCCCTCTAACCCACCTAATCAACACCTCCCTGAACACTATGGGCAGTTTTGCATGGCCAATCCACCTACCCTGCACACCTTTGGACTGTGGGAGAAAACCGGAGCACCCGGAGGAAACCCATGCAGACACGGGGAGAATGAGCAATCTCCACACAGACAGTCATCCCAGGCTGGAATCGAACTCTCATGGTGTGTGTTAGGCCATTACCCGTGGACCATGTGTGTTAACGAGCAAAGGTGTATTGATGTAGAGCTTTCAGGTGTTCCCACCTGTTTGACAGACAATAAAGTGTGGTCACTATCACATTATCACATATCCAACAACAGCTAAAAGGTCCCCAATAGCTTATGCAATGAATTCTGTTCCTGTGCACAGAACACAACACTGCGTATAGCTGGGATTTTGGGAAAAAATCCTTTGCAAAATTTAAATCAAGGAGTAATGCCCTTTCTTTAACAACTGCTTGGCAATCTGCTTTGTGTTGCAATTTGAAAACAGCATCTCTTGACAGCGCTCCCTCGGCACTGACCCTCCAACTGTGAGGCACTCCCTCAGCACTGACCCTCCGACAGCGCCCGCTCCCTCAGCACTGACCCTCTGACAGTGCGGAACTCCCTCAGCACTGACCCTCCGACAGTGCGGCGCTCCCTCAGCACTGACTGTCCGACAGCGCGGCACTCCCTCAGCGCTGACGCTCTGACAGTGCCCACTCCCTCAGCACTGACCCTCTGACAGTGCCCACTCCCTCAGAACTGACCCTCCAACAGTGCGGCACTCCCTCAGCACTGACCCTCCGACAGTGCGGCACTCCCTCAGCACTGACCCTCCGACAGTGCGGAACTCCCTCAGCACTGACCCTCCGACAGTGCGGAACTCCCTCAGCACTGACCCTCCAACAGTGCGGCACTCCCTCAGCACTGACCCTCCGACAGTGTGGCACTCCGTCAGCACTGACCCTCCGACAGCGCGGCGCTCCCTCAACACTGACCCTCGGACAGTGCGGCACTCCCTCAACACTGACCCTCCGACAGTGCGGCGCTCCCTCAACACTGACCCTCGGACAGTGCGGCGCTCCCTCAACACTGACCCTACAGTGTGGCGCTCCCTCAGCACTGACCCTCCAACCGCACGGTGCTCCCTCAGCACTTACCCTCCGACAGTGCCCACTCCCTTAGCACTGACCCTCCGACATTGCCCACTCCCTCAGCACTGACCCTCCGACAGTGCCCACTCCCTCAGCACTGACCCTCCAACTGTGCAGCACTCCCTCAGCACTGACCCTCCGACAGCTTGGCACTCCCTCAGCACTGACCCTCTGACAGTGCGGCGCTCCCTCAGCACTGACCCTCCGACAATGCGGCGCTCCCTCAGCACTGACCCTCCGACAGTGCCCGATCCCTCAGCACCGACCCTCCGACAGTGCCCACTCCCCCAGCACTGACCCTCCGACAGCGCCCACTCCCTCAGCACTGACCCTCCAACTGTGCAGCACTCCCTCAGCACTGACCCTCTGACAGTGCCCGCTCCCTCTGCACTGACCCTCCGACATTGCCCACTCCCCCAGCACTGACCCTCCGACAGTGCCCACTCCCTCAGCACTGACCCTCCAACTGTGCAGCACTCCCTCAGCACTGACCCTCCATCTGTGCCCACTCCCTCAGCACATACTCCGACAGTATCCACTCCACTCCCTCAGCACTGGCCCTCTGACTGTGCCCGCTCCCTCTGCACTGACCCTCCGACATTGCCCACTCCCCCAGCACTGACCCTCCAACAGTGCCCACTCCCCCAGCACTGACCCTCCGACAGTGCCCACTCCCTCAGCACTGACACTCGGTCAGTGCCCACTCCCTCAGCACTGACCCTCCGACAGCGTGCACTCCCTCAGCACTGACCCTCCGACAGTGCCCACTCCCTCAGCACTGACCCTCTGACAGTGCCCACTCCCTCAGCACTGACCCTCCGACAGTGCCCACTCCCTTAGCACTGACCCTCCGACAGTGTCCGCTCCCTCAGCACTGACCCGCCGACAGTGCCCACTCCCTCAGCACTGACCCTCTGACAGTGCCCACTCCCTCAGCACTGACCCTCCGACAGTGCCCACTCCCTCAGTATTGACCCTCCGACAGTGCCCGCTCCCTCAGCACTGACCCTCCATCTGTGCCCACTCCCTCAGCACATACTCCTGACAGTACCCACTCCACTCCCTCAGCACTGACCCTCTGACAGTGCCCGCTCCCTCTGCACTGACCCTCCGACATTGCCAACTCCCCCAGCACTGACTCTCCGACAGTGCGGCGCTCCCTCAGCATTGACCCTCCGACAGTGCCCGCTCCCTCAGCACTGACCCTCCGACAGCTCCCACTCCCTCAGCACTGACCCTCCAACTGTGCAGCACTCCCTCAGCACTGACCCTCCGACAGTGCCCGCTCCCTCAGCACTGACCCTCCGACAGTGCCCACTCCCCCAGCACTGACCCTCGGACAGTGCCCACTCCCTCAGCACTTACCCTCGGACAGTGCCCACTCCCCCAGCACTGACCCGCCGACAGCGCCGACTCCCTCCGCACTGACCCTCCGACAGTGCTCACTCCCCCAGCACTGACCCTCCGACAGTGCACACTCTCTCGGCACTGACCCTCCGACAGTGCCCACTCGCTCTGCACTGACCCTCGGACAGTGCCCACTCCACCCAGCACTGACCCTCCGACAGTGCCCACTCTCTCGGCACTGACCCTCCGACAGTGCCCGGACCCTCAGCACTGACCCTCCGACAGTGCCGGCTCCCTCAGCACTGACCCTCCGACAGTGCCTGCTCCCTCAGCACTGACCCTCCGACAGTGCCCGCTCCCTCAGCACTGACCCTCAGACAGTTTCCACTCCCTCAGCACTGACCGTCTGACAGTGCCCGCTCCCTCAGCACTGACCATCCGACAGTGCCCGCTCCCTCTGACTAGCCCATCAGAGGGTTACAGTTGTAGCAGGGCTATGTGACTGAACTAATGTTTGAATTATTGAGAGCAGTTGCAGAAAGACACCATTCGGCCCATTGTGTCCATGTTGGTTCTAATCTATAAGAAAGACTCAGGATAACCCAGTGGCTACCTTTTCCAGGAGTATTCAAGAGTCCCAGACCAGTGATCATGGTGCCCAAAAAGAAATTAAATTCAAATAATTTAATGACATAGATTTGAACGCTAGTCTGACTGTTGGCGCCATAACTGTGGTAAATCCTTGACATAAAATCTCATTCGGTTCGCTCATGTCCTTTTGGGAAGTAAACTGCCAGCCTTACCTGGTCTGGCCTATACATGACTCCAGACCCACACAGCAATGGGGTTGTCTCCGACCCACCCTCTGAAATGGCCCAGTGAACCTCTCAGTTGCCATCAGCAAATGGCTCACTGCAGCGTGTTTCAGTGAAATGAGGGATGAACAGTAAGTGGTAGGTCTGGCCAGAGACCCCCACATCCTGCGAATTCATAATGAAGAAGAATGTACTGTAGGCTAACGATGAGGACAGGTCTCCATTCTGTCACTGTACCTGTGCCTTCCCTGTGTCCCACAAGCTTTCCCGTTGTGGTGGAAGTTTTGGTTCGGTTTCCCTGATGTCTCCTGAGGTTTGAAATTGGGATCCATCAAAGTGTGCTCCAGTGCCCTGGGGGGAGGAGAGAGCAGGAAATCCTGGCGGGCAGTCAGTAGATTACATCTTCTCTTCCTTTAGCACTTGACATGAAACACAAGCCCACACGTGGACTGGTTTCCACTCATTGTCTTCAAAAAATGCACAAACTGATGAGATCACTCAGGCTCTCCTGGGTTTGTGTTCCTGAGTCAGGCCCACAGACTTCCCTTGCTGGATGCTAGGAGTAATTTTGGATCGAACTGGAGGGAGGGGAGAGGAAGTGAGCAGGCTGTGTGGATTGTTGCTGAGGCCCCGTTTATAAGACAGGAATTCTGGAAGGACTGAGCAAGGAATGCTGCCAGCGCATCAGGAGCCTTGTTTATTCCACCTTTGGAACTGGGTGGAGGTTATTTTTGTCAAAGTGATGAAGTCTGTGCCTAAAGACTGGCTAAGATAAAGTTCTGGAACGGAGAAAGTCTATGAGAATCAGCAAGGACACAGTCCCTTGGCTGTTTCCAGTAGGCTGTCAGGATCAGTGACTTGCTTTCGTACCTGAGCAGGATATCTTCATAGCTTCACTGTAACAATGGAAGGGAAAGCTGGGGGGAATAAAATTATCTCACCCTCAGTGACCCTCTCTATTAAACCTGTACATACTGCCTATGAGTCTGCTTGTGTCTGAACACTGCACATTGACAGGTTATGATTCACTTACATCTGGTTTGTATGACTCATGGGTCTATCCATCAGTATGGCACATACTGGCCGAAATCCTGCTCGTTCTCCCATGCTCAGTTTGTGCGTCTCTCACTGTGTACACTGTGGAAAAGCCGAGTCATGTTCAGCCACTGCTGTGTATTTCATGATAGTTCCCAAACACCCACCCAGTGAGTCATGTGAGTGTCACATTCAGTTGGAACACACAGCACTGACAGGTGGCACTGTATTGGAGAGAAGGGCCCGCTGGGGCCCAATGTGTGATTCTGACAGTTTCAGAGGGCATTACGGTGTCGTCTCCCACCGGGAACTGGGATGAGCTACCACACGCTGTCCCCTGCAGAAGGCTCATCTTATCCAGTAGCAGTTCACACAACAGAGCTTTCAGAAGATATCCTTCTGTAAATGATTGAAGTAACAGAAACTGAACTGAAATCCCTTTTGCTTTGAGACTTTTGAGGCCGATAAAGAATTTGGAAATAATTAATTTAGAAATTAGCTCAGTGTTGTCCTGGGCTTGGGCAAAATCATACGGAGGGCAGAATTTGCTAGAGTTTGATTCCAGGAGGAGGTGGTGTTGAGGTTCCCTTCCCCCTCGGACTTATTTTACTGTTTGTAAATGTAGATTAAAAATGAAGGACCTTAAATGCTTTTGTTCCTGAATATTTCAGTGTGAGTGGCTGTCTGCCTGCTCACTGTGTGCAAAATGTATCCCTTTGACTTTTTGCCTGAGTAGGCAGCAGAGGGGATACCATTCCTGAGAAATCACGAGGCAGCTTTCCTCCTGTTCCTTCACACACAGCGTGAAATCCAGGCCACAGTATTCGAACAAGCATCAACTTCATTCCTGAGTAAGTCATAGAGTAACAGATGTGAGAAATTGCTGCCATGATTCTGTGCTTCTTTGGAGCTCTTTGCAAACACAGACAGACACAAATGCACACACAGGGCATAAATACACACAGCAACAGGGACACACACACACACACACACACACACACACACACGGACACAAATGTGCAGAAATGAGTCAGCTGTGACTGTTGCATACGGATGGTTAATACTGCTCTGGGTTTGCACAATCTTGCTACGCAGAGTAAGAACAGAAACAGAAAATGTTAAGATAGCTTGACTCTCACCAGACTGGGAAGTTTCACTTGGGTTGGGGTGTGGGCAGTGGCTGGCTACTGTGGAATGGTGCAGCAAAAGCCCCTGGTAATGGGGGAAAGCAGCGGTGAGTCGGATTAGAATTGGCTCAGTAACGGGAGACAAAGGATGATGAAGAAGGGTCTAGGCCCCGAAACGTCAGCTTTCCTGCTCCTCTGACGCTGCTTGGCGTGCTGTGTGCATCCAGTTCCACACTTTGTTATCTCATGATGGTAGATGGATGTTTTTGGAAACGGAGAGTGGTTTGTAATGGTGTCCTGTGGCTCGATGTTGGGGCGTTTGCTGCCTGTGGTATCAGTTAATGACTTACACTGGTAGGAATGATCGGAAACTTTACAGATAACACAAAAACCTGGCCGGGTCATTGATGATCAAGGGAATAGTTGTCAATTTCAGGAACATTTCAGTGATTTGGTTAAGTGAGAGAGAAAAAGAGAAACGCAATTGCAGCTGGGGAGGGCGAACAAAGCAAAGGATTCGCCAATAAACAGGAAGGTATTGAGGAGAGGAGATGGCGAGAGACCTTGGACTAGAGGTCCTGGAAAGAGGCAGGACATGGAGAGAGGGTGTTTAAAAAGGCATATGAATGCTTTCCATCATTAGGGGAGGTGTTGAATATAAAAGCAGGGTGTACAGGAACTATATAAGACATTGGTTAGGCCACAGCTGGAGTTATGCGCACAGTTCTGGGCACTACATTATCAGAAGGGCATGACGACAGCACTGTGAAATTCACAAGGATGTTTCCAGCTCTTGGAATTTGCAGCTATGAAGAAAGATTGGATAGGCTAAGGTTGTTTTCATTAGAGCAGAGGATGCTGAGGGGTGATCTAATGAAGGTGTACAAAACAATGAGGGATTTTGGGGGGGGAGTGGACGGGATCATAGAATGCTTAGTGTGGAAACAGGCCATTAGGCTCAAGGGCTCCGCACTGACCCTCCAAAGAGCATGCCACTCAGATCCACCATCCCTGAACCTTATTCCTGTAACCATGCATTTCCCAAGGCCAGTCCACCTAACCTGCACATCTTTGGACTATGGGAGGAAACCGGAGCACCCGGAGGAAACCCATGCAGACATGGGGAGAATGTGCAAACTCCACACAGACAGTCGTCCGAGGGTGGAATCGAACCCGGGTCCCTGGCGCTGGGAGGCTGCAGTGTTAACCACTGAGCCACCGTACTGAAATATCAATTTTGCCAAGTGGGGAAGTCAGTTATCAGGGGCACAGATTGAAAGAGATCAGTGAATGGATTAGAGGGGACACGAGGAAAATCCTTCCGTCCCCTCAGAGGGTGGTGAGTGTGTGGAATTCTCTGCCCAATTTGAGCAGGGGGAGGCGGTGAATTAGAAACTCATGAAAAAGAACCTGGTTTTACACCTGGAGTGCTGTAATGTGCAAGGCCACGGACGAGAGGCTAGGAGCTGTGAGTGTATTGGCTCGGAAACACCTGGGCTGAATGGTCTCTTAATGTGCTGTGATTTCTCTCTGGTTCTGTGGGAAGTGGCCTGTTGCCTTTAAACTTTCGTGGGTTAAAGATTGTTTTTTATGCCACTCCCCCTGAAGGTGCTGGCCAACGTTTGACATCGTATAACTAAGAATTATTATTACTGTCCCATGAACTGCCTTTTCCCCATCTTTGTTCATCAGAGTTAGTTTACAGTTCTCTCACACGAGCGCGTAATGTGCACACATTCACTGTTGGGGCAGAACCAAGGACAGTCACTCACTGATACTCCTCTATACCTCCTCTATGTATTAGTTCATGGGGCATGGTGTCTCTGGCTGGCCAGCTTTTACTAATTGCCCTGGAGAAGGTGTGATAAGCTGCTTTCTTTCATCACTGCAGTTGTTCAGTTTAGGTACATTCACAGTGCTGTCAGAGAGGGATTTTAACCAGAGGCAGTGAAGGAATGCTGATATATTTTCAAGTCAGGATGGTGTGTGGCTTGGAGGAAAAGTTGCAGGTGATAGTGCGAATCCCATGTGTCTGCTGCCCTTGTTGTTTTATGTGGCAGAAATTCTGTGTTCAGAAGCCGTCTAAGGAGCCTTGGTAGGTGTATCTACCTGTAGATGGTACAGACTGCTGCTGCTGAGTGTCAGCGGTGGAGGAGGTGAATGATTGTGGATGAGGGCGGTTTGTGTGTGGAATGAACTGTCAGGGGAAGTGGTAGATACAGGTACAGTTACAGCATTTAAAGGACATTCAGACAGAAACATGAATAGGAAAGATTTAGAGGGATATGGGCCAAATGCTTTGTCCTGGATGGTGTCAAGCTTCTTGAGTGTTGTTGGGGCTGCCCCCATCCAGGCAAGTGGGGAGTATCCCATCACACTCCTGACTTGTGCCTTGGTGGACAGGCTCTGGGGAGTTGGGAGTTGAGTTCTTTATCAGTCTCAGGATTTGGGGTTCAATCCAAAAAAACAACACCTTGCTTCCCTCTCGTAGCCAGGTGAAGTTACAGCAATATGATGAGCAAGTAAAGCCCTGCTCTCTCATTGCATAGAGCTTCATCCTGAGGGTCACCATGTCTTATGTGAGGGGAGAGGTTGAGAAAGAGGGTCCCTCACGGTAACCTCAGCTGGTGATAGGAATTGAACCTAAACTGTTTGCATCACTCTGCATCACAATCCAGCCGTGCAGCCAACTGCACTGTAATTCAGTGGCAGCTGGGGATCTTGAAGAAAACTTGTTCTAAGGCAGCAGAGAGGCACAGTATACATTCTGAACCCTGCCCCTCCATCCCAGTCTGTGTTCACAAATGCTGCCCACACTCACTTTGGGATGAACCTTATTCTTTAGTTCAGTGCGAATTGCATTGAGGTATTTTTGGGGGATATTTCTGCTGCAAGGCTGAGTGAGTGTTCTCGCCTGATTCCCTGCCCACTCTGCCTCAGCCTGTGAAAGATCAGCATCCCTTGTGCTCGCACCATTGTTGGAGAGGCTGCTGTGTACCTGAACAAGGGTTGTCCCCTCAGCAGCAACAATAATAAGATGGTGTTGGGGTAGTACATCGGCAATGGGTGGAGGGTTAGTTGGTTAATAGAAGACAGAGTTGGGATAAAGGGACATTTTTAATATGGTAACCTGTAACTAGTGAAGTGCATTAGGGATCAGTGCTGGGGCCACAGTTGTTGACAATAGATGTCAGTGACCTGAGGGAAGTGAATGACCCAGTGCCAAGTTTGCAAATGGCACAAAAATCGATAGAAAGACAAGTGGTGAGGCTGACTCAAGGAGTCTGCGGAGAGATAGAGACAAGTTAAAGCGAATGAGTGAAAACTTGGCAGATGGAATAAAATGTAAGAAAATAGAGTCATAGAGTCATACAGCACAGAAACAGACCCTTCAGTTCAACGCTATGCTAACAAAGTTACCCAAACTAAACGAGTCCCACTTGCCTGCATTTGGCACATATCCCTCTAAACCTTTCCTATTCATGTTTCTGTCTGAATGTCCTTTAAATGTTGTAGCTGTACCTGTATCTACCACTTCCCCTGACAGTTCATTCCACAAACGAACCACCCTCTGTGTGAAAAAAGTTGCCCCTCAGGTCCCTTTTAACTCTTTCCTCGAGCACCTTAAACCTATGCCCTCTAGTTTTGAACTCCCGACCTGAAGAAAAGATCTTTTCTATTTAACTTATTTATACCTCTCATGATTTTATAAACCTCTAAAATGTCACCCACTCAACCCCCTGTGCTTCAGTGCAAGAAGTCCCAGGTAATCCTTATGACTCAAACCCTCCAGTCCCAGCAACATCCTGGTAAATCTTTCCTGAACCCTCTCCAATTTAATAAGATATTTCCTAAAACAGGGCAACCAGAACTGGACACAGTATCCATAAGGATCTCACCAATGTCCTGAACAACCTCAACATGACTTTGCATCTTCTATACTCAATGGTCTCAGCATATTAAATGCCCCTTTAACCACACTGTCTACCTGTGACACAAATTTCAAAGAACAATGTACCTGAACTCCAAGATCTCTCTGTTCAACAACACTATTCAGGGCCCAACACTCTCAGGGCAGGGACAGCACAGGGTTAGACACAGAGTAAAGCTTCCTCTACACTGTCCCCGATCAAACACTCCCAGTACAGGGACAGCATGGGGTTAGATACAGGGTAAAGCTCTCTCTACATTGTCCCCCATCAAACACTCTCCAGGGACAGCATGGGGTTAGATACAAGTAAAGCTCTCTCTAGCCCTGAATAGTGTTGAATTGTATAAGTCCATTGCTCATTTTACCAGAATGGAATACATTACATTTATCCAAATTTATCTCCATCTGCCATTCCTTTTCCCATTGACTCAATTGATCAATATCCCTTTGTACTCTGAGACAACTTCTTTCACTATCTATCAAGGCACTAATTTTGGTGTCATCTGCAAACTTACTAACCGTGCCTCCTACATCCTTATTTAGAGTGCTCCAATGTGGCTGAGCGATGACAGCTGCCAGGGTAGTGGGCACTTATCTCCAAGAAGTGGTGACGGTGATGGGAGATCACCGGACAATTGCTTGAAGCAATGTTTGCTGACAGCTATAACTGCACACGTTAATCCGGAAACACAACACGCTACACCTTTAGGAAAACTTCCTCTACACTATCCCCCATCAAACTCTCCCAGGGCAGGGACAGCACAGGGTTAGACGCAGAGTAAAGCTTCCTCTACACTGTCCCCCATCAAACACTCCCAGTACAGGGACAGCATGGGGTTAGATACAGGGTAAAGCTCTATCTACATTGTCCCCCATCAAACATTCTCCAGGGACAGCATGGGGTTAGATACAAGTAAAGCTCTCTCTATACTCTCCCCCCTCCAACAAACACTCCCAGGACAGGGGCAGCATGGGGTTAGATACAGAGTAAAGCCCTCTCTACACTGTCCCATCAAACACGCATAAGACAGGGACAACACAGGGCTAGACGCAGAGTAAAGCTCCCTCTACACTGTCCCCCATCTAACACTCACAGGGACAGCACAGGATTAGATACAGGGTAAAGCTCTCTACATTGTCCCCCATCAAACACTCCCCAGGGACAGCACGGGGTTAGATACAAAGCTCTCTCTACACTGTCCCCCCTCCAACAAACACTCCCAGGGCAGGGGCAGTATGGGGTTAGATGCAGAGTAATGCTCACACTACACTGTCCTCCATCAGACACTCCCAGGACAGGGGCAGCATGGGTTTAGATGCAGAGTAAAGCTCCCTCTACACTGTCCCCATCAAACACTCCCATGATAGGGACAGCACACACCATTCAAGACCCATGGCATCATCATGTAGAATTTACATGTGGCTTCATACACACTGTGCACACAGAGGAACATACACACTTCTGAAACAGAGGTCAGTAATGGGGAGTGAGGAAGGTGGGGGCCAACTCCCCCCTCCTCACCAAATACATCCTGGGTCCCAGACCATTCTGCCCCTACCCCTTCTTCTATCCCAGGACCCAGGCTGTGTCCCCTCAGTGCTGTTTAAATGCAGATTTACTGCTGTCAGCAAAGTTAGAAATCACACGACACCATGTTATAGTCCAAAAGGTTTATTTGAAAACACAAGCTTTTTGAGCCTTGCTCCTTCTTCAGATGTCAGTGAGGTGGTATCAGACACAGAATTCATAAGTAAATGATCGAAGGTTCACATCACCGATGAGGATGTATTAAGTAAACCCAAGATGCTGTTAAATTTTTAATCAGTTAGGTTTTAATTGATTAATATGTATATGTAAATCCTGAATTCCTCTCAAGTTATGGTCCTGAGAGAATGACGGGATTTATCAGTGTAAAGAAGGGGTGACATTTTAGGTCAGGCAATGCATGTGAGCTATGAGGCCTTGCTTACAACCTGTTTGTGTTTTGGTTTGGAGTCAGACTGGTTTTATTTCTAAAGTAGGAATTTATAAAATGCTACGTTGACTCACTCAGTGGAAGCCCTTATGTTGGTTAATTCTACAAAGTGTCTTACAGCTCTGTCAGTGCCACCTGTGGACACCCCCCACTACTGAGGGTGGTGGGGTGGGGAGAAACACGGAGTTCTTCCTGAATCCTACTGCCAAGGCTGCAGTAGTGACATGTCATCAGGACATGTCAAAGAACCGGTGTGACCTGGCACAGATCGCTCATCAGTCTCCTCCTGATGTGCTTGCAGGGGCATGACTGAGAGATCCCACACAGGTGCCCCATCCTGCTCTGGCACAGAGGTTCAAAGCTGCAGCCACCTTCTCGGGTGGTTTCCCACACACCTGCAGCCCTCACGCCCCCCTCTGATGTTACTTTGCCACAATATCGCAGGACAGACCGAGCCTGCTTTTGGCATGGCACCTCACTCATCCCCATGAAGCACAGGTGCAAAAACCTCAGCTTCCTGTGGATTCCACACATCCTGTAGCTGTAACCTGTCCCCAGACTGTGGGCTGCTCACCCTCTGCAGGAGTACATTGCTGCCCCTGGGGTTGTCACTGACCCTGAGATCACCTTCACCTCTGACAGAGCCCAGCCAAAGTGATCCATATGTCACCAGCAGCCGAGAGCAAGGCTCTTGCTGGAAACAAAAACCTTCACAAAAAGTGAGCAGCAAGAGGTTCTTTGATCTCAGACAGTGAGGTGTACTGTGCCCTCATAACAAGGGTTATTGACTCCTTCACTCACCTACCTTTGATTGAGGCTTTGCAGTAACTTGGTGAAGAACCCACACCAATGTTATGACAAGCACATCGCAGTGAGAAGGAACACTTTGCAACTCCCCAAGACCCCTACTCCAGACCCACATCAAACATACAACGTCTCATTGCATTTCATACAGACCGATGTGACAGATGTATGTTACAGGGTCTCCCACCGCATTCGCAGATATCCTTCAGCCTTCTGCGATGTCATTCTCTAACGTCAGAATCACTTGAGATTCCCAAGTTCAATTTGCAAGCACCATTGGCATGTATCAAATCGCCTGAGACCAGCCTCTGACCCCTAACCACGTTCACTCACTCTGAATGCTTTGCACATGAGCAGAGAAATGTTTACAAATGAAATGTCGGATTCGATGGGCCGAATGGCCTCATTTCCACTCCTATGTCTTATGGTCTTACATCTTATGGTCTTAAGTTGTGCGCATTTGTCCCTGCAATGTCATACCGTGCTTTCACCCATCAAACTGACAGAGTCTACCCACTCTGCGCATTGTCCCAGCCATTTTCCAATGCGTTTCACACCTAGAGAACAGCAAGCGGTAGCAGGGAATGCAGCTTGAAGAGCACCTCATCAGTCCCGGCCCTGCCTGGTCACAGGTAACCCCACCACCATCAACACCTCACATCTATGTCTCCTTTTACAGGTGTGGTGATGGTCCAGTGGTATTGTCACTGGACAATTAATCTGGGCCTATTAAGGCTGTAGACACCTGGGTTCAAATCTCACCACAGCAGATGGTGGAATTTGAATTGAACTTAAAAAGTCTGGAATTAAGAGTCTAATGATGACCATGAATCCATCGTTGGGGGAGAAACCCATCTGGTTCACTAATGACCCTTGGGGAAGGAAACTGCCATCCTTACCTGGTCTGGTCTACATGTGACTCCAGACTCACAGCAATGTAGTTGGCTCTTAACTGGCCTTGGCGCAATTAGGACTGGGCAATAAACACTGGCCCAATAAGTGATGCCCTCATATCTTGAACAAATAAAAAATATTACTTTGCATTACCCCAAAAGCCCGTTTCCATCCAACCACACTCCCCCACACACAATTTGGAGACCCATCACATTGAACTGTATGAACAGCTGTCCTCCCTGCCCCCACCCTCCAACTTTGCACCTTAATAATGCCCACCCTGGTCAGTTATGCTTCCTCCATGGAGACCATTGCCAATAACTCCCACAGCCTACCATATGAATGATACCATTCCATTCTAAGCTTGAGAACTTAATCATCATCCTTGTCCTTTCCCTGATACCAGGGAAGATGGCACAACTATTTCTGTTGGTGCAGTTGGGAGAGGTGTTCTGGGTGAATGAGTAAGCAGTGCAGAGGGCATGCCAGGGTTAGTGGTATCTCAGGTTGGCGCAAGGGAGTGGAGAAGATGTTACAGCAATAATGGGAGTGGTAGAGTGTGATGTGGCAGGGATGCCATTCTTGAGGCATGAATTTAAACAGCTATGTGGAATGTATTCCAAGTTTGTTCTCATACCTAGATTTCAGCAAGGGCAAATGGAGAGTTAGCAGGGGCAGATACCATTCTGTCATTTCCCTTTTCTGAGGAGAAACATAGCAGTGATGAGAGTTTGGACCAGTTTCCCCTGTGTAGTCAGTATATTGTCCAGCAAGGCAGGATAGCCTCTTGGCTGTATGTTCTTTTAAAATTATCCAGTTCCATGAAATGGTGATCCTGTCTGGTGCCCTGTGTATTCCTATGTTTCTGTGCAGCCTTTGTGCATTTGTAAAATGATTTTTAGATTTTGGAGTAGCCCAAACCACAGTTTGTGTACTGTAACCATGACCCCAGCTGAAACATTCCAGCTTGGCAATTGTTTAATCTGAGTCTAATTCTACCCCTGCCTTGACTGAAACTCCAATGTACCACATGATGTTCAGGATGTATCTCCAAATTCTCACATAAACATTGCCACATCATTATCACTAATTGGATTATCGTACTCAAGCAGTTATATGAAAATGAAAGACGGAAAATGGAAGTAGGAACAAAGATGACTACATTTTTACACCTTCTCAGAATGTCAACAGTCCTTCACACAGGACTGCGGTTACAAGCAGTGTATTTAGGAAAATCTATTTTGTTTCCCCAACAGTTGCAAATGGCCAGCTGATATGTTATGGTTGATGAAAGTCTAGGAAACTAAAACTGCACAATCTTCCTCACGTGAAAGATAGGTGGTTACAATTTTCGCTCACCACCTCATGAGAAAGCCAGTACCTGCACCCCTCAAACCCTCGTAATAATATCTCAGCAGAAATTCCCAAACCAGGCCCAGTCCTACAGTGATTTTGCACTCAGGTGAACTGAATTGAATCTAGTTGCTGAGGAGTATCCATGCAGGGTGTCATTTGGTGGAAGCAAAGCTGTTTTTGATGGCAACTTTTCCAAAGCTGGGTGAATCATAGAAAGATATTTGGTTTCTGCCTCCAGCGTATGTTTTCAATACTTGCTTTTTTTTGCATGATGAATTAAGTTCAGATCTGAGCGATTTGGCTAAATTTTATAGGCGATGTAAGTGAGTCTGAAAAGCAGATACCGGAGACACAATTTCCTAAACCATACTGTGGTGTGTCTATGGTTGTAGTGATATACTTTCAGTACCCCACCCTATGATCTGGAGGATTCACCTAGTACAACCAACAGATCTGAAGTAGCGGAATGCTGTCGCTGACACTTTTAGAGAGATAAAATTAAGAGAGAGAGAAAGGAAGCTGAATGAAATAATTACACCCATTGCAGACAGTTCACATGTGCATACTCTCTGATTTATTCAGGTTTGGTAAGGAAGGTTCTGTTTGGGATTACAAAATGCACTGGTAGAAACAGCACTGATAGTCCAAAGCCAAAGTATTACATTATCAGGCAGCTTTATCCTGTCACTGTTTGTTAGACTTTGTTACTCAGGTATATCTGGTGAAGGATTCGACCATCTTGATAACAGCATGTATATAAATATCTCAAACAAACTTCCATTAATTACCAAATTTGTTAAAAATAGAGGAAAGAACACACTGCCCTAAAAACATCTATAATCCTGAAGATGACATTTACCCATATATTGGCATGCACATTGCACATGCAGATTTTTTAAAACTTTTAGTACTCTTGTTAATCCACGGCTCCTACTGTATGTATGTCTGCATGTTCTGCAATCAATTGAAGATGCACTGAGTGCGATAGTGGAGTGGAGCACGAGAGGCCCCTGATTAAAGTGAGTTCAGCCCTGAAGCCTTTAGAGATGCACTTCAGATGTTGAGTGGAGAAAATGAAACAAGCTTAAAATGCATTTTAAAAATCTCATGCATTTTTCAAAATGTTCTTAAATAATTTTAAAACTTAGTCTATTATAGTCTTCTGAATGAAACAGAATATTTGAAAAAAAAGTAAATTAAATATTTGGTATATTTCATATATTTGAGCCCTACTTTTTCATTACTAAACCCAAGATGGAATAAAAACCAAATTTCTGGTCAGTGGTGTGTGAACAAGGGCACACTATATATTTTTAAAATCCTTTTCCTTGGTGGGGATGGGGGGATATGCACACATATTCAAATTTAAGCATTTCACTATGAAGATAAAATTTCATCCCCTAAAGATAAAATAATCAAATGCTTTGTATGACACATATTGGCAAATGCAAAGATTGTGAGTAAATTACATATTTTATGTTTCGTTCCTCTTCCCCTCATTCCAATCTCCTGTTCTGTGCAGCAAGGAAAGTGCTAACAAGAAACTATGATGGTTATTCTTTGTTACAAATTAACTGATTTGAATGAAAATGTCTCAAAGTCAGCATCTATTTGGGCAATTATTATTCTTTCAGTGACAATGCCTTCCTAATTCTGGTAAATCAGCCAGAGTTCCAGTTGGAACCTCCCTTTTAGGGGTCCACCATGACAATTGACAAGGCTGTTACAGAATGAAACAAGCACTTAGCCCAACATGTCTGATCTTCCTGTAACCCTGCATTTCCTTTTTTCACAGATAACAGTTTCATTCTATTTCAAATGTCCTGACTGGACCTGTCTCGCTTCACCACACCCCCGGGTACAGCATTCCAGATCTTGACTACTTGCTGTGTGAAAATGATTTTCCTCAGGTCTTTTACTTGTTTTGACAATTAACATAAATATACACCCTCTTGCTCTTGCTCCCTTCAGGAGAGGGAACAGGTTCTTATGATACACATCAGCCAGTATTTGGATTTGTTAAAGATAGCTGCATTTGAGGATATCTGGTTGCCTCACAGCTCCATATTTAAGAGGGTTTTAGATATGGACAGAACTGAAACCCAAAACATCTGAGGCAGAAATGATGTTTTTAAACAACGGCATCTCAGGTTCCTCCTTATTTCAGAACATCCTTCATTGTGCATTGTCATATAAACATGTATTTATATTACTTTACTTTCAAAACCAGATTTCTACTGATGTCCATAATTTTGGAACAAGTAGGTGCTTTAGCGAAGATACATTAACAATGTGAAAACAATTGGAATAAGCAACAATCTGCTGTTATACAGTATTCATGTATATCATGATGTATCAGATACATTTTTCTGCAGTTAGGAGGGAAGGAAGGCAATGGGCATTGAATGTGGTAAAAGGTACATGGGGAGTGACTGAGTGCTGAAATTCAACCTTCTAATTTCAGCCTCAAGAAATGGGTTTAATAAATACCAAACTTTGAGGGAAAAGGGTTAAGAAAATACCCTTTCTCCCGTGTTTAGTGGAAATCAAGTGGTTTCAGATATTCTGAATTTAGATTGTGGTGGACTGAACCTGCAGAAGCTGCATTTAATAGGATAATTCCTAAAAAAATTATTCTGCTGTTACAGAACAGCCTTTGCACAAATTTAAGTCATAAATATTCAAAAATCTATCATTAGGAAATTTTAATTTGAAAACCTTCAGCAAAGCCAAGTTTTCTAATTCTGTCTTATTAATGATACTTTTAGAAACTTGCAGGGTATTTAGTTTTGAGGATATTATCTACAAAGAAAATAAAACATTTTGAGAAGAACACGTCTGATCTATCAAATCCTTTTAAACGCTTCTATCAACTATTTACCAGTGGGTATCTGAGTCCTACAAATGAATAATAAATAAAAGACCAAAAGATACGTGGATGCTGTAAATCAGAAACAAAAACAGAAATTGCTGGAAAAGCTCAGTGGGTCTGGCAGCGTCTGAGGAGAGAGAAAGCAGATGCTGCCAGACCTGCAGAGCTTCTCTAGCAGTTTCTGTTTTTGTTTCAAATGAATAATGAAACTATCGAGACAATTGAGTGAAAGTAAATAGTGGAAGGAAGTAGTGCTTGCATTTGTAGTATTGAGTGTAATTCAGAGTCTTTTCCAGAAAGGAAGCAGGGATATGAGAAGGCCATTACATTGAGCTTTCCCAAGTGCCCAGTTGCAGAGCTGCAAACAGCCTTAATCAGGACTGACCTGATTTATATAATATTTTGTAACAAGGGCAGGCTGAGAAACAGTAGACAATGAAGTGGAATGCATAGGAAGAACCCATTACATTTCTAATAACAGTTAGACAGCATCTGATCAAAGAACCTCTTTTATTCTTCTGATTTCATGGATTAACCATTTTTTCCCAAAACATCACTGACATTATTATGATATTTGAGGTAGACTGCCCCATTACCTTGAATCTGGTTTTAACTTATACTGTAAGGTAATTTCTATCTTAAATTGGCTGACGTGTGGGAATGAATTATACAAACTCTGGCAAATGGTAGCTCATCTGAAAGCCATTTTTGTTGCTATAAATTTTGTGCTTATCAAAATGAAGAAAATTTACCTTTTTGGAACTGAACACATGTCATCATGGTCAGTCAGGCAAAATCAGGCCATTACGAATGGATTCAAGTTTGACTCTGGACATTGAGTATCAACATCATGACCGATGAACATAATCTTCCCCAATCGCTATTCCGCTATCTGGTTCTGCATGCTTCAGAGCTTAAATCAATAGTCATGCTCAGAACCCCTCTGGTTTTGCCTCTTGATAGTCCAAGTCCAGGTCTGTTGTCCATGCTACATTCAGTTGACTGAGCACAAGTCAGGATGGATGATGAAATCTGGGACCTTATGCCTTCCTTGGCTCTTTACATTAGGTAGGGTATGAACCAACTGTGTGTGTGTAACATTCCAAGGTTAAATGGTTCAAAGTGATTATATAAATATACAGTTAAGACTTTTGCTCTAAGTGGATTCTGGATTGCCAGTGACAATTATACTACATTATTTCATAACTTGGAAAAATGGTGGGGATGGGAATATGAGTGCAGGCTCATTGCTGCAAGGAATGTTTGACAAGTCATACTGACATTTTGGGTGGTCTTTTCTAAAGAGTTGTGTCAAAGGGAATCATGTCACATTCCTTTACTACACAGTTTCTTTTGCTGGTTTCCTGGACATTTCCTGTCAGCTTTTGGGACCTTTCCAGTATAGCCTAATAAGCAATTGATTAAGAAGTCCAGAGACAGCGAAAAGGTTTTTCATGATCCTTTTGACAAGAGCAAAGCAATGCAAAAGAGGAGCAGCCTTTTCTTTTGGTTTTGCATTCCATCTCCTTCCCTGTAAGCCCTGGCCCCCCTCTCTCACTGAATATACCTGTTACAGCTGTGTTCCATGGGGGCAGGGTGGGTGAAGTCGGTCTTTGGAAACACACGTAAGCATTGCCAGCTGGTTTTATGCTTGGTTAATTGAAAACAAGATGGTGGAAAATACACACCCAATACTAACTTCAACATCAAAACATTCCAAAACATGAGGTTCTCAGTCTATGACTCTGCACTATACTAATATCATAAACTTTCATTTTATTCACAATTATCACACAAAGTGAGTATGCATTCAAGACAAAGCTGAAGCTATTTGAACAGGAAATGTTACGGTGCTCTGATCAACAAGCTATGCATTTCCTGTTTCAGTATTAAAGGATAAGTTTTTTTTAAGTGGACAAGACATTGAGTTCTAAATGTGGTATTAACTTTAAACTGCTGCATAAATACATATCTCTAAGTATGCTGTGGACCATAATTTGAATAATTAATTGTTGAAAAATATTTAAAGTGCAAATAAAACATATTTAAAATTAAGTTATAATTTAGAATCAGTATGTTAGCTAAAAGGTAAATTTTCCAAAACAGCCATTACCCACTTACATGACCCTAACTTCCTATGATAAACCTGGGATTTGGATTCCCCTCCGACTATCCAGCTTTACTGAACATGCTTGTTCTTTTCTGGGATCCCACCCAGCATCCAGTATATCACCCAAATGATCCCAGTTATAAAGTTCAGCATTCTGTTGTCCCATGAAGAGTATTACTGTGATGCCACATCTCAGTCCCTGTCCAGAGCAGTGGTATTTCACTAAGAGCATGCACATGGCTTTTCTAACTTTACCTCCCTCAGTGTTTATTGACTGACACTGGCGCATGCAGTCTAAATGTGAGCAATCTGAGGATCTCTTTATCCTTGAGATTTCTGAATGTAATAGTGTGTTGGAAGAGTGAGATTATGGACTGGAACATGTTTACACTATAACTTTAGTGTTACTGTTTATAGGGAGCTAGGACTAAACATGATTTCAGAGACAAAAAAACACCCTGAAGGAGGAGAATCAGGAATTGTGGATATTGATATCACATAGAGAAAAATAGAGGCGTTGGAAATGTCCAAATGTCATTTTAAAACTAACAGGAGTTAATTTAGACACTTAGTGTGCAGATGCGAGGAATAAGTTTGATTTTGTCACCTGGCATACATATGTACAAATTAGGATAAATTTATTTTAACAGAAATCTAGCAGCAAATATCTTGCAATGCTACAAATTAATTCAATTTTCTTGTTCAATTTCATCCAATCAGCTGTCATTTTAAAAATGTGCTTAATTTCTTAGTGGCAGGCAGACAGCATACCATTTATTCAATCACCACTGACCAGTATCCCTATTGACAGAGCAGAGAGAAAGCTTTACTGGCTTCAGGATGTACCCAGTTGCAGACTGTAAGCAACATAAAAAGTGGGGTTGAGGAAATAGCAAAGAGGGAGGGCAGTGCCAGAAGCCATGCTACTTCACACCATGCAGAATACAGTCACCACTATCCCAAAATTGCCTCTTTCATTTGCAGAGTTGTACACCTTGTAATCTCTGCTTCAAAACAAGCAAATACTGTTGGATAAATACCAAGGGGAGGAATGGCAGTTTATGGAATTGCATAGTCCACTGGAATGTGTTCCCAGTTATTTTTTTGTGGGTTGTTTATCACTGAAGTAATACTGATCTGTTAGAAACAAAACATGCACATAACAAGCAACTGGAAACGACTCCAAACTTCCAGCAAACATCAGGTACAACAAGTTTCATTCAACAGCACTGGAAACCTGACAACGAGTCTCCAATTGACACATACATTTGTTAATTGGACTGGTATCCATTAGAGCAGGTTCATGATTGTGCCACCTGGGGTGTCTTGTGGGGAATGGTTCATCAATTTATCACTAATCCAGCTTTATTTCAGTGGGGTAACACACTGATCTTGCCATAAAACTTAGTCATAAGTAACACTCCCCTTTTTAAATAAAATTATATTTTGGCTACAAAAAGTTGCTCCTTGTATACTTAAGGACATCACAAATGTGCATAACATTGTCACTTATAGATGGAATGATAGGGTAAAAATTTGGATCTCTGCTTATATTGGAGGCAAGAGGAAAAAGCAAATAATTATTTCAAATTACAAATTTAAAATTAACATTGACGAATGAATAAAGGCAAAAGATAATGTTGAACCATGTTGACAGTTGCCCTGGACTTTTTTGGAAAATGTGACTTGTAAAATGTGAGTTCTTTGCTGACACTGCGGCCACAATTTACTGATTCATGATGATTCTTGGATAGCCTCTAGCTGTAAACTAGAGATAAGATATCATCAGTCTGCAAGATCCAGGCAGCAACATCACTCTCTTGCTCTTGAAATCAACGTACAGTACTTTAGATACCGAAACAACAGTTGGTCGCCAGATGAAACTAAGAGCTACTGGTTTCTACAATTTCACATCAACAGGCTGTGCCTGGATAGAGCCTGTAATGTTGGAGTTCAATTTGACAGAAGTTACCGTTATATAAATTTTACAAGACAATATTCTCTTTCCCAGCTTCCATGAATACATAAGCACTATTAAAAGTCAAGGATATTTCCATTAATACACCATCCTTTCCTGGTGTTTGCTTTTACACTATACATAACTTTAGTGCTCGTGGAAACTTGATACTAGGAGCTACAAATGACTGAAAATAACTCCTCTCAAATTCTGCACTTACAAGAAAATAGGAGAATGAAGTTGACGGGATAAGGATCACTTGCAATTATTGAGTGTCCACCTTTTTCAGCTCTCGCCACAAAATAACAACAAACGTAACCCATCCTACTGCTAGATTCCTTGAGAATATTAGTCCATTATCAGTCTAAGTAAATTGCAAAGGACTCAAATCCATAGATCCAGATCCAGGAACCAAATCACAGAGCCAGTTGGTCACTGAATTCTGCCAGCTTAACAAGTAAATTGCATTTCATTAACCAAAATTTGTTTCCATCAGTTGTAGTGACACAGTAACCATGCCAATTTAAAAACTGCCTGAGTATCTGTACGCAAAGTTAAGAAAAATCATTACAAAGTGAGGAATATATCAACCATGGTATTGCTCACAGGGTGGAATCTGGAGCAGGGACTCAACACTTCGGCGTAAAGCTGGAATCACATGTTCAACCTGATCTTTCTCTAAAAGGCCACAGCTCAGCTATCTGCTACATGAGAGCAGTCTAAGAGAGGGCACAGGCAAATTGCTAAAAGAAAACTTTTGCCAAATTGGTAATTATTCATAAGCTCTCCTTTGCTTAGTTTGGGGAGAGGCCAGATTAACAAAATTAGAAAAACCAGCATTAAAAAAACAGTATTTCTTTTTATTTCACACCGCTTTGACTTTTTGAATTAGTTTACAATGGGTACAGGGTGCACTTCTGCAAGAAGAATTTTCATGAGATTGAATGTATGTCAGAATTTAATTTCAACATCATGACTGAAGACATTCACATTACAGTAAGACAAATAACCCTGGCTAGGAAAGACAATACCATCTCCCATGTAAATAATGCCATTTCCTGAGAAGCCTGTCTGTATTGCAGAGGGTGGAGTGGAGACATGGAGCATTGAGATAAATAGGAAGGAGAGGTAGGCAGAGCTTCTTTTTAATAAAAACTTAGGGCTAAAAAACACTTTGATACATTTAGATTTTACTTTATCCTAGAAACTAGAGATTTAGACTGACCTTCAGTAAAAGTTCAGGAGAGAATTTCATGCACAGGCTTTTTCTGTTGAATTGTACAGTGTACTCATCCAGTAGCTAACAGCTCTAACTACTGAGAAGCTTACAGCCTTTTGCACTAAATTATATTCCATTCAATTTGTTCTCTCCCTGTGCCGAAGGTGCCAATTCATACTGTTATTTAGTTTCATAGGCACTGGCAGTTTAATAGTATCTTCACCAAGTGATTAGTTTTCATTGAATTGAGTCTACAGTGAGTGGGCATAGACTGGGCTTTAGAGAGGTTTGCACAGCTGGTCTTAAACAATGTTTTTCACTATACTTCTATACACACATACACAAACTACAACGGGATAGCTATCAAGAATGGAACCACAGCCAATTTCTTTTTGCTGATTTTCAGCCAGGGGTCCAATGGTTTCAGAACTACCATATTATCCACTGTTTGGGTCAGCTAACTACGGGAAGATTGGGGAAAGAAATTAGTTTTATTTTGGTCTGCACCAGTGCTACACTGGACATAATACTTCCTCACCATATCTACCTTGACCCCCAGCAAATCTGTTTTTGTCACTATTTAAGTTAGAGTACAAGGTCACTGACTTACTCACTATTCTACACAGAGGGAGGTGACTGATAAAATAATTAGTGTTAACTATCTCTGTCTGCACGTAGTCTATTGATGTATGCGTAGTGTTGCAGATACCTATCACCTCATGATACACATAATTTACAGCAAGAAGAAATCCATGAATTACTCCAGGCGTTTGGCCTTGTTGCCTGAGTAAGACCATGCAGTTCGGGAATTGTATATTGGTGCTGCAATGCACAGAGTCACAGGGCACAGGATAAGGGAGTTCCATTGGTCTTGGGGGAAGATAAAAAACATGTATCCAAGCACTCCCCAGATAACTGGAGAGGCCACCTTGCAGCAACCTATTTATGCTAAATTTCACTCCGTTCTCAACTACTCAATTTACTGCCGAAGAGAATGTCTGAGATAAAATAAATATTCTTCCCCTTCAGTTAACAAAATTAATATATTAGAACAGGCATTTATTAATGTATTATCACCACAATAACAACTGGTTATTGAAGTGGGACCTATCAGTGAGGGCAAACAGTAAACACATTCACTTCAGCAAAGAGCATTCACAGTTTAGGGGTATGTAGCCTCAGAAACAGTTGCTTTTCAGTGGGTGAATTAAAAGCTGCATGCATGAAAACTTATGGATTCAAGGTCATCTCACTCCGACAGGCTGTTGCAAACCAAAGTCTGTGACAGAAACACAAAGCACAAGGCCTTGTATTATTCCTAAATCTGCAAAGACATCTGTCATTGAGAATCTTACAGCTTTGTTTATATATATGTAGCAAAATTTACATAATATAATCAAATTTCAGCTGCAACAGAATGAAATTGATGTTGTTAACAGTTTGATTTTTCTTCTCCAGTAATTTGCCTTCTAACAGAAGAAATTTAAGCATGGGGAAACATTTATTTAAAATAAAACAAAAAATCTTATTGGTGAAGGATGAAACCTCTTATTGTGCCAATTCTCATATCTCTGCTCCTCTACTGAAGGAACTGACTGCTGGTTTAAAACTCAGTGGATGTCAGTCACCTTGAGGAATCCAAATGGTGCTGCAGGCTATCTGGTTGTGGGAGGTATCGCACTCGAGCACAATCCTCTCATCTTCAGGAGTCAGTTTCTGGCGCAGTGATGTAATCTGGGCTAGATTACCCTTTCTTCAACCATAGACAATAAGGCCAATTATAACATCTCAGCTGTCAGCCTGACTAATCATATATCTCAGTATGCACTGGTGTATGGAACCTGGCACTGTTCCAAATTGTAAGGCTCAGCTCCTCACCGAGTCTCCAGAGAACCATCACTAAATGGTCACACGTACTGAATGAATGAACTCAGTCATTCAGACTGCGGGAAGTGATAACTGTACATGTCAAATCTGGGCTCAGTGTCACATTCTGGAGTCACAAAATTGCATAATTATTCTAAATTGTCTAAACTCAGTGCAATATCTGACCTACTTGTATTTATGATTTAGTGATATCATGTTAAGATAGTAAAAATAAAAGATAATCTTGGAATATCACACTTGAAATTAAGTAATGATGGGTTGAAAAAAGGTCACTTCATTGGTGAACTGGGGTTAATACAAGAGATGAGACCACAACTTACATCTATTAGGCAAGAATTATCTCCTTTAATGTTGTTTTAACATTTTTGTGCTGTTTGAGGTAATGGATATTAGCACTGAAGACAGATAGGGACACTGCTGAACTTTTCAATCAGTGTCAATATCAAGAAAATCCAGTTTAATGCACAATAGATGCAGAATACAACTAAGGGAGTTTGGTTCTTTATAGTATTGTATACTAGTAATGAATACAATCTTTGAATAAGATTATAATGATTATATAATAGTAGAAGTTTAGGTCTGCAGTAATGAGAAATTGATTTCAGACATTCTGCAAACCTCAATTCACTGAGCAGATCAAGAAGACTTTTAACCACTTAGACTGGGCTACGTTTAGATTTTGGTCCCAAAGATTAAAGGGCACTGTTCTGAATTCCTGTTGGCTGTGCCACTCAGTCTAGCAAAGTGAAAGGGGAACTAGTATATTTTGACTCTCACAGCATAGTTTAGTGTATAAGGCAGCCACTCAGCAGTGTAACAGTTAGTGAAGCATCACTGAGAATACATAGAGCAGGGAGCCTGTACTTAAACCACGGTTCAATCCTGAACCTTTTTGACTTATTGAACCATTTACACAGTCAGTGTTCAGATTTTCTGTAACAACAACATTCTACAGTGACAAATAATTAGACGCTATCTTCATTAACATAAATAATATTTAAAACGAGAGACTGTGAAAAGAGCATCACACACAAACGCTCAGTACAATCACAGTTCTTTATAGCAGCAGAATCTGTTGTCCTTGTTGAGTTGATTCTCCAGCTGAAATTAATTTTCACTAGGAATACTGCTGATGTGATGATGTGTTTGCATTGTAGGGTTGGCGTTGAACCTTATTAACACCTCTTCATTGACTTACAGAAAACATTGGAGGAAAACATGAACGAAAAGCCTTTACAGTTAATGGAGGTGCAGCAGTGGACGCATGCAGGGAAGTAATAGCAAAATGCAACAAACTTGGACTGGCCTAATCACCTGTTGGTGAAGCAGGTAATTTAAAATCTTCCATTTCAGCAAAACACATGTTCATCCACTGGTACTCAAAGGCAGAATATGTGAATTCTATTTCATCACGATACACTTACATGACGCATGTAACCGTTCCACATTTGCATATTAGGCTTGCAACAATCCCTTCCCTAGCCACTGCATCATGTATTCCAGCAGCATCTGTCAGCATTCAGTAGATGTCACATTACTGAAAATGCAATTAGATATTTTGACATAAATGTATCAGTATTTCCAATCAATTAAGAGTGTTAAAAATGTATCTTTGTTCCACGCCACCGAGATACTCGCACGAAACACTATTGCTTATTTTTCATTTAGGGCGCAGTCCATCTAGAACAATGCCTGAGGTATGATGTATTGACATAGAATCAAATAATTTCTATCTATAAATCTAGAATTGACTTGCTGTTTCAGCAAACATTTAACACACTCACATAACATCATTTTAAAAGTGTTAACATGACCATCAAAATAGTTGGCAAGGCAAGATCACATAAAAGCATTAAGTGCTTCGATAGCAATATTGTCATTAGTCATTTCCAGGCTTGTTTTTGAAAGAATCCCTCAGTGCATCAGACATAGTGTTATAAAAAATGCCCACTTATCTTAGTAGTACATACTTTCCATTCTTTCTTCAACAGTACATTGGTTGAGCAGAGAGGTGACAGAGATCAATGAAAATGTTATCAGATAACAAAAGGCATATTTTTGAAATTCTCCCTTCTTTATCCTAACTCCAATGATGTGTTCCAGCCTTTTGAACGGTTCTACTGATAATTCCCTTCACAGATGCAGCTACCTATAAATTTACTGACGGTTACTGTCACATATTAATCCACAAAAAACCTGTCTTTCAGTAAGCAAAGTTTGGTCAATTATGAAATCAAATAGTAATTTAAATACTTCACAATATGCATGACCAGGGCAGAAAGTCATCCTGCCTTTAATTCTTTGACTTAGAAAAGTGCCTAATTTTAATTTGTCCTTGCATTGGTATTGGCTCAGTTTGTGTGTCATCGGTTTGCTACTTTTTGATCGTGGTTAAGTGTTTGCCGGTGATGAGGTTGGTAAAGTGATTTTAAATTTTGTAAAATTGTATCACCAGTTATTGAAATATATATTCATTAAATATAGTTCATTTTCACAGCTACTGTAAACTACTGTATTAATTCCCCTAGTAAATCATGATACTTTTCAGTATGAAGATAGGAGTTGACACAAATCCAACGTGTTTCCTTTGTCCCAAGATACAACTGATTTTGGGACATTTGTTTTAACTACATCATCCGTATTTCTATATGTTTGGAGGGTTCCAAAAGAATAGTTTTAACTTCCTTGTATGTAGGGAAACCCATGATTGATATTTATGTGTTGGGGAGGGACATGCTGGAGAGCAATGGGTCAAATAATCAATATTGTGTCAAGTGCTCAGCAGAGATAAATTCTGATTGTTCTTGTACTGTTAGTACAAGATTTGTTACTAGGAAAAAAACTAAAATACTCCAGATGCTGCAAATCTGAAATAAACACAGAAAATGCTGGGCAAACTCAGCAGGTCAGGCAGCATTTGTGGAGAGAGAGAAACAGAGTTAAGGTTTCAAGTCCAAAGGCTCTTCTTTGGAACTTGCATTAATTCTGTTTCTCTCTGCATGTGGCAGATTTGTTGAATTTTCCCAGCACTTTCTGTACTTTTGTTTTTAATACCAGCTCTAAGAAACTTGACTGCAACTGGACAAATTCATTCAACATCTGGGCCATGCCAGTTTTCATATAGATGAGACATCCATCACATCAATCTGAGAAAGAGCCTACAGGAGAAAAAGCCAGAGTTATCTTTCTAACCCATATCGGCTAGTGTGTACAGTGTTGGCTGAAACATACTTTGGGCTTTTTGTCAAGTATGTAGTTTCAACGCTCATTTGTGCAGTTTTAAGTCTGAATTTCACTCAGGTATTTACTAAGCACACCTGACACATTTATGTTTGCAAGAAAAAAATAACACCTTGAAGCACATATCTACAGGATGAGCAGGTAAACACCAGAGGAGCTTATTGGATTCAACACATAAGTACAAGGCATAGGACTTTCTCCAGAATCCTCCTACATGTATGTTTATGACCAACTAGCCTACTCCACAGTGCCTGACTCTCCCGGCTCATTACTGGCAGAAACTATAAAATCAAAAGCAACGCTAGCCATGATCTCGACTGCGTTTACTTATGGGTGCAATTTGACAGCTAAAACATGTTGGAAGACAAAAGATAATCCCCAAAGGAGAAGAGGATGAACAGAGCTTTGCAAGACAATTTGGTTAGTCTCCCTTAGCCTCTTAATCACCTCATGTTGATTAATATAAAACTACATTACGATAAGTCAGCTGATAATTAGGAGGATTAGTAGATGGTGTGAAGAGCAGAGTGTTTAAAAAATCTGAGGTCCAGGAACATATTTGTGACTGAAACTATTCGGGGAAATTGATGGTTCTATTTATAACTTTCACATTGTGCAACCAGAATGTTTGATTTCTCAGTTTAAAACAAAACCTTTGTGTAATAAGTTCAATTCACCTGGACTTGATAACAAACTCAAGATCCTTTGTACTATTTCCTTTGATCATGCTTATTAATGACAACACGACAGACAGATACAAAATATTTGTTAAATGTGTGTTCACAATGGAAGCTACCAGGCTATGACTAGTTAAATGCTACAAAGATCAGTGTGTTTATTAATTAGACAAAGAGACAGAATAATAAATCTAAGTTCATTGACAATTCCAAGTTAGATGGGATGCTACAAAGAGTCCACACTGAGACACAGACTGGACAAGTGAGCCGGGCACAAAATGACAGATGAAGTATAACGCAGGGAAATGCAAGGCTATTTAATGTGGTTATTAGAATAGAAAAGCACATTTTTGACCAGTGTAAATTTGTAAATGTTAATGTTCAGACAAACTTAGGTATATTCATACAAGGAACATGTAAAGTTAGAATGCAGGCACAGCAGGGGATTAGGAAAGCAAGTGGTATGGTGGCCTTTATTGCAAGGGGATTGGCCGAATAAAAAGAGTCTTACTACAGTTATACACGCAGTGTGTCTTTTTGGAAAGACATACCTACATGGACGCAGTGTAGCGAAGATTCATTAGGTTGATGAAGGGTGAAAGGGTGGTCCTACAGTGATAGGTGGCATAAATTCTGTTTATACTCTCTGGAGTTTAGAAGAATGAGGGGTGACATCATTAAAACATTCAAGATTAGGAAGGGGGCTTGACAGGATGAATACTGAGAGCTGTTCCCCCCATTGGGGAATCTGGAATAAGTGGGCACAGTTGAGGGTAGCAAATCGAGCATTCAGGACTGAGGAGAAATTTCTTCACTCAAATGGTTGTAAATCTTTGGAGCTTTCTATCTAGGAGTGTTGTGGAGGTGCCAAAGTAAACAGATGTTTGGTTTTTCAGGAATCATGAAATATGGGGAGGAGGCATGAAGTGGAGCTGAAACCTTGTAATGACCAGTCATGACTGTATGGTTCAATGGACTGAATGGTCTATATATTCATCAATGTAGTAATCCCAGTACACCATTATTGAAACAGTGCTAAAATAGCACATTTCAATAGGTTTATAAAGGCCTTTGAGGAATTACTTCTCCACTAGTATTCGATATATAAATTATTTATTCATAACATTGAAGAATGCCATCAAAACATTATTTGTCTCTCTCTCCTTTCCCCCAGAAAGCTGGGATCCCCATTTACTGAACAGTGGGTGAAAAGTTTCTGGTCAGTAGTTCATTTAGTTGCAGCAAAGTCTGTTGTGATGGACAATTTGTGTAACAAGCTCACACCTCAATTTATAATGTGGGTGTATCCCGAATCACCCACACCCGCTAAGAATTTCCATATGACACCTCAGCATTCTTCAAATGAAAAACTACAACCAATGTTTATCTATTACTGATCTGAAACTTGTGTTTAGACCTTAACTAAATGATAATTACTTCAAAATCTCAGCCAGGTTTTCTGAGTTATGATCGACATTAATGCCCCTTTGCTATTTAAAAAAAATCCACATTTTCAGTGTACCTCAGGCTTTGAGTTGCTGTGTATGTATGTTATTTTCAGTGGAGGTGGCTGACCAGATATTCAAAGAAAGGATTTTGAACCACTGACAACAGTAATATGCCCCAGGTAGTTTCACATCTACGGCAATCTGGTCATTACATTTGTCTTAGTCAATGGTAATATGTTTGACCATTATTACAGGAGATATGGTGGTGTGTAACAGTGTTTGTTTGCAAGCAGGAGATGCATTTGAGATTGGAAGTATTCATGAGGGAATGAAGTTTGGGTTGTGCTGGTATTTACATTTTCAGACAATCCCATCATGAGAGGATGCTAAGCAGAAGATGGGTTCCTCCTCATTTATGGGGACAGGAGAGTTTAAGTCAAAGTCTTTACTGCTTTATTACAACTCCAGGATTATCACAAAACAGCAATACCAGAATCTGTAAATAGGTTCCACCTTTTTCCTTCCTTTGCCTGAGAAATACAAGTGATACAAGGATACTTTACAGAAGTAGGAAGAGGGGAAATATAAAATAACTTGCCCAGAGAAAACAAAAATTAAATCAGGACTGAATCTTTCTGTCAGCGAAACAGTCACTGAGATACATTTAATTCACAGGAGATATATAAATTGTTTTACTATATATGTTTCTGCAGTATGAGTGCTACTGAGAGAAATTCAGTAGACTAAAGCATTTTCTGCCTGGCAACATCCTGTTCAACAAAATATCTCCCCCCCACCCCGCATAGTGAAAGCCCATTACAATAAATATTGCCAAACAACCTAGACACTGGGTAGGAATTTGTTGCAAGGCTAATTGCATCCACATAGTAACATTCATTAAATATTGGCAAAATAATACAAGAAATGTATTTCAAAACAAAAACAGAAGACAATATTCATCAATCTCTTACAAACTAACCCATTGTCCAAAAATACATATAACATCGGAAATATAAGCACAAGCCCATTAAGCTGACAGTTTCCTTGAAAACAGTAAAATATAAAGCTTTTTTTGTGTAAAGTTTCTTTTTGTTGCCCTTGTGCTGGTGTCTAGATGGATAATTGATTTGATTTTTGGAATAAGTTTTAAGATGGCAGCAATAATATTTGTCCTCCATAAGGGACTAAACTACAGAACCAGTTTTACAGCACACCTTTCAAGATCATTCTCTGAAATGATAGAAAAGTATATTTACTAGCATGCTGTACCCACCTCATCATGTAAACTCATCTCATTTGAAAGAATGAAGACAAAACTGAACCAAAACTGAAAAATGGACAGCCTGATAATGAAACAAGTCTCAGTTCAACACTCGCTTTGAACTCTGCCGTTCTGTCAGACAGTTGAAAAACAATGACAATTAATTTTTAACTGCTTGACTTGGAAATACTTCCCTCTTTTATTTGTATTGGATTTTGAAAAGTAATTTGTGATTGGTTAGTCTTTTGCATCATTCACACGACTGAGATTTTTCTGACGGCTTAATATTTTTAGCAAAAGAATAGTGATAAAGGTATAAAAATAAGATTGCTTGTTGTAGTTGTCACACAGTCTTCACTAAATCTGTTACTGGCCAAAGGTAGCTTTCCTTTTGCTTTTCTCACATTGTAATAAGGATATTCCTAGTAGCTCCCACAGCACTGGAATATTTCATGGACAACATTCTCAGCTGCAATTCCTGCTGAAGGCACTAGAAGGTGTCTCCTTGTGTATGTGTCCTTCTGAGGCAGTCTCAACAATGTGAAACCAGAAGCTGGGAGCCGAGAGGTACATGTCTGGTTGGTACATCTTTGGAGTGCACCGTCCTTCAGAAAATTGCACCATATGAGACAGGATAATGGGATAACCAGCCGAATCTAAACTCCACCATGTTTAGCTTCAACAAGAGCATTTACATTCACTCTTGCACTCGAGTATATAAACAACAAAACTTTACACAAAAAGGTCAGGACACGATCTGGCAGCCAAGTGGATCAGGATGACAACAATGTCACAGCCGAAGCTGGAGAACAGAATGCAGTCAAAACTATACGAGATCACCTCCATTACAATTTGACATTTGGATGTTTTGTAATTCTCTTTTTCCTGTTCTACCCCTTTTACATCTCGGGTGTCAGTAAAATTACTGTTTGCCCCTGTAGTGTCTTACAAGGTGTTTTATATTAATAAATATTCTTCATACATAAATATATGTATCTATATATTTATATATTTCCCAGAAATTTATAAGCTCTATCCTTTGGAACTATATTAACTATAAATTCACATAATTATCTTATTCTAAGAGATCCATTAAAGTATTTACAATAAGGAGGATGCATAGCCTTAGCAAACTTTTTACACAAAAATGTGTTCATTATTAAGTATCCTGTTGCTGTTTAAATGATCCTGCATTCCCATATTAGAAGTTTTCCCAGTATTTTTATGCCCTTTCAGACATGCTGAGAACATGCTGATATTTTACCAAGATGCTGGGGAGCCTAGGAGGTATGATACTCCCTCACTGTATATGGACTCTGTGAACAACATACCTACGCATAGCATCACAGAAATCAAAATGGACTTAAGACCACAGCTTTAATCCCCCTTTGACAGACACATTTGGCTAGTGCACATTTCTGCTGTAAGCACAGTTAGTGCTTTGTATATTTTAAGGCTTGCGCATTTTGCAAATGCTCACCTGAGGGCAGTATTGCACTGGGGTTGAGTGCTGAAGGAGCTCTGCGGGTTCTACACCTTAGGCCATCATCTGCGATATTCTGCAGCCACACTTTCAGAAATATGAACCAGTAAAAGTATTTAGACATGCATCATAAGCCTAATTCTCCTTGTTTCTTTGCCTTCTACCTCTGGACCTTCTACATGTTTGCCATATCTTGGAAACTTAGCCGGAATGAATCAGGCTCAGTAGCAAAGTGAAACCAAACCTGATTTTTCTAGGCTTAATGGGGAAAGGAAAATGGAAAGTAAGCTGAAGCCCACACTCCAGAAAAGTCAGCCTGTGCACATGGGATGTAGGCAGCAATGGATACCATCTCGGTACTACCAGCAATTCCGTACACTAGCAAAATGGCTGCATACCTACTAATTCAGATAGGGAAAAGTGAGATTCTCATTATACTTGTGATAATGGGAACTGCAGATGCTGGAGAATCCAAGATAATAAAGTGTGAAGCTGGATGAACACAGCAGGCCAAGCAGCATCTCAGGAGCACAAAAGCTGACGTTTCGGGCCTAGACCCTTCATCACCCTTCGTCTAGGCCCGAAACGTCAGCTTTTGTGCTCCTGAGATGCTGCTTGGCCTGCTGTGTTCATCCAGCTTCACACTTTGTTCTCATCATACTTGTTCTGTTTTGTCTTACATCTTTTGCATGTTTATTGCATTTTGCATCACACTCCTCCTTAGAATATTTGCCAGAGCCAACAACATGCTGTGTGATTACAGGAGAATATCTCTCACAAAATTCACTGACAGATCCAGCATCTGGGGTGAAATAGAGGAGAATGGCTTTTCTCTTCAGAAACAGGTTTTCTGAAAAGAAACTGCAGTTGGAACTTACTTTTCTAAGTTTCATGCATATTATCCAATGCTTTTTTTCTCCTTTTGGTAACTCTGACTGTTGTGAAACAACAATAAACTTTGTTATGTTAAAGCATCAAGGCTCTCAAACATCAAACTTCTCATCTTCTTTGTTGTGATATTTTACAAGTTCTTAAAATGTAACCCCAATAAATCTCATCTTGATTCTAATGCTACCAACGTATGCAGCATCTGGGACAGACCATTTCTGTCTGCAGTTGAGGGCAACTCAATTAATCTGTTGCTATCTGGTGAAAATAAACAGCAACTTCAAAAACAAGGTCAACATGTCCTGGGCAGATGGGCATTGAGTGAAAGCAAGTTAAGGAAATAAAAGGATTATACAATCTGGTTGGTTGTTGGATGTTGCTACATATTCAATAGTGGCCAGTATTTGAGAGAATTTGAGCTTATTGAAAATTGGACACCAATGTAGGATTTAAACTAATTCAAAACCCGAGACTTGCTTATTGTTAAAATTGGTTAAATAGAACTTAACCTTTTAAATAGAAGCATTTTCTTACCCAGTGTTGCTTAAAAGAGGCATTAGCAATTACACAGCTTTTAATGAACTTGCAGCAAACTAAAATCAGAATTTGCATAATCATTTCCCCACCTTCCCATCGCACTATGTTTGCTAAGGATTTAGCAATATTTGGAGATGCTGGACACTGAGTAAAGCAAGCAGAATCTGCACAATGTTGAATTAAAAAGGAAATTCAGGGAAAGAAAGTGAGTTTGAAAAGTTTACAAACAATCCTAATAGATTGAACCACAAATACACAGGAGGTAGAGTTACACACAAAGCATGCACTCCGTTTTGTGTTGGGCTGGTATATTTTGCTTGCTCCCATGTTCATTGTAATTGCTTTACACAAAATGATTCACCTTCCTCTGATCCTCTCATCAACCCACAGCCCCTGGTGAGGACCAAATGTATGTCCAAACTTATTCAATTCACAGGCTTGAAAAAGCAGAATTACAAATTAAATGGAAATGATCTCACAATAGTTTAAAAAATTAATGATTATCTGGCAACTTTCTCCCCAACCATCCCCATCTTACATGCCTCTCCTCCCCTCCCTCACACCTCCCCCCCGACCCCTCCATTCCCTCCCCTGTACGTACGCAAAATCAAAGTGCTCTTGAATGGGACATGCTCTTTCCATAGTGTGAGAGCTTCATGAGGATTCCATGCTGTGACAGTCTGTTCTGATGAGGCAAGAAGGCACACAACAGAACTTCCAAGCTGGTAGATGGAATTCTTATTTTTCTCTTCTTATTTGTCATTGCTTAGAGCCCACTCCTCAGAAATGACATTAGTTTCGCAGGCATTCAGATGAATTTATGTGATTGAATATGTTGTGCACTGGATAACCTTCATTCCCCCATACAATATCAATATATATTAACAGGTAACAGATGATAAAACTCATCAATGAAACCCAACAGTCTCCAAAAGTCCTCTTAGGATTTTGTTTCCTTCTTTTTTCCTCTCCTTATTTATGTTAGAGACAGCTAAACCTGTTATAGGGACCCACGTGAGTCCTAGTTTCTTGCTATGTCCCCATTTTGATTTATTTTTACACATGCTCCAAACTCCCACCCAATAAAGATTAGTTTAAAACTTTTTTTTTCATTTTTTTTCCTTTCTCCCATTTTTTATGTTTTTTTTTTCAAACTTTTTTTTAGAAGGCTACAGCTCCTCAGGTCTTAAGAGGCCCAGAGAGTCCCCCTGACGTGCTTGGCAATGTAAGATGAGTGTTGGGGCTAGCACCAGTCATCCTCATCAGTTTCACTGTAGGGTTCATGCATTCCTTTTCTTCTGCCAGGTCCTTTTGTTTTCGTCCCCCCGAGATTGTGATAGTACCCATTTGGTACTCGTCGCCCATGCCGTGAAGGGGACCCAGAGGATGATGTCACCCGAGAAGTCCTGGGCGACCTTCCGGAACTTGTTGCAATGGCAGCCTCGAAGGTCAGAGTTTCCTCGCTTGGCACATCATAGTCAGGGCTGCAGTAATAGTTATCATTGTGAGATCCCAGGTAAGGCTCAGATACATGGGAGCTGGGAGTGGACCAGCGGCTGCTGCTTTGGCGATTCAGTCGAGAGGATTCGTTACGGGGGATGGTGCTTCGCTCCATTGCGGGAGACCTGCTGCTGCTCTGCCGCTCCCCTCTCTGATGCTCTGGGGGCGGTGGTGAGTACCTGCGTGGCACGGGGGTTGGTATTCTGCCCTGCTGTGATGTATTCGTGGCTTTTCGGACCACAGGGGAGTAGGTGACATGCGGCCTAGGTGTGGAGGGAGTCTGGGGAAGTTGCCTGCGTCCGCGCCTTGGTGTGCTGGTGCCAGAAGTGGAAGGTACTGGACTCCCACTCACAGAACTACTGCCCTACATGAAAATTGAAACAAAGCAAATCAAAAAATAAAAAACCAGGAGAAAAAACACAGACAGAAAAACATTGAAGAAAGCAAAGAGATAACAAAAGGAAAAAAGGGAAGCAACGACCACAGAACAAAAAGCCAAAAGAAAGTAAAAAGAGAAAGTGACGTCTGTAAGTCAAGGGGTTTAAGAGAGCAGCTATGTCCTTTAGTTTAAAAGGGTTTAAAACCATATCGTTAGGCCATACACATTAAACTGTTTGGAATCTATCCAGAGAAAATGGGAAATACTATGAATGCTGGAAATCCTAAATCTAAGCAGGAGAAGGTTATGCTATGGATATGATTGTAGCTGAAAGAAAAGATGGATTAATTTTTTTTGGGAGGTTGGAAGTCTGACCCAAGTTGAAACTGGAAAAATCGGATGTTCTTCTTTTTACCTCTGAATTAGTGTATGTCAGACCTTTAAAAATGGGTAAACTAACCCCAACTAGGAAGCTCCCATTCCTTCTGGAAAAGCTAACTTAGCGAACTCTTCAGGTACTGACTGAGCCGGTGTGCATTTCTAGCGTTTTCATTCTTATTTCAACCAGATTTGTCAGGGAAAATCTTGCTAGGTATGTTTCCTGGTGTTGAGAATATCAGAGTGTAAAAGAAGTCAATTCTAACAATGGAAGACATTGTATGGGTTACATGCTGTAACCTGCCTGAATTTCTGACATTGAACATAACAAGCTATCTAGCGTACCCGACCAAGCCCAACAAAGTCTCCCTATTCAATCAAAATCCACTTTAGACCAATCCGAGGCACTTCCTCTCACTGTACGATATAAGTTTGTTCCTGAACCAGGCAAACTTCATTTGGTGTCAATCCTATAAGAAAATAACAAATTTTAATGAGAGCCATAGTGCAGTTGTTTTTTTGGTTAATTAAATATATTTTCACCAATGTGACCGACCTATAAGCATACTTGTGAGAATTACTGTCAATTTTACCCCAAATACAATGGATAGAATAAATGAAAATCTCAAAATAAAAAATATAAAATTTAGGATATGATTAAAATAAGGCTCAAATATAAAAAGACCTGGTGATGTAGGTCTGATACATGTGCTTTAGCTATTGGACTGTTGTGTTTTTTTTTATCAATCTTTTCTTTCTCATTCATGATGGTACTTCCTAGGGTACAGTTTCCTTGAGGCTGTCAGCACATCAAATGCTCATTCTTCATATCTGAGAGTGAACAGTAAGCTTAGACAGGCTATGTGATGTCATAAGACCATAAAATATAGGAGCAAGGTAAGGTCATTTGGCCGATCATGTCTGCATGGCCATTCGATCATGGCTGATATGTTTCTCAACCCCATTCTCCTGCTTTCTCCCTGTAACCCTTGATCTCATTTCTAATCAAGAACTTATATATCTCTGTCATAAATACACTCAATAACTTGTTTTCCACATACTTCTGTGGTGTGGAGTTCCACAGATTCACCATTCTCCAGCTGGAGAAATTCCTTGGGTCCTAGACTCTTATACTGGTGGAAATATCTTCTCCACCTCCACTCTACCCAGGCCTCTCAGTATTCTGCAAATTTCACTGAGAGCATTCTCATTATTGTAAACTCCATTGAGTACAGACCCAGAGTTGTCAACCAATCCTTATATGACAAGCCTTTTATCCCTGGGATCATTCTAGTAAACCTCCTCTGGAATCTATCCAAGGCCAGCACATCCTTCCTTAGATATGGGCCCAAAACTGCTCACAATATTCAAAATGCCATCTGACCAGAGCCTTATACAGCCTCAGTAGTACAAACTTGCTCTTGTATTCTAACCCTTTCAACATGAGTGCTAATATTACATTTACCTTCGTAACTGCCAACTGAGGCTGTACATTAACCTTAACAGAATCCTGAACTAGGATTCCCATATTCCTTTGTGGTTCAGATTTCTGAAGTCTTGCCCATTTAGAAAATAGTCTATGCCTCTATTCTTCCTATCAAAGTGCATAAATTAGCACTTTCCTACATTGTATTGTATCTGCCAATTCTTTGCCCAATTTCCTAGTCTAAATCCTTCTGCCTCCCCATGTCTTCAACACTACCTTTTCCTCCAATATCTTTGTGTAATTTGCAAATTTAGCAACAACGCTGACTGGTCCTTCATCCAGAACATTAATATACAATGTGAATAGTTGTGGTCCCAGCACTAGCCCCTGCGGAACTCTACTCGTCACCAGTTGTCATCCTGAAAAAGGCACCTCTATCTCTATTCTCTGTCTTCTGCCAGTCAGTCAATCCTCTATCCATGGCAGTACCTTGCCCCTAACATCATGGGCCATTGTCATATTTAGCAGTCTAACTAGGCCGTCATGAGGCATTTCAGCTGAAGAAAATCCTATCCTCATGCAGTATTTACTTACACATAAACAGTTTACAATGGGAAGTTTTTGGATAATTATTACCTGTGATAAACCTGAGATATGGAAGGCGATGACCTAGTGGTATTATCGCTGGACTGTTAATCCAGAGACCCAGATAATCTTCTGAAGACCTGGGTTCAAATCCTGCCATGGCAGATGGTGGAATTTGAATCTAACAATGATCACGAACCCATTGATGATTGGCAGGAAAAACCCATCGGGTTCGCTAATGTCTTATAGGGAAGGAAACTGCCATCCTTACCTGGTCTGGCCTACATGTGACTGCAGACCCACAGCAATGTGAATGACTTTTAACTGCCCTCTGGGCAATTAGAGATGGGCAATAAATGCTGCCCAGCCAGCAACGCCTTCATCTCAAGAATGAATAAAGAAAAAAAATCCTCCACTCCCTAGCACAGGAGAGCTGAAATGGATTGTAACTCTCTCCTGCCACCTGATCTTTGATCTGTTGTTTTGCATAGATGAGGAACATATACAAAATAAATTATTTTAATGAATTGTCCCTGGATATTATGATATAGCTTCAGATAGAGCACCAAGCTTACAGCTCTGGTAGTACAGCACAGAGGTGTTCTGTTTGCCTGCAGAGTTTTGGAAGTTGTAGATCAATAGTTTTGATTTTCTATGTACGGTGACTCTGTTGGATTGCCTCAGCTGTCAGATGATGGGAAGCTAAAGACAACTTGCTTTCTCAAATGGAACTGAAGAATGTAAAATAATAAATAATACAGAAAACATAAACCTCAAACTTCAAGTTAAACTTATTAGAAGAGGGGAGGTGGGCAGAGTTTGAAAAGAAGAATAAAACTGTTATCTCAAAGTTCTTCACATAAAAGTGAAATGGACGTCTAGGCACTGTAATGGAGATGATTATTGTTTAAGAATATGCAGACAGTATGAAGGTGAACAATAGATTTGTTTTGAGTGATGCAGTAAGACGATCCAAAATGGCTTCAACATCTGTACCTTACATTAGGTCCCAGGTGAGGAACAGTCATAAGAGGGAGGAAAAAGGCAAAAATTAAGGGAGGGAAGGAACAATGAAGTTTTACTGTTCTACAATTTTCCTATCTCAGGTGTGATGTTCCGAAGGTACCAAATGAACACCACACTATTATCTGAGAGACCTTACAAAGCAGGAAGCATCTCCTACGTACCGGTTAATGGGATACCTTGACTCAGGAATGTGTGTTCAGGTTGTTTGGTTATAGAATTGAAAGAAGATAAAACACATTATGGGATTTCTTTAATTGTGAGTCAGTGCTGGGGAGCAAAATATATAACTTTTTTGTTCTAATGTGTTAGCTTCAAACACTAACAAACCAAGTTCCAAAGGGGTAGGAGACCTGGGGTAAGGCAGTGTAATCAGAAGCATGGATTGTACTTGTTTACATCTAATTGGTCCCATAATGTATGCAACTTCCAGAATTAGCATAGTGGATGAAAAGCCTTTTAGATCAAGAACGTGAAACAACACACAGTACCACATCATGTAGAGAGGATTAAACCCGACCAGAATTACTGCGTATTAAACCATGACTCAACCAATTCAGATTCATCCATGTTGTCTACAGATTATTTCAATTTCTGTCCATTATTGAAGATTTTTAATGTCTTAACAATGATAACCCCTACAAGGATCTTGGCAAATAACTAATGTGGTTGACTCTTAACTGCCCTCTGGGCAATTAGTGATGGACAATAAAAGCTGCCCAGCCAGCAATGCCCTCATCCCCTTAATGGATCAAGAAAAAAAAATCAAGCTTGTTGTGTACAAGAGCCCTTTGTAAAAGGCATCAGCCTGTCAAACTGGACCTCATTACCTGAGTTCTTTACAAAGCAGAACCAGGGATGAGGTCTCATGTCACTGTGGTAGTGTCCCTGCCTCTGAGCGAGTAGACCCCCAATTTAAGTCCCACTTGCATCAGAGGGGCACAGTAATATCTTTGAACAGGTTGCTTAAAAAAAGCAGACCCAGGGAGGGTCTCTTGTGGTGCAGTGATAGTGTCCCTTTGTCTGAACCTGGAACACAGAGTTCAAGTCCCATCTGGTCCAGAGGTGTGTCATAATTGCTGTGGGTCAGGTTCATTAGAAACTAAAAGAAAGCAGACTTAGGAATAGATCTGCAGAACTGATTGTTGTAGGCTGGGACCAGCCCATATATGCCACGAGTAGTGGCTATAATCTAGTGTTCAACAATAAACAATGTTTCTTACCCGTTGGGCGTCACGAGTTATTACTTTGTTATAGCTGATTTTGGAGGTGCACAGCACAATAATGTTTGTGGAGCGTCAACACTGTAACTCCTCTCAATCGTATAGTGTCCTACATGATATTCTTCCCAATACAATTCAAGTTTTGAACAAATTTACTTGATTTACACAGCATTGTTAAACTGAAGAACCAACAAATTTAAGTTTCAGATTGGTAAAACATTGCCCATTACCTGGTGCTTTCCAAAGATCTGGACCAACCTACTATATACCTCCAGCATTTTGTGTTTATCTTTCAGAGTTTCCACATCTCTGTACAGTAAATTTTGTTTGGATTTTTCTTAGTTTAAACCCCATACCAGATAATAATTAAGAAGTGATGAGTGTGCAACATGCGGCCATTGTCAAAAAGACAAACTCATCTCTTAGTTCTCCAAGCTATCTGATCTCAGCCCAGGTGTTGCTAAGAAAATTTACCTCAGTGTCTCCAGGGCTAAGACAGGAATAAATTAATCCCATCTGTTGTTCCTGATCACCACTTTGGAATGTATTTTGTATGAAAAGATAGCTAGTGAAAGATGAACCATGCTTGGTCATTGCATAGCCTCCACATTTCTTCAGGGGAAACTAAAGAAACGTTAGCATTAAAAGGGGAGAGGGTGAGGAATTGATGGAAGCAAATTTATGTTTTTCTGGCAAGTGACCTGGTCCTCATCAGGGAATGAAAGCACCAACCAACAGGCTGCCTTGTTATTAGGTACTGTGAATGCCACGGGGTGTCAGTAATTGACAGCTGCTTAAGAATGGCAGCTAAGAGGATACGGCCATTTCACCCTCCAATCCTGATCCCAGTCCTTCCGTTTAGCTCCCATTAGGGCATAGATTGATTGGGTGAAGGGGAGATTTATGTATATATCTCTTCATGGTTCCATACTTTGGTGCCTGTATTCAATGTGTGTGTGAGCTCCTTCAAAGCTGAAGTGGTCTAGTGGGGAGGAAGATAGTCACCTTTCTGGCCTAACTGGAAGAGTATTGTTGAGTAAACAATATGAAGATTATTGCATTACTGTAACTAATTATGATTACATGATGTGACCCTGATACTCCAAAGATTGTTATGATTATCCCCAACCTGGTCTCCTACCAGCTCCTTCTTGACTCTGACCAAGACCCTGTGACGTTACCACAGTGGATGATGCTTACAGCACAAATATTAATCTTTTCTGATTCAAATACAATAGCTTCCTCCAGTTCTTTTTTCTTTGCACTATTATTATACTTTTTTCTATATACTTACATTAATTACTACCACTCTCTCCAATGTGCAGGTTTTACTGTTCTCCCTGAAAGAGTTCATTTTAAATGTGCAAAAATGGTAGTGCATTGAACAGAAGGTAGTTGACTCCGGCTGTCTTCTTAATGGTCTGAAGTCTGTCGTTCTCTCTTGAACTGGAAGGTCGATAATCTCTTGTATGTGTTTCAAGGAGGACCTTAGTAATGTATGCATTTTTTTACAGTTGCTGGTGTGGCCCTGCTATAGGTGGGTTTTTTTCCCTTTGTTCTTGGATGTTTGCTTGTTCTTGTCTCTTCTCAATGGTGCCCTCCTGTAGTTTATGCACCAAATCTTCAATTTGCATTAGAATTTGGTCCTCATTCCATCTGTAGATTTGTATTAAAGTGCGTGGATTTACTACAACGTCTTGAGCTTTCTCATTCCCTGACAGTGATTCAATTATTGGCGAAACAAGCTTGTTCATCTCCTCAGTTCTTTACTTGGAAATGCATTCTTGATGCTGTTGTATTCTTATTATTGTTGGGATTTTTTGTTTGCATGGTGAGGGGGGACATTTTGCTTGACCTGATTTTTTTCTTAATCAACTCAAAGCTAGACTTGAATTTAGAATTCATAGTTGATCATTGTTGTATGTGGCAATTTGACTCAATTAAATTGCAGATGCTTCTGTGCCTGTGTTTAACAGCACATCTCTGAAGTGATGTAGATATTACCTCTTTGTATGAACTTTGTTTTGAATTCACTTCAATTTTGATAGCAGTGGAAAAAATCTCACCAACCACTATAGTTACAACTTTCCATTCTCAGTTACAATTTGAAACTTTTCTTTTATTGTGACTGACCTCTGGAGATTTTGTTGTTTTTAAAGGCTTTTCTAAAGGTTTTTATGCGAGCTTATAAAGCCTACCAAAATTTTCCACTGCTTTTCCTTGGCTTTTTTTGGTTAAATTCTTCCTTTTAAATGAGATTGATGTCAATATCTGCCCGACTACACAGGAATGAGAATTCTTAGCTGTGAATTACATGTTTTTTAGCATTTGGTGTCCCCTATGTTGGAGAGGTGCTTGTAGCAGACCTTTAACACTAAATGCAGTGCCTCTTGGCCCATGTGAGACCATGCTGTTGAGCACCTGATGGCTGTAGGCAGGGTTTTGTCAGTCAAAGTTCATTATCTAGTAATATCACGATACTTGCTCAAGTGTCTAAGTTGAAATTTGTGAACTGCCTATGGATATAAATGTTTGCATGCCAAAATGTTTCACTTTAGTCATTGATATCCCTGAGGAACACTTTATTTTTATCTTCCATTGTCCTACTTAACTTTCTGTGCAAGTAGTTCTTCAGCCTTTTGCTTTTCTTGGTTGTGTTAGGCTTCACTGTATTTGTTGAAAGGGATCTACCTTCTCACAGTATAAGCATTCAGTTTTACAAGCTAGGCTCTGTTTGCATTTATAAAGTTTCTTTGCCTGACAGCATTGTGTCATGGTCAGGGGGCATAAAGAAAAGCCCCAAAGGCAACAGTGGTTCTTACTACATTTTCATTATTTTTGAAATTTTCATTTCAAATTTGTTCCTTTAAAAAACACTGACAAAATAGCTCGACTCATAAGTGGCCAAAACTAATGACATGATCGTAATTTCTGAACCCCTTCATTGTATAGACATCCCAGTTAAAGCCGACAGAATGTCTTGATGAAGGGTCTAGGCCCGAAATGTCGACTCTTCTGCTCCCCAGTGCTGGCTGGCCTGCTGTGTTCCTCCAGCTCCACAGTGAATTGACTCTGGCTCTGGCATCTGCACTTCTTGTAATCTCCAAGCTGACAGAAAGACTTGGTGTCATGGATCAGACTAAACCCCTTCAAAATATATTAGCTAGCCTAGATCCTAACTTTTCTTACTTTAAAGGTAAGTGTAAGGTGTTGCATTCCAGATGCAATTCGTTTGGTCAAACTACTCAACTTTAAGCAAAATACACTTTATTTTTAGACTACTGTTAAAATACAGATAAAATTAAATAAAAGGAAACAATTGGCTTAACTGTAACTCTATTAAAACGCTTAACAAAAATATATATTAACTACTACTAATTAACTGTTCCAACTCTGTCTCAACCTTTCTTCATTAAAAAAAAGGACAAAATGCACCTCTTAGAGCCACAGTATTGTCACATTGGAGAAAAGCCATCTGCTTCCAGCCAGCTTCTGATAAAAGAAACATCAAGATGCATTCCACAAAAATTGGTAAAATTACCTCATTATCTGTCAATGGAAATTTTGATGTGAGGTGAAGCTACAAAGTTTACATAATGACCTTCCACTAGGATGTGCCATTAGCATCTGAAATGTTTATCCTTGAGAGATGACTGAAACATCAGCTTATTGAATTGCTTAAATATGCCATTCTGGGATTCAAAATCAATTGCTGCTTGGCCTTGACAAGGAGAGGACTCCTGGCTGAGTTGACAGCCTACCTCAGAGCCTGAATCTCTGGCTCCAAGTTGCTGGCTGGACAGAAGCCAACTTTGCCTCCGACTGGGAAAACTACTGGGCGTAGCTAACCGAGGCAGCTATTATTGGACATTGACCTCGTGAAAGTTGTAACTCACATGAATTGATTATTTAATTCCTGTGGATTTAGCAAACCTTGTTGTTTGTAACCTATCCCCTATGGTCTTCTGATCACCTGTGATTGTGCGCGTGTGTGTGTATGTGTGTGTAAGGAATAGCGATGCCATTCCGCTGTCTTTTAAAAGTTTTATTACTAAATCTTTCTTCTGATTTTGTCTTAAAGGAGTTTGTTGTGAGAATTTATTTCAAAGATTGGGAAATGAAAGCCATGGTTTAGGGAACATCCTCAACCTACATCAGTAAGGGATTGGAATGAACAGGGAAAGGAACAAATCAAAAAATACTTTCCTGATTCAGGCTTAAGATAGGAAAATCATTATGGAATTTCCACAATTTCCATTGTCTGTGACAGTTGGCAAGGGCCTATATTGTCTGGAATCTGTCCGACCAACCACATTGGCTTATTAAGTGTGTCTTTTTTTGGTTTAGCCTCAAGAAATGAATAGATTCCACAGATTATATTGTATCAGAGATAATAGGAACTGCAGATGCTGGAGAATCCGAGATAACAAAGTGTGAAGCTGGATGAACACAGCAGGCCAAGCAGCATCTCAGGAGCACAAAAGTTGACATTTCAGGCCGAAGCCCTTCATCAGAAAAGGGGGATGGGGAGAGGGGTCTGAAATAAATAGGGAGAGAGGGGGAGGCGGGTCGAAGATGGATAGAGGAGAAGATAGGTGGAGAGGAGGCAGACAAGTTAAAGAGGCAGGGATGGAGCCAGTAAAGGTGAGAGTAGGCGGGGAGGTAGGGAGAGGATAGGTCAGTCCGGGGAGGACAGACAGGTCAAGGGGGTGGGATGAGGTTAGTAGGTAGGAAATAGAGGTGCGGCTTGAGGTGGGAGGAGGGGATAGGTGAGAGGAAGAACAGATTAGGGAGGCCGGGACAAGCTGGGCTGGTTTTGGGATGCAGTGGGGGAAGGGGAAATTTTGAAGCTTGTGAAGTCCACATTGATACCATTGGGCTGCAGGGTTCCCAAGCGGAATATTAGTTGCTCTTCCTGCAACATTCGGGTGGCATCGTTGTGGCACTGCAGGAGGCCCAGGATGGACAGGTCGTCTAAGGAATGCGAGGAGGAGTTGAAATGGTTTGCGACTGGGAGGTGCAGTTGTTTATTGCGAACCGAGCGTAGGTGTTCTGCAAAGCGGACTCCAAGCCTCTGCTTGGAATGTAGAGGTAGCCACAACGGGTACAGCGGATGCAGTATACCACATATCCCCCTATCTGGACTCCATTTTCTCCCCCTTGGTCCAAGAACTCCCTCCCTACGTCTGTGACACCACCCACGCCCTCCATCTCCTCCAGAACTTCCAATTCCCCAGTCCCTAACACCTCATTTTCACCATGGACATCCAGTCCTTATACATCTGCATTCTCCATGGGCCTTCTTCAAAGGCCCTCAGCTTCTTCCTGTCCCGCAGACCCGACCAGTCCCCCTCCACCAACACCCTCATCCGACTAGCTGAAGTCATTCTCACCCTCAACAAATTCTCTTTCGATTCCTCCCACTTCCTACAGACAAAGGGGGTGGCCATGGGTACCCGCATGGGCCCAAGCTATGCCTGCCTCTTTGTAGGTTACATGGAACAGTCCCTCTTCTGTACCTACACTGGCCCTAAACCCCACCTCTTCCTCCGTTACATTGATGACTGTATTGGCGCTGCCTCGTGCTCCCAAGAGAAGCTCGAACAGTTCATCCACTTCACCAACACCTTCCATCCCAACCTTAAGTTCACCTGGGCCATCTCCAACACGTCCCTCACCTTCCTGGGCCTCTCTGTCTCCATCTCAGGCAACCACCTAGAAACCAATACCCATTTCAAGACCACCGACTCCCACAGCTACCTAGAATACACCTCCTCCCACCCACCTTCCTGCAAAAATTCCATCCCCTATTACCAATTCCTTCACCTCCGCCACATCTGCTCCCAGGATGAGGCATTCTACTCCTGTACATCCCAGATGTCCTTGTTCTTCAAGGACCGCAACGTCCCCCCCGCAGTGGTCGAGAATGCCCTTGACCGTGTCTCCAGCATTTCCCGCAACACATCCCTCACACCCTATCCCCACAATAACCGCCAAAAGAGAATCCCCCTTGTTCTCACATACCGCCCCACCAACCTCTGGATACAACGCATCATCCTCTGACAGTTCCGCCATCTGCAATCCGACTCCACCACCCAAGACATTTTTCCATCCCCACCCTTGTCTGCCTTCCAGAGAGACCAACCTCTCCAGGACTCCCTTGTCTGGTCCACACTCCCCTCCAACCCCACTACACCCGGCACCATCCCCTGCAACCGCAGGAAGTACTACACCTGCCCCCATACCTCTTCCCTCACCCCCATCCCAGGCCTCAAGATGACTTTCCACATCGAGCAGATGTTCACCTACACATCTGCCAATGTGGTATACTGCATCCACTGTACACAGTGTGGTTTCCTCTACACTGGGGAAACCAAGCAGAGGTTTGGGAACCGCTTTGCAGAACACCTCCGCTCGGTTCGCAATAAACAACTGCACCTCCCAGTCGTGAACCATTTCAACTCCCCATTGCATTTCTTAGATGACATGTCCATCCTGGGCCTCCTGAAGTACCATAACTATGCCACATGAAGGTTGTAGGAACAGTAACTCATATTCCGCTTGGGAACCCTGCAGCCCAATGGTATCAATATGGATTTCACAAGCTTCAAAATCTACCCCACCCAATGCATCCCAAAACTAGCCCAGCTCGTCCCCACCTCCCTAACCTGTTCTTCCTCTCACCTATCCCCTCCTCCCACCTCAAGCCGCACCCCCATTTCCTACCTACTAACCTCATCCCGCCCCCTTGACCTGTCTGTCCTCCCTGGACTGACCTATCCCCTCCCTACCTCCCCACCTGTACTCTCCTCTACAGGCTCCATCCCCACCCCTTTAACTTGTCTGCCTCCTCTCCACCTATCTTCTCCTCTATCCATCTTCGATCTGCCTCCCGTGCTCTCCCTATTTATTTCAGAACCCTCTCCCCATCCCCTTTTTCTGTTGGAGGGTCTAGGCCCAAAACGTCAGCCTTTGTGCTCCTAAGATGCTGCTTGGCCTGCTGTGTTCATCCAGCTCTACGCTTTGTAATCTTAGATTCCACAGATCTCTTGTGCGAAGTTAGAAAATTTTCCTCTTAGGATTCATCTGGTTTGCTTCTGCATTTTTGCTTTAAGTGGCTTGGCTAGCAATTTCCACATCTCTTTGCTTCTGGAATATATGGGATTTCTATCGTTTCCTTGTTATTTTTGTTTTTTCCAGCACTGTCTCACAGCATCCACGCTACGGGGGCGTCCATGCTTTGGTGATGATACAAAATTAGAGTTGCATTTTGATTTTAAATGGCTACCCTTTTAGCATGAGTGATGTTATTGTTTGAAGTTTTATGTTTTGTAACAGGGTGCTTTGGCTTTAATCTTCAATTTCCATTTGGCTCAGTAGCTCAACTTGGAATTCAAGACTGCTCCAGCACATAAAAACCAAAAGAACTGCAGTTGCTGTAAATCAGGAACAAAAAGTGAAGTTGCTGGGAAAGCTCAGCAGATCTGGCAGCATCCGTGAAGAAAAAAATCAGAGTTAACGTTTCAGGTCCGATGACATTCCTCAGAATAGATGGTGACTGGGAAAATGTGAGTTAACAAGGTGTAGAGCTGGATGAACACAGCAGGCCAAGCAGCATCAGAGGAGCAGGGAAGATGACGTTTCAGGCCTAGACCCAAGCGGCTGTTTGGCCTGCTGTGTTCATCCAGCTTTACACCTGCTTATCTCGGATTCTCCAGCATCTGCAGTTCCTACCATCTCTGTAATTGGGAAAATGTCAGTTTATATGCAGAAAATACGGAGGGGGATGAGGTAGGGAGTAAACAATAGAATAAAGGATAGAGCTCGAAGAGAGAAGAGCAGTTGGATAGTCAAAGGAATTGATAACGATCTGGCTAGAAGGGTGAATAGCTGTTAATGGGGACTGTTAGTGACAGACAACAGGTAGTGTGTAATTGAAGGCTATGTGGTGACAAAGCCTGGCGTGTGGAGTGGGGAGCTGGGACATGGGAGAGTTTAGGCCCTAAAATTATTGAACTCTATATTGATTCCAAAGCGCTGCAGGGTCCCCAAGCGGAAAGTGACGTGTTGTTCCTCCAGCTTGTGTTGAGCATCACTGGAACACTGCAGCAAGCCAGAGACAGAGATGTTGGTCAGGGAACAGGATGGTGTGTTAAAGTGGCAGGCAACTGGAAGCTCCGGGTCTTTTCTGCGAGCAGAATGTAGGCATTCTGTGAAGCGGTCACCCAGACTTCACTTAGATTCCTCAGTGAAGAGGAGACCACACTGTGAGCAGCGAATGGAGTGGACTAGATTTTGGGAAGTGCAGGTAAAGTGCTGCTTCACCTGGAAGGTATGTTTGAGCCCTTGGATACTGGGGAGGGACGTGGTAAATGGGCAGGTGTGGTACCTTTGCCAGTTGCAGGGGAACGTGCCGTGGGGCTGTGGGGAGGTGTTGGTACTGAAGGAAGAGTGGACCAAGGTGTCCCGGAAGGAATGGTCCCTGAGGGAGGCGGACGAGGGAGTCAGTGGGTTTATAATGATATCGGTAGCCAGACTATCCACAAAAATGGAAACAGAAATGTTGAGGAAGGGAAGGGAAGGGATAGACCTGATGAAAGTGAGGGCAGGGTGAGAACTGGAAGCAAAATCAATGAATTTTTCCGATTACAGATTACAGAGGCAAGCAGGTCCGATTATATCATTGATATCTTGGAAAAAGAGTTGTGGGTGACGGCTGTAATAAGGAATGTACCACTTATTCCACAAAGAGACAGGAATTACTAGGGCCCATGTGGATACCCATGGCCACCCCTCTGACCTGAAGAAAATGAGAGGAGTTAAAACAGAAGTTGTTGAGGGTGAGGACAAGCGGAGGAGGGTAGTGGTGGGTGGGGGTGGTTCAGGTCTTTGCTCCAGGAAGAAGTGGAGACCCCTAAGTTCATCCTGGTGGGGAATGGATGTGTAAAGGGATTGTTCATCCATGGTAAAGAGGAGGTGGCTGGAGCCTGCCAACTAAAAATTTTGATATCCAAGTTGGAGCTGGATGAACACAGCAGGCCAAGCAACATCTTAGGAGCACAAAAGCTGACATTTTGAGCCTAGACCCTTTTCTGATGAATGGTCTAGGCCCGAAATGTCAGCTTTTGTGCTCCTAAGATGCTGCTTGGCCTGCTGTGTTCATCCAGCTCCACACTTTGTTATCTCAGATTCTCCAGCGCCTGCAGTTCCCACTATCTCTGATAAAAATTTTGATCGGTTGGATTTGGTGAGGGGAGCAGTGCCATACAGTGTCACATGCACACTCTTAACCTTTCTCTCCAACAGCATCAAAACACACTGGCTCTGGACTGTACCACTCCGCAGTACCTCTTCATCCTTCAGCTCATTTGCTGTCTAACAAGAAACATTTTCTTTTCCTTTCAGTCATCAAGGTCCACAAGATGCAACAATTCAAAAATACCCATGGCCCACTGGAACCTTCCTCTCCTTCCCTTCCCTCTGAGTCCATCTCCTGTCGGGTATTCACCGTCCCTTCTAACTGAATGTTTAGTATTTGGTAAAGGTCTCAGTCCATGCCCATTCCTTTCAACAAGAGTCCTCTCTCTGTCCCACAGACCCCTTTCCCCAGTTCCAACACTCTTCCGCTACCCAGACCTCTCCCTCCGGCCTTTTACCTGCACTCGATCTGTTCATTGAGAACTGTTGACATGATATTGGTCGCCTCAATTTCTCTGCCTCCCCACCTCACCATATCCAACCTGTCTCCCTCCAAACTGACTGCTCTCCATGCACCTGATGTGGTTATTAAGCCTGCCGATAAGGGAGGTGCTGTTTTAGTCTGGCATACTGAACCACACGTTGCAGAGGCTGAGCACCAGCTCTCATACCTCCTCCTACCTTCCCCTACACCATGACCCCACCATGATGCATCAGGCCATTGTATCACTAACTTTATTTCGTCTGGTGACTTTCAATAATTTTAGGGTCTAAACTCTCCCATGTCCCAGCCTCCCACTCCACACACCAGGCTTTGTCGCCACACAGCCTGCCATTACACGCTACCTGTTGTCAGTCACTAACAGTCTCCATTAACATCTATTCACCCTTTTAGCCAGATCGTTACCAATTCCTTTGTCTTCCAACTGCTCTTCTCTCTCTTTGAACTGGAAACCACTGTTTCCAAGCTGGCAGTCCCAGAACACCGCACAGCTCACTTCTACCTCCTCCCAAAAACCCACAAAGAGGACTGTCTGGGCAGACCCATTGTTTCAGCCTGCTCCTGTCCCACAGAACTCATCTCTTCCTACCTTGAGTCAGTCCTTTCTCCCCGGTCCAGTCCCTGCTCACGAACATCTGTGACTCCTCTGATGCTTTATGCCAGTTTCACAACATCCAGTTTGCAGGCTCCAGCCACCTCCTCTTTACCATGGACATGCAATCCCTTTATACATCCACCTCCCATCAGGATGGTCTTAGGGCTCTCTGCTTCTTCCTGGGGCAAAGACCTGAATCATCCCCACCTACCACCATGACCTGCCTCCGCTTAGCCAAACTCATCCTCACCCTCAAGAATTTCTCTTTTAACTCCTCTCATCTTTTTCAGGTATGGTCCCAGTAATGCCTGTCTCTTTGTGGAATAAGTGGAATATTCCTTGTTCCAGTCCCATTCCAGGCCCCACCCACAACTCTTTCTCTAGTATATCAATGATATCATTGGTGTTGAATGCCTCTCTTATGCAGAATTGAAAAAAATCATCAGTTTTGCATCCAATTTCTACTCTGCCTTCACTTTCACCTGGTCTGTCTCTGACTTCTCTCTTCCCTTCCTCGACAACTCTGTTTCCATTTCTGGGGATAGCCTGGCCACTAATATCCACGATAACACTATACACCACTGACTCCCACAGCTATCTCACACCTTGCTTACTGTTAAGACTCCATCCCATTCTCTCTGTTCCTCCATTTCCGTCGCAAATGTTCAGATGAGGCCAATTTTGACAAAGGAGCCTCCAAAAGGTCCACCTTCTTCCTGAACTGAGGATTCCCCAGCACCGTTGTTGACAGGGCCTTCAACCAGGCTCAACCCATCTCATGCACTTCTGCCCTCAGCCCTTCTCTTCCCTCCCCTAACAGCAACAGGGTTCCTCTTGACCTTACTTACCATCCCACCACCATCCACATCCAAAAGATCATCAGACGCCATTTACGCCACCTCCAGTGAGATGCCACCTCCAGGCACAAGTACTGGATAGGTTTGTCCCACTGAGACAAGGAAGGGGTGGTCAGGTGAAGGAAACTTGGATGACAAGTTATGTGGGACATCGAGTCAAGAGGAAAAAGGAAGCTTACTTAAGGTTGAGGAAGCAAAGATCTGACAGGGCTGTAGAGAGCTACAAGGTAGCCAGGAAGGAACTGAAGAATGGACTCAGGAGAGTGAAAAGGGGGTATGAAAAAGCCGTGGCAGGTAGGATCAATGAAAACCCCAAGGTGTTCTATGCTTATGTGAGGAACAACAGGATGGCCAGAGAGGGGGTACGTGCTGATCAGGGATAGGAGAAGGAACTTGTGCGCAGAGTCGAAGGAAGTAGGGGAGGTCGTTACTGAATTCTTTGCTTCAGTATTCACCAGTGAGAGGGACCTTAATGTGTGTGAGGATAGCATGAAACAGACTGATATGTTCGACTGGTTTGATGTTAGGAAGGAGGATGTGCTAGAAATTTTGAAAAACATGAGGATAGATAAGTCCCCTGGGCCAGATAGGATATGCCCAAGGTTTCTATGGGAAGTGAGGGAAGGGATTGCTGCCTCTTTGGTGATGATCTTTGCATTCTCACTGTCTACTGAAGTAGTACCAGATGATTGGAGAGTGGCAGATGTTATTCCCTTGTTCAAGGAAGAAAATAGGGATAATCCTGGAAATTACAGACCAGTCAGTCTTACTTCTCTGGTGGGCAAATTATTGGAGAGGATTCCGAGAGTTAGTATTTATGATTATTTGGAAAAGCACAGTTTGATTAGATATAGTCAGCATGGCTTTGTGAGGGGCAGGTCATGCCTCAGAAGCCTTAGTGAATGCTTTGAGGATGTGATAAAATACATCGATGAAGGTAGAGCAGTGGATGTGGTGTATATGGATTTTAGCAAGGCACTTGATAAGGTTCCACATGGTTGGCTCACTCAGAAAGTAAGGAGGCATGCGATTCAGGGAAATTTGGCTGTCTGGACACAGAATTAGCTATCCAATGGAAGACAGAGGGTGGTAGAAGATGGGAAGTATTCAGCCTGGAGCTCGGTGACCAGTGGTGTTCCGCACTGGTGGGATCTGTTCCGGGACCTCTGCTCTTTGTGATCTTTATAAATGACTTAGATGAGGAAGTGGAAGGGTTGGTTAGTAAGTTTGCTGATGACACCAAGGTTGGTGGAGTTGTGGACAGCGTGGAGGGCTGTTGTAAGTTGTAACAGGACAATGACAGGCTGCAGAGGTCAGCAATGAAGTGGCAGATAGAATTCAACCCAGAAAAGTGTGAAGTGATTCATTTTGGAAGGTTGAATTTGAATGCAGAATACAGAATTAATGGCAGGATTCTCGGCAGCATGGAGAGACAGAGGGATCTTGGCGTCCACGTCCATAGATCCCTCAAAGTTGCCACCCAAGTTGAAAGGGTGTTAAGAAGGCTTATGGTATGTTGGTTTTCATTGGCAGGGGAATTGAGTTTAAGAGCCATGAGGTTATTGCTGAAGCTCTATAAAACTTGCAATATTGTGTTCAGTTCTGCTCGCCTTGTTATAGGAAAGATGTGGGAGCTATACAGAGGGTGCAGAGGAGATTTACCAGGATGCTGCCTGGACTGGAGGGCAGGTCTTTTCAGGGAGCTAGGGCTTTGCTCTTTGGAGTGAAGAAGGATGAGAGGTGACTTGATAGAGGTGTAGAAGATGATGAGAGGCATAGATAGACTGGATAGTCAGAGACCTTTGCCCAGGGTGAAAATGACTATTACGAGCGGGCATAATTTTAAGGTGATTAGAGGAAGGTACAGGGAGATGCCAGAGGTCGGTTCTTCACACAGAGAGTGGGTGGGTGTGTGGAATGCGCTGCCGGCAGTGGTAGTGGAGTCAGATACTTTAAGGACCCTTGGATAGGCACATGAATGATAGTGGAATGTAAGGTATGCAGGGTATTTGATTTTAGAGTAGGATAATAGGTCGGCATGACATCATGGGCTGAAGGGTTCTATTGTGCTATACTGTTCTATGTTCTATTTTCCTGTCCCCTCCTTTGTCCACCTCTTCCAGGAACCATTCCTTCTGGGACAACCTGGTCCACTCTTTTTCACTCCCATCAGCAGCACACCCCACCCCCCACTGCTCCGCAGCACCTCCCCTGCAACTGGTGAAGGTACAACATTTGCCCATTTACCTCCTCCCTCCCTTTGCTGCTCACAACGTGGTCTCCTCTACATTGGGGAAATGAAGTGTAGTCTGAGCGACCACTTTGCAGAAATCTACATTCTGCTCACAAAAAAGACCCTGAGCTTCCAGTTGCCTGCCACTTTAACACAACACCCTGTTCCCTGGCCACCATCTCTGTCTCTGGCTTGCTGCAGTGTCCCAGTGATGCTCAACACAGGCTGGAAGAACAACACCTCATTTTTTGCTTGGGGACCCTGCAGCCCTTTGGACTCAATATAAAGATCAATAATTTTAGGGCCTAAGCTCTCCCATGTCCCAGCCCCCTACCCCACACATCAGGCCTTGTTATCACACAGCCTGCCATTACACACTAGCTTTTTTCAGTCACTAACAGTCCCCATTAACAGCTATTCACCCCTTAAGCCAGATGGTTATCAATTCCTTTGTCTATCCAACTGCTGTTCTCTCCGGGCTCAATCCTTTATCCTATTGTTTACTCCCTACCCCATCTCCCTCCTTATTTTCTGCATATAAACGGACATTTTCCCAGCTATTGCCAGGTCTGAGGAAAGAACTCAGAAAGTTCTGAGACCCCAAACATTAACTCTGATTTTTTCTCCATAGATGCTGCCAGACCTGCTGAGCTTTTCCAGCAACTTCTGTCTTTGTTCTTTCTCCAGAACATGACAGCCTTGTGAAGTAATCTGTACCCAAACCTTGGAGTTAGAGGTTTCTTCTGTTCCTGTATGTTGTTCATCAGATTTGAAATCTGTGTGCTTCTCTGAAATAGTCTTTTGTGTCTACAGTTTCCATGAAGTTGCTGTCATTACCAATCAGCACCATCTGCTTGTCTTGAAATCTTCGGAGCCACCTGTGTGTTTTCTCTTATGATTTTTTTGTTGAAGGCCTGAAGTCTAATTTCTCTAATTTGATACCATTGAGAAATAGTGCTTGTCATTACTGCCCACTCAGTTGTGGAAGTGAACCAACGCTGTCACCATATCGCAATGCACCTTGTTGTATGTAGTTTCCTTCGCTTTACTGTGGATAAGGATAGCCACCTTTCTGTTCTAACTAAAAGAGTCTTGTTGAGTAATCAAGAGGAAGTTTATTGCATTACTGCAACTATTTATAAAGTACATGAACCAGATCTACATTACTACAGAGACTGTTAGAATAGCCTCAATTTTGTTTCCGACAAGCTCCCTCTTTCCTCTTACCAAGTCCCCATGATTGTTTCACAGTGGGTGGTGCTTACTGTGCTCTTCCATGCATTAGCTCTTCCAGACCCATACATAACTCAATATAATACAACACCTGAACCTTTTCACTTCCTTGAATACTGTAACCATTAACTTCTTTTCAGAGCAAGTTATCAAACAGTGTTAAGGCAATTAACTAAAAATATTCAATGGTATGATTCGTTGGATTTGTTATTGTACATCCATTTAATTCAGTCAAATTTAGTTCCCATATTCTTTTCACAGTGGTGTTAACCTGTTTGACACCCTCACTAAAATGTTGGGGAGAATAGTTGGACATGACCATGCTTAGCACCCATCCGGAAACATTGTGCCAGCCATTTTTATCCTTAGCTGATATTAATTGCGTATAGCGTACCTTGATAGATGCATCAAGAAGTAACAATAAACTCTTGGATTGCTATTATAATTGGGGATATCTCTATCTCCTTAGAAAGCCAAATTTGTTCGTCCTTTGTCAACTTATTGTGAAAAGTGTAGCCTTAATTCATATCGTGGTTCATCACAACTGTTAGGAAAACAAAGTGTTGATGTATGATGATTAACTAGAAAATGCAATGGCAGTTTGTAAGGCCCAAAGAAAGACTATTATTAGTTATAAATCTACATGAACATCAGAAGTAGCAGTCATCTTCTACATTTGAGTCTGTTACATTCCAAAGAACAAGTGAAAAGCAATCTTACAGAATAAATACTCAAATAATTCACATTCTCCTACTGTTTATTTTTCTCCTAATCTCTTCTTCTCAATTTTCTGTCCTTTCAGGGTGAAGTGAATTCAAACTTTTAGAATCATTAATGTTTTCTATCATTTTAAGCATTTTGGTGTCTACTGTTCAAAGTTGTCGTCTTTGTCTTGTTTATTTTGGAAGTGAATATAAAGTACAAAAACTGCCCCGACTATCTAAACAGCAATTCTAAAAGATTAATTATCAGACAAGCATTTGGGCAACACCTGAAGATTTACAGATTTGGGTCACAGATTCCACCCTATAAACATCTGAAATGTTTTGATCCGAAGCAAGGGAGAGGACAGCATATGAATGCAATTGTGCAGGTATCATTCAGAAGAAGAGCATCCAAATCCACAAAAACCTCTAAAGTTTGTTGTGTTTAAAAGTTTTGGGGAAGAACTCCAGGTAATTATGGTTTAGGTAAAATCCTTCTCCTTACAGAGTATTTCAATGGAGTGTGGGAAGGGAGGGAATTGTAAATAAACAAAACATATCCTCCAAAGTGCAAATGTTTTGTGAAACATCTATTGCCCAAAACATTTAACTTGTATGGCCTAACAGCCTTTCAGAAAAGCAGAAGGCAGAAGGGAGACAGCATTCTTGGTATAACTTATTGGATTTCAATAAAAAAGGAAATGAATAATCATACATTCCAGCCACATCACTGCAAACTTTGGAGTTCAGTAAATTCAAAAGAGGCATAATGTGTTAGAATTTCCTGAATCATGTCCATGAAATCCAACAAATTCTTTTTTAGGTGACCAGCTCTTACTTAAAGTGGCTTGCTTCTTCCCAATGATTCCTAGAGAGGACTCCTCATCAGTACACATGCCTCCTGTGTCCATCCACCAAACAATTGGCTAGCAAGAGTAATGTTGCAAATTGGGGAAGTAGAAAGGAGGAAGGTTACGCAGGTAAAAGTTTTTGATTGGACCTGATCAGTGTTTGCCTTCCCAGCATAAAATCACTGTTTTGTGCAAGTTTTTCTTAGCCCAGATGATGAGTGTTAGTAGGTACTTAACCATGAGCACATTAGAATTGAGCCTCACCATGTTCTCACTGAGTGATGATGCTGCAGTGATTAGATTCCAACGGACAGTGATCAGGAGTAGGAACCTAGGATAATCATTTTGTCTAAGTCGTCTGCAGCTAAATATAAATCCATGGTATCAAGCTGGCTGAGTCAGCTAACCCATCACAAACTGATCCAATGTGGAACCAGCGTATAGAATCTTGAAATGATAGGCATTTACATGCAATGGATGGATAGTTATTGAAATATCTTACCCTGAAATCTTTTCTCCGTTGGGAATTTTATTGTATAAGTTGCTGCCCACTGTTTCTTGTTCAATTCCACTCGCTAATGACAGGTGCATTTTATTTGTTTATTACCTCAAAATTGTCTTAAGTTATTCACAAGATTCACTGCTCATTTAGTCTTGGAATTGGCTTGGATAGTAACTGTATAATGACAGTCCCTCTAACTGATAAGTGAGATAAGATCCAATACTCATATCAAGAATAAATCAGTAATTTAGAATCTTCCTGTTTCGCTAATCGATTATCTCTGATTTACAGATGCTTTCTCCAACAGATGTACTTAACATTGTATAGGAAACATTCAGGATAGAAGTATATTCTAAATTTATTGAAGAGTCCTGAGTGCATTCTTAAACATCATGTTGCAAATAATGAACACACTAAGCTGTAGTTTGACAGCGATTGAAATCCTTGGACTAAAGAAATTCTCCTCTCAGTGTCTCATTAAAAGAAAATCTGCAATTAGTAAGTACGTGGGACTAGGGTTAATTGTTAATTGCAAAAAATAAGTTGTGTTCCTTAACTAATGCAGATGGGACAAAACGTGATTCATTGAAGTAGCTGGAGGCGGAGAATTGAAATGGGTGGAAATAGGGTTGTGATTACTGTAGATTGGGGCTGGGTTTTGTGATTGCGATTAAATTGGGGCTAGATTTGTGAAACCAGGAAATTGGGTTCTGGGACTGTAATTTCAATTGATTGGGTTGGTCTTATGAATACAGTAGATTAGTGTTGACATTGTGATTATACAGGGTTGACATAGCAATTACAGGAGATTGAGGTTGGGATGTTGAGTGCAAGAGATTGGGTTTAAGGTAAATGTGATTACAGGAGATTGGGAGATATGATTACAGATGGTTTGTACTGGCATTGTGAATATAGGACTTGGGTTTGGGTTTTGATTACAGGAGATTGAGATCGGAGTTTTGAATTCAGTAGGCTGGGGTTTGGGCTGTGGTCACGGGAGGCTGGGGTTTGGGCAGTGAATATAGTCAAGGTGGGTTTCTGATTGGAGTTGCTATTGTGGTGGCCAGAAGTCCCAGTTGTGCTTACACTAGATTGCAGTTGGGGTGAAATTTGCAGTCCATTGTGACTGGAATCATTAACAACACTCTAGACTTTCACTAATGATATCATTTTGCAAAGGTTTTTCAATTAAATTGTTAAGTAGCTTTTTCATATTGCCAGAGTTGCATGCAGGATATATGAAGGTTCATTCTGTTTGCAAGGTCTGTGAACCCTGCAGACCCACCTGTCTATGAGGGACACACTCGCGACCCGCACTGGGCGATCGGGACCATCGCCTGTCCCTCGATCGAGGTCTGCTGTACTCATGCCGCTCCTGGGAGTAGCGTTCCTTGTCTGATGATGTGTGGTGATGGTGATGCTTCCTATCTTTGGGTCTTCCTCGCTCACGATCTTTCTCCTTTGGAGGAAGGTCGCCTGATTGTGTTGTGGTACTGAGGTCTGTTCCAAGCCCTATATCAATAAAAGCTGATCATTTAGGCAAAGAAAAAGAAATCGAAAAATGTTTAGAAAGACGAGCTTGCATTTTTACAGTACCTATAATTTCTCTCAGAATTGTTTGTACATATTTCACAAAAAAGAAGTCATTATGAAGACTGTTGGCATATTTGAAAAAAGCCATCATTTTTTATACCAATTTCCTAAGATATGCTTCTCTCTGTTTAATTTTCAGGTACTGTGGAAATCCTGGCATGTTGCATAAATTAAAACAAAGTCACAGGATAATCGCTATTGCCATGTATAATTTGTTTTTGTGATAGAGAACACAGAACGCTGATTGAATACAAACTCGTGAAATAAACAATAGGGTTGATATGAAAATAACTGATAATGTTGCCACCTGCAATACCTGATTTTTCAATGTAACACTGTGAACATTGTACATCCAGAATAGATTGATGTCCAAAGGGAAGGTGATTGAAGTGCTGCTTTTTGCAAAATTAAACGTTTGTCATTTGTTTGATATTTAAGTGCACTTCAAACTGCCTAATGATTAAAGCGTCTCACCTGGTCTGGGTAGATCCATCAGTATGGAAGCTTAATGTTGCAACATTCATAACTTTGAATGCAAGACATTCAAATTGCAGATAGATAGAATTCTCCGACAACATCATTTGCAAAACTGAATTGGCAAAGATGGTTCGCTTTGAATTTGATCCTTGTACTTATGCAGGAATCTATACAGTATTGACAAAACATCTTAGATTTGCTCCTTTTGCAAACCTGTCTTTCTCAGCTGCATCATCCCCCCTTATGTGAACCCTTAAAAAGATTCTCATTCTTACAACTTTGTGACATCTCTTTGCTCTTGGCATTTCTTTGTGAAAACTGTTCTTACTGGTTGCAGGTCACTGATAACTGATCAGGCCTATCTGTAAACCAACTTCTCCCACAGTGGGTGCAAGTTAAGGTCACTGCTGGGGACAATTAGATCTATTCCTTTCCTCATTTTCTTTATCATGATGGCTTGTCACTCAATCTTAAAGGTGGCTGTTGCATTCAGTTTGGTGGTCTATATTCTTCTGATGATGTAGGGCATCAGTTTTCTCCTAAACTGATTTTTAGCTTACTCTGGGGATTAGCATTTAAATGAACATATCAAGAAAGAATAATGAAAGAAAGCACAGTTAACAACCCTTCCCCCAACACCACAAAATGCAGACTACCAAACAAAAGTTGGCTAAAACAATGAAAGTAATGCTACAAGTTTTATAACAGAGATGGAGTATACTGGTATCTGTGAGGAATGGATAAGGAATTTCAAGATTTTAAGAGAAGCAGAAGACTACTTAAATCAATTATGGTCAACTACTTTAAGTTATCAGTCCCACTTTTCCCTAAACCCTTATTTTCTTGAGGAGCATATTAAACTCTCTTGATCTTATACAATTTTGTTTCAAAGCTTTTTCTTGAGTAGTAAGTCTCTGTATTATCCACTGATCTGTTAGCATTTTTCATTTTTAAACAATATTCCTTGAATTCTGACCCTTTTGTCTTTATGTTTAACTTGTTTAAGTCAACTGCATCACCCTCACTTTGATTTACTTATCATTAGGCTTTTGAAAATCTAATTTCCAACATAAAATTTTTCATGTGCATTTAGGTGTACAGAAAGAGACATTGGTGAAGGTGTGACAAATAAGCAAATATTATGGAGTTTTATGGAATACAGCAAGTGGTTCTTCAGAATTTGGGATCACTGAATTTCTCATATGAATTAAGGTAGGCAAAATATACTCTGTTGCAGGTTATATTCCAAAACCTTCTGTATCTGTTCTCCACTGTTTTAATTTGCCCACTTCTTTTTTCCCAAGCAACATTGGGATAGGATTCTATGGCTTTCAGGTATCATTTAGGTCCTCACCTAAATGAGAATCCTTCACAATGAATGTCAAAAAGCTATTAAATCCCAGTGGCAATGATATCCAAACCCAACCTTGTCATAAACCAACACACACACAACTTTGTCAACACGTAATGGTCAGAAGCTAAATTTCTGACTGTATTTTTACCCTTTCCAGCTGGTGGCCTTGATTCTGCGCTTGTTAACTACAGTTAACTCAACACAGACCAAGAATGGCCTTGAATCATGCTGGGTCTGTACGGCTTAGCACTTCACTAGTTGATAGTGTCATCACCATATACTCCTATAAATTTTAATGTGGCTGAGGCATGAAATTAATTGCAATGGAACTATTACATAATCCCTGATGTATCGATAAGTCAAGTGTATAGGCTATTTCTCTCCAAGAATATTTTTCTACACTGTGGAAATTTTGCTGTTGCTTTCCAATTGAATGATAAATGCTTACCTGTGTCAGCATCTGTATATCGGCTCTGTGACCTTTCAGTAGTCCTATGACCCCTTTCTCTCCGACGATGGGATCTTTGTGTCTCCTCTGGGATGACCCGCTCTAGAGAATAGTCATCCAGACGCATGCCTTTGGAGCGCTGATGACCCAATGTTGATGCTGATCTCTTAATTGGGCTTGTATCTTCAATAGTCTGTGACACCAAAGAAAATCCAGATTACTTAAAATAACCATACTGACATCATTAAAAGAGTCATGAAGTGAGAGTGAAGAACTCAGCATGTGAAAAAAACAATAGGATTGTATGGAAATGCACAGCACTGTGTGTGGGGGTGGGGGGGGGGGTGGTGCTGCCTTATTATTTATATACCTGCTGAACCTACCTTTCCAATATCTTTGCACTATCCTGCATACAAAATCTTACTTTCTTTCACCATGTTTTTAAAACACTTGTGTCAGCTTTTTTACATTATAATTCCTATTCCACATTTTTAAGGAGATCTGCCTATGTAAACCTGTCGCACTAGAATTGCATATAAAGGCAAAATATTGTGGATGCTAGAAATCTGAAACAAATAGAGCTGCTGAAAAAACTCAGCAGATCTGGCAGCATCTGTAGGGACAGGTACAAAGTTAATGTTGTGCATCTTGTATGGCTGTTCTTTAGACCTGCTGAGTTTCTATAGCATTCTCTGTGTTTGTAACACTAGAATTAAAAACTCCTTCCAGTGTGATAGTACTGTGCCTCTACACAGGCAGTCTTCATTATAAATTTGGACACAGTCATTTACTATGGCAGAATTGACAGTAAGTATGATAAATAGATTATATTGTTAATTATATTGAAGATACATTAATATATACACACATCATTCCAATACGGTCCATGCAACTTTGTGTATATGTAGATATATATACAGATACATTGTACATACACCATCTGTACAATTACAGTCTTAATATATGTATAAGTACGTGTAATATGTATACAACCTAGAAACAGCTGACAGAATGCATACTCTACCTATAAATACAGCTGCTTTGCACACAGGATACAAGATATCTGTATGTACAGTACATAAACAAACTATAAACTGGTAAAATAAAAAAGCAATGATTTTAACCTAACTCAGCAAGCAGAAATTCTGCAGGAAGGCTGTTCTACAGCACATCTGACATTGACTTCAGCAGAGTTTAAAATTAGGTGCAGTATAAAATTAATGTTGCATATTGTCCTACCAATTCCCTAGGTTAGAATATAATTGTCATCAAAGTCTATAGCAGAATTATATTTTGCTCAGATTTTCTGTCAATATTAGAATTAACTTAACAGAAAACTTAGATGTCACATTTCAGTTTACTGTTTGTCATGAGCAGTATGTGGTTAGTTTTTTCTACATATACTTTATGCATATTGGTTATAGATCTATTCATGCATTAGATATATGGTGACCAAAAAAAACTATAGATATATACCTACATATATAGTATGTCATACATACGTAAAGAATTCTGTCTACAAATATTTAGAAGCTATCTGTACATATTTTCATATACTATGTACAGACACACAGCCTTTAAGTATAGTATACACGTTCTCACTGCTCAATAGCATCAGTGTCTTGTGTTCCTGCTACCCAAAAGCAATGGGGGAGAAAATGGCCTGGTGGTATTATCGCTGGAGTCTTAACCAGAGACTAGACAACATTCTGGGGACCCAGGTTCGAATCCCACCACGGCAGATGGTGGAATTTAAATTCAATAAAATATCTGGAATTAAAAATCTAATGTTGACCCTGAGACCATTGTCAATTGTCAGGGGAAAAACTCATCTGGTTTACTAATGTGCTTTAGGGAAGGAAACTGCTATCCTTACTAAAATAATAAAGTGTGAAGCTGGATGAACACAGCAGGCCAAGCAGCATCTCAGGAGCACCAAAGCTGACATTTCGGGCCTAGACCCTTCATCAGAGAGGGGGATGGGGAGAGGGTTCTGGAATAAATAGGGACACAGGGGGAGGCGGACCAAAGATGGAGAGAAAAGAAGATAGGTGGAGAGGAGAGTATAGTTGGGGAGGTAGGGAGGGGATAGGTCAGTCCAGGGAAGACGGACAGGTCAAGGAGGTGGGGTGAGGTTAGTAGGTAGGAGATGGAGGTGCGGCTTGGGGTGGGAGGAAGGGATGGGTGAGAGGAAGAACAGGTTAGGGAGGCAGAGACAGGCTGGGCTGGTTTTGGGATGCACTGGGGGGAGGGGATGAGCTGGGCTGGTTGTGCGATGCAGTGGGGCAAGGGGACGAACTGGGCTGGTCTGGTCTACATGTAACTCCAGATCCACAGCAATGTGATTGCCTCTTAACTGGCCTCTGGGCAATTAGGGATGGGCAATAAATGCTGCCTTGCCAGCGATGCCCTCATCCCATGAATGAATAAATAAAAAACAGTAGTGTTTTTGTGTTTCCGCTCCTTAATTGTAGAAATGTTAATGTATTTGTATTGCCCAAGGGCAGAAGTGCTAGTGTGTTCCCACAGCTCAGTAGCAGGAGCATTTCTGTGTTCCCACAGCTCATTAACAGGAGTGCTAGTGTATTCTCACTGCTTAATAGCAGGAATATTTGTGTGTTCCCATTGCTGAATGGAAAGGCCATTGCAGGACTGCTTTCCTCTCCCATTCTTACCTTTTCCTTTTGAGGTGCAGTAACAAGTCATGATCATTGCATTTGTGAAAAGAACATTCTGACATTGTTAGCTGTTTCAAAATCAACAGGGTCCCAAATCAACAATCCCTTTTGAATTTCGTGATAGACTGGTATAAAGAGTGCAATATATTTGCACGGATTCTTAAACATAGAAAAATGGGACAGGTTCCTTACACCATGACAATAACAAAGGAGCCGATACAATTAATGCGGGATTTGTATTTGATGTTTCTGGACATGTAACAGTTCTGGACATGTAACAGGAATACAGATACTGAGCAATTGAGCTCTCAATACATTTGTTATTTTGGCTATTACCATTAGATTACAGATCAGTATATTTTGCATTGTGTTTACTTTGATGCCGGGAACATTGTTCTGAGACTGAACACACAGGGCTGGAAGATGTGAGGTGTGATTGAATGCTCATCCAATCTTGCCTTTCGATTGTCAGGCCACATGTGCATCAGCTGCTAGCATTTTCTAAGTACTGATGGACAGCTTGCTGCCTTGGGTGGATGAGAAACTCAATGGAACATTTGTTAAGGGCAGGCCCGTACCAAGGGTTTATGTAGAGGGTTGGGCCAATCGAGGGGAGGAAATTTAATGGTAAGGCACATAGAGATATACCTAAAAAGTACTAAATGATTATTTTTTGTTCTCAGATCTGTTTCTAATGATATCTTTAAGGCACATCCTTTGTGACTATTTCTAGCTGTACATGCAGAATCCTGGTACTAGGAGGATCCACATTCAATAACTGGTCCAGAAGTCAAAGCACTGGATTGAATGACACTAAAATGGCATTGGAGTACTAATGACTTCATAAAACCTCAAGTTAGATTAAATACTGTGATTTTTGTCAGATCTTGATATCAGTCTATCATGATCATACAAATTAAACTTTGTTTCCTCGGTAAAACTGCTTTTTCTTACACCAAAGCTATTTGTCAAACAGTTAAAGACTGTGCCACATGCTGGCACAGTGTTTTAAGAGATACGTCATGCGTAAACATTCTAGCAAGTCCTCAGGAACATGCAATCCATCAGTTGATTTTTCAGCTGTCCACAATCTCCTGAAACAAAATTAAATCAAGCTTTAAAACGCCTAATAGAATACAATGTCCTTGACATGCATGCTACTGAAAGGGCCGTTCAGTTGTCAGTGTGTTTATAAAGGGATTAAACAACAGAACTCTGATGGTTCATTGATAACTTTGTCTGGTGTGGTACTGAATCTTGACACCAGGAAGGATCAAGACAAAGTAATTGGTCATTAGTTATTTTAGCCAGTGAAGCTGAACAATTAACCTCAGGCACATGGAACTGCCATAGGGTAGATGCAATTCCCGAGGCAAAGGTGAGAGGCTAACAGAGTCTGTGTCTGCAACGTGATTTGGTTGTGGGCATTTTGTGGAAACCAGAGGGGAGAAGGATGGGTTGCCAAGTCCTAGTGCTATATTTTATATGAAGCACCGTTTGCTGCTTTTGTGGCTGCAGAATGTCAATCCAGATGGACAAAAGTCGGGCGGGGGGGAGGAGTAATTAAAAGCACACAATCTCCTGCCTGAATACAACACCTGCCGTTGTGAATAAAATGACATCTTGTGCTTCAAAAGTCACACAAATGTTAAACATATCAGTTGGTAAAAGCATCCTGGAGAATAATTTCTAGAAATCAAATTGGTTACATAATATTATGTGTGAGGTGATGCACTTTGGTAGGAATAACCAGAAGGCAAAGTACAGGGCTAATGGTAAGATTCTTAGTAGTGTAGATGAGCAGAGAGATCTCGGTGTCCATGTACACGGATCCTTGAAAGTTGCCACCCAGGTTGACAGGGCTGTTAAGAAGGCATACAGTGTTTTAGCTTTTATTAGTAGAGGGATCGAATTCCGGAACCAAGAGGTTATGGTGAAGCTGTACAAAACTCTGGTGCAGCCGCACTTGGAGTATTGTGTACAGTTCTGGTCACCGCATTATAAGAAGGATGTGGAAGCTTTGGAAAGGGTGCAGAGGAGATTTACTAGGATGTTGCCTGGTATGGAGGGAAGGTCTTACGAGGAAAGGCTGAGGGACTTGAGGCTGTTTTCATTAGAGAGAAGAAGGTTGAGAGGTGACTTAATTGAAACATATAAAATAATCAGAGGGTTAGATAGGGTGGATAGGGAGAGCCTTTTTCCTAGGATGGTGACGGCGAGCACGAGGGGGCATAGCTTTAAATTGAGGGGTGAAAGATATAGGACAGATGTCAGAGGTAGTTTCTTCACTCAGAGAGTACTAAGGTAATGGAATGCTTTGCCTGAAACGGTAGTAGATTCGCCAACTTTAGGTACATTTAAGTTGTCATTGGTAAGCGTATGGATGTACATGGAATAGTGTAGGTTAGATGGGCTTCAGATCGGTATGACGGGTTGGCATAACATCGAGGGCCGAAGGGCCTGTACTGTGCTGTAATGTTCTATGTTCTATAATATTACAGATTTAAGGGCCATCTTTTCATGAAGAAAATGCTTGACAAATTTCATTTTTTCATGAACAGCTATGTGATTCATTTGTCAGATTTTCTGTCATAAGTGTTCCACAGGGCTCTGTCCTTGGGCCTCTACTGTTTGTAATTTTTATTAATGACTTGGATGAGGGGATTGAAGGATGGGTCAGCAAGTTTGCAGACGACACAAAGGTCGGAGGTGTCGTTGACACTGTAGAGGGCTGTTGTAGGCTGCAGCGGGACATTGACAGGATGCAGAGATGGGCTGAGAGGTGGCAGATGGAGTTCAACCTGGATAAATGCGAGGTGATGCATTTTGGAAGGTCGAATTTGAAAGCTGAGTACAGGATTAAGGATAGGATTCTTGGCAGCGTGGAGGAACAGAGGGATCTTGGTGTGCAGATACATAGATCCCTTAAAATGGCCACCCAAGTGGACAGGGTTGTTGGTGTTTTGGCTTTCATTAACAGGGGGATTGAGTTTAAGAGTCGTGAGATCTTGTTGCAGCTCTATAAAACTTTGGTTAGACCGCACTTGGAATACTGCGTCCAGTTCTGGGCGCCCTATTATAGGAAAGATGTGGATGCTTTGGAGAGGGTTCAGAGGAGGTTTACCAGGATGCTGCCTGGACTGGAGGGCTTATCTTATGAAGAGAGGTTGACTGAGCTCGGTCTCTTTTCATTGGAGAAAAGGAGGAGGAGAGGGGACCTAATTGAGGTATACAAGATAATGAGAGGCATAGATAGAGTTGATAGCCAGAGACTATTTCCCAGGGCAGAAATGGCTAGCACGAGGGGTCATAGTTTTAAGCTGGTTGGTGGAAAGTATAGAGGGGATGTCAGAGGCAGGTTCTTTACGCAGAGAGTTGTGAGAGCATGGAATGCGTTGCCAGCAGCAGTTGTGGAAGCAAGGTCATTGGGGTCATTTAAGAGACTGCTGGACATGTATATGGTCACAGAAATTTGAGGGTGCATACATGAGGATCAATGGTCGGCACAACATTGTGGGCTGAAGGGCCTGTTCTGTGCTGTACTGTTCTATGTTCTATGTTCTATGTTCTAATTATACATTTCAAAGTAACATATAATTTTTTGAATTTTGCAATCAATTGTTTGAGGAAAAATATTGATAACCTTCCCCCCAATTTAGATATTGTCCCTTGAACAACTGAACAGTCCCTTTAAGGGAGACAATAGCAAGTTCCACATTTGGCAAAATGAAACTTAGAGACAGATAAGAGTAATCAAAACATAAGAGAAGAGAGACTAAGACAGGGTACATACACTGAGATTATTTCCGCGGTTCCGCACTTTTCTCCTCTGTTAACAGTCATAAGACAGGGTGCATACCGAGAAGAGTGGAAAGAAAACATGACAAATAGGGGACAAAGAGGGGAGGAGACAGAGACAAGACAGAGGTGACAGGAAATGGTAGCAAGAATACCCCACATCCAAAACAAAAGGGAGACAAAAAACACAAACAAGGCACCACAGGGTATGGAATGACACAAACAAAGACAATGGAGTTTTGTAAAAATAATATAGTTATATTTTGAAAAACAAAACAAATGAAAGAAGAGAAGAAAGGGAAAGAAGGAAAGAAGCACAAAATGTAACAGTTATACAATTAGCAGGCAGAAAGAGCAGAATAGAAAACACTTGGCTGTTTAATATTCATTAAAGAAAGGTGGTTAGGCCAGACCAACAGGATTTCTTCAAGATGAAAGAGTGATTGGTTTTGGGGAGGGGTCAGAATTAATAAATATTTCAGAATTTGTATTCCACAGTAACACACGTCCTGCAGTTTAAGGAACAGAAAAATCTTTACTGTTCACTTTGCTGGATAATTTCCAATTATTTCATACATAATTTCCTCTCCCTAATCTTTTCCACTGTCAAATTGCTTTAGTTACCTCTTTTCACAGCACTGGCTTCTAACTCTGCCTCAGCAGGCAGTCTGTTCCATTTAGGAAGGAACTGTAGGTTGTTAGAGCTCGCACATGTCAAATGCACACAGCAGGCTCAAAGGGCTAATTACACCTTTCGGTGCCTAGGATAGGATAACCTGCCCAATGGAAACAAAGGTCTTTTCAGGTTGACACCTGTTTCATACATTTTATTATTCTCTTTATTGACATAATTGCCTTAATTCTCACTGATTGGGCTAAGTTAAAATTGAGACAGTATGTCAGAACTGGATATAGGACAGATATGGGGATGCAGCATGACATTCTTTGCGTTAATGTAAAACTTTGCTTTCCACAATATAGATTTTCTGGGTAAGAATGACAAAGTACCAACTATTGTTGAATTCCGGATACTGATGTGGAGTCATTTAAAAATAGCTTTGAAATTTCAGCAAGCTAACTTCAGGTGCTACAGAAGACTCCTCTCCTGTCATTAGAGGTGTACTTAACCAGGTTTCAGAGGTGAGATAAACTTTTCGCAGGAATACTGAATAATGAGATAATCCTGACTGATGTCTTCCTCATAACCTAGGGATTCTGAGGGTAATTACACTGTTTCCGCCACTAGAATGAAATCACTAATGGTACAGAATAGAGATTGACTCAGGTCTTCTTGGTCAACGTAGATTGGTGACAGACTAAACAGTTTATTTATGAACAAATCCAAAGCTCTAATGTAATTTATTTAACTTATTGTCAATGTATTTGCAGTCCATCTTCTGGTAAAGTAGAAGGGAAACAAATGTGTTCCTAGCCTCTGCCAACTTGTTCTTGAACAGGTGATGGGCAGTAGTTATAGAACTGTCACACAGTTACAGATCCTTTGCTCACCACAATACATAGCAACGGGTAGGATTTTCATTGTGTCTGCTATTGTGCAGATTGTCCATGTCCATGTACCTACACATATACTAGTTACTAATTAGCTAACTGATCTGAGATTGGAACCCCAGATCCCTTCATCGTTAGATACTAAAAATACCTTCTTTGTGCATATATATAGGGGTAGGATCAGTATTTGTTGTAATCTTGTATGATTAAGATATGTTTCAGAGATAGTAGGAACTGCAGATGCTGGAGAACCTGAGACATGTGCTTCCTTTTGAATTTGTTTATGGCTTTTGGGTTTATATGTGGCTAGAAACAGTTAAATTGTTCGTTCACAGGATGTTGTTGGGTTTGATGCATCAGTGCACCAATTCACTGACTGTTGTTGAGATGTAGAATATGTGGCTAATGCCTGTCAACTGAAGCTTTTTCCATACAATTTGCAAAAATAAGCCCTGATGGTTGGCATCAAATGTTTTGATAAGCATCTCATTTCTGACGCGGGTGGAGAGGTTCAGTTTATGGCATATAATAAATCATCAATATGAGAATGTGTGGCTAGAGACCCTACAAAAATCTTAAACTTTCCTTCAGAATTGGTGAAGAACTCCCTTCATAAAAGCACGGTGAGTGTCCCTACACCTCAAGCACTGCAGCAGGGCAGTCCAGGATGGCCGATAAGTGCTGGCATAGCAAGTGACATCAACATTCCATAAACAAAAAGAATAAAATTAAGAACAAGAGATAGTAGGAACTGCCGATGCTGGAGAATCTGAGATAACACGGTGTGAAGCTGGATGAACACAGCAGGCCAAGCAGCATCAGAGGAGCAGGAAAGCTTGACTTTTTGGGTCAGGTCCCTTCTTCAGAAAATATTAAGAACAATCCTGACTTAGTAGAAAATCTGGATAACAGTTTTTATCTTTCTACTGGACTACTGATTAAAGACATTGAGCATGACAAAGACAATAAAAAAATCAAGTTTCAATCTAAAAATGGTGCCTGATTCATACAGCACCTACTTCCAGCTCTATGAAATTATCTGTTTTTGTCTCTATCCATTCAACGTACAGCTGAATCTCATCCATCTCCAGACTACTATTCCAATATTCCCACAGTCAATCTCTGTTCCAGACTGTCACACTAGGTCATTTTGCTAAATTTATTCAAACAGCATTACACAATATTGACAAAGCAGCTTTCAATATTAAGCAATGCTATTTATGCAAGTCATCATTGTGAAAGTCATAAATAAAAATCTTTCTGGTCACTGCAAGCAGATCCATTAATCCAAGTTATCTATTTAATTGTATTTTCATATTGTATCTTCATAAAGCTTGATACTCATTCAAGGAGTTTCAAAATATGTAAGCAGCATTATTTTGCAGTGGTTAACTCTTTGACCACATGAATTATGAGTGTAAAATAGAATCTAATTTCATCTGAAATTAAAATATGGATTGAAATGTACATTTCTTCAGGCTTTTTTTAAGAAACAGGTGGCACTCTCTGCTCATAAGGCTAGCAGCTTGATCTCAGTTTCTCAGATTTTACAAAAATTCATATATTGATAGAATCCTTAGTATTGGCATTATAGTGTCCCCAGTGTTACAACAGAGACCGATTCGTTCACAGGATGTCTGTCAACTGAAGCTTTTTCCATACAATTTGCAAAAATAAGCCCTGATGGTTGGCATCAAATGTTTTGATAAGCATCTCATTTCTGACGCGGGTGAGGTATACAAGATAATGAGAGGCATAGATAGAGTCGATAGCCAGAGACTATTTCCCAGGGCAGAAATGGCTAGCACGAGGGGTCATAGTTTTAAGCTGGTTGGTGGAAAGTATAGAGGGGATGTCAGAGGCAGGTTCTTTACGCAGAGAGTTGTGAGAGCATGGAATGCGTTGCCAGCAGCAGTTGTGGAAGCAAGGTCATTGGGGTCATTTAAGAGACTGCTGGACATGCATATGGTCACAGAAATTTGAGGGTGCATCCATGAGGATCAATGGTCGGCACAACATTGTGGGCTGAAGGGCCTGTTCTGTGCTGTACTGTTCAAAAAAAAAGAGACTGGTGGAGTATACTGTTGCTCTAGTCTCACTACTCCATGGGTCACAGCACATAATATAAATATTTATTCCAGTTACTAAGATGACTAATTATATTCTTATCCATATTAGATTGCAAACAAGAAGATTGATCAACCAGGGGTTTCTTAATATACAACTATTTGTTTGTTATCAAACTAAACATATTCAAAGGAGATGCAACAATTGGTTAACATATTCAATCAATAATGTGGAAGACTAATTGCTTTTCTCTCCAGATATTCTCAAAATGCACCTGCAAACGTTCACACAGTTCTGGAAAAAAGCAGAAGAAAAATTCCCTGCAGATATTGGCTTTCTGAAGAAAACATATTGTGAAGGAACTATTTTCGAAAGCAAAAGTGTAAAATGTAGAATGCTCTGGAATTTGTTGCGCTGAGGTTCTGACATCTGTGGTCATCACTAATCATGCATGTTAGTATCTGGAGTCCTGCAGATACAGCTTGAATAGTTATACAGGAGAGTGGTTAACAGAGAATCTGGAATCAGGGAGTCACTATTTAAATATCAGAGCTCATCCATTAATATAAATAGAGAATAGTTGATTTTTTTTCCTTTCAAAGAGTCATGAGTCTTTGGAACTCTCTACCTGAAAAGGGAGTAAGAGCAGAGTCCCTGAATACCTTTAAGGTAGTTAGTCTTGTTTTGCAAGGGTGAAAGGTTTGGGGTGGGTAGAAATGCAGATTTGAGTTTATAATCAGATCCCCTATGATCCTATTGAATGATGGGACAAACACAAGGGGCTGAACGGCCAAGCCTTGGTCTTAATTAACATATTCATAAAATATACAATGTCAAGGTGTTTCTTTCATCACTCTTTCAGAAGAACAAATAGGTTTCATATTGAACTCAACAAATGGGTCTTCTTTTCGGAAATAGGAGTGATCAGCTGAGCAGCTTGTTCTCAGCAGGCATTTCTCCAACTGAACAAGAAAAAAACAAGCACATCTCCAAGCCAGTCACTATTCTAAACAGCCCCAGCAGGGGCATCAAAGCAAGCAGGTATTACCAGTCATGTAATTTCTAAGAAACTTTGTTTAAAAAAAGTTCAATGTCCAATGTAACCTTTTAATTACCTCTTCTAAATAAAAACCTTCCATGTGTTTCCACAAAACCTAAAATAAATCAGCTTTTTCCAGTATCCTTCGAAAATTGAGTGGTCCAAGCATCTTTGAAACATCAACAAGACTCCACGGTTTGCCATGAAACAACCTCAAACCCAGGGTCATGAAAAGTAGTAGGGGAAACCAAAGGTAGCACTGACTGCCATAGCAGAATGATAAAACATCTTCCTGAAACACAGGAACTCCTTATTGTTGGAACAATGAGATCCACGAAGAACTTGGGTCATTAAGTCACTGCTTCATTGAGTCAAACAATAAACAATACAATTAAGAATTTCTTCAAAAACTGATTTAGAAAAATATGTGGGGATCTTGGAATGTTGTGGGTTTAGAAAGAATCGGACTATAACTATTTATCCAGGGTACGGCTCCATGACATTTTCTATTAGTAAAGTCAAGGGGCGATGATTAGATTCTCTCTTTTTGGAGATAGTCATTGCTTGGCACTTGTGTAGCACAAATATGACTTGGCAGTTATCACCTTAAGCCTGAATATTGTCCAGTGCTTGCTGCATATGTACATAGACTACTTCAGTATATGAGGAATCACAAATGGTGCTGAATACTGACCTGAGGAAATCCTGCACTAATGTCCTGCGGCTGTGACAATTGATTTCCCACAGCCATCTTCCTTCATACTAGATTTGACTCCAACTGGCAGAGAAGTTCCCCCCAATTCCCACTGACTCTGGTTTTACTTGTGTTTCTGGATGCAATATTGGGTCAAATGCTGCCTTGACGTCAAAGTCAGTCACTCACACTGACCTCTCCTGTAAGGCTCTTTTGACCATGTTCAGACCCATGCTATAATGAGGTTAGTTGATGATAACTAAATTGACTGGTAGTGCAGTAATTGACTGCGTTGGATTTGTCCTACTTTTTTGCACAAATCAACATTGTCAGGTAGGTGCCAGTATCGTCAATATAATAAAATAGCTTGGCAGTGGTAGTGAGTAATACTGGAGCACAACTCTTCATTATTATTACTGGATGCTATCAGGGTCCTTGCAGTCTTTGTAGTGTCCAGTGTCTTCAGGTGTTTCTTATTATCATGTAGAATGAATCACATTGGTTGAAGCTTGGATGTTGAGGATCTCAGGAGGAGATCAAGATGAACCATCCACCTGCTATCTCTGGCTTAAGATGAATGCAAATGCATTCCTCTTGCACTGATATGTGGAGTTCTTCCATTGTTAAGGATGGTGATATTTGCAGAGCCTTCACCTCCGGTTAAGTGTTTAATTGTTCACCAATTGCCCCTGATTTCAGTGGCTTGCTATGTCATTTCAGAGGGCACTTAAGAGCCAAGGAGTTAAATGTAGCCATACCAGATAAGGTAGGCAGAATTTTTCCTGAAGGATAGTGGTGAACCAGCTTTTATGACAATTGTTACATGGTTGCCATCGGGCTAACTTTTAATTTCAAATTTTTAATTAATTCAAATGTTATAATTTACTATGGTGGAATTCAAACCTATGTCCCCAGAACATTAGCTTGATGTTCTAGATTCCTAGACTGCTGACATTGCGTTTAGGCCACTGCCTCCCCTTGAGGGTAGTAACTTAAGTATGTCTCCTGGCTCCAGTACAGATGAAAAATCACAAACGGAGTAGGCACAAATATTGCCAGAAATTATGAACATTTTGGGCATTTTCTGTTTTCAGGCTACATTGTACATTCCACTATACAATTTAAATGAGGAGTTAATACAAGTATTAAACTTCTCATTCAAGCCCAGAGCATATTTTGGACAGTGGCTGGGGGTATTCGAAAATCAATCTGAATGAAATTACCAATATAACAAGGTGTAGAGCTGGATGAACACAGCAGGCCAAGCAGCATCAGAGGAGCTGGAAGGCTGACGTTTCGGGCCTAGTACCTTCTTCAGAAATGGACGTCATCCATGGTTGCTCCAACAGTGGCTACATGGCCAATGGCGGTGGCACATTGTGGGGAAGGTCCTAGGTAGGGTTGGGGTTTTGGGGGGGGGTGGAGGAAGCCCGCTTTGGGTGGCAGGCACCAGTAATTTTACTGTACTTACAGTTTTTAGTATCCAATAAAACTGAGTAGAATTGTGAGCTCAGGTTGTGGATCCTACAAAGAATAAAAAAACAGAAGCGGTCCTCTCCAGTTCTGGGAGAGGGAGGCTCTGAGCTGGGGTAGGCTTGATTGTAGTGCCTGGAGATGCCGGCGCATTGCTGAGAGTGTGTTTTTCAGGAGTCACAGGGAGAAACACTTCTGAAGAATCTCAATGTTCTGAATGTAAACATTGTCACGGTTGGGGCCAAATTGGGAAGGCCTAAATGTGGACTGTAGTCCTTTGGGGATGATCCGGTTCCATAGGCAGGTACTAAGAAAGGTAATGTGGCTATAGTACCTGGTTTGCTTCAGGACGTGGTCGAGCAGTTTCAAGGCCGAAGAGATTACGAGAGGGTTGCAGCGGGAGAGAGATCCACTCAAGTCTTTCCAGAGGGTTGAGGATAACTTCTTCAAGGTCGGCATCCTTCGAAGAGGCTTCGCAGTGAGGTTAAAATTGTTTCAGAGATAGTAGGAACCGCAGATCCTGGAGAATCTGAGATAACATGGTGTAGAGCTGGATGAACACAGCAGGCCAAGCAGCATCAGAGGAGCAGGAAAGCTGTTGTCACTTTCTGAAGAAGAGTCTAGGCCTGTTCAGTTTTACTAGGCACAGCATGCTCTAATTGGTTGAATGAATGTGGGCTGGACTAGGGAGTGTCACCATGCTACTTTAGCCAGGGCTTTTTAAAACAGTGTCTGTCCCCTTAAATTTTGTAAATACGGATGTAAAATATTCATTAGTGAGTAAAATATAGAGCAGGATATGGAGAGAATTAATTAGAATGGACGAATGAGAGAGAAAGATGAAGAGAATTTTTGTGAATAGAAAGCAGGAAAAGAAGACCAAGAGAAAGGGCGAACCTATAGAGATGGTGAAAATAAATGTAAGGTTAGGCACCTGAAGGAAAAAAGGGGTGAGAGGAAAACTTCAAAGCTAGAGAAGAGTTCATTTTGTTCTTTTCAGCCTAGCTAAAATCCACATTTAATATACTTCACAGCTTTCTTTTAATCTGAAGGATATTTTCAATTCTCAAATCTATCAGTCATCTTTACTGCTCAGATCATAATATCTGCATCTGATCAGGCACAGTTAGAAAGTTAGTTTGAATTAAGAATCATAACTATTATGACAGAATGCGTCTGTCTCCTCTTCTGGAGTGTATTTGATGGGTCAATGATTGAACTGACTGATTTACCAAATTTCAATTTTTATCATACTTATTTTCAAGTTTTTTTTCTTCATAAGGGCAAGCATCAATATACTTAGCAATTATTTCCTGTCAGAAGCACTGGTATTACTGCATCAATACATGGTTGAATGACTATTTGGAAGCATTATTTTAAGAAATGAAGAGTGCCCAAGTTAGCAGTTGAGCAATATATTTTAAGAATAAATTTCACAATCTATAAGTTGTACCACCAAATGTCTACAATTAAACAAGAAAAGCCCTTGCCAGAAGCTACTTGCAGGATATCATGGAACTTAGAGCCTGATTCTAACCCACTCACAGCCCATTCACTGACAGATTTAAAATTAGGCCATAAATTTTATTTTCAACTGGCAAATAACAAAACAGAATAATCTTAATTTCGTACAAACCTCATGGTTAAAAAAAATGCACTAATGCAAACCACATATGCAGAAAGTTTGTGTTTAGCTGCAGTCATCAGGCAACATAAATAATAGCTTGAATCAAAATAATGAGAATACAAAACCTTGAATGATAAGGCCCAGTCATTTCCAAAATGGATGTGAAAGAATTTCAAAGCAACAAAGATTTTTGTTCAGAGTTAGTAGGAACTGCCGATGCTGGAGAATCTGAGACAACAAGGTGTAGAGCTGGATGAACACAGCAGGCCAAGCAGCATCGAGGAGCAGGAAAGCTGACGTTTCGGGCCTAGACCCTTCTTCAGAAATTGCCGTCAGCCTTCCTGCTCCTCTGATGCTGCTTGGCCTGCTGTGTTCATCCAGCTCTACACCTTGTTATCTCAGATTCTCCGGCATCTGCAGTTCCTACTATCTCTGAAACAATTCCATGATTTTGGAATTGAGAGTTCATTGTGGCTTGTAACAACAAAGATAGTGTCTTCAAGTTATTATCACCACACATAATAGTGTATTTTAGATTGGAATATTTGCAGAAGAGGCAATCATGCTACATATATATTTTCATATACTTTTAAGAATTAGAAGAATATCTCAGTTTAATATTTGGTCTTTACTCATACAACTGGTTTTAATCAAGAAGATGCAGGGGATCAAAAAACTGGTTTTAGTGTCTTTGAGGATAGGAAGTCAAAAATTAATTTAGCCAGTTTCTACACACAATCACAGCCTAGTAGTCAACTGACAGTCGGTCTGCATTCTTGGGACTTCCAAAGGTGGAACAGGTAGAATCATCTGACTCAGTGACACTTGTAGAAATCTACAAAGAATAAGGAACAGTACATCACAGGAGTAGGCCCTTAGGCCCAACACTAGATGCCTTTCTAAACTAAAAACATTTTGCATCTATGTGGTCTGTTTCCCTCCATTCCTTGTTATTGATATATCTGTCAAGATCCCTCTTAAATTTTGCTAATCTATCCACCTGCACCATCTCCTTTGGCAGCACATTCAAGGTACTTACCACCCTCTGAGTTTAATAAAAAACTGCCTTTTTTTCTGATGAAGGGTCTAGGCCCGAAACGTCAGCTTTTGTGCTCCTGAGATGCTGCTTGGCCTGCTGTGTTCATCCAGCCTCACACTTTATTATCCTGAATTCTCCAGCACCTGCAGTTCCCATTATGTCTCCTCTCCATCTCCTTTAAACTTACCTCTTTTTATCTTAAACTTATGTCCCCAAGCAACTGACATTTCTACCCTGCGATAAAGACTCCACCTATCCATTCTAATCATGCCTCTCATAATTTTCTAAACTCCCATAGGTCACACCTCATCCTTTGACATTCAAGTGAAAACAAGCTAAATTTATGCACTCTTTCCTCATAGCTAATGCCCTGCAAGCCAGGCAACATCTACGGAAACCATTTCTGTACCCTCTCCAAAGCCTCCACATCCTTCTGTTAATGTGGCAACCAGAACAATACACACTATTCCAAATGTGGCCTAACTGAAGTTATATACAGCTGCAAACTGACTTGCCAATTTTTAAACTCCATGCCCTGACCAATGAAGGCAAGCATGCTATATGCATTCTTAACCACCTTATCCACTTGTGTTGCCACTTTCAGGGAACGGTGGAACTATAAATCGAGATGCCTCTGTATGCTGATGCTACTAAAAGTTCTACTATTTACTATTTACTTTCATCTTGCATTAGTTCTTCCATAATGGATCAATTCACATTTGCTTAGATTAAACTTCATCTGCCATTTCTCCACCCGTCTCCAGCCTATCTATATTCTGCTGTATTCTCTAGCAAATCTCCTCACTGTCTGCAGCTCCCCAATCTTTGTGTCATCCATAAACTTACTAATCAGTCCACCTACATCTTCCTCCAAACCAATTATAGATATTACAAACAACAGAAGTCCCTGCACTGAAGTGTGCAGAACAGAACTGGTCACAGATTTCCAGTCAGAAAAATACCCTTCCACTGCTATACTCTGTCTTCTATAGAATCATACAGCATGGAAACAGACATTTTCGTCCAACCAGTCCATGGTGAACATAATCCAAAATTAAATTAGTCCTTCCTTCCTGCTCCTCGCCCATATCCATCCAAACGTCTGTTAAATGTTGTAATTGTACCCATATCCACCACTTCCTCATTCCACATGTGAACCACCCTGTGTAAAAATCTGCCTTATGGCTTTTTAAAAACTCTCTCCACTTACTTTAAAAATGTGCCCCCTAGTCTTGAAATTCCCCATCTTAGACCATAAGACATAGGAGTGGAAGTAAGGCCATTCGGCCCACCAAGTCCACTCCGCCATTTAAATCATGGCTGATGGGCATTTCAACACCACTTCCCTGCACTCTCCCCGTAGCCCTTGATTCCTTTTGAGATCAAGAATTTGTTGATCTCTGCCTTGAAGGCATCCAACGTCCCGGCCTCCACTGCACTCCGTGGCAATGAATTCCACAAGCCCACCACTCTCTGGCTGAAGAAATGTCATCTCATTTCAGTTTTAAATTTACGCCCTCTAATTTTAAGGGGGTAAATCTCATCTTAGAGAATTTCATCCTATAACAAGGTGACCAGAACTGGGCACAATATTCCAGAACAGACCTCACCAATGTCCTGTATAACGTCAACATAATGTACCAACTCCTATACTCAAAGCAACGAAGGCAAGTGTGCCTTCATTTAACCATCCTGTCTGTATGTGACGCAAACTTTTGTACCTGAACTACCTCCCTCTGTTCTATAACACTACCCAAGGGCTTATCATTAATTGTATAAGCCCTACCCTTGCTTGTTGCACCAAAATGCAATATCTTGTATTTATCCAGACTAAACTCTATCTGCCATTTTTCAGTCCTTTGATCCATTTGATCAAGCTCTCTTTGTAATCTTAGAAAACCTTCTTCACTGTGTACAATGCCACCAATTTTGATGTAATCTGCAAACTTACTAACCACACCTCCATATTCTCATCCAAACCATTTATATAAATGATAAACAAAAGAGGGCCCAGAAACGATCCCTTTGGAACACTGCTGGTCACAGGCCTCCAGACTGAAAAGCAACCCTCCGCCACCACTCTCTGTCCCCTGCCATTAAGCCAATTATGTATCCAATTGGCAAGCTCACTCTGAATGCCATGTGACCTAGCTTCACTAATTAGTCTACCATGTGGAACCTTGTCAAAGGCTTTACTAAAATCCAAATAAATGACGCCCACTGCCCTGCCCTCATCAACCATTTTGGTAACTTTCTCAAAAAAACTCTGTCAAGCTTGTGGGACATGATTTTCCTCATACAAAACCAGGCTGACTTTCTCGAATCAAATGTTGCCTCTGTAAATGTTAATAGATCCTATCTTTTATAAACACTTTCAACAATTTACCCATAACCGAGTTCAGACTCAGAGGTCTATAGTACCCCGGTTTTCCCTTACAACCTTTCTTAAACAAAGGTACAATCTTGGCCACCCTCCAGTCATCAGGCACCTCACCTGTAGTTATAGATGACGCAAATATTTCTGCAAGGGGTCTTGCAATTTCCTCTCTTACTTCCCATAACATTCTGGGATACATTAGATCAGGTCCCCAAGATTTATCCACCTTTATAGTCTCTAAGATCTCCTGAATTTCCTCTTCTGTAATGTGAACTGTTTGTAAAACATTCAGTTCTGTACCCATCTTAACAACTCACTGTGGATCCCATGTGACTTCACCTTTTGTATCAGCCTGCCAATGAGAAACCTTGTCAAAGGTCTTGCTAAAGTCCAAATAGAAGACACGTACCACCCAGCCCTCATCAATCATTTTTTCCACTTCTTCAGTAAACTCAGTAAAGGTCATAAGACATAACCTTCTCCACATAAAACCATGCTGGATGTTGCTAATAAATCCATATTTTTCCAAATTGACTAAACTGGATAAATTTTTAAATATTTTCTCTCCCACACCAAATCAACTAGAAACAAGCTCAATTCTGACGATTTTTACAACCCTAGCATCAGAGAGAAATTTAATGTAAAGTCTTGAAATAATAAGTAATTCTATGTAAGTGGTGTGTTCTCTGTTGGTTAATTTAACAGAGGCATGCATAGGCATTTTCTTGAAAACAGAAAAGTACAAACTCATTCCTTCATTAATATCACAAACTGATTTTTCTGAGTTCAATTAATTTTCAGCGTTTTCAGGAGTGGGGTAAGAGATAAGTAACTGTTAAATCATTGCTTCAATAATTTCTCAGTCGAATATCTTTGTTTTCACAATGCTTTCAACAATTTTCTGTTTGTAGTATTGTGTCAATGTAATTTCGTCAGCAAAACTTGATTTGAAGATCCATGGTGAACATCATGATAACAGCCTTCATTGTGTTAATTATGTTCAAGATCTTAGAGATCCACTATCATCCACTAAGAGGAAAGTGTATGGCATCGATAATCAAAAGCATTGCTGCAGCATTACTAAATGAGATGCTATCCCTTTCAAGGGATGCTTGAATTATGGTGGAGAACTTTAAAAAAAGAAAATTGAAAACATGCAGATGAAAAAGCCCATAATTCCTGTTATAAAAACAATGATCTCAATTTAACTCTTTCAGTGCTGCATCACAAAGAATTAACATTTTCTTCGTTCAGGATTATTTTTATGTTTGTTAGGAATCATGTTTGAAACCTCACCTTGTCTTTCCTTAAATCTAGCTTAATGGCTTAGGTTTTATAAAGGCTGAAAGATATAGGTTCTCTGATTGATAAAAATAGCACTTCAACACAGATTCAGGCAAAAAATATTCATTCCTCTTACAGACAGGACCTACTTAATAACATCCTACTAACAGCACACAAATGTGGTGCACAATGTGAGAGCTGCACAACATTTTAAATAATCTTCAAGAACAAAATACTCACATCAGACTTTGAATGAAAGCCATGTCTTTGAAAGTTGTACATTAGATGTCTCTTCATTAAACAGATTGCTAATTAACACAGGGATTTCTAGCTTGAAACATAGAAGTTTCTAATGTTAATTCCCATTTAAACATTTTATTTGTTACTAGTTTACCTTTCTTTAAACTAATTTAAATATGTAATTCATTTGGGTGTGTTTATAATTTAATGATTTCCACTGTGATGCTTTTAGATGAGAACTCATTGAATACATTGGCACTGGTTGCATTGAAAGAGTTAAAAAGAATGGAACATGACACAGGATGCAGCAGAGTACATCTCACTGAGCTCACTTGGTTTTCTGCAGGTAGCCGTGGCATGGAGGCTGCTCGACTGTGGCCTTCCATCGGGAGGTAATGGTCGCTGTCCGAGTAGCCGTCCCTCCCCATTTCTTGCATCTCCACAGCCTGCAATACAAAGCCAAATTTGGGGGGGTATTAAAGGGGGAGGAAACGTCAGCCTTAGCTGGAATTGAGTGAGCTGGAAGGCTCCTCATACTAGTACTACTCCTCGTACTATTCCTGAGCAAAATTCTGTAAGGTGTAAACCCTGCTACATGCTCAATGAGTTGACATAAACAAATATCAAACAAAAGGGGACTTATTAGAACTTGGAAGTTGCATACACTAGAGAATTAATCTATACACTAAATGATTTGTCTTTGCATTTTCAGGATGTAGGCAACACTGGCAATGGTAAATTTATTGCCAATTCACAGCTGACCTGAGAAGGTGAGCGTTGATGGTTTTTTTGAACTGCTGCACTCTATAAGGTGGCGATGCTTTTAGGTAGTGAGTTACAGGATTAACCACTTGGTCTCATAACTCAGATCTAGGTCTTTACATTTTCATTAGCTTTGTGAATATTTTCCTCATTTCTGTCCTTGGGACCATCAAACAGTTTCAGATCAGGAAAAGTGCAGCCTAAATACAGATGCAATCAATGAAGATTCATAGTACAGTACTATGGTTTGAAAAATTAAGTTCTAAAATGGAAGAGAATTGATTTTAATCATCATTTCAGTAAAGATCCTAATTTTTCTAAAGAGGTCAGAAAATCATTTTTGAATAATTAATAAAACAGCATTTCAAATAAATCATGTGACTCTAGATAAATGAACAGCAAGCCACCTAGGCAGATCATTGCTAGGGTATTTGATGTGAGCTTTACAAAAAGAAGGAGCAGAAGGTTGAGACACAGGCTCATTCAGACTGAATGAAAACCAAAGAACTGCGGATGCTGTAAATCAGGAACAAAAACAAAGTTGCTGGAAAAGCTCAGCAGATCTGGCAGCATCTGTGAAGGGAAAAAACAGAGTTAATCTTTTGGGTCCGGTAATCCTTCCTTAGAACACATTCAGTCTGAAACTGGTTCATTCGGAGACAAGAGGTTTTTAGAAGCAGAGGGGCTCTTTTTAGCAGTCCAAGCATCAGTACTGGGGAGAAGTACTAAGTTGCCCAGCAAAAAGGTGTCCAATGACACAAGGAAACAGAGATAGAAACATCCAGAAGGTCGGTGAGTTAGTCTATCTCTAACCGTGTGGGTACAAGAGAGTGGAAGCTGAAATGCTAAGCCAGTCAGAAGGCCAGCCAGAAAACTGTTTGAAGCTCAGTACAGGGAAAATTCAGGGTATGTACTCCCAAGGTGCTTTGAAGTCAGTAAGAAGAAAGTGAAAGCTCCAGAAACAAATAACAGCCATGCCAGCTAAACAAGAAGCTTTATGTGGTGGGAGGGGTGCCTGTCCTCTGAGGTCTGAGTATATGTAAGTCTGCCAGAGTGATATTCATAATAAGACGTCTTCAAATAGATCTTGTATATAGTGTAACACAGTTCATGTTTTACTTTTGTGTAATAAATTTTTATGCTCATTTATAAAAAGTAGATTGGAAGATTCTTGTGAATAGTTTCAATGCTGATCTCACAGCAAACAAAAACAAAAACAAAACTTATGGTCCAACAAACCTGGTCTCACCCAGGAATCCAAACTGGTCACTATTATCATCAGCCAGGATCATAACACAAAGTAATGTTGTCAGAACATTGGATTATAACCCCAAATTACTCATGGATACATCAAATTTTAAACACAACATTTTTAAAAACAGGATATATTGTCAAATGATGACTGTAATTTCAGTGGCCGTCTGGCAAAGCTCTGTCTGAGCCCATGGCATGAGCCACCTTTAGAGTGTGAGGGAAATTTTAAACTGAGAGGTCAAAAAAGAAGTGGTAAGGAGGAATTGACTACCCCAATCCCTCTGCAGAAAGCCATCTCCTGCAGATTATGATCCAAACTGCAGACATATTTAAATTTTATTCTTCTAGGAGTATACAAAAAAGGGTGAAGAACCAACTGCAATCCATGGTATGCATGTTTTAGACTGACAATGTACCGGTGTGGTTTACTGTGCTGTGAATTCACAGTTTGAAGACGCCATTAGACCAATACTGTGTGGAAGATAAAGAAAGATGTTCTCTTCCTATAAATCCTGGAAGCCAGGCAAGCCATTGAAGTAACCATCAGGGAAGAAATAGCCTAAAACCTGCCAGCAAACTGCACAGCCAGGAGTCTTGAAATCAACCGCTTCACTACTGACTTCATCATTATTAGAATCATCCAAATTATCAGCCACAACATTCCCCCATCTTTTTCTACACAGAACCCAAAGGATAACTTGCATATCTTTTGAATTGTTATCTTGATACACAATTCCCATTTATAATCTGCAAGTATGTATGTCAAGTTTAAATATCTTTTCACACATTTAATAGATAATATACCTGCACATTTTTTAACTCAAGAAAGGTTAACGGGACTCCTTTTAAAGTAGACTGGATTGGGAAAAGGTATCAATAAGGGAAGGGATCCTTTTAAAATTAACCTGTTGAGATCACCTGAGGAGTGGGTGAATTCAGAAATGGAGTTAGTTATTCCCTTCTTACGCAGAAGCACACACATTAGGGGGAACCCCATCTGGAATTGTAAAGATTGCTCGGTGGCCGGTCATATTCATGTTCCATCTGCTGTATGAGAAAAATGTTTTCTAATCTCTACTGGTGCCAAATAGACATTTCCTTCTTCACTATGCTTCACAAAAATGCCATTTTGGTGCCAATTTTAATATTTAGGAATTATGAGTAGAACTGTGGCCACTTAACTAGGTGGCTAACGTGTGGATCTGTTTAATGATAACAGAAAAGGGTTCAACCCATTCTGGTTAAGGAAGATTCAGGGCTTTCTTCCTCCAACCAGCCACAGTGAAAAAAAAGGCATCTTTTCATTTTTAATAAATAATTGCTAAGGGCCCACGAGGGGAATCAAATCCTGGAGCAGAGGCCGGTGCGAGGTAACAGTCCCAGAGAAAACTTACCTTGGAGCAGCTGAGAACCAGTGCGGAGTGAACTGGAGGCTTAGAGCTGCATGGTTATTGGACTGGGGCCTGGCTTGGGTGGTCAGACCACGAGTAGAAGCCCCTGCGCTTAGCTACTGAAATGTAATGTTTATGTGTAATTTGTTTATTTGACTGTAATGACTATCCTTTCCACCATGTCTCATTTCTGCAAAGTAATGCAACTACATTTCATTTTCATGATAACAAAGTGTGGAGCTGGATGAACACAGCAGGCCAAGCAGCATCTCAGGAGCACAAAAGCTGACGTTCGGGCCTAGCCCCTTCATCAGAGACGGGGATGGGGAGAGGGTTCTGGAATAAATAGGGAGAGAGGGGGAGGCGGACCGAAGATGGAGAGAAAAGAAGATAGGTGGAGAGGAGAGTATAGGTGGGGAGGTAGGGAGGGGATAGGTCAGTCCAGGGAAGACGGACAGGTCCAGGAGGTGGGATGAAGTTACTAGGTAGGAAATGGAGGTGCGGTTTGAGGTGGGAGGAAGGGATCGGTGAGAGGAAGAACCGGTTAGGGAGGCAGAGACAGGCAGGGCTGGTTTTGGAATGCAGTGGTGGGAGGGGACGAACTGGGCTGGTTTTGGGATGTGGTGGGGGAAGGGGAGATTTTGAAGCTGGTGAAGTCCACACTGATACCATTGGGCTGCAGGGTTCCCAAGCGGAATATGAGTTGCTGTTCCTGCAACCTTCGGGTGGCATCCTTGTGGCACTGCAGGAGGCCCGTGATGGACATGTCGTCTGAAGAATGGGAGGGGGAGTTAAAATGGTTCCCCGCGCAGTGGTCGAGCACACCCTTGACTGTGTCTCCTGCATTTCCCGCAACACATCCCTCACACCCCGCCACAACCGCCCTAAGAGAATCCCCCTCATTCTCACACACCACCCCACCAACCTCCGGATACAACGCATCATCCTCCGACACTTCCGCCATCTACAATCCGACCCCACCACCCAAGACATTTTTCCATCCCCACCCTTGTCTGCCTTCCAGAGAGACCACTCTCTCCGTGACTCCCATGTCAGCTCCACACTCCCCTCCAACCCCACCACACCCGGCACCTTCCCCTGCAACCGCAGGAAGTGCTACACTTGCCCCCACACCTCCTCCCTCACCCCCATCCCTGGCCCCAAGATGACTTTCTACATTAAGCAGAGGTTCACCTGCACATCTGCCAATGTGGTATACTGCATCCACTGTACACGGTGTGGCTTCCTGTACGTTGGGGAAACCAAGCGGAGGCTTGGGGACCGCTTTGCAGAACACCTCCGCTCGGTTCGCAATAAACAACTGCACCTCCCAGTCGTGAACCATTTTAACTCCCCCTCCTATTCTTCAGACAACATGTCCATCATGGACCTCCTGCAGTGTCACAATGATGCCACCCGAAGGTTGCAGGAACAGCAACTCATATTCCGCTTGGGAACCCTGCAGCCCAATGGTATCAATGTGGACTTCACCAGCTTCAAAATCTCCCCTTCCCCCACCGCATCCCTAAACCAGCCCAGTTCGTCCCCTCCCCCCACTGCACCACACAACTAGCCCAGCTCTTCCCCTCCACCCACTGCATCCCAAAACCAGCCCAGCCTGTCTCTGCCTCCCTAACCTGTTCTTCCTCTCACCCATCCCTTCCTCCCATCTCAAGCCACACCTCCATTTGCTACCTACTAACCTCATCCCATCTCCTTGACCTGTCTGTCTTCCCTGGACTGACCTATCCCCTCCCTACCTCCACACCTATACTCTCCTCTCCACCTATCTTCTTTTCTCTCCATCTTCAGTCCGCCTCCCCCTCTCTCCCTATTTATTCCAGAGCCCTCTCCCCATCCCCCTCTCTGATGAAGGGTCTAGGCCTGAAATGTCAGCTTTTGTGCTCCTGAGATGCTGCTTGGCCTGCTGTGTTCAACCAGCTCCACACTTTGTTATCTTGGATTCTCCAGCATCTGCAGTTCCCATTATCTCTGATACCTTTTATTTTCATTCCTCTTTTTATAGCCAAAATTTGTACCAAGGTACTTGTACGTACGATGGTGCCATAACAGGTAACATTGTAAAGCTTTTCACTGTATTTCTGTACATCTGTACTTGAGTACACATGAAATTCAAGGATATTCTAATTCTACGAGGCGTCTGGTCAGATAGATGAATAGACAGGGAATAGAGAGAAGTGGACCCCGTAGATGCAGGGAGTTTTTGGTTTGGAAAGGCATCATGTGTCAGTGCAGGCATGGTGGGTTGAAGGGCCTGTTCCTTGGCTGGAATGTACTTTGGTCTTTGTGATAATTTGCTTTTAAGGTTAAATGTTTAGCTTCTAAGTACCAATGTGAAGTGTGACAGTATTGTCAAAGTAGTCAGTTAATTGGTTTTGTGAGAAGAATTTATAAACAAGTATACACAGATGAATACTTTTGGTTTTGTACTGGTGAGCAGAACCTATCTCCTACTAAGCACCAAGACAGATGTCAATCTCTCTTGTGGCAATGTAGCTATTCAATCATAGGACTTCGGGTAGTATAAGTACTGCCCTTGGACTGTAACTGAAGTCACATTAACATTGACATACAACAAGCAGATTAGATTTCTAGAGTACCTCACCTCATTGTTGTAATCTGAAAGCACTTCACAGAACAAATTGCTTTGAGACTTGTTAAAAAATATTCATTCAAGGGATGAGGGTGTTATTGGGTAATCCAACATTTATTGCCCATCCCTGCGAGGAGTTAAGGATCAACCACATTGCCGTGAGTCTGGAGTTACATGTAAGCAGACCAGGTAAGGATGTCAGTTTCCTTCCCTGAACCAGAAGGGTTTTTCTGACAATTAGCAATGGATTCATGGTCATCATTAGACTCTTAATTCTGATTTTTATTGAATTCAAATTCCACCATCTGCCATAGTGAAATTTGAACCCAGGTCCCCAGAACATTATACCTAGGTCCCTGGATTAACAGCTCAGCAATAATACCACAATGCCATTGCCTCCCTTTATTATGTAATTTTGTATTCTTATATGAGCTTTGTAACATAGGTGACACAGAGAACAACGGTAACCTAGGAATAAGTACAAGTTAGAATTGAACTGGATGGTGTAAGTGGCACAGTTACCACTGAAGATTGTGAGAACAATACCCATGTGGTGAGATTAAAGGTCTTGAAATCACAACACGGCATGACTTATTCTTGTGATGTAGTCTCATTTAGTAATTTTTGGGGTGAATTTCATTGAGTTCTAGGTCTACTTTTGAATGGCAGCACTTACATGGACATTTGTTGAGAAACAATTTGTTGACCGTTCCTGTCGCTAGCGTATAGCATTCTGTCTGCGGTATGAGGTGGTAGGTGTAGGAATTCTTTGGTGGCGTTCCGGATTATTTGGTCCAGCTTTATAAGAGTAGTCTGTGATGCTTCTGTCAGGATCAGATGGAAGTACAATCTGGGGATGACATGTACCTTTAGGATCTCCAACCGTTGTCATGGTTGGAGAGGTGCTGCCTGTATTCCTTTAACCCAGGACTTAAGCTTCTCCTCCCACTCCCCTTCTGCCACACCTGCCCATGGATCGATGCGGGCACCCAGGTATTTACTGTGTCGCCTGGGGGTATGTAGGCTATGGATTCGTCCCGTAGCTTCCAGTTTGCGAAGTGATTGTACAAGAAGGTTTTCCTTTTAAAAGTGAAGTGGAATCCCTTCGTCTTCGCTGTGTTAATACTGAGGCCTGTATGGTCACAGTATGCCTGGAGCAGCTTCAGGTTCCTAGCCATACCAGTGTGTGAGTCGCTTAGAAGGGCGATGTCATCCACGAAGGCCAAAGTCGAGCAGTTGACTCTTCTGCCGCCCAGGGGCATGGAGACCCCTGACTTGGCCCTCTCCAGAGAGCACACCAACGGATCCAAAGCAATGTTAAATAGTATTGGTGAGAGTGGGTCGCCCTACTTTACGCCCCTCTCAATGGTTATTGGGGTGGTAGAGTTACCGTTCCCTTCCACCACTGTTGTGTTGCCAGTGTATAGGTCTTCATTGAGACTTACAAAGGCTTTGGGTAGTTGCATTCTTTGCAGAGATTTGATCAATAGTTTGTGCCCAACCGAGTCGAACGCTTTCGCTAGATCAACAAAGACAACTGCGAGGTCCTTACGATTGTATTTTGCTCTCTTGATGATATTTTCGAGGATAACAATGTTTTCATTGCATCTGGGAGTGGCTGCTAGAAACCCTTTTTGCCTGGGGCCTATTTTGACTGTTTCACTCAGGCGTTTTGCCATTATTTTCGTGAACAGCCGGAGTAGCATTGGACCGATGGTTATTGGTTGCCAGTTATCAATGCTTTTCAAGCGTTCCTTATCCTCGCACTTAGGAATCAGGACTGTTCGACTCTTTTTTAGTGAATCGGGGATCGTGCTTGACTTTAGCCATAAGGAGAAGAGGTGGGGTAGACGAGTTTCCTCCTCCTCATGGAGTGTTCTTATGTCCTGCAGTTTCAGGCCATCTGGTCCAGCGGCACTATTCTCGTCTATCCCCTTGATGGCCGCCTCGACCTCCTCTACCTCGTTGGGTTTCATCAAGGACCCGTCATCGACTTTGCCTGTGTATGGGGCATACTTATTGATGTTCGATTTCTTGTTTGGTGCAGACAGTTTCTCACGGAAGCATGTCTCCAATTCCTCTTTTGAGAGAGGACAAGCGGATGAGGTCGGCGCCCCCATGATCTCGTGAGCTAGCTGACTCCGGTTGGTTTTGTAAAGCCGCTGTGTTGCTCTAAACAGCGCCTTACCTGCTGCCCACTGTTTTTTGGCTCCGGTATTGCTACCGGGTTTTTTGTCTTTCTTGGCCCGATCTTTTTGAGGCCTCTTGTTTTTGTCCTGTCTTTTCCTACTATTCATTAGTAGGTCGGTAATGCTTTCCACTAGTCCGATTCCGAGGGCAAGTGTGTCCGAGTCATTCCTCACGCTCAAGAGCTCCTCAGCTTGTGTAAGCTGGTCATCTACGTCCCGATGTTTAGGGATCGAAGCCGGTGTTTTTCGACTGGCTCTTTGGCATTGGGCTTGATCATCGGAATTCTCCTGGACACTCTCTGCCTCAGAATCGTGTGAGTCAATTGTTGGCTCGCAAGTGGTCTGGACCTCCGTCGGGGTGTTTGCCAGGAGCCTGAGATTGTCTGAGATTTGCTTTGGTGTTTTAGTTTTAAGGATGCTTGCGATGGATTTGTTTATAAATTTGCATCCTGCAAATCTCGCCTCCAGTTCCCTCAGGAGTGCCACCTCCTCCTGTGACCATACGCAGTAGCTTCTCCCAGGTTTGCCCTTGACTTTGGGTGCCGGTTTGAGGCGTTTGTCATTCCGTAGAACCGGGTGCCTGCCTCTCGTGTTGACCAAGGCCTGACTGTGTTGAAAACCGTTGATCACACGCGCTGCATGCAAAGTCCCCGGTTGGGGGTTGTTTTGTTCCTTTGTATTTGGGATAATGGCAGGCTATTGAATGGTATTCCCCTGCCTTATCGCAGCGTGAACATTTTGTTCGGCTGTTCTTTATTCCGTGCACTTCAGTCATATGGATCTTGAACAGGCTCACCGTGGGGAAGAGGGTGTTGCAGTCCTTGCAGAACAGCCCATCGACGGGATAGTGGATGATTACCTCCGAGATGGACATTCCGTCACATACTGGCTCGATTACGACTCCTTCCAAGAAGGCAGTTGCATCAGCTGTTTCATCGCCAGTCTCATTTATGGTATTTTCGTCTGCGCCCTGCTTCGTGTCTCGATAACTTTTATTGTAGAAGGTTTGGGTGATTATGCTTATCTCAACCGCAGGGTGGGCAGCCCTTGTGGTGCCTTCTACAACATTATCTATGTCATCCGTTACAGGGTGAGCCAGCCCCCTGGGAGGGGTGACCAGTCTCAGCTCCGTGTAAGGCAGGAGGTAATGTCTCAAGGTCGCTGTCTCGGTCTGGACCGAGATGGACCTTATTGCGGGTTTTAAACATGTACAACCTAATGACTTATCACAGTTCGTGGTTGTAGACGAGGCTACGGGGGGGGGGGTTGTTTATCCGGGACGCTCCCCAGCTGGACTGCTCCAGAGACACTGGAAAAATCATACTGGTTTTTTGAGGATTGGTCTGCGCAGACCACGGCCGTCTCGTACTTTTTCTGGTCGTTTGGTCACCCAGCAGCCAGGACTGATGGGCTTACCGGCAGGGCCAATGGGGAGGCACGACATGCACTATGCGCCAAAAATACGTCAAAACGTCATAGTGGGCAACTATGCGATCTCATAAGAGAGTTATAGTTACTCCCTGTGTTCATCCAGCCTCACATTTTATTATCTTGTTGCTATCAGGGATTCCTTCACCAGTATATGAGATTGATATTGTAGTGATTGTAACAAGATCAGTCAGCTCGACATCATAGGATAGCAGTTCCCTGATTCAGGGCTGTTAATCTGATCCAATCAGGGAGACATGGTTGACATAACGGGATGAAAGTCAAGGATACTGATCTCCTGCAATGCCTGACTCAGTGAGAGGCAGTACTATTGTCAAAGGCTGCCGTTAGAGGCGCTATTTCAGATATATCATATGATGTTATTTATTTCCTAGAATATAGTACAACACCACAACCGGAAGTTAAACAGTTTATAATTATGCAATTTCCATTATAAAGCGCACTTAGGAGTTTATAATGAACAAAGGACATGTAGATTTTTAACTTCTCATAGAAGTATATTTTTGTACACCATTCATTTTCTGTAAGAATCACATTTGCTGTAATACATTATTTGCAATGCTCCATATAAAACAGTATCATGTGACTAACTATGAGCAACACCATGGGTAATCTGTCTGTGGTATATTAACATAAAATATATCGCGTTTATGACACACTGCTGAAAAGTCTGAAAGACTAATCTGTGGCATAGTGCTTTAATTTGCACAGAATGATGTATCGCTGTGCTCCTTTATGCCAGACATGCTGATTGTCACTCGTGTACCTTAGTCATCTGCTCTCCTGCGTTCTAGCTGATGGTGGCAATGAACCAAATAAACTTATAGATTGTCAACTATATGAGTGTTATCCTGATCAGCACTTTTGCCTCAAATAAAACCAGCATAAAAGAGGCATCCTGTTGCTTGTATAAAGCAGTGTTCATACTTGTCTACACAATAACAATCACTATATTTCAAAGTAAACCACTTTAAATGATACATTCTAATTAGATGTTATGAGGCATTAAATAAATGCCCTTCCTTTTATGAAGTACAAATACTCTGCAGAGTTTTAGAGGGAATTTCTTCATTTCTTATCATCAAATGAGAATGTCTAATTACACAAACTAACAGTGTTTTAACGATGATGATGACTAATGATATTTCAAGTCTCAAATTGATAAAATCTCCCTATTTGCATGACAGTCATAGAAAGAGCCCAGAGTGATATAAGTCATACAAAAAGTACAGAAACCACAGTCTCGCTGTTGAATGACAGTGCAGGGAGTGGACAGCACATAATTACTGTGTATCTCAGCTGAGCAATGGTTTTATTTGTTACAGTTAAATAAGGCGTGAAAAATAATAAAGAAACAAATAGTTGAGAAAGATATAAATATTTGTTGGGCATTCAAAAGTCCTTGAACAGAGTTCTGTATATTAGAAGGCTCCAGACTGTTGAACCTGATGTAAGGTTATAAATGGTCTGCAGGGAAAGAGGAACATGATATAATAGGTATATACAGCTGTAGAAGCCAGTGTTTTCTGATTCTGCCAATAAAATGCATTGAAACTATTGTGAATGTACCAGTCTCAAACTAGTAGATTTCAGTAAAGGTGTGACCAGCAAATTTAGCCAGGATTGAAATACATAATTACAAAAATGAAATCATTCGAATGTTTTGATACCAAGCAATAACACTGTGAGATGTGTTTTGCTGATTTATACCTGGGAGCTTGGTCGAGTGTCTTCCATTTCTTCTGACCGACCTCTTTCAGGACTCCAAGCCCCTGTCTTCTGAAACATTTTTTGGGCTCGGTCTGTGACCCAAGATTGACTCTCCTTCATAATCCCATCTTGTGCACTTTGGGAAGAGAAATTGTGTTTTAAAAAGAACATTAATAAAGAAAAAACACAGAATTCAATACTTGGAAGAATATAAGAGATATCATCTGTCCAGTCACATACGAAAGACCTTCAAGCAACAGGTTTTTGCCCCTCCAGTAATGCTAAAACTAATTGGGGATGAGATTCTTATTGAAACAGTAATTGAAAGAGGAATTTCACTTGTGCGTGAGGTTTTGCAGTGAAACTACTAGTGCATTGAGAGTGTCCGGAAAGAGGAACATTTCAGGGAAATTCCTAATTCATCTTGCATCAGGTGTTTTTAATATATGAAGCTTTCCTGCTTCACTGACTTTGCTTCAGGGCAATGATTTATTTCCTGTGGATTCATTAAGGTATGGGATATCAATATTGAGCAGAGTAACATTCAGGTTAACTTTGCAACTAAGATGAATGTAACAAAGTACTTTTTTTAAAATGGTGAAAATCTGGAAAAAAACAGGAACAGTAGGAAGTCCTCGAAACTAGAAAATCATAAATCATTAGAAAGTCATGACAAGACAAAGAGATAATCAAAAGGCTAATTAATGTAATATTGGTGATTGAATGAGACTCACAGGCTTCTTGTTTTCTTGTTTCTTGCTTTCTTATTTTCTTAGGAAAAGTGTGGATGTACTTATCTCCCATTCCCTTTTGGTCTCTCTTAAAAGTTTTACCTATTCTTATTTGAAACCAGTCATTGCAAATGGCTTAGGGCATTGTGGAAGAACAGCAAACCTCACTTTTGTTGCCTTCTCATAAAGGCATTATTCAAAAGGTGAAACCAGGCACAAAGTGGATCACAGTTAGAAACTGTATCATTTCATTTTGGTAAGTCTTCATTATTTCAAAATACTATACTCTCTATGGAAACTTCTTTCTTCCACCCTTCTGCCTCCAAAACTGTCTTGCCTGATTACTTGTGCAGGTTTTGTTGGCTCAGGACCTCAGGGCAATGACAATTTTTTGCCATATTGCCCAAATGACTGATCTCTGTGCATGAGAATGGACAGTGTCAAAAGACTTGCTGCCTGTTGCACGTTTAAGATGCACTATGTCTTCACCTGACATTCACACTCAAATATTCACCTTCAACACTGGTGCACCATGGTTGCAGCACAAACATCTGCATGATACACTTTATAAACTTAACAAGGCTTCAGCAGCACCATCCAATTCCACAATCAAACTACAGTAGTTCAAGACAGCAGCTCATCCCCATCTTATCAAGGGCAATTAGGGATGGGAATAAATGCTGGCCTTGCCAGCAAGTCTCCACTCCATGAGTCAGTGAGGGCTCCATTCCATGAGTGTATTAAAAAGTGAAGTTTTCAGTAGGGTGTTGTTGAACAGCAATCTGAAACAAAAACCTCGTCTGGTATAAGCTCTGCCCACCTGGGAGCACCACAGTCCAACAACAGAAATCTGCAAACCAAAATGTAAAGTGGGCAATAGCCAATGTCATTTTGATTGCGATTCATAGATCAGTGTGATCCAAACTCCTTTTTTGAAATCTCTGTTGAGTAAAAATGGTACTTAAGAAGCTGTTTACAGCATGTCACCATAATGCATGAATGTCATTAAACACTGCAACAGGTGGAATTACTTCTACAATGCTACAACCACAGTGCAAGTTTATTACTTGGCATGTGCAACATTGAATTTAATGTCAATGTTAAGCAATTATGTTGACAACACCTTAATGTTCATTCTGTTAACAGCATTTTGAGTAGCAGTTATTTTTAATAAGCCTTATAAGGGAAGCTATCACCTTAATTTCTCACACAAGAATTACTGTGAATCACAACCTTGTTCATTCAATAAAGTAGTTCACTGCATCCTGTTATTACAGTTTATTATTAGATGAATTTCATTACATTATGTGTTAATAATCAAACCATTGTTTTAAATATGCAAGTATTTGGAGAAAAAAACAGGAAGATAGTGGAACTGTCTACTTCATGGAGTGGTTGAGGTGAATAATGTAAATTAACTTGAGGGAAACTCACACATTCATATGACAGAGAAAGAAACAGAAGCATATGCTCATGGAAAGAGCCCAGCATACAGCGTAGAAACCAGCATAGAACAGATGAGTTGTCTCTAAGCTATACATTTTCTGCTACTATTTAGGAGTATCCACTCCTGTTATTTCAACCAGAAATACAGGATTTGTTTTATTTGTTAATGGGCTGTGGGTGTCACTGACTAGGCTAGCATTTATTGTCCATCCCTATTGCCAAGAGGTCAGCTTACAGTCAATCACATTGCTGTAGCCTGGAGTCACATGTCAGTCAGAGCAGGTGATGATGGCAGATTTTCTTTCCTAAGGGTTATCAATGAACTAGATGAGTTCTTATGATCGCTGACTGTCATTGCATGAGGCCAGCTTTTTATTCCAGATTTTTATTAAATTCAAATTTCAGCACCTGCCATGATGGGATTTGAACCCGTGCCCCCATAAAATTAGTCTTGTGTTTTTGATTACTAGTTCAGTGATGTCATCACTATGCCATTGCCTCCCCTGAATTTGAATACAGTTGCTGCATTATCAACAGATAAAATTTGTCTCTCAAGTTCAACCAGGAAGTAGTAATCACAGAACCAACTAGCAAAATTGTGTATAAAATGATTGAGAGAAGAATTACATGGAGTTGCAGAGAAATTTGTTTCATTTTGAGTGAATGCTGGTCTGGAACTCACTGCCAAAGAGCATGGAGAGACAGAAACTCTCATCACATTTGAAAATGACACTTGGGTATGCATTTGAAGTGCTGTAGCTTGCAGTCTGTGGAATAGGATCTGGAAAGTAGGATTAGGTGGGAAAGCACTTTCCCATTATCACAGGCACAATGATCAGAGTGGCCTTCTTCTGTACCATAAATTGCCATGATGCTAACCAGGCCCTTGAGTATATATTACAACACTAACTAGGGACTGAATTTAAATCCCAGTTCAGAGATTCAGTTATAAATACAATCCTTACTAAGTAGGGTCTACCAATACCAACGAGGAAATGAAAATTCAAATCACAGCTCCAACTATCAGAGCCAGATACAATTCACAGTTTTGACTAATTCTGAAATATACACAAGTGTAGGATGACGGGTAGGATTTCCTTTCATGTACGGACCAATTTGTTTCTTAGAAGTTCAGGTAAATGATAATATCAATCAAATCAAAGGTGATTGAACGGAGTCAGGCCATCCCATTCTCTTAACTCTGAGAATAGTTTTTAATCCAGTAGGATGAGGTGGAAAAAGAAAAATGAACAGGAGTAAATTACAGACCTAAAAAGTGAAGAATTAAACATGTACTTCTGTGCATCATCCTGATCAATATTAAGTCAGTAATAAAAACAGACAGTGCTGGAGAAACTCAGCAGGTCTGGCAACATTAATGGAGAGAGAAACAGAATTAGTGGAAATTCTGAAGAAGTCATTTTCAGACTCGAAACATTAAGTATGTTTCTCTCTCTACAGATGCTGCCAGAATTGTTGAGTTTCTCCAGCAAAGTTTTTTTATTCCAGATCTCCAGTGTCACAGTTCTTTATTTTAGTAAGGCAGGAGATTGTACAAAGTTAAAATACAATTACAAATTGTACAATTGGCCAAATGGCCTTGTTTTGTGATTCTGTGATTAGCACTAAACCAGTTTTGTTATGCATAACTGTTCTGAAGGGTCTTGGTTAAAAGTTTGCATTCCATCCACTGTACCATTGTTAGTTTTATTTCATACCAATGTGATCATTGGAACATGTTAGATAAAGTGAATTAACTGCTTTATGTGAACATTCATCAGCATTGGAACTTACAGGCCATTTCCAGATATGTGCTGGGGATCTGGTAAGGTATTCTGCCCTGGGTCCATTTCCTGCGTAGGCGAAGGTGGCTCCATACGCTGAAACAGTAATGGCGTTCGGTTCTGTGTGAGATATAACATGGCCTAGGGCTGGCATCAGACAGACTTATGGGAATGAAGATACAAGATTCAGAATGTTATGATGCCAAGCGAAGATTCATTTACCTCCCAGGTCACTCTTGATTCTGGAAAAGGGGGGTCATTTAACACTGTAGCTCAAACAACTAATCTGCATTGCAGATACCACAAAGAAAAACATAAGAAATAGGAACAGGAATAGGCCATTTGGCCCCTCAAGCCTGCCCTGCCATTCAGCAAGATCATGCCTGATCTGCCCCAGACCTCAACTCCTCTTTTGTGCCAGCTCAGCATAGCTGTCAACTCCTTGATATTTCAAAAATCTATCTACCTGCTCTTTAAATACTTAGAGTGATTTAGACTTCACAACTCTCTGGATATAGAATTTTAAACATCTACTACCCTCCAGAAGAAGAAATTCCTTTGAATCTCAGTTTAAGATGAGTATTTTCTTATTCTGTCACTATGTCCCCTAGTTTGAGATTTCCCCACTAATGGAAACCACATTCCCAACGTCTAGCCTGTTGAGCCCGCTCAGGATCTTGTACTTTCAATCGATCACCTCTCACTCTTCTACATTCTAAGGAATAAAAGTCTAGCCTGTTTAACCATTCTTCATAAAGTCAATGCTTTTGTCCCAGGAATTTGCCCATTGAATCTCTTTTGAACAGCCTCTATTACCAGAATATTCTTTTTAAATACGAGGCCCAGAACTATAGCAGTAAAAATTATTGTTGGTGCTGCATAAACAATCAGGAAATAGATAATGTACAGTTACAATATTTTCAAAATGGAGTATAAAATTAGTGTTTTTATTTCAGGTATTGACCCGAAGATTGTTGCAAGTTTCAGGTGAGGAGGTATGGGTGCTACAGTAGATCTTTGTATGTCCTAGAGTAGGGAAGGAAAGTACAATCGGACAGGGTTTACCAATGGCAGTTCAGTGATTCTACATGCAAAGCGTGCCTATGTGATGGGTGACCAGTTCAGTCTCAAAAATGATACAGTTGAACAGCTTTCTGGTACGTATCTCTTAAGTTTTCACATTAAAAGGGTCATGTGGACAAGATTATCAGATGCTGTTCATTGAATCATGTCTTGAGTGTGATTTGCTGCTTTTAAGAAATTCAGAGAAAAAAATTCCTCATCACATGCACAAGTTGTGAACTTACTAAATACATATTACAGGTTATGGAAATGAAATTGTAACCAGACAAGATCACATAAGTTTCAACAGACTTTAGAAAAATGCTCAGGTGCTATGGTGAAGCATCAGCCAACAGCCCAACAAAGGTTTCGGACTTTTATGTCTCTGGTCTTCTATACAGTCATGGGGAGGAACTGAAGAGGTCAGACCTTTCTTTTCAAAGTGATGGAAAGGCGTTTACAGTCACTGTTGTAAATTCCCAATAATCTGCTTCAGAAAGCAGATATCAAACAATACTCCCAATCACTGATGCCACATGGCAGAGATGGACAAAGGAGTTCTAGGGAAAATATATCCAAAAAAAGAACATCTGTATCTCCTTCTCAAAATTTCAGCCACTGCAAAACAAAACTGACATCCCAAAGAGAGAAAAACTACATTTTCATTCGATTGAAAATATAGTTAAGTATTAGACTATACTTCCATCTAGATTACAGCTTGTATTTATATACCTTTAACATAATAAAAACACCCTGTGGTGATTCAAAGGAACATTATAAAACAAAATATGGCATAACATGACACCATGCTAAATAAGGAGACAAGGTTAAGTTATCAAGAACTTGGTCTAAGAGGTTGGTTTTAAGGACTGTCTTAAAGGATATAATGAAAAGTGACATAGTGAAAAGTGAAAAGTTGAAGAGGCGTAGAGAGGGAATTCCCTTGGGAACTAATGGTACAGCCACAATGGAAATAGTCAGGTGGTTAGAATTAGGAGGGCTATGGAGCTGGAGGAGATGAAAAAGATAGGGAAGTTGGAGGTTATGGAAAGATCTAAGTTCAAGGATGAGAAGTTTGAAACTAAAACATTGCTTGATTAGTGCAATTATAGATCATAGAACAACAGACATGACAGGTACATGGGACTTGATTTGAGTTAATTGGGGAACAGAGTTTTGGGAGAACAAAACATGGGAGACCAGTCAGGAATGCAATGGAACAGTTGAGCCAAGAAATAACCCAGATAGGAATAAGGATTTCAGGAGATGATCTCAAAAGGGGCAAAGTCAGTAAATTTTACAGAGGTGGAAATAAGTGTATTAGTGATATTGTGAATATCTTTCTGTCATTCTCAGGGTCAAATCTGACACTACTTTTGTGAGTAGCCTGCTTTACTCTGAGACTATTGCCAAGGAAATCAATGGAGTTATTAGTTACTGAATGGATTTTGGAGTGGGGACCAAAAACACTAACTTGTCTTCCTAATATTAAATTGGAGGAAATTTCTACTCTTCCAGTATTGAAGATTGTTGGTCATTAGCAGTTCCGATAATTTAATAGCAATAAAGGTGTCAAGAGAGATGAGAGGTGAGGTAGAGCTGGGTTTCGTCAATATATATGTGAAAATTAACACTTTGCTTTCGGATGATGCCCCCAAGGAACACCATGTCAATAAGAAATATGAAAGTTAGATTCTTGGGATAAATCAGAAGTAATGGTACAGGATCAAAAACAGAAGCCATTGTAATTGATATTCTGGCCACGAGGAGATAGCTAACAGTTGAAACAGGTGATAGCTTCCCACCCTGTGGGATAACATTGACAGGCGTTGCAGGTCAATTATGTTAAAGGCTGCAGGTAGTTTGAGAAGGAAGAAGAAGGATATTTACTTCTGTCACAGTCAGATAGTAAATCATTTTTGCCAGTAGTGAAAACCTGATTGGAAGGAATCAAACATAAGATTTTTGAATTGATGCATACTACTTATTTGATGCATACACGAACACATGAATTAGGAGCAGGGGTTCACCCAGCCTTGAGAGCCTGCTCTGCCACTTGATAAGATCATACCCAATCATGGCCTCAACTCTACTTTTCTGTTTATCCTCTATTACTTCTGACTTCGTTGTCTAACTCTGACTTTAAAATATTCTATAAAACTGCATCTACTGCTTGCAGGAGAAGAGGATTCTACAGACTAACATTCCCCGAGATAAAAAATAGTCTTCATGTCTATCTAAAATGGGAGACTGTCATTTTTAAACTGTATCCCCCAGTGCTGTTTTCTCCCACAAGAGAAAACATCCTTGCAAATCCACCCTGTAAAAACTCCTCAGGATGTTATATTTCAATAAGATCACCTCTTGTTCTTTTAAAGTCCAATGGACATAGGCCCAACTTGTACAATCTTTCCTCATAAGATAAAACTTTCATCCCAAGAATTAGTGAAGTGATTTTCTTTTCTGAACTGTTTTTAATGCAATTATATGCTTCCTTAAGTAAGGAGGCACATTGTACGTCGTGTTCCAGATGAGGCAAACCAGAACCCTGTACAATTTAATAAAGCTTCCCTAGTTTTCTATTCTATTACCCTTGCAATAAATGCCAACAAACCACTTGCCTTCCTAATCAGTTGCTGTATCTGTTATTTTGTGATTCTCAGAAGATGAGACCCAGATCCATCTGTTACAGAATTCTGCAATATCTCTCTATTTGAGTAATATATTGGTTTTCCATTCTTCCCCATAAAGTAGATAAATTCACATTATATGGCATCTGCTAAAGTTTTACTTTGGGATGCGATTATGTATAAGAGTGATAAAAATGTTTAACAATGATCAACAGAAGGTATATTGTCATGGTTTAATTTCCTTGGTAAACTACACTGTGGTTGGAACATGTGGTAATAAGTACCGGCCACATTGACCGTCTCACTCTCCTGTAGAGGGACAGTCCCTCTTTCCAACACCTCAGTTTCACTCTTCCTATTAGGTGAATGCAGTGTAGCATTTGCAGAACAGGGTCCATTAGCAGGCCAAAACTCACTGGTGAAGGATTTATAATGGTCAAGCAAAGATAAAATGGGGAAAAATAATCTGACACTCAGAAATCTTGCATATACTCTTGAGACTTATTATTCATCTTAGACTATCAGAGACTCCACACAAAGTTAACTGAACTTAAGATTAAAACAAAATGCATCTGTGCATAACTGCACATCTCGGTTCAAGGATTCAATGTTGAATGACCCTCCTAAGTAAATGAATGTTATCTGAACCAAAAGCATTGATTAGAAAAATGCAAAAAGAAATCATGCAGATAATTAGCATCCTTTTGGTGATTTCAAGGCAAGATGCAGAAATGAAATCCGGGGTAAACCTTTCTCCAGCATTTTGGAAGACATTTAGTTTCAGGATCTCATTTTATTGACCTGTGCAGATTGGGAAAAGCAGAGCAAATCTACAAATTTTTCCAGTCTTGTCAATGTGGCAGGAAACGACTTGCCATCAAAGGGACCTCTCTCCTCCAAAGTCCTCTCAGCAATCTGCAATTGGTACTTGGTGACAGCATTAATACCCTGTACAAAGACATCTCCAACAGATGGACAGCTTAGATCAAAAATTCACATTTACTTTATTCTTTTGAACAGTCCACTCCAAAAACTAGCTTATTTTGAAGAAGATTGTTTTGCAAGTTCTAGAAATTTCAATCCTTGACAAACAATTTCTTCCTTACTTTTTCAGGTCAGAAAGTGCTCCAAATGTTGTCAAGATTGGGTTATAATTAACCAAACATAGTACAAGCCATTCTAGCCTTGTAATATCTTAAGCACAGGATACCTCTTTTAATGGGATTTGTTAAAGCAAATGGTACATGGCAAAGGCTTGAAACAGTATCAGTTAAACTTATCCATCCTATTACTCCATTTTTCTCACCAAGGTACTAACTCATGCTAGGTGTTCTGGCATACCACAAGCATCTTAGCTCTTCTTAACTGTGTAAGACTGGGAAGTAGATCAGCAGGCTATACATGTGTATAAGCATTCCACAATGCTTAAACCTTTTCGTATTGAATTCTGACACAAAGCCTCTGAAAAGTAAGAACTGGAGTTTGGGATGAGAATGGCAGCAGGCTGACAGAACTTTTCCATCTGTAACCAAGGTATGCTGGAAATAACAAGTCCATCAAAACCTCCAATTGAACTCACTCGGCTAAGATCAAATGTAGATTATCCGAGCACCAGTAATCCACAAGTTATCACAAATGTGAACTATGATCAATTCAATCAGTGGGATTTCAGATAGTTACCACATCAACATCAAAAAAAAATCCACGCTAGGTTTTATCAATAAACATGAAACAATGTATTTATTGTAACAAACCTATTGATAACAAGTGGGAAAAATGGATGAATTACTGATATGCAAACTTAAACCTGTTCCTCTTTAAATCCAAACATATACACATTTAATCATGAATAGAATCAGAATTGGCTTTATTGTCGCATGTATTCACAAGTACACTGAAAAGCTTCCAAGTCACCATTTACAGTGCCATCCTAGGTGCCAAGGTACCTCGGTACAGGTAGTTAAGTACTAACATTTAGGGAAAAGAATTGGAAAAATAAAAAAAAGGCCAGCAATAAATTAGAAAAACAGAGAAATAATAGTTCATCATAATAGCCTTTCCAACCCAGACTGCACTGGACTTTACCTCATAGCTGGAGTCAAACCCATGCTAAGAATAGGTTCATTCTGAGGCCGGCAGTTTGAGTCCGCGCTGAGGCCGGGTGTTCGAGTCCGCGCTGAGGCCCGGAGTTTGATTCCGCGCCGAGGCCGGGAGTTTGAGTCCGTGCCGAGGCCCGGAGTTTGATTCCGCGCTGAGGCCGGGAGTTCGAGTCGTGGCTGAGGCTGGGAGTTTGATTCTGCGCTGAGGCCGGGAGTTTGAGTCGTGGCTGAGGCCGGGAGGCCGGGTCCGCACCGAGGCCGGGAGTTTGTGTCCATGCCGAGGCCGGGAGTTCGAGTCCACGCTGAGGCCGGGAGTTTGATTCTGCGCTGAGGCCGGGAGTTCAAGTTGTGGCTGAGGCCGGGAGGCCGGGTCCGCGCCGAGGCCGGGAGTTTGTGTCCACGCCGAGGCCGGGAGTTTGATTCCGCGCTGAGGCCGGGAGTTCGAGTCGTGGCTGAGGCTGGAAGTTTGATTCTGCGCTGAGGCCGGGGATTTGAGTCGTGGCTGAGGCTGGGAGGCCGAAGCCGTGCCGAGGCCGGGAGTTTGATTCCGTGCTGAGGCCGGGAGTTTGTGTCCATGCTGACGCTAAGATCTACACTGGCTTTCACCCACAATGCAGATACCGTCCGAGGTTGGGAGGTAAAATGAAAAGGAAAAAATGTTGTGAAAAGAAAGAGGAGAAAAAAGTATCAGATGGAGCAAACGTGCTCTGGCTCAGGAGTCCTATTGCACCACCATCATGGAAGCACCAGGTTGAACAGATAGACAAGACAGACAAGATCATTTTACAGGAATATTGTGGGTAGAAAATAGAGGCAAAATGAACAAAGTCTGTGATCAATAGTCCAAACAATAAATGGAAACGAGTTGACTTTCTCTCAGTTATTTCAGGTTTTACAGGTGATGATATTGCATTTTTCTTGACTATGGTGAGCCTCAATTTGGTAGCCAGTTCATAGAACAATAGAATCCCCACAGTGTAGAAACAGGCCATTTGGCCTAACAATTCCACACAGCCCCTCCAAAAAGCCTTCCTCCCAGACCCATCCTCCTACCCTACTTCTCCCAATCTAATCCACCTCATCTGGCATGGCCTATCCACCTAATCTACACATCTTTGGACTGTGCGAGGAAACTGGTGCACGCGGAGGAAACCCAGGCAGACATGGGGAGAACGTGCAAACTCCACACAGACAGCCCAAGGCTGGATTCAAACCCAGGTCCCCGGTGCTGTGAGGCAGCAGTGCTAAACACTGAGCCACCATGCTGCCCAACAAGTAGGACCTAGTTCCTGGGTTAAGTTAGAAGTTATTCTTTGCAGGGCCTTCAAGTATTGTTTTATTTCTGATCTCTCCAGGATGAGAAAGAGTGCGACAGAGAGAGAGAGAGAGAGAGAGAGAGAGAGAGAGAGAGAGAGAATCAGAGAGATGCAGGGCCCACTGTTGGTTTCGCTCAGTTCTGTGGTAAAGCTGCTACTTAAAACCAATCTCTGAGATGTTGCTGAGCAGTTTTTTTTAAACCAAAAGGCATCAGATGCTAGTTTGTCTCACACAAATAACAAAAACAGCTTTGAAAATTGTGTAACCAATAAATGAAGAGCACAGTCCACTTTTGCTAAAATAATTGGTTCTTTCTCTGCAACACACAGTCCAAATTTCCATTTTCTAATTTATATTTCAAATAAAATACATGTGGTCCTTACATGATGCTTTCTACTGTACATTATTCAATAACACAGCAATTAATGCATTTAACTGTGTGATATACTATAAGACAGTGTCTAGCATCATCATAAGAAGAATCAATGATCCTGCTCTTTCTTGCAGATTCATGGCAAGAGGAAGCTACCATAAGACACTGCTTAAATAATGATACCTCAACGTATTCTGTAGCAATATAACAAGATCAAGATTTATACATGGAGGCAGTGAGTGAAAGATCAAAACAGAAAAATCTCCAATACTACTTAAAAGTTTTGAGCAGTTTGCAGATCACAATAAAGCAGAAATGTGAAGAATTAACACCAAGAGTTTTATGAACTATTATACTAGATGTGACTTTGTTGCAAAACTAAACAATGAGCAAGACAGTACAATACAATATGCAATGGGTGGTTGTGAAAATGATATTGTAGTCAAGCGAGGGATTGATGAAAAGAGAGCTACTTCCCAGGAAGTAAGAAAAACACTCAATGGCTATTTCAGTCTGTGAAAGAATACCACTGTTGACCAGGTTGAATGTAACAAGAGTATCCAATGGCAATGGGCAAGTATTGAGGCTTCAAATAACAATTTGTACAACAGAAAATTATAGTATGGCAGCTTAAAAAAATGTAATCATGGCAGAATAGTTGTCAGAGTCTGAGATGAAGCATTGACCATTTGTAGTCAAGGATAATCTAACCTTAACAAAGACAATTCAACTGAGGAGACGAGCTATGGTCAGAAAACTAAATTGTTTTTGAAACAGTTCAGAAGAAAAGTCATGGGATTCAAAAGGCCAACTCTGTTTCTTTTGCCATACGTGCTGCCACACCTGCTGAGTTTCACGAGAATTTTCTGTTTTATTTCAGATCTCCAGCGTTTATAGCTTTTGCTTTCATTTCTGTCTTCCCAAAGGTACAAATCAGGAGTGTGATGGAATACTCCCTTCTTGCCTGAAAGGGTGTGGTTCCAACAACACACAAGAAGCTTGTCACCATTCAGGACAAAGCAGCCCACTGATAGGCACCCCTGCCACTACCTTCAATATTCACCACCTTCACCACTAATGCACAGGGGTATCAGTGTGTACAATTTACAAGATGCACTACAGTAACTCTCCACGGCTCTTTAGAAAGCACTTTCTAAATTGGTGACCCCTACTACCTAGAAGGACAAGGGCAGCAGATGCTTGGGAACACCATCAACTGCAAGGTCCCAGCCAAGCCACTCACCAGCCCAAGTTGGGATTGTATCACCATCCCTCCACAATGGCTGCGCCAAAATCCCAGAACTCCTTTCTTAACACCACTGTGGATTCTCAAGGACTGGGTGGATTGGCCATGCTAAATTTCCCATAGTGTCCAGGGATGTGCAGGCTAAGTAGATTAGCCATGGGAAACGCAGGGTTACTGGGAAGGGGTTGCGGTGGTCTGGGTGAGATGCTCTTTGGAAGGTGGTATGGACTCAATGACCTGCTTGTACACTGTAGGGATTCTATGACTTGCACCAGTTCAGGAAAACAGTTTGCCACCACCTTCCCGAGAGCACTCAGCAATGGGAAATAAATGTGATGTCCATTTTCCATAATTGGATTAAAAAAACAGTTTGCCATGCATCCTGTTCAGCGATAGAGGTATGCAGTGATTAAGAGAAAAGTATTATTTTTGGAGATAGTAGGAGCTGCAGATACTGGAGGATCTGAGATAACAAGGTGTACAGCTGGTTGAACACAGCAGGCCAAGCAGCATCAGAGGAGCAGGAAGGCAGACATTTTGGGCCTAGACCCTTCTTCAGAAATCATTTCTAGGCCTGAAATGTCAGCCTTCCTGCTCTAGGATTACTTTCGGTATGCCTTGTGAGGACTTTGCAGCTTATGTTCTTTTAATTGCTTCAAAATAGATTCAAACTACAAATCCTTAGAGACACCCTTAAATTCTGGAAGATAGCAAAAATGCCACAATAAATACAATGATTCGAACAGGAGAAAGTATCTGCTGTGTTCTATATTCTTCTGGCAAGACCTGAACAACAGATGTAGTTTAGTTGAAGTGGTGGAAAATGGCACATCAATAACAACCATAATTCCACCAGCAATAGCTGAGCAACAGAATGAAATCAGAAATGCTCAGAATCTGATGAAAAATGTGATTATGCCAGAGGTTTCTGCCTCAAAGCATGGCAATTTGCATATCACGCAATCCCATTCTGAGACAGTACTGTGAACAGAGAGGATACTCCGGTAAGGTGAATGATTTATACATTTACTGGTCATTCAAAGAATCCTCAGACTTTAGACTGCAACAATTGTACATTTGGACATCAAAGAATGTTGAAGCAGGGTAAGATATTGTTTGATGGCTGGGTCTCTCATAACCATTGGAAAAGAGGATACAAAAATGACATGCTATTCATCATCAGGAGAGAAGGTAACTGTTGATTTCATATTATTTTCCATCAGAACCATGAAAATGTCTAGGGACAGGCCTCTTCAGATGGTAAAATGTTCTTATTTGTAGTAGGCTACTACTCCAGATGGATAGAAGTCAAGTATTTGCAGGATCGCACTTCTGAAACAGTCATTATATCACTGATGGAGATATTGCAACTCATGGAATCCCAGATCTTGTAATCTGAATGGACGACAGCTTGTCTATTGAGTACTTTGAAGAGTTCACAATGTCATGGAGTGTACCATACTTACTGATCACCAAGATCACCAAGCCAATGGTGAAGCTGAAAGGGGACAGTGACAGTATTGCTGAGAAATGATGACATTCAACTTCTACTTTTTGACCTGTTGTTCACCTGCAGACCAAAATAGCTAACCTCTGTGTGATCTCTTCATGGAAAAAAAATCGGGAACTCACTTCCCTACTCTCGCACATACATTCTTGAAACATGTACAACATGATGACTTGTAAAAAGTAAGCAAGAAAGAGGATGAGTGCAATTTCAATCAGATTTAGAACTATGACAAATGTCACAAGGCCTGCAACATGGCAGATCTCCAACGAGGAGTGCCAGTTTGGATTCGAGACTAAGCTCATTGAGGACAAATGGTGGAAGAGACACCACATATTCAGATTTCAAAATAAAAATAGCACAGTAAGACAGCACAGATGTCCACTAGCTTCTACGCAGATGTAACCTTCCACACGGTTGAAGCAACATCAGAAGTCAACAGACTGGGGATGCTGAGTTAATTGACTGCCCCAGATGACAGTCTATTGCTGAACCAGAGACATCTGTCAATTCTCCTGCCCAGCAGAGAAGAAACTGAGAACACACTTAGGTAATAAAATGTGAGGCTGGATGAACACAACAGGCCAAGCAGCATCTCAGGAGCACAAAAGCTGACGTTGCGGGCCTAGACCCTTCATCAGAGAGGGGGATGGGGTGAGGGTTCTGGAATAAATAGGGAGAGAGGGGGAGGCGGACTGAAGATGGAGAGAAAAGAAGATAGGTGGAGAGGAGAGTATAGGTGGGGAGGTAGGGAGGGGATAGGTCAGTCCATGGAAGACGGACAGGTCAAGGAGGTGGGATGAGGTTAGTAGGTAGGAGATGGAGATGTGGCTTGGGGTGGGAGGAAGGGATGGGTGAGAGGAAGAACAGGTTAGGGAGGCAGAGACAGGTTGGACTGGTTTTGGGATGCAGTGGGTGGAGGGGAAGAGCTGGGCTGGTTGTGTGGTGCGGTGGGGGGAGGGGACGAACTGGGCTGGTTTTGGGATGCAGTGGGGGAAGGGGAGATTTTGAAGCTGGTGAAGTCCACATTGATACCATTGGGCTGCAGGGTTCCCAAGCGGAATATGAGTTGCTGTTCCTGCAACCTTCGGGTGGCATCATTGTGGCACTGCAGGAGGCCCATGATGGACATGTCATCTAGAGAATGGGAGGGGGAGTGGAAATGGTTTGCGACTGGGAGGTGCAGTTGTTTATTGCGAACCGAGCGTAGGTGTTCTGCAAAGCGGTCCCCAAGCCTCCGCTTGGTTTCTCCAATGTAGAGGAAGCCACACCGGGTACAGTGGATGCAGTATACCACATTGGCAGATGTGCAGGTGAACCTCTGTGCGTAATATGGAAAGTCATCTTGGGGCCTGGGATAGGGGTGAGGGAGGAGGTGTGGGGGCAACACACTTAGGTAGACCAGAGAAACAATCACAAATGGAAGTAAGAGATTTGGAGGGAGATATAATATAATGGATAGATTCAAGACTTAAGGAAAAATGTATAACGGATTATGTCTGCCTATAATACACCAATGAGGCAATATACATCATTATAGGAAGTGATGAAATGTCACTTGATCTTACTCCCTGTTACAGTTTGGTCTGGCCCTGTTGTATGTTGTCTTATAAACAACTACACAAAGGACAAGGCTGCTTCTTTTAAAGTACTTTAATATGGAACTATTTTCTCCAGATTCACTTCTAAATCTTCTTAAGTTGCTTTCTAGATTTGGCAAAAATTGACAACCCTCGAATTATGACAGGCCCGGAATCACTATTTGTGGATGAACTGCTCCACGATACTTACCAAGGGTGATAATCTGAACGTGGTTGCCTAATGACAGGGGATTGATAATGAAAGCAAATTTTGAAAAATAAAATGTGTTATGTGGAGAACAGAGAAACAGCTCAGGAGAGTTTGAATGGAATGATTTATTTCTATATCTAAGAAAATAGACTTTATATACAAATCTCATTATCAGAATAGGCAATGACTATCACAAGGAGTGTCCATTCTTTATTAACAAGGTTGATCTACCTTTTTCAACACAATATATTAACTAAAACAGACAAATCTAAAAAAGCTGCATCACTGCTGTTAGGTGAAACTTTCCTGTCCTTCTGCAGGTAATGGGACGACCCCAAGACTGGCAATCAGTGTCCCCTACAGGAGCAAGCCAGTTGAGGATTACTATGGAGGCAGTCAGCATCGCTGAGAGAAGTAGACGAGAAAAGGACCCTGTCGGAACTAGTCAGAGACAGATGTAGATTCATTATAGCTGATTGGAATCGGTTGTTGCACTATTATATAGAAAGAAGCTAGCTGTTTCACGGTTAGTCTTTTTTATTCTTAAATTTTAACACAGTATACAACTTGGCAGCAATGTTAATAAAATATATAAAAGGCAAAGTAAGTACTGTTTATTTCCAAAATTCTCTCGAGTCAGGAGCATTTCCATTGGACTGGAAAAGAACAAATATACTCTGTTCAAAAAAGGCTGTTGGACGTAAACAGGAAGCTATAGGCCAATTAACTTGATCTCTGTCATGAGGAAGGGACCAGAATTTTATATAAAATAATTATATTTGGGCACTTAGAAAAAAATCTTAGTTGGGAAGAATCAGATTGACTTCATCAAAGAGAAAACATGTTTGAACAATTTATTGTTGCTCTTTGAAGGAGTAATATGATTGTTGATAAAGGGGAGTCTGGAAATGTACTATACTTGAATTTTCAGACGGCATTTGATAAGATGGTACATGGATGGTTATTGCGGAAATTTAAAGCTTATGATGTATGGAGTAACAAAGATATAAAACTGCCTGGCTGGCACAAACCGGAGAGAATGTATGTCTTCAGCAGCGTTCCCTCTAATTTTCCTGCTGGCTGCATGGGCCTCGGAGGACTGTCTGTGACAGTGACTTTGAGACCTGGCAATCAATGCTATAATTGGCATGCTGATCTTGATAATTGTGTGTGGAGACTTGCAGCTGAGAGAGAATGTTGGGGTCTTCAGTATTATTGCTGGAATGTTGTCTGGGTCCAACAGCCATTGCAGTACCCAGTGCTGTCAGCCATTTCTTGAAATACATGTGGTGTGAATCAAGTTGGCTGAAGACCAGCATCTGTGATGCTGGGGACCTCTGGTGAAGACTGAGTCAAATCATCTGTTTGGCATTATTGGCTGAAAGTTGTTGCAAATGCTTCAGCTTTATCTTTTGCACTTATATGCTGGGATTCTCAATTACTGGTATAATAACAATCCTACTACCAATACCATCATATGGCCCTCATCAGTCCTCTTTGTCACTTCCTCAGAAAACTCAAGTTCATTGTTTTCAATAAAGAACTACCACAGGATAATTAGAAATGAGTATGTGACTAGACTACATATGCTTTATTCAAATCTCAGCTATTCTGGTAATGTGTAACAATTCATTTGATAGTTTCATTTTTAATTTAATGTTTCACTGTTAATGTTAATAAAAACTTACATTCTCTGATTTCGCTCCTGTATTCCTGAAGGTTCCCAGTTACTCTTTTATATCTTGTTAATTGCATTGTTCCTTTGCTCTTAAATGGTTATTTTTCAACGTGAACCTCAGCAGCCAGTGATGGCAAGATATTTGATTGGGCAGTGTATGATAATCATGGCCCATTATCCTTATTCAAGTACCTAAAATCATGTATTTCCAGGAGAATTCTATGGACAGTTACAAGAGAGAACTCTAACAGACTTGCTCCACCCCTCTCAAAACAATTAATTTTGAGCAGAATGGGACTTTGCTTCACTACACAATGTATTCTGTTTTCATGTGATTTATTATGGAACTTGCCCCTGCTCTCACCTATTCTTTGGAGATGGCTTTCCATCTTGTATGACCGTGGTTTGTTCTGTAGTAGTCAATACCCTGTTAAGCATTGATTGGTGTGGCACAGGAGCTCTTACATTACAGTGTCTGCTACAGAAAACAACAAGAAGATGCATGATTTGCTCGCCTCTGTTTTCTCTGAGCTCTCTTTGTCAGCTGAGTTTTCATTTTGGCTTGCCAATTCCAATGCTTCTCCAAACAGTTATCTTCCAAAGGTCAAGATCATCTGACTGTCTCCTAGTTGTCATTATCAATGTCACTCAACTTCATACCTCATTTACGAGTATCCTTGTAGTGAAGGTATGAATGACTAGGAGGTTGTCACCACAAGGCCAATAGACAATACAGAGGATCTTGGGGTATATAGCCATCATCTATCTGATATGCATTATAATTTGTGATTCTTGTCAATAGCATTGAACACATCACATCAAGGGCGGACAGTACAAAATTATTGTCTATTTTGGAATGGATATCTATTTTTTTCTCCTATTTCCATCAGGATCCTGAGATGTATTCCATTGATTTGTTGCATTTTGTCATCTGTCATCTTAGTTACCTCTCCTATAACTTTATCTTATTAGCTAGTAAGCAATTCAAGAATGATATTCTTCCTAATATTCTCCTCAGCAAACACTACTTGCCAAATTTTGTGTATCCTCTAGAGCCTCACCATCCTGTCAAGGATAGCAACTCACATTCAATAAAGAAATAACAAGGTGTGGAGCTGGATGAACACAGCAGGTCAAGCAGCATCAGAGGAGCAGGATGACTGACGTTTCGGGCTTAGACCCTTCTTCAGAAGAGTTAATCCAGCTCTACACCTTGTTATCTCAGATTCTCTAGCATCTGCAGTTCCTACTATCTCACATTCAATAAAGACATTTTTCCTGGTATGTTTGCAGACAACTTTACAGAATTTTAAAATTCTTAATAATTATCTTCTTATATTCACTCTTTGCTTTTCTTATCCTTCCTTCTCTCCTTACTTTCTGGTATTCTGCATTATTTTATGATTTTATTTATTTAGGGAGTGTACACTTCACTGGTCAGACCAACATTTACAGCCCATCTGTAGCTATTCTTGAGAAGATGGTGGTAAGCCGCCTTCTTGAACCTTGCATTCCATGTGGTATCAATAGTCCTACAATTCCTGCAGGGAGGGAGTTCCAGGATTTTGCCCCAGCAACACTTAAGGAACAGCACTATATTTCCTTGTGAGGATGGTGAGTGGCTTGCCATAGGGAGTTGGAGATGGCGGTGTTCCCATGTAATTACTGACCTTGTCCTTCTAGATAGTAGAAGATGTGGGTTTGGAAGGAAACTTGGTGAATTTCTACAGTGCATCTTATAAATGGTACACACTGCTGACTGTGCTTCAGCAATGGATGGTTTGGTGCCAATCAAGAGGGTTGCTTTGTCCTGTTTGCTGTCGAGCTTCTTGAGGATTGTTGGAACTGTACTCATTCAGACAAGTGGAAAATATTCTGCCACATTCTTGACTTGTGCCTTGTAGATGGTGGACAGACTCTGGTGAGTCAGGACGTAAATTGCTTGTAGCAGAATTTGTAGGCTCTAAATTGCTCTTGCATTTATTTGGTGCTTACATGGCTAGTCCAGGTCAGTTTCTGGGTCAACAGTAAGCGTCCAGATGTTGAGAGTGGGGAATTCAGTGATGCTAATGACATTGTGTGTGAAGGGATGATAGCTAGATTTTCTCTTGTTAGAGACGGTCATTGCCTGGCACTTGTTTAGCATGACTGTTGCTTGCAATTTTTCAGCCCAAGCCTGGATATCATCCAGATTTTGTCGCATTTAGACATGGCTGCTTCTGTATCTGAGGAGGTGCAAATGAATTTGAATTTTGTTCAATTAGCAGCAAGTATCCCTACTTCTGACCTTATGGCAAGATCATTGATGAACGATTGAAAATGGCTGGGCTTAGGCCATGTCCCTGAGGAACGACCAGGTACAGTGAAAGAGTCTTTACCCCTGGACCAGGAGGCCCAGCTTCCAGTCCCAACTGCTTCAGAAGTGTGTAATAGCATCTCTGAATAGGTTGACTGGAAAAATAGTTAAATTTTAAAATAACATAACCCTGAGGAACTACTGGGCTGTTGAGTTGCAGTGGTAATATCACTGCATCTGAGCTAGGAGACGTGATTCAAGTCCCAATTGCTTCAGGGGTGTGTAATAATGTCTCTGAACAGGTTGATCAGAAAAAATCTACCCAAGGAACTCCTGCAGAAATGTCGTGGGTCTAAGATAACTGACCGCCAACAATCAGAATCATTTTCCCATGGGCTACACTGACTCCATGAGTGGAGTGTTTTTTTCCCTTGATTCCCATTGACTCTAATTATGCTAGGGTCTATCACGCTACAGCCATTCAAATGTGGCCTTAATATTAAGGGAATAAATAGTTATATTTCACTGTCAGTTTAAAAACTTATTTATTTACCTACAATACTCTGAATTGCAGATTCTTTAACGGTGTAAATTTATACTGAAGTTGGATCCCACATTTTTCTCATTTGCTTGATTTATCTTGTTGCTCATTAATCACAATGTTTTTACCCCTGCAGGCATGCAAATAAACTGCCTGAGGAAGGAATCTATTTACTCCTATATATATTTTTAGTTTTGTCTTTTTGATCCTACTTGCTCCTTCTTAAAAATGTGTAATGCACGAACTATAAACTGACTGAAACTTGCTGAGAATAAATGGATTTGGATAGATCTCAAGAAGAAGAGATGGCGTGTGGATGTTATTCAGCTCGATGTTGTATGTAGGAACCAGTATTTGGAACAGATCATGCAATTAAAATAGTTCAGTGTTTAGTTCAGGGCAGCCACCATGAGAATGACACATCTCCTACTCAATTCTAAGAAACAACTTCCTTCTCATCATACCCTTTTTCATCTCTTTATCATTTCTATTATGAGGAACATTGCTCCTTTGAACTTCCTTCTGTTACAAAATAAAAGTATATAAAGAAATAAATATCTGTATCATAAATAATATTGCTTAACTGACTGTTCATGAACAAAGATAGTGTTCTGATCTACAGCCTAATTTGTAACTGCTGCAAGGTGGCCCTACCGTTGATCCAGGAGATAATGGTTCAAGTCCTACCTTCTCCAGAGATATGTATTACATCTCTGAACAGGTTGGTTAGAAAAATCTGTAACTGCCACAACTATACTTTTCCAAAATGTAGATCCCTAAAGGTTCAAATCTCTACCTATGTTTTAGCTGCAGAATGCCCATACTTAGAGAATAGCAATATCTTGACTTACTGACAGTTTGTAAGTTCATTACTATACGAACCATAATTAAGCATGTATCCTTGACATAACAAACATCATTTGATAAGGTTCCCCATGCTAGGCTCATTCAGAAGGTCAGGAGGAATGGGATACAGGGGAACTTAGCTGTCTGGATACGGAATTGGCTGGCCAACAGAAGGCAGCGAGTGGTAGTAGAAGGAAAATATTCTGCCTGGAAGTCAGTGGTGAGTGGTGTTCCACGGGGCTCTGTCCTTGCGCCTCTACTGTTTGTAATTTTTATTAATGACTTGGATGAGGGGATTGAAGGATGGGTCAGCAGGTTTCCAGACGACACAAAGGTTGGAGGTGTCATTGACAGTATAGAGGGCTGTTGTAGGCTGCAGCAGGACATTGACAGGATGCAGAGATGGGCTGAGAGGTGGCAGATGGAGTTCAACCTGGATAAATGCGAGGTGATGCATTTTGGAAGGTCGAATTTGAAAGCTGAGTACAGGATTAAGGATAGGATTCTTGGCAGTGTGGAGGAACAGAGGGATCTTGGTGTGCAGATACATAGATCCCTTAAAATGGCCACCCAAGTGGACAGGGTTGTTAAGAAAGCATATGGTGTTTTGGCTTTCATTAGCAGGGGGATTGAGTTTAAGAGTCGTGAGCTCTTGTTGCAGCTCTATAAAACTTTGGTTAGACCGCACTTGGAATACTGCGTCCAGTTCTGGTCGCCCTATTATAGGAAAGATGTGGATGCTTTGGAGAGGGTTCAGAGGAAGTTTACCAGGATGCTGCCTGGACTGGAGGGCTTATCTTATGAAGAGAGGTTGACTGAGCTCGGACTTTTATCATTGGAGAAAAGGAGGAGGAGAGGGGACCTAATTGAGGTATACAAGATAATGAGAGGCATAGATAGAGTTGATAGCCAGAGACTATTTCCCAGGGCAGAAATGGCTAACACGAGGGATCATAGTTTTAAGCTGGTTGGAGGAAAGTATAGAGGGGATGTCAGAGGGGGGTTCTTTACACAGAGAGTTGTGAGAGCATGGAATGCGTTGCTAGCAGCAGTTGTGGAAGCAAGGTCATTGGGGACATTTAAGAGACTGCTGGACATGCATATGGTCACAGAAATTTGAGGGTGCATACATGAGGATCAATGGTCGGCACAACATTGTGGGCTGAAGGGCCTGTTCTGTGCTGTACTGTTCTCTGTTCTATGTTCTATCATGTCTCAAAGTGTCAAAATTTTGCAAAAAAATGTTCTTCTACCCTGAACTCTCAAGGGAAAACTGGCAGTATCTAATGTACTTTCATCAACAATTAGCCTCTAACTAACCACAGGATGTGTCTAATAATACCACCACTTCCAAAGGAATTACCTAAGTAATGATCAAGTGCAGCTTCACCTGAGCAGCTAAACATTGCAACTGGGTTCTGCCTCCTGACATCATTGCAGATGAACTACTTTACATAAATGCTAGTATATTTATGATTTGCATGGTCATTTGTTTTAATGTACTTTTGAATACAATTAACATTTTCTGGATTGAACACATTTCTGAAACCTAATATATCTGGTTATAGCATTGGCCATGGATGCCAATATAAACATCATACACCAGTTACTGAATACTGTTCAGTGTCATGCATATGGACAATTTGAGGATATAATGTATTCAAAACAAAATAAAAGGGACCAGATGCACTTTAAAGCAAGAGAGAAATCGATGAGAAGCACATAGGAAAACCAAACAAAAAATTGATATTCCTGAACAAATAGATTGAGTGAACAACAAAGATTAATAAATTTTAGATATCCAACAGGTTCAACCAAACTAAACAGTAAACTTCTCCCATCAAAAGGGGCATCACTTTGCATAAAAAGACTTGGTAAACTTTTTCTAATTTTGTTGGTAGAACAGATCATCATATTCTTCAGCTCCTCCAGAAAGCAATTATATAGTACAAGTGCTTTATCGTTAACATTTTGGGTACTTTTTTCTATATATATGAATAATAAAATTTTAACAAGTTTTTAATGAAGAAGTGAAAACAGGTATCCATAATTTTAGGGAACTCCTGTAAGAGTATTTGAAGGGGCATTCAAGCTTTGATTCTCTTACTCTCAATAAATCTCAAGTTGTTGATGCTAACTGATCTTGTGTTTTGCTTTAGTATTTATCAAAGAGGAAATAGTGCAACAGTGCTAGGAATGGCCCTTTCCAAACTTCCAGGCCCAAAAAATTCCAACAGGACAAACCGGCAAGAAAGAAGTATATGCACATTGAAACATCGTTCATGAGGCTGTACTGCTCAGACTTACCAGCCATTAGCCAAGGCTTGTATACCCCAGATTCGCTGAGATCAAAAATAAGTAACCAAGTTGTGAGATCAGTCCTGTTAAAAATATTCCAAACCCTATCAGTAACATCTAAAGTAGAACAGCATGGATGGGAATGTGTAAAAAGCATACAACAAGCAAAATTGGAAGCACAGCAAATTAAGGAAAGCTATTTGTCTTTCTCTGCATGATTCTTTCTCAGTTTCTTTTTTTTTTGGATAGCATGAGATTATCTGCGATTCAATGACTTCTCTCCACGATGCTAGTACCTGCTCCTCACGGAGTAGCTGGAGCTTTTTGGCTTTGCTTTGTCGATAGTATTCCATGATCATCATAGCTGCGTAGATCTTGCCCACGGTAAGGTCAGTTGCTGCAGGCAGGAGGTTAGAAGTCAAAAGAAGAGGATTTAGAAAACTGAAACAGAGAGCTGCACTTACATGGTTCAATTTCCAATCTCCCCCTGCATTCCTCTCCTAAACATCCAGTAAATTTTCATCACACTACTTGCAAATATTCAAAAATCTGTTAACTTTCACATATTCTCATTGAGGAAGATGAAAACATTTGATGACTGACTTCACCATCTTTTTACTGAGGGGATTCCACAGGAAGATTCATAACCATCTGTTTCTGTAGCACTTCATTTATAAAGAGAAGAAAAGAATTTAAAAATACAAGAGGGCAATATTATTTTTGTAGCTAATGAGTTATGAACAGAAGCTAAAGTTGATAGTTAGCGAGTCATCTGATGACTAATGGTCAGTTAGGATTAAAAGATGGTGTCTGAACCCTGAATGATAATAAATAATATTATAAGGAATCTGGAATGATGATGGCGTTGATGACAAATGGAGCGCAGGAATCTTAAATAAACTTGTTCCTGGATTCCTAGCTTTGGTGTCATGTTCCAACTGTCAGAAAGCAGCTGATTCTGCTCTACACAAGAATTTCACAAATGAAAAATACTGGTTTTACAGTATGAACTGTTTGGCCACTAAGAAATAAGAAAGTCCATACATCAAGAATGACCAACAATACCAAAAACCACATTTAGCTGTGCTGTTAGTGTTAACAGGGTGGTGGTCAGCTCTGCAGAGCTGAATGTCTGTCTGCAGGTGGGGGAGGGAGATATGAAATTAGGAAATTCAGATTATCATAGCTCCTTCCCAATAATGTCACTCACACATGTAGTATTGACAGTGACTCGATAGGAACCTGTCCTTCAGGTGGTATGCCATGAAGAAATACAAAATAGGCTAGGGATTTTTCCTTGGAGCAGTGATGCTGAGGGCGAACCTGACTGAAATTACAAAATTATGACAGGCATAGATAGGGTAGATAGGAAGGGGCTTTTCCTTTTAATGGAAACATAGTTAATGAGGAAGCACGGAATGAAGGTCAGGGGCAGGAAGTTCAGAGAGGATTTAAGAACTTTTTTCACTCAGAGTGTGGTAAGTAACTGGAAACCGCTGCCTAAAAAGATGGTAAAGGCAGGAATATCATAACCTTTATGTAGTATTAGATGAATACATGAAAAATCATAGAATACAAGGTAATGTGCCAAGTGCTATGAAATGGGATTAGATAGTAGGCTTGATGCCCAGTGTAGACCTGATGGGCTGAAAGGCCTCTTCCTGTTATTATAATCTACGACTCAATGTGTAAAGAACTGATGACGAAGAAAAGGAAAGTTATAATGAGATCTGCACTTACATTTGTGGGGCGTGACCAGTAGATCTATTGTCTTCTGTGAGAGGTTAGGCCAGATAGACATCATCTCTTTCCTCAACTCTCGGTCCATTTGGTGTTTATCAGCCCCTCCTAAGAAATAGAATTGGTATAACATTTGGGATAGATTTTAAATAGGCTGCAATTATTGCAAAAATGTCTTTATGGGCATCCACAATGGAATAAGGCTCACTGTACCACATGCACAAACCTCTTTGTCACATTCAAATAGTACAGGTTGGAAGGTTTTCCTGTGTTATCCGGTTGTCTACAACTCAGCAAAGTAGTCATGGTATATAACTGAAACTTTTTTTTATTGCGTGGATGTATGATGGAATCAGGTTCAATAAAAGTAGTCAAGAAGGAATTATACAATTATTTAAAAAGAAACAATAAAGCAGGGCTACAGGGAAAAGGCAGGAGAATGCTTGGAGGTATTGCGCAGCCTTCTGCTCTACAACAATTTTGTGATTCTGAGGTGAGAATGAGGCAGTTGATACAATAAAATTATGCAGTGCTGAAACCTCCAAATAAATGTCGGGATACATCCATCTTTCACGTTTTAAGTATTGTGGAATAATTACACAATACAGATAGAGCAGTCGGTAGATTTTTGGGTGCCTATGCACAAAACTTATAACATGTAAAAATCATCACAAACATTTTTTTTCATGTACAGTGGTAGTCATTAGCCCAGCCAATATGGGTACGGCAGTTAAATAAAACTCACACAATACCTTTTGCTATTTTGATATCCAAGGCTGTCCTAATAAGTGCCATAAGTGTTGAGTTGAAGTGCACACTGTTGTCTTCAGCAACTGGTAAATCCATTCGCAGAAGCCTCTGTAGGGAACCAATCACAACAAACCTAGCCCAAAGCACTGTTGCTGTTTGGCTGAGTTACCACAAATCACTTGGAGGTTCCTTTCATTTTAGTCTAAACATCGTCAAATAATTCATTCCATTTGTGTACAATTGTAAATACATAGATCATCATCGCAATTTAACATGGTGCACACAAATATTCCGTGGAACAACACACAATGCAATGGTCATTCCCAGTTCCACTTGAGGTACTGACATCCAGTTAACAAACACAAGTGATGCAGATGCATGCAGCATGCAAAGGTACCCCACAGGACAAGCAGTGCAGTCAAGTTGACACAGAAGCTTCCAAGGAAAAGACACTGGATTTCATTCACAGCTACGCTTTAATAGGCTACTGCTTAAAATCTGCTCTCTCAATGCAATGGAGCATTATTCAAGGATAAGTAACAGCAGCATTCAGAGGTTTTTGAGTGAATGAGAAATGGACAGGTGTAGTACATTTAATGCGATTAAAGCTGGAGACTATGAAATGAATCAACATTATTTTTCAGGGAAGTGCAATGAGAGTAATAGGGCCGAAAGAAAGCGAAAGATAACTGAGAGAGGAAGATAGGCAAAGATAGCATGAGATGCTTGGGTGAGGGTGGGGAGAGGGAATCATACAGTGGGATAGTTGAAACATGAGCAAGTTATTAGGGGAACTGTCCAGAAAACAAGTTGTGCTTAATTTAAGGAAGAATGGAACTCATTTAAGCAAAACATGTTCTCACTCCAGATGTTGTAAAGTCATTAGACTTCTACTTTGTTGAGTTAGTGACATACTTCTATTGCTACACACTGATAAATGGCATTGTGGGCCTTTGAACATGAAGTCTGGACAGGGAATTATTGCTTCTCAGATGGTCTCCAGGTGTCTGTCAGTAGTTGCACTGGGTCCTCAGGATTGTGCCATTATTTCATTATTTGTAAAGGGTCTCATCCAAGCTGATCTGTCTATTTGTAGACAAGTGAAACACTCTGCAGGAACTCAAGCCCTGAACATGGTAGTGTTAACTTTTAATTCAGGACTACGATCCCAAACAACATTTTGACTGAGAAGACTACTCCGTGAAATGACTGGACTGAGAAGATCATTCTCAGGAATGACTGGACTCGGTACAAATCAGAGTGACAGAAAGGACACAAGGTTACATCAACAGGCAGCTCCTTCAGTTTATCAAGGATAGATCATTAGATTCTTTCTTGATGAAGATAATAATTGCCTGGTATTTGCAAGTTATGAATGTTACTAGTCGTTTATTAGTCCAAACCTGAATGGTTTCCAAGTTTTGCTGCACGTGGATATGGATGGCTTCAGTATCTTAGGAGTCGTGAATGGTACTGAACATTATGCAATCATCAGTAAATATCCTCACTTCGTAACCTTATGATGGAGGGATGGTGATTCAGCAGGCAGCTGAGGGTTCTTGGGCCTATGACTTTATACTGAGGAATTCATCATTAGTTATAAATAAATGGGTGAACTTTAGAGTTTAACAGGCCAAACAAAAGATGCATATGTTTCACTAAATGGAACCTGAAAGAATGGCTTTGAAGATTAGGCAGCATCAAGACACATCCTTCCCATCAGCACAGAAACTTCTAGACAAATAGCAGTGCTTGGCAGGACAGGAAATGTCAGAAAAGAGGACATCAAAAAAAGCCCACGGATATAATAAGATAATCACAAAGGAAAATGTAAACATGGGGAGGTAAGAGGTTAAAGTTCATGTCTTTTTAATTCCTTCTGTTTTTAAAAAGATTTCCAGAGTCTGGTGGTGGTAGAGCAAGGTTGAAATTTGATTTGTATTTTATGGTGTTTTTTGTGCAAACAGAATGACAAGGCCAGTTCCTTTCAATGGAGATTTTGCAAGCTAGTCGATTTATGAATGTCTCATTCTGGGTAATTTATTTTTTGTTATCCTTAGTTTTATCTCTCACTCTAGATCTGCTTTAGTTTTACAAAAAAAGGTCTACTTCCATATGTGCTATCAAAGCCAAGGCATCTGTGGTCTAAATGGCGGAGATATATAAAGGAATAACATATAATCAATTAACCAATGGAGGGGAACTCTGCTTTTTGGCAGGGAACACAACAAGTTTTGGAAAGGGATGATCGTAACATTACTATAAATATAACATATCTATACTGTGTTTTATGTTTATTTGAGACTGCTAGAGTAAGGTGTGGAATCACCAGAGACTGATTCATGAAATATTTATTAATTAATTTATATTATTCAACTATGGAAACTTTTAACGTACTGTATTAACTGAACTGCTTATTTTTGAGGTCATGTACAAAATCTACACATAAGGTATGGTACATAGGGCAGTGGAAAGCTTAACAGTAAATGGGGAGGGAAAAGATTTAAACTTGCACCACCCAGGGAAGATCAGGAAGGAAAGGACAGTTCTAATGGGGAAAGAAACAAGATCAGCCGCTACTGCTTATCAACAAACTTTTGATTTGAACACTGGCCTTGAGAGGACAAACGGTAGGAATGACTCTTGAGGGAGGGAGAGTGAAACAGGGAATGCTGTGAGCCCAAGCCCACTCACACTTCCTCAGGCTGCAGAATCCCAGGTGCAATAAACCAGATAAGAGGCATGAGGAAACAGGGAGGCCATGTAGGGAAGGGAACAAATTATCCAATTAGCGAAAATAATTTTTAAAAAAAGCCTATTTAATTATTTACAGTATTCAGTTGGAACCATTGACCCCTCCCTTCAAATTCCTTTTTAATTTATTCCTCAAAAAAACCTCTCAATGTGGTAGGTCCAAACAGTCCAAAGTACAGATGTCAACATCCTGACAGCCTGTGTCTGATGTCCACTTAGTAAGTCCCATTTCTGATATCCCAAAGAATGTAAATCCACCTCGCAGCCTTTCAAAGGACAATCAACATAGCACAGATGATACGTCAGCAACAGTAAGGCCACGTGACTTATTCCTAGGATTGCCCAGCTGTAATACATGTGTTGACTGACATCCCTTAGGTAATGTCCAGTATATCTGGGAGGGAAACAGTAAAGCAAGAATTCAGTCAGAAAATTTTTACTGTTTCACATGATGAGGGACATTATGTGAGCAGCAATCAGACCTTATTTCCTGTTCAGCCAGATAATATAAAATGGACTGGAACATTACTACAAACAAATAGTTGTTAATTAGTGTCAAACTTCATGTCTCCTTGGAACGTTCAAATGGTTTGGCAAAGTGTTGCAGTGGATATCTGTAATAGCAAGAGACTCTCAACCCCAATCAGTAAATAAGCTTGTCAGGATCAAAATTTTCGGATTTATCTTGAGTGATCAACTGACGGTGGAGTGAGTGGGTGGGGTTGAGTTTGGAACAGTGGCCAGTTGCTTATGGAGCAGATTTGATATTACTGTTATTAATCTAAATAAAGTTGTGGAACCTGCTCAAGTTTCTTCCTGAAACAGCTTAGCTTGATTAGATTACCTACAGTGTGGAAACAGGCCCTTCGGCCCAACAAGTCTACACCGCCCCTTGGAGCACCCCACCAAGACCCATCCCCCTATAACCCACACACCCCTGAACACTACAGGCAATTTAGCATGGCCAATCCACCTAGCCTGCACATCTTTGGGCTGTGGGAGGAAACCGGAGCACCCGGAGAAAACCCACAAAGACATGGGGAGAATGTGCAAACTCCGCACAGACAGTTACCCGAGCCTGGAATCGAACCCGGGACCATGGCACTGTGAGGGTGCAGTGCTAACCACTGAGCCACCGTCAGTTGATCACTCAGGATAAATCCGAAAATGCTCATTCTCAAGGTCTCAAATGAGCCCAAACTGAGCTCTGTATTCCACTTGGTTTTATTGTTATTTGTTATCTCCTCTGCTATCAGTCATGTCCCTATCTACTTCATCTTTCCTACTTAGGAAACTCTTCGTTCTGCACTTCTCCAAAGTAAGACATAATTTATTCTGGATTCTTTCTGGCCAATTAAGAAAGGTTATTTTTACTCAAAATATGCAACAACGGTCTGTAAAAATACATTTGGCCTGGGTTTTTTTATGATCCTCTTATTCAAAACACTTGTTTATAAATAAGTAGGATGCAATTCATATTGTAATTAATTCAATCATATTAGAAAATCAGCAAATATATCCTCTTTGAGAAATCTATTCTGCTAAGATTCATGCATATTAAATTTAACTTTGCTTAGGTTCTCCTTTTAGAAAGCTGAACTGTATTAGCTCAAAATCTCTGACCCTATACTCCTGGGTCACGATTGGCTCAGGGTAAAATGTTGTGAGCCACAGGATTAATTGGTTCAAGAAAAGTGCACGGTATTCACCATTGTCACCTCATTACCAAATGCAATGCTGAATTAGTTCACTGACACAAGTTGTAGAAATATGCTCAGCCCTTGAACTTGTGACAAAATCAATGCCCAACATTCTTGGCATTGAGTGCTGAAAATACGAGTGACATTGGTTAGCGGGCAAATGAAGGATCCACAGCAATGGAAGATAAAGCTATAGGATAGTATTTTCCTTTGAAAACACTCTTTCCATTGACCTATGAATCCAAGTGGAAAACATTCCCTGGTTTTCACATCTTCAAAGCGATAAAAAATAAAGAAGTAGCTCTGGATTCCAACTCTGGGGGTATCCCAAGGCACAGCAGGCCATAGGCTCAGAAAACATGGAGCAATAGGGAGCCATGTGCAACAGAACCTGGGGCTTCAAGTGGCCATAATGAGTATCAATGCCGCAAACGAAGTATCTGTATTTTATTTAGTTGGTTAGTTGGAAAGTATATAATTTTAAATAGCAATATTGATTTTCACATCCATTCTTTGTTGTCTGATAACTGAGTACATATGTCACTTTGAGGTGAGGATTGAGCAAAAAATGTTGAAGTGGGGAAAGAATAGGAAGCAGAAAAGAGAGATTATCCATGGGCTGGAAAGAAAGGTTCTGCATGGGCTGGAAAAGAGAGGTGGCATGTAAACTGGATAATGTGGGTTTCAGTGGGGGGACCATGCCTCAGATAGGTGCACTGATATGCCAACATTTCAAGTTTTAGGATTTCTGTTCTTCTCCATTGGAAACACCCCACCACAACCAAGCACGGGACAGAATAGGTCCCATCATCACAACAAAGGTAATTGATTATTTTGCAAGCAAGAATATAAATCAAATCAGTCTTAGCATTAAATATGGTGCAACATAGATATTTTTCTGGGAAGCCTCATTTAAAACCACTAAACAAATTTGGTGAAGAGAGTACAGTTCAGTATTGGAACATCTCAAGGGCACTCCACTTTGCTCACTTTCTAATGATTTTCCATTAATGTTGGCACATCTTTACAATGCAGCATGCAGAATAGTGAGGGAAGAAAAAGAGGAAGAGAGAAAAACACAAATGATTAACCATGTGTATTATGTAGGAATAAGGGACCAATACAGGTTAGAACTGCATTGACAGGAAGAAAATAGGTAAAAGGTGGAAAAGTTAGTAACAGTTAAACGGTCAGAGTTGAACTTAAAAATTAGAACTATTTAACGCTTTAAAAATTCTATTCTTTAACCTGAAAACCTGAAGATAAATTGAATTTGCCCTTTCTGAAACACAGAATAATCATGCAACCCACAGGAAGGGGAGTGTGCTTATTGTAAAACAACTTTTCTACATTGAAGTTCTTTTAAAAATTGATTGATGTCAATAAAAGTTATATTTTTGCATTTGATTTCATTTGGTTTCACCATGCTAAGGAAGGATGAATACAAACTCTGGTTTGCATTCAAATTACAAAATTATCAGTGATAGAGTGGGTGATAGTTTGATGAGGCAATTCTGTCCAATACTCAGATCTCACAGCTTCTCAGGATCTCACTTCTCCTAACTGTCTACGGGAGGGTTGTTCTGGACATTGTATGTGGAAACTCTCTAAATGCATGTAAGGTTTCTCTCATTCCTAGTGAGATTTGTGCACATGCTAAATGAAGATTCACTGTTGGGGAAATTTGCCATGCAGACTAATGGGAAGAATTTGAGGACCTCTGCCTTTTATTGTGATTCTATATGTAGCAAAACAGAATAATCTGTTTCAGGGCATTTTGATTTGTAATTTGAATATCATAACTAGCCTAAAAGGATACTGCTGATATACTTAAAAGACCCAATGAATAAATGCACAAACTATTGTAATAATGAATCGCAAAGACCAGCAAGGTCTCAAGTTCCATCCATGGTTTGTGTTGCGTCAGTTAATCTCAGACAAGATGGTGGACAGATTTAATATCCTTGGAAAAAGCCAAGATTGTCATATTTGATCTCTACTCAATGACTAAGGTGTAAATGGCAACTGCGACAGGGTCAGGTGGCTAATAGAACCTCTCACCACCTCATGGTTCAAATAACATGTCAACATTTCTTATCGAGGTTTACCTACAAAGATGATGAACCATGTGGAGTGACAGAGTGGTTGTATTTGTAAAACCCATATGTAGGTGTTGGAGCCACCAATACAGATGAGAAAATTGAACTAAGGAAATAAAGGACCTACATTCATCGTAGTTAACTGCTGTGAAAGTAGGATAAGTTGATTTTGGATAAAGCCAACTTGAGTGGTTACAGAATAGACTATCTTGTTGGGGGTGGGAGGTGGAGATTACACATCTTAGTTTCTTCCCTAGAAGTGAATTCACTTCAGGACCTTTTTATGGAATAGATGCATATAAATTGAGATCCTATTATGGACCATCAAATCTCAAGTAGAATGATACCTCCTTCTTTTCTCTTCCATGCAAACACACTCACTAGCTCATCATAAAGGAGACCAGCAGATTAGCAAGGGGTCTATACGTTGCTGAATTATCAGGAGAACTAACATGCAGTGAACATCTGAAGCTGATGTAAAGAGAATAAAAAATGCAAACTACGAATAAAATCAGGAGAAAGAATTCAAGAGGGTCTGGCCCTGTGAAGTGTAGTGAATCCTTTTTTGATAGCAATATTTGTACATTCTAAAGGTAGGTGAAGGGATTTGATGTAGCTTAATATCACAACTAAAATCAAGTTGTTTGCTCAATTTTGAAAAATCGTTTGTTGGCTCAAATACTGCAAGTAGGCAGAAACACAAATTTGCCACTATGTTTTCAATTAAGAGAAAGTAATTGATTTAAGGAAATAAATTAAATCCTCCTCAATGAAAGTGATGTCTGCTTTTCAGATAAATATTTCATCAACTAACAGTTAGATCATATTTATTGTCAACCCTTTCAGACTCCTCCCACTTCTTTTGGACTGCACGATCCCTAAACCTAACAGTTCAAAGGTCACAGATTTTCTCCAACACACTGAACACTAAGGACACATTTCTACCTTATAAGCAACTCGCGCAGGGCATTTCTTCCCCAGGCCTAAGGGCGGAGACATGTGTCTCAACATCTCATACATATCAGTGTAACTGATGCGGCCACTTTGTAGCAGAAATGAGGCAAAAAGATGTATCCAAGACGAACGAAAACAAAAATGGAAGGAGACAAACAAAACAAAAAAATTACAAGGTTATTCTTTATGGGTCTGTCAATTGCAGAAAATCATCCAATATCTATGCAATGTTGAAATATTGCATAGAAGTACAGAGAACATTTTCTTTCCTCTGCCTGTTTTGAGATGCCAGTCTTTGTCAATGCAGTTTCTGTCCCTACAGTAATGAACACTAGTATACCCAAGATGCCGAGTGGTATTGATTACGACAAGCAGCAATGGCTGAGGTTGAGATTGGTCAGTGCATTTCCATGCTATTTTCTCTAGGTGACTGCATTTTCCTGCACATTCTACTTCAAGAAATGCAAAAAAAGAGAAAGCACACTCATTCATTGATGCTTAGGTTGGTAGGTTAGTTGAAGTCAAACCTTGCAGGCCACCCTATGAGGACATTTCTTGCCTAAGCCCAGAGGGGGTGAGATAACACGCAATAAACTGTACATATCCTTATAATGAATTCGACCGCTGGAAAAAGAATACAATAAGTTAGTGAAAACAAAGCTCTAAGGTCAAAACAGAGCAGAACTTAACAAACTAACACATAGGAACTTAATTTAAAACAGTACAAAGCACAGCATGTCAAAAGCATTCAGAATCTAATCAGCTGGTTTATGTTGTTTAAAGATCGTGTCAACACACATGTAAAGTCCGTCTTATAAAGAGTTCTATTCTTTCAGTTCATAACTAGAATATAGAACACTTATACAATCCAGGTTTTCTCTAATGTCGAGGTATTTGTTAAGAGGTTTTACAATGAATTTTTGTTAGCAGTAAAGTAACCATTAGCATGAAAGGGCAGGATCTTCATGTTTTCACAGTAAGCCCATGAAAATGCGAGTTTCCAGGATGGAAACTTTGCTAAAGTGAGAAAGCCTATGGTTCTTTCAGCAATTGGGCAGCGTATTGGCTGTCGAAAGGACTTCTGATGGAGTTAGGAACATTGGACCAAGAAGTCCTGACCACCTAGAGCTCCTGGCACATTTAATTTGTGCAAATTAAGGTCCTCAATTGGCAGTAGGATGATAAGGTCAAACTTGGGGTCTTCCCACCCAAAACCTAATTAGGACAAATTTGGGAAAGTGACTGGGTGCTAGTCTGCAATCACCCTGTCTAATGAAGTTCACTAGCTGTCTCCAGGCCTACCAGTTCCAGGCTGGGAAGATTGCTCCCAAAGTCTTGACTCCATTTCTCACTGCCATTGTCCAGTTTTGTATTACGGATTAGATAGCAAAGCAAAATAAATGTAAGTAGAGATAACCCTGAATATGTACAACATACAGTTTCTACAAAGGAAAACTATATAGATTCACACAGCACAGAAACAGACTCTCCACTCCAACTCACCTATGTTGACTAAGTATCCCGAACTAAACTAGTTCCATTTGCCTGTATTTGGCCCACATCCCATCATGTACCTATCCAAATGCCTTTTAAATGTTGTGAAAAGAGATAGGTTTTAAGCAAGATCTAAGAAGAAGAGAGGAGGGGAGAGGACGAAGTGTGTTGGAGGGAATTCCAGAGATTAGTGGATAAGCAGTGTGAGGCACAACTACAAATGAAGATCAATGAAAATCAAGACAGAGTAAAAGACTAGAATCAAAGGGTGCAAAGACTGCAAACTGCACAGCTGGAAAGGCATATAGAGACAGTCAGACAGCAAGACCAAATATGAATTCTAAGGAAAGGAGGAGCTAATGGTAATGCATGAACAAAGGGGAATGTGAGAACATGGGTTTATGTGAGTTAGAACACAGAAAGCAGAAGCATGAATAAATTCAAGCTTAAAACATGCAAGTTGCAAGGCTGGCAAAGGTAATACTGGAATCAGAGATGTTGGTATTACCAGGTGAGCTGAGGTGTGGTGAAGAAAAGTGACATTATGGAGTAGAAGGTAAATAGTTACATCATTGAGATGGATATGGAGTTGACGGCTCAGCTCGATCTAGCATAGGCCACTAAGGCTATGAACAGTCTCATTCGGTCTCAAACAGTGGTCAGGAAAAGTAGTGGAAATTGAGGTTTAGAGTCAGGACTTGAGATGGAGGGTGAAAACTGTGTCTTGTTTCTCTCAATAAGACAACAAGACCATAAAATTTAGCAGCGGAATTAGGCCATTTAGCCCATCAAGTCTGCTCTGCCATTTGATCATGACTGATATGTTTCACAACCCCATTCTCCCCACAACCCTTGATCTCCATACAAGGCAAGAATTTATCTCTGCCTTAAATACACTTCATGATGCAATAATACCACAATAATTGATAACTGTAAAGACCTCAGTGATTAGAATTTCTTTTAGGGGATTAAAGTTTGTGGTTAATCTGACAGTAATTTTGCTTTAAGAATCTGTGTCATCCCACAAAGTGAAGCCACCTCAAAAGTGCCTGATGTACATGAAAATAGAATTTTTATTTTAACAACATGGAAAAGACATGAGTTCCAACAAGTCAGATTCCTTTTCATGGCTGACTTATTATATATTATGGAAATTTAGACATTTTACAACATTTGTAGAAGTTGACAGTTTCAAATCAACATGTTCACACGTGTCACTGATTCAACTGAACCAAAAACACTTTTGAAAGTTTACAATCCAAAGTACAGACTAAATAAAACTCTCTCCTGTAAAGTGCTCAAGAAAACTGCAAATCTAATTTCAGGTCTCCTGCTAAGTAAATCCTGATTGCTGACTTTGCATTGCTGTACTGTCATCATTAGACAATGGAACTATGTATCTCCAATAAAAATAAATACATCCTGCAAATCCTGTAAATCTAGAGAATTCAGGAAGTTCTTTCTATTTCATGTTGGATCAAGACTCAACCCTGTGGTGCTGCTGGAATCAGACAGCATCAGTCAGACCCAGCACTAGCCCAGCAAAGCCTTCAGTGTGAGCCTTAATGATGTTTGGGGGTATGTCTTTCTTTACTGTCTGTTATCAGTTATTATTAGTTTGTAAGGTCTTCTTACAAGTTAAGTTGAAGCCCAGGGTAGGGGCCAAGGGCAAAAGAGTGACTTCACAGGTAAATAGTAGTTTCATTTTTTAAATTTATTCATTTTATGGGCATCACTGGCTAAGCCAGTATTTATTGCCCATCCTTAATTGCCCTTGAGAAGGTGGTGGGGAGCTGCCTTCTTAAGCCGCTGCAGTCTACCTGCTGTGGGCTGACCCACAATGCCATGAGGGAGGGAATTTCAGGATTTTGAGCTAACTACCTGCAGGAATGGTGATATATTTCTGAGTCAGCATGGTCAGTGGCTTGAAGGGGAATTGAAGGTGGTGGTGTTCCCATATATCTGCTGCCCTTGTCCTTCTGGATGGAAGCAGTTGTGGGTTTGGAAGGTGCTGTCGAAGGATCTTTGGTGAATTTCTGAAGTGCATATTGTAGATAGTACACACTGCTGCTACTGAGCATTGGTGGTGGAGGGAGTGGATGCTTGTGGATGTGGTGCCAATCGAACAGGTTGCTTTGTCCTGGATGGTGTTAAGCTTCTTGAGTGTTATTGGGGCTGCACTCATCCGGGCAAGTGGGGAGTATTTCATCACACTCCTGACTTGTGCCTTGTGGATGGTGGACAGGCTTTGAGGAGTCAGGAAGGTGAGTTACTCGCCACAGTATTCCCAGCCTTTGATCTGCTTTTGTAGCTACTGCATTTATGTGGTGAGTCCAGTTGAGCTACTGGTCAATGATAACTTCCAGGATCTTGATAATGGGGGAATTCAGTGATAGTAACAATATTGAATGGCAAGGGGTGGTAGGCAGATTGTCTCTTGCTGGTGATGGTCATAGCCTGGCATTTGTGTGGCATGAATGTTACTTGCCACTTGTCAGCCCAAGCCTGGATATTGTCCAGATCTAGTTGCATTTGAACACAGACTGCTTCAGTATCTGAGGAGTCATGAATGATGCTGAACATTGTAAACATCCCCACTCCTGACCTTACAATGGAGGGAAGGTGATCGATGAAGCAGCTGAAGATAGTTCTCCTGCAAAGATGTCCTGGAGCTGAGGAAGACCTCCAACAACCTTGACAATCTTCTTGTGTGTCAGGTATGACTCTAAATAATCGAGAGTTTTCCCCCAATGTCAATTGATTACAGTTTTGCTAGGGCTCCATGATGCCACACTCAGTTGAACGCAGCCTTGATGTCAAGGGCTGTCACTCTTGCCTCACCTCTGGAATTCAGCTCTTTGGTCCATGTTTGAGCCAAGGCTATAATGAGGTCAGGAACTCAGTGACCCTGGTGGAACCCAAACTGGGCATCACTGAGCAGGTGTGGCTTGATAGCTCTGTAAAGGATACCTTCCATAACTTTATTGATGACCGATAGTAGACTAATGGGGCAGTAACTGACCTGGTTGGATTTGTCCTTTTTTTATGTGAAGGACATAACTTGTGCAATTTTCCACATTGTCAGGCAGATGCCAGTGTTGTAACTGTACTAGAACAGCTTGGCTAAAGGAGCGGCAGGTTTTGGAGCTCAAATCTTCGATACTACTGCTGAAATGTTGTCACGGCCCGCAGCCTTTTCAGTATCCAACGTCCCCAACCATTTCTTGATATCACATGGAATGAATCAAATTGACTGAAGACTGGTATCTGTAATGCTGGGGACCACTGAAGACCCAAAAGATCATTCACACGGCTCTTCTGGCTGAAGATTGCACTAATGTGCGAGGCTCTTCCATCATTTAGGATGGAGATATTTATGGAGCCTCCTACTCTAATGAGCTGTTTAATCATCCACCACTATTTGCAACTGGATGTGGCAGGTCTGCAGAGCTTAGATCTTCTCTGCTGGTTGTGGGATTGCTTAGCTCTGTCTATCCTTTGCTGCTTATGTTCTTTGGCAAGCAAGTAGTCCTGTTTGGTGGTTACTCTAGGTTGATGCCTCATCTTCAGGTAAGTCTGGTGCTGCTCCTGGCATGCCCTCTGCGCTCTTGATTGAATCAGGGTTGGGCAGCACAGTGGCTTAGTGGTTAGCACTGCTGTCTCACAGCGCAAGGGACCCGGGTTCGATTCCACCATCGCTGACTATCTGTGTGGAATTTGTATATTCTCCCCGTGTTTGCGTGGGTTTCCTCCAGATGCTGAGGTTTCCTTCCACAGAACAGGTTAAATGGATTGGCTGTGCTAAATTGCCTGTAATGTCCAGGGGTGTGATCAGAGATAATGGGAACTGCAGATGCTGGAGAATCCAAGATAACAAAGTGTGAAGCTGGATGAACACAGCAGGCCGAGCAGCATCTCAGCAGCACAAAAGCTGATGTTTCGAGCCTACCAAAATGAATATTTCCAGATATGTAGAGGAAAGGATAGCAAAGATGAGAATAGTTCCAGATATGTAGAGGAAAGAGTAGCAAAGATGAGAATAGTTCCAGATATGTGGAGGAAAGGATAGCAAAGATGATTCTCGATAGCAGTGAGAGAGACAGGGTAGTTGTCATGGGGGACTTCAACTTTCCAAATATTGACTGGGAACACTATAGTTCGAGTACTATAGATGGGTCAGTTTTTGTCCAGTGTGTGCAGGAGGGCTTCCTGACACAGTATGTAGATAGGCCAACAAGAGGCAAAGCCACATTCGATTTGATACTGGCTAATGAGCCTGGCCAGGTGTTAGATTTGAAAGTAGGTGAGCACTTTGGTAATAGCGATCACAATTCTGTTATGTTTACTTTAGTGACGGAAAGGGATAGGTGTATACCACTGGGCAAGAGTTATAGCTGGGGGAAAGGCAATTACAATGAGATCAGGTAAGATTTCAGGAGCATAGGATGGGGAAGGAAACTACAGGGGATGGGCACATTAGAAATGTGGAGCTTATTCAAGGAAAAGCTCCTGTGTGTCCTAGATATGTATGTACCTGTCAAGCAGGGAGGAAGCTATAGAGCGCGGGAGCTGTGGTTTACGAAGGAAGTGGAATCTCTGGTCAACAGGAAGAAGAAGGCTTATGTTAGGATGAGATGAGAAGGCTCCATTAGGGCGCTTGAGGGCTACGAGGTAGCCAGGAAAGACCTAAAGACAGAGCTTAGAAGAGCCAGGAGGAGACATGAGTTGTTGGTGGATAGGATCAGGGTAAACCCTAAGGCTTTCTATAGGTATTTAAGGAATAAAAGAATGACGAAAATAAGATTAGGGCCAATCAAGGAGAGTAGTGGGAAGTTGTGGGTGGAGTCAGAGGAGGTAGGGGAAGCACTAAATGAATATTTTTCGACAGTATTCACTCTAGAAAACGACAATGTTGTCGAGGAGAATACTGAGATACAGGCTACTAGACTAGGTGGGATTGAGGTTCACAAGGAAGAGGTATTAGAAATCCTCCAGAGTGTGAAGATAGATAAGTCCTCTGGGCCGGATGGGATTTATCCTAGGATCCTCCAGGAAGCCAGGGAGGAGATTGCCGAGTCTTTGGCATTGATCTTTAACTCGTCATTATCTACAGGAATAGTGCCAGACGACTGGAGGATAGCAAATGTGATTCCCCTGTTCAAGAAGGGGAGTAGAGACAACCCTGGTAATTATAGACCAGTGAGCCTTACCTCAGTTGTTGGTAAAGTGTTGGAAAAGGTTATAAGGGATAGGATTTATAATCATCTAGAAAAGAATAAATTGATTAGGGATAGTCAGCACGGTTTTGTGAAGGGAAGGTCGTGCCTCACAAACCTTATTGAGTTCTTTGAGAAGGTGACCAAACAGGTAGATGAGAGTAAACTGGTTGATGTGGTGTATATGGATTTCAGCAAGGTGGTCGATAAGGTTCCCCACAGTAGGCTATTGTACAAAATGCGGTGGAATGGGATTATGGGAGATATAGCAGTTTGGATCGGAAACTGGCTTGCTGAAAGAAGACAGAGGGTGGTAGTTGATGGGAAATGTTCATCCTGGAGACCAGTGACTAGTGGTGTACCGCAAGGGTCGGTGTTGGGTCCACTGCTGTTTGTCATTTTTATAAATGACCTGGATGAGGGCCTAGAAGGATGGGTTAGTAAATTTGCAGACGACACTAAGGTCGGTGGAGTTGTGGTTAGTGACGAAGGATGCTGTAGGTTACAGAGAGACATAGATAAGCTGCAGAGCTGGGCTGAGAGGTGGCAAATGGAGTTTAATGCAGACAAGTGTGAGGTGATGCACTTTGGGAGGAGTAACCGGAAGGCAAAGTACAGGGCTAATGATAAGATTCTTAGTAGTGTAGATGAGCAGAGAGATCTCGGTGTCCATGTACACAGATCCTTGAAAGTTGCCACCCAGGTTGACAGGCATGTTAAGAAGGCATACAGTGTTTTAGCTTTTATTAATAGAGGGATCGAATTCCGGAACCAAGAGGTTATGCTGCAGCTGTACAAAATCCTGGTGCGGCCGCACTTGAACTGCGTACAGTTCTGGTCACCGGATTATAAGAAGGATGTGGAAGCTTTGGAAAGGGTGCAGAGGAGATTTACTAGGATGTTGCCTGGTATGGAGGGAAGGTCTTACGAGGAAAGGCTGAGGGACTTGAGGCTGTTTTCATTAGAGAGAAGAAGGTTGAGAGGTGACTTAATTGAGACATATAAAATAATCAGAGGGTTAGATAGAGTGGATAGGGAGAGGCTTTTTTCTAGGATGGTGATGGCGAGCACGAGGGGGCATAGCTTTAAATTGTGGGGTGAAAGATATAGGACAGATGTCAGAGGTAGTTTCTTTACTCAGAGAGTAGTAAGGGAATGGAATGCTTTGCCTGCAACGGTAGTAGATTCGCCAACTTTAGGTACATTTAAGTCATCATTGGATAAGCATATGGACGTACATGGAATAGTGTAGATGGGCTTCAGATCGGTATGACAGGTCGGCACAACATCGAGGGCTGAAGGGCCTGTACTGTGCTGTAATGTTCTATGTTCACACTTTGTTATCTTGGTGCGGGGGGTGGTTCAATTGCTTGGAAAATTATGGAAATTGTCAATTGGAGGGTCAGTGTGGGGGTTGCGTGAGAGTTTAACCTCTGCTTAAGCTTCCAGAACAAATAATAGGACAGCAAGTACAGAAAGGGTCAAAAAATCTAACTTCAGGCACAGGAAATAACGGCACAACTATGAGAAAGGGGGCAGTCAATGCAAAGCTGAGGGTTTTGTACTTAAAATGGACATAGTATATTAAACAAGGTAAATGAGCTTGTCGCTCAAATTGAAATTGGCATGTACCATTGCAGGTAAAGCATTCCATTCCCTTACTACTCTCTGAGTAAAGAAACTACCTCTGACATCTGTCCTATATCTTTCACCCCACAATTTAAAGCTATGCCCCCTCGTGCTCGCCATCACCATCCTAGGAAAAAGGCTCTCCCTATCCACCCTATCTAACCCTCTGATTATTTTATATGTCTCAATTAAGTCACCTCTCAACCTTCTTCTCTCTAATGAAAACAGCCTCAAGTCCCTCAGCCTTTCCTCGTAAGACCTTCCCTCCATACCAGGCAACATCCTAGTAAATCTCCTCTGCACCCTTTCCAAAGCTTCCACATCCTTCTTATAATCCGGTGACCAGAACTGTACGCAGTTCAAGTGCGGCCGCACCAGGATTTTGTACAGCTGCAGCATAACCTCTTGGTTCCGGAATTCGATCCCTCTATTAATAAAAGCTAAAACACTGTATGCCTTCTTAACAGCCCTGTCAACCTGGGTGGCAACTTTCAAGGATCTGTGTACATGGACACCGAGATCTCTCTGCTCATCTACACTACTAAGAATCTTACCATTAGCCCTGTACTTTGCCTTCCGGTTACTCCTCCCAAAGTGCATCACCTCACACTTGTCTGCATTAAACTCCATTTGCCACCTCTCAGCCCAGCTCTGCAGCTTATCTATGTCTCTCTGCAACCTACAGCATCTTTTGTCACCATCCACAACTCCACTGACCTTAGTGTCATCTGCAAATTTACTAATCCATCCTTCTAGGTCCTCATCCAGGTCATTTATAAAAATGACAAACAGCAGTGGACCCAACATCGACCCTTGCGGTACACCACTAGTCACTGGTCTCCAGGATGAACATTTCCCATCAACTACCACCATTCTGTCTTCTTTCAGCAAGCCAACTTCCGATCCAAACTGCTATATCTCCCATAATCCCATTCCACCGCATTTTGTACAATAGCCTACTGTGGGGAACCTTATCGACCACCTTGCTGAAATCCATATACACCACATCAACCAGTTTACTCTCATTTACCTGTTTGGTCACCTTCTCAAAGAACTCAATAAGGTTTGTGAGGCATGACCTTCCCTTCACAAAACCGTGCTGACTATCCCTAATCAATTTATTCTTTTCTAGATGATTATAAATTCTATCTCTTCTAGCCTTTTCCAACACTTTACCAGCAACTGAGGTAAGGCTCACTGGTCTATAATTACCAGGGTCTTAGGTTGGAGTCAGACTGGTTTTATTTCTAAAGTAGAAATTTATAAAACATCATATTGACTGACTGTCCATAAATCGACTGCATTTTGAACAAATTAAGATGTATCTGCAAATACAAATTCACCCCACAGATTCACATATGTGTGTATAGGTGTGTGTGTGCATGTGTGAGTGAGGGCAGGGAGAGGGAGGGAGAGCGAGGGGGAGAGAGAGTGCTTGTGTGTGTGCGTGCGTGTGTGTGAGAGAGGGGTGGGGAAGAGAGAACGTGTATGTACGTGTGAGGTGGGGAATGCAGGGTGTGCGTGTGGAAGGGGGGGACAGTGTGTGTGGGAGAGGGGAGAGTGTGTGTATGTTTGGTGGGGGAGAAGCAGGGGAGAGAGAAAGTGTGAGAGAGAGACAGTGGGTAAGTGTATGAGTGAGCGTGCATGGGTGCATGTGTGGGAGAGAGAGAGAGAGAGAGAGAGAGAGAGAAAGAGAGTGTCTGTTCATGTATCCATGTGTGTGTGCGTTTGTGTAAGTGAGTGTATGTATGTATGAGTGTGTGAGAGTGTACAGTGTGGTGGGGTCACCTCTAGTGTGACATGAACCTAAGATCTTGATTGAGGCTGTCCTCATGGGTACCGAACTTGGTTATTAGCCTCTGTTTGGCGACTCTGCATTATTGAGTATCCCAAAGTCTGCCTTGGAGGAAGTTTACTGAAAGATCTGAGGCCGAATGTCCTTGAGATGACTGAAGTGATCCCCCACGTGGAGGGAACATTTCTGTTGGCTGATTGTTGTGCAGTGTCCATTCATCTGTTGTCATAGCGTCTGCATGGTCTCACCAATATACCATGCCTCAGGGCATCCTTGCCTGCAGCGTATCAGATAGACGATGTTGCCTGAGTCACATGAGTATTTGCTGTGCACACGGTGGGTGGCATTCCCACGTATGATGGTAGTGTCCGTGCTGATGATCAGACACATCTTGCAGAGGCTACCATAACAGGGTTGTGTGGTGTTGTGGTCAATGTTGTCCTGAAGGCTGGGTAGTTTGCTGCGAACAATGGTCTGGTTAAGGTTTGGCAGTTGTTTGAAGTTGAGAAGTGGAGGTGTGGGGAAGATCTTGGCGAGGAGCTGATCGTCATGTTGAAGGCTGCAAAGACCATGGCATAGTTTGTCCACTCAGGGGAAGTACTGGACTACGAAGGGTACCCTATCGGACATATCTTTTGTCTGTCTTCTGAGGAAGCCATTACAGTTTTTCACTATAGCACATTGGAACTGGTGATCAATGAGTTTGGCATTGTATCCTGTTCCTATGAGGGTGTTCTTCAACACCTTCAGGTGTCTGTCTCACTCCTCCTCATTCAAACACATTCTGTGTATGCGTAGGACTTGTTTGTAGGGGATGGCTGTTTTAATATAATTTGGGGGGAAGCTTGATAAGTGCAGCATCGTGAAGTTATCCGTAGGCTTGCAGTAGAATGATGTACTGAGGTGTCTGTCCCTGAAGGAGATGCCTGTTCCCAAGAATGAGACAGATTCTAAAGAGTAGTCTGCAGTTCTTTCAGAGATTTCTTGCCATGAGTCCAAAGCAAGAAAATGTCCTCAGTGTGACAGGTGTAGAGTATTGGTCGGAGGTTCTGTACAGCAAAGAAGTGTTGTTCGAATCTGGGCATGAAAATGTTGACATATTGAGGAACAAATCTGGTCCCCATACCCGAGATAACAAGGTGTAGAGTTAGATGAACACAGCAGCCAAGCAGCATCATAGGAACAGGAAAACTAATGTTTCTGGCCTCGACCCTTCTTCAGAAATGGTCTCCATACCTGTTTTGTGTCTGGATGAAGAACTGGTTGTTGAAGGTGAAGATGTTGTGGTTGAGGAAGAAGCGGATGAGGTATAGGATGGTGTCTGGAAATTGTCAGTTGGTGGTATTCAGTACTGACGGTGTTGCGGCAACGCTGTCATCATGTAGATGATATTGGTGTAGAGTGTCAAAACGTCTGTTGTAATGCAGCAAACTACCCAGCCTTCAGGACAACATCGATCACAACACTATACAACCCTGTCATGGTAAGTTCTGCAAAACATGTCACATCTTCGACACGACCAACACACGAGGAAACATCACCCACTATGTGCACAGCAAATTGTCATGTGATTTGGCCAATACCACTGATCTGATACGCTGCAGGAAAGGATGCACCAAGGCATGGTACATCGGCAAAACCATGCAGATGTTACAACAATGTTTGAATGGACACAACACAACAACCGCCAGACAGGATTGTTCCCTCCGAGTGGGGGACCACTACAGCGGTCGAGGGCATTTGGCCTCAGATCTTCGAGTAAATGTCCAAGGCGGACTCCGGGATACACAACAACGTTGAATCGCCGAGCAGAGGCTAATAACCAAGTTCGGTCCCCATGAGGAAATCCTCAACTGGGATCTTGGGTTCATGTCGCACTGCATGCGAACCCACCACACGAATACACAGGCGCACACGCACACACACTCTCTCTCTCCCTACCCCCCCACACACACAAATAACCTCTCAGTCTCTTCCCCCTCTCACACACACACTCTCTGCCACACACACACACACACACACACACACACACACTCTCTGCCACACACACACACACACACACACACTCTCTGCCACACACACACACACACACACACACACACTCTCTGCCACACACACACACACACACACACTCTCTGCCACACACACACACACACATATACACACACACACACACACACACTCTCTGCCACACACACACACACACACACACACTCTCTGCCACACACACACACTCTCCCCCTCTAACACACACACTCTCTTCCCCCCTCCACACACACACTCTTTCCCCCATTCTCTCTCACACCTACACACACACACACACTCTCCCCCGTCTAACACACATACTCTCTCTCTCCTCCCTCCAAAAACACACTCTTTCTACCCCTTTCAAACACACACAGTCACAACCCCTTCACACATACACATACACACTCCTTCATCCCAACTTCCACACATACTCTCTTCTCACCCCTACACACAGACACACATACACACCCACATTCTCTACCCCCAACACACACATACTCTCCCCTCTCACATACACGCACACACACACATATATACATGGTGTCCCCCCTCACCCATTCTCTCCATTCTCTCTCTCTCTCACTCACTCACTCTCACACACTCACACACACACACACACACACACAGAGACTGCTCTCCTCCCCACACACACACTCTCCATTCTCTCTCTCTCACACACACACACACACACACACACACACACACACACACACACACACAATCTCTCCCTCCCTCACATATACAACCACTCTTTCCCCCCACCCTCTCACACACTCTCTCTCTGCCCTCACAGACGCACATTCCATTTCCTCTTTGCACACACACACACTCTCTCCCCCCAATACACACTCTCACACTCCTCACACACACTCTCTCCCCTCTCACGCACACGCACGCACACACACACATATCTACATGGTGTCTCCCCTCACCCACACACTCTCTCTATACCCACACCCGAACACACACTCACATGCTGTCTCCTCTCCCCTCACACAAACGCAGACACACAAACACACTCACTCCCAACCCCCCTCACACACTCTCTCTCTACACCCTCCACACACACTCCCTCTCCCCACCCCCTACACACACACTCCCTCGCTCTACACCCTCCACACACACACACACACACACACACACACACACACACACACACACACACACACACACACACTCCCTCTCTCCATCTCCTCTACACATACTCCCTCTCCCCAAACCCCCAACACACACACACAGACACTCTCCCCTCCACACACACAAACACACACACACACACACACACACATATCTACATGGTGTCTCCCCTCACCCACACACTCTCTCTATACCCACACCCGAACACACACTCACATGCTGTCTCCTATCCCCTCACACAAACGCAGACACACAAACACACTCACTCCCAACCCCCCTCACACACTCTCTCTCTACACCCTCCACACACACTCCCTCTCCCCACCCCCTACACACACACTCCCTCGCTCTACACCCTCCACACACACACACACACACACACACACTCCCTCTCTCCATCTCCTCTACACATACTCCCTCTCCCCAAACCCCCAACACACACACACAGACACTCTCCCCTCCACACACACATACTCTTCCACACTCTCCCCTCCACACACACACACTCCCCTCCACACACACTCTCTCTTCCACACACACTCTCTCTCTCTCCCCTCCACACACACACACTCTCCCCGCTAAACACGCACACTCTCTTCCACACTCTCCCCTCCACACACACACTCTCTCTCTCTCCTCCACACACACACACACACACACACACACACACACTCTCTCCCCTCCACACACACACACACACTCTCTCTCTCTCCCCTCCACAGACACACACACTCATCGCTACACACACACTCTCCCCCCTACACACACACTCTCTTCCACACTCCCCCCGACACACAGACACTCCCCCCTACACACACACACTCCCCCCTACACACACTCTCCCCCCCTACACACACATACTCTCCCCCCTACACACACACACACCCTACCCCCTACACACACACACCCTACCCCCTACACACACACACACTGCCCCCTACACACACACTGCCCCCTACACACACACTCTCCCTCCTACACACACACACCCTACCCCCTACACACACACTCCCCCCACACACACACACACACACCCTACCCCCTACACACACACACACTCCACCCTACACACACACTCCCCCCTACACACACACACACCCTACCCCCTACACACACATACACACACACACACACACACACACACTCCACCCTACACACACACTCTCCCCCCTACACACACACACACCCTACCCCCTACACACACACACACTCCACCCTACACACACACTCCCCCCTACACACACACACACCCTACCCCCTACACACACACACCCTACCCCCTACACACACACACACACACTCCCCCCTACACACACACACACTCCCCCCTACACACACACACTCCCCCTACACACACACACTCTCCCCCCTACACACACACACACACCCTACCCCCTACACACACACACCCTACCCCCTACACACACACACACTGCCCCCTACACACACACACACTGCCCCCTACACACACACTGCCCCCTACACACACACTCTCCCTCCTACACACACACACCCTACCCCCTACACACACACTCCCCCCACACACACACACACACACCCTACCCCCTACACACACACACACTCCACCCTACACACACACTCCCCCCTACACACACACACACCCTACCCCCTACACACACATACACACACACACACACACACACACACTCCACCCTACACACACACTCTCCCCCTACACACACACACACCCTACCCCCTACACACACACACACTCCACCCTACACACACACTCCCCCCTACACACACACACACCCTACCCCCTACACACACACACCCTAACCCCTACACACACACACACACTCCCCCCTACACACACACACACTCCCCCCTACACACACACACTCCCCCTACACACACACACCCTACCCCCTACACACACACACACTCCCCCCTACACATAGACACCCTTCCCCCTACACACAGAAACACACACACACACACACTCCCCCCTATACACACACACACCCTCCCCCCTATACACACACACACACACACCCTACACGCACACACACACTCCCCCTACACACACACACAGTCCCCCTACACACACACACACTCCCCCCTACACACACACACACTCCCCCCTACACACAAACACTCCCCCTATACACACACACACACCCTCCCCCCTATACACACACACACCCCCTCCCCACTACACACACACACACACTGCCGCCTACACACACACTACCCCCTACACACACACTCCCCCTACACACACACACACACTCCCCCTACACACACACACACTCCCCCCTACACACACACACTCCCCCTACACACACACACCCTACACCTACACACACACTCACTCCCCCCTACACACACACACACACTCCCCCCTACACACAGACACACGCACACACACACACACACACACACACGCACACTCCCCCCTACACACAGACACCCTTCCCCCTACGCACAGACACACACACACACACACACTCCCCCCTGTACACACAGACACCCTCCCCCCTATACACACACACACACCCTCCCCACTACACACACACACACACACACACACACACACACACACACACTGCCGCCTACACACACACTCCACCCTACACACACACTCCCCCCTACACACACACTCTCTCCCTCCTACACACACACTCTCCCCCTACACACACAGACCCTACCCCCTACACACACACACACTCCCCCTACACACACACACACACACACACTCCCCCTACACACACACACTCCCCCTACACACACACCCTACACCCTACACACACACACACACTCCTCCCCACACACAGACACCCTTCCCCCTACACACAGACACACACACACAGACACACACTCTCCCCTATACACACACACACACACCCCCCATACACACACACACACATACACACCCTCCCCCCTACACACACACACACTGCCCCCTACACACACACCCCCCCTACACACACACTCTCTCCCTCCTACACACACACTCTCCCCCCTACACACACACACACTCTGCCCCCTACAAACACACACACACACACACACACACACACTCCCCCCTACACACACACCCTACCCCCTACACACACACACACTCTCCCCTACACACACACTCACTCCTCCCTACACACACACACACTCTCCCCTACACACACACACACTCCCCCCTACACACACACTCTCCCCCCTACACACACACACACACACACACTCCCCCCTACACACACACTCCTCCCTACACACACACTCCCTCCCCCCTACACACACACACACTCCCCCCTACACACACACTCCCCCCTACACACACACACCCTACACCCTACACACACTCCCCCTACACACACACACCCTACACCCTACACACACTCCCCCCTACACACACACTCTCCCCCCTACACACACACTCCCCCCCTACACACATACTCTCCCCCCTACACACACACACACTCCCCCCTACACACACACACACTCCCCCCTACACACACACACACTCCCCCCTACACACATACACACACACACACACTCTCCCCTACACACACACTCACTCCCCCCTACACACACACACCCCGTACACACACACACACCCTACACCCTACACACACTCCCCCCTACACACACACACCCTACACCCTACACACACTCCCCCCTACACACACACTCTCCCCCCTACACACACACTCCCCCCCTACACACACACTCTCCCCCCTACACACACACTCCCCCCCTACACACATACTCTCCCCCCTACACACACACACACTCCCCCCTACACAAACACACACTCCCCCATACACACACACACACACACTCCCCCCTACACACATACACACACACACACACTCTCCCCTACACACACACTCACTCCCCCCTACACACACACACCCCGTACACACACACACACCCTACCCCCTACACACACTCCCCCCTACACACACACTCTCCCCCCTACACACACACACACCCTACCCCCTACACGCACACACACCCCACCGCCTACACACACACAAACACACACACACACTCCCTGTACACACACACACACCCTCCCCCCTACACACACACACACACACTCTACACCCCTACATACACACACACATACACATTCTACACCCGTACACACACACACACACACTCTGCCCCCTACACACACACACACACTCCACCCTACACACACACACTCCCCCCTACACACACACACACTCTCCCCCCTACACACACACACACACACACACACACACTCCCCCTACACACACACACCCACACACTCCCCCCTACACACCCACACACTCCCCCCTACACACACACTCCCCCCTACACACACACACCCTACCCCCTACACACACTCCCCCCTACACACACTCCCCCCTACACACACACTCTCCCCCCTACACACACACTCTCCCCCCTACACACAACCTCTCCCCCCTACACACACACTCCCCTCCACACACACTCTCTCTTCCACACACACTCTCTCTCTCTCCCCTCCACACACACACACTCTCCCCGCTAAACACGCACACTCTCTTCCACACTCTCCCCTCCACACACACACACTCCCCTCCACACACACTCTCTCTTCCACACACACTCTCTCTCTCTCCCCTCCACACACACACACTCTCCCCGCTAAACACGCACACTCTCTTCCACACTCTCCCCTCCACACACACACTCTCTCTCTCTCCTCCACACACACACACACACACACACACACACACTCTCTCCCCTCCACACACACACACACACTCTCTCTCTCTCCCCTCCACAGACACACACACTCATCGCTACACACACACTCTCCCCCCTACACACACACACACACACTCTCTTCCACACTCCCCCCGACACACAGACACTCCCCCCTACACACACACACTCCCCCCTACACACACTCTCCCCCCCTACACACACATACTCTCCCCCCTACACACACACACACCCTACCCCCTACACACACACACCCTACCCCCTACACACACACACACTGCCCCCTACACACACACACACACTGCCCCCTACACACACACTGCCCCCTACACACACACTCTCCCTCCTACACACACACACCCTACCCCCTACACACACACTCCCCCCACACACACACACACACACCCTACCCCCTACACACACACACACTCCACCCTACACACACACTCCCCCCTACACACACACACACCCTACCCCCTACACACACATACACACACACACACACACACACACACTCCACCCTACACACACACTCTCCCCCCTACACACACACACACCCTACCCCCTACACACACACACACTCCACCCTACACACACACTCCCCCCTACACACACACACACCCTACCCCCTACACACACACACCCTACCCCCTACACACACACACACACACTCCCCCCTACACACACACACACTCCCCCCTACACACACACACTCCCCCTACACACACACACTCTCCCCCCTACACACACACACACACCCTACCCCCTACACACACACACCCTACCCCCTACACAAACACACACTGCCCCCTACACACACACACACACTGCCCCCTACACACACACTGCCCCCTACACACACACTCTCCCTCCTACACACACACACCCTACCCCCTACACACACACTCCCCCCACACACACACACACACACCCTACCCCCTACACACACACACACTCCACCCTACACACACACTCCCCCCTACACACACACACACCCTACCCCCTACACACACATACACACACACACACACACACACACACACACACACACACTCCACCCTACACACACACTCTCCCCCCTACACACACACACACCCTACCCCCTACACACACACACACTCCACCCTACACACACACTCCCCCCTACACACACACACACCCTACCCCCTACACACACACACCCTAACCCCTACACACACACACACACACTCCCCCCTACACACACACACACTCCCCCCTACACACACACATTCCCCCTACACACACACACCCTACCCCCTACACACACACACACTCCCCCCTACACATAGACACCCTTCCCCCTACACACAGAAACACACACACACACACACTCCCCCCTATACACACACACACCCTCCCCCCATACACACACACACACACACCCTACACGCACACACACACTCCCCCTACACACACACACAGTCCCCCTACACACACACACACTCCCCCCTACACACACACACACTCCCCCCTACACACAAACACTCCCCCTATACACACACACACACCCTCCCCCCTATACACACACACACCCCCTCCCCACTACACACACACACACACTGCCGCCTACACACACACTACCCCCTACACACACACTCCCCCTACACACACACACACACTCCCCCTACACACACACACACTCCCCCCTACACACACACACACTCCCCCTACACACACACACCCTACACCTACACACACACTCACTCCCCCCAACACACACACACACACTCCCCCCTACACACAGACACACGCACACACACACACACACACACACACACGCACACTCCCCCCTACACACAGACACCCTTCCCCCTACGCACAGACACACACACACACACACACTCCCCCCTGTACACACAGACACCCTCCCCCCTATACACACACACACACCCTCCCCACTACACACACACACACACACACACACACACACACACACACACTGCCGCCTACACACACACTCCACCCTACACACACACTCCCCCCTACACACACACTCTCTCCCTCCTACACACACACTCTCCCCCTACACACACAGACCCTACCCCCTACACACACACACACTCCCCCTACACACACACACACACACACACACTCCCCCTACACACACACACTCCCCCTACACACACACCCTACACCCTACACACACACACACACTCCTCCCCACACACAGACACCCTTCCCCCTACACACAGACACACACACACAGACACACACTCTCCCCTATACACACACACACACACCCCCCATACACACACACACACATACACACCCTCCCCCCTACACACACACACACTGCCCCCTACACACACACCCCCCCTACACACACACTCTCTCCCTCCTACACACACACTCTCCCCCCTACACACACACACACTCTGCCCCCTACAAACACACACACACACACACACACACACTCCCCCCTACACACACACCCTACCCCCTACACACACACACACTCTCCCCTACACACACACTCACTCCTCCCTACACACACACACACTCTCCCCTACACACACACACACTCCCCCCTACACACACACTCTCCCCCCTACACACACACACACACACACACTCCCCCCTACACACACACTCCTCCCTACACACACACTCCCTCCCCCCTACACACACACACACTCCCCCCTACACACACACTCCCCCCTACACACACACACCCTACACCCTACACACACTCCCCCCTACACACACACACCCTACACCCTACACACACTCCCCCCTACACACACACTCTCCCCCCTACACACACACTCCCCCCCTACACACATACTCTCCCCCCTACACACACACACACTCCCCCCTACACAAACACACACTCCCCCATACACACACACACACACACTCCCCCCTACACACATACACACACACACACACACTCTCCCCTACACACACACTCACTCCCCCCTACACACACACACCCCGTACACACACACACACCCTACACCCTACACACACTCCCCCCTACACACACACACCCTACACCCTACACACACTCCCCCCTACACACACACTCTCCCCCCTACACACACACTCCCCCCCTACACACACACTCTCCCCCCTACACACACACTCCCCCCCTACACACATACTCTCCCCCCTACACACACACACACTCCCCCCTACACAAACACACACTCCCCCATACACACACACACACACACTCCCCCCTACACACATACACACACACACACACTCTCCCCTACACACACACTCACTCCCCCCTACACACACACACCCCGTACACACACACACACCCTACCCCCTACACACACTCCCCCCTACACACACACTCTCCCCCCTACACACACACACACCCTACCCCCTACACGCACACACACCCCACCGCCTACACACACACAAACACACACACACACTCCCTGTACACACACACACACCCTCCCCCCTACACACACACACACACACTCTACACCCCTACATACACACACACATACACATTCTACACCCGTACACACACACACACACACTCTGCCCCCTACACACACACACACACTCCACCCTACACACACACACTCCCCCCTACACACACACACACTCTCCCCCCTACACACACACACACACACACACACACACACACACTCCCCCTACACACACACACCCACACACTCCCCCCTACACACCCACACACTCCCCCCTACACACACACTCCCCCCTACACACACACACCCTACCCCCTACACACACTCCCCCCTACACACACTCCCCCCTACACACACACTCTCCCCCCTACACACACACTCTCCCCCCTACACACAACCTCTCCCCCCTACACACACACTCCCCCTACACACACACACACAATCCCCCCTACACACACACACACCCTACCCCCTACACACACACACACCCTACCCCCTACACACACACACACCCTACCCCCTACACACACTCACCCTACCCCCTACACACACACACTCCCACCTACACACACACACACTCCCCCCTACACACACACACTCCCCCCTACACACACACACTCCCCCTACACGCACACACCCCACCGCCTACACACACACACACTCCCCCTACACACACACACACCCTCCCCCCTACACACACACACAGACACACCCTCCCCCCTACACACACACACACACACACACACCCTCCCCCCTACACACACACACACACACACACACACAATCCCCCCTACACACACACCCTACCCCCTACACACACACTCCTCCCTACACACACACTCCTCCCTACACACACACACACACTCCCCCCTACACACACACACACTCCCCCCTACACACACTCCCCCCTACACACACACACACCCTAGCCCCTACACACACTCCCCCCTACACACACACTCTCCCCCCTACACACACACACCCTACTCCCTACACGCACACACACCCCCACTCCCTGTACACAAACACACACCCTCCCCCCTACACCCCTACATACACACACACATACACATTCTACACCCCTACACACACACACACACACACTCTGCCCCCTACACACACACACACACTTCCCCCTACACACACACACACACACTCTCCCCCTTACACACACACACACACACACACTCCCCCCTACACACACACCCTACCCCCTACACACACACACACACACTCTCCCCTACACACACACACTCCTCCCTACACACACACTCCTCCCTACACACACACTCCTCCCTACACACACACACACCCTACCCCCTACACACACACTCTCCCCTACACACACACTCCTCCCTACACACACACACACCCTACCCCCTACACACACTCCCCCCTACAGACACACTCTCCCCCCTACACACACACACCCTACCCCCTACACACACACTCTCCCCCCTACACACACACTCTCCCCTACACACACACTCCTCCCTACACACACACACACACACACTCCCCCCTACACACAACACACACACACACACACACTCCCCCCTACAGACACACTCTCCCCCCTACACACACACACCCTACCCCCTACACACACACACACTCCCCCCTACACATACACACACACACACTCCCCCCTACACACAACACACACACACACACACACTCCCCCCTACACACACACACCCTACCCCCTACACACTCTCACCCTCCCACCTACACACACACACACTCCCACCTACACACACACACCCTACCCCCTACACACACACACACCCTACCCCCTACACACACTCACCCTACCCCCTACACACACACACTCCCACCTACACACACACACACTCCCCCCTACACACACACACTCCCCCTACACGCACACACCCCACCGCCTACACACACACACACTCCCCCTACACACACACACACCCTCCCCCCTACACACACACACACACACACACACACACACACACACACCATCCCCCCTACACACACACACACACACACACACACACACCCTCCCCCCTACACAGACACACCCTCCCCCCTACACACACACACACACACACCCTCCCCCCTACACACACACACACACACACACAATCCCCCTACACACACACCCTACCCCCTACACACACACTCCTCCCTACACACACACTCCTCCCTACACACACACACACACTCCCCCCTACACACACACACACACTCCCCCCTACACACACACACACCCTACACCCTACACACACTCCCCCCTACACACACACTCTCCCCCCTACACACACACACCCTACTCCCTACACGCACACACACCCCCACTCCCTGTACACAAACACACACCCTCCCCCTACACCCCTACATACACACACACATACACATTCTACACCCCTACACACACACACACACACACTCTGCCCCCTACACACACACACACACTTCCCCCTACACACACACACACACACTCTCCCCCTTACACACACACACACACACACACACACACTCCCCCCTACACACACACCCTACCCCCTACACACACACACACACACTCTCCCCTACACACACACACTCCTCCCTACACACACACTCCTCCCTACACACACACTCCTCCCTACACACACACACACCCTACCCCCTACACACACTCCCCCCTACACACACACTCTCCCCCCTACACACACACACACTCTCCCCCCTACACACACACACACTCTCCCCCCTACACACACACTCTCCCCCCTACACACACACTCTCCCCCCTACACACACACTCTCCCCTACACACACACTCCTCCCTACACACACACACACCCTACCCCCTACACACACTCCCCCCTACAGACACACTCTCCCCCCTACACACACACACCCTACCCCCTACACACACACACACTCCCCCCTACACACACACACACACACACACTCCCCCCTACACACAACACACACACACACACACACACTCCCCCCTACACACAACACACACACACACACACACTCCCCCCTACACACACACACCCTACCCCCTACACACTCTCACCCTCCCACCTACACACACACACACTCCCACCTACACACACACACCCTACCCCCTACACACTCTCACCCTCCCACCTACACACACACACACTCCCACCTACACACACACACACTCCCACCTACACACACACACAAACCCTACCCCCTACACGCACACACACCCCACCGCCTACACACACACACTCCCCCTACACACACACACACACTCTACACCCCTACATACACGCACACACACTCTGCCCCCTACACACACACACACTCCACCCTACACACACATACTCCCCCCTACACACACACACACACACTCCCCCCTACACACACACACACACACTCCCCCCTACACACCCACACACTCCCCCCTACACACACACACTCCCCCCTACACACACACACACACACACACTCCCCCCTACACACACACACACACACACTCCCCCCTACACACACACACACACACACACACTCCCCCCTACACACACACACACTCCCCCCTACACACACACACACACACCCGACCCTACACACACACACACACTCCCCCCTACACACACACACACACTCCCCCCTACACACACACACACACACACACACACACTCTCTCTCTCTCTCCCCGCCTACACACATACACACTCACTCTCTCTCCCCCCACACACACTCACACTCTCCCACCAACACACACTCACAGTCTCCTCCCCAACGCACACTTACATTCTCTCCCTACACCCACACACACACTCTCCACCCAGTGCTGAGGATGGGTCAGTGGACCCGAAACATTACCTCGTTTTTCCTTCACAGATGCTGCCCGACCTGCCGAGCTTTTCCAGCAATTTTGTTTTATTCCCTGATTTACAGCATCTGCAGTTCTTTTGGATTTTACTGTGTGTAAAGAAGTTGCCCCTCATGTCCTTTTTAAATCTTTCTCCTCTCGCCTTAAAAATATACTCCGCAGTTTTGAAATCTCCCACCTGAGGGAAAAGATACTTGCCATTCACTTTACCTATGCCCCTCATCATTTTATAAACTTCAGTAAGGTGTCCCCTCAATGTCAGGTAAGAATGGCAGCTTCCTTCCCTAAAGGACTTCAGTGAACCAGATGAGCTTTTATGGCAATCAACAATGGTTTTATGTTCATTATTAGACAAACAATAGTCCAAATATAAACTCTGCAGTCCTGCCACATCTAGGTATGAATGTGGATGACAATTAAATAATTCATTAGTGAATGAGGCTCCACAAGCAGCCCCATCCCTAATGACGAAACAGCCCAAAACATTAGAGCAAAAGTTAAGGCTGAAGTATTCGCAGCAATCTTCAGCCATAATTGTGGATAAGATGATCCTCTTGGTCTCCTCCAATGGTCCCTCGCATTGTAGACAGCAGTCTGCAGCCAATTTGACTTACTCCATATCAAGAAACACTTGGGGGCACTGGATACCACAAAGACCTCTGGGCCTCAACAACATTCCGGCAATAGTACCGAAGACTTCGGTTCCAGAATGTCCACTCCTTAAGCCAAGCTGTTCCAGTACAGTTACAACACAGGCCTTTACCCAACACTGTGGAAAATTGCCCAGGTATCTCCTCTACACTTGAAGCAAGACAAATCCAGCCTGGCCAGTTACCTACTTTTGATCATCAATAAAGTGAAGGAAGGCATCAACAATAGTGCTATCAAGCACCTACTCAGCAATAATCTGCACAGTGATGTGCAGTTTGGGTTCTGCCAGGATTACTCAGCTCCAGATCTCATTACAGTCTTGGTTCAAACATGGACAAAAGAGCTGAATTCCAGAGAAGAGGTGAGAGTGACAGTCCTTGACATCAAGGTCATGTTCAAATGAGTGTCGCATTAAGAAGTCCTAGCAAAAGTGGACTCAATGGGAATCGGGGCAAAGTCTCCACTGGTTGGAGTCAGACCTGACACAGATAAATTGTTGTGATTGCTGGAGGTTGGTCATCTCAGCTCCAGGACTGCAGGAATTCATCATGGTGGTGTCATTGGCCCTATCATCTTCAGTTGCTTCACCAATGCCCTTCCCTCCATTGTAAGGTCTGAAGTGGGGACGTTCGCTGATGATTGCACAATGTTCCGCATCATTAAGGACTCCTCAGATACTGAAACAGTCCATGTTCAAATGTAAAAAGTCCGGGAAAATATTCAGGCTCGGCCTGAAAAATCACATTTGCACCACACAAATGCCAGGCAATGATCATCTCTAATAGCAGACAATCTAACCACCACCGCTTGATATTCAACGGTATTGCCATCACTGAATCCCCCATTATCAGCATCCTTGGTGGTTAGCATTGACCAGAAATGGAACTGGACTCATGACATAAACATAGTGGCTACAAGAGAAGGTCACAGGTCTGGTGAATAACTCATTTCCTGACTTCCCAAGGCCTGTCCACCATCTACGAGTTAAGAGTGTGATGGAAGACTCACCACTTACCCAAATGGGTACAGCTTCAACAATATTCAAGAAGCTTAATACCATTCAGGACAATGCAGCTCACTTGATTGGCACCACATCCACAATGGGGAGGCGATGACGTGGTGGTATTATCGCTGGCCTGTTAATCTAGAGACCCAGATGATGTTCTGGGACCTGGATGTGAATATAAATATCTGGAATTAAGAGTCTAATGATGACTGTAATTCCATTGTCGATTGTTGGGAAAACCCATCTGGTTCACTAATGGCCTCTAGGGAAGGAAACTGCCATCCTCACCTGGTTTGACCTTCATGTGACTCCAGGCCCACAGCAAAGTGGTTGACTCTTAACTACCTTCTGAGCAATTAGGGATGGGCAATAAATGCTGCCCAGTCAGTAACACCCTCATCCTGTTAATGAATGGAAAAAATCCATCGTTTTCACCACTGATACTCAGTAGCAGCAGTGCGCACCATTTACAGTATGCATTACAGATATTCATCAAAAATCCTTAGACAGAACCTTTCAAATGTATGACCACCTCCATCTATGTCGATAAGACCAGCAGATACATGGGAACACTACCACTTGCAAGTTCCCCTCTGACTCACTTACTATCCAACTGGGAAATATATCACCAATCCTTCACTGTTAGTGGGTCAAAATCCTGGAATTCCCTACCTAAGGACACTGTGGGTCAACACAGAGTACATGGGCTGCAGGGGTTCAATATAGCAGCTCACCATCACCTTCTCAAGAGACAATTACGGATGGTCAATAAATGCTGGTTGACCTGTAATGTATTCCACAAGTGAATATAAAAAAAATGTTGTTGAATTCAAATTCCACAAACTGCTGTGGTAGGATTTGAATCTAGGTCCCCAGAACATCACCTGGGTCTATGGATTACTAGTCCTATGGGCAATACCACTTGACCATTGACTACTCCAGTTATTACAAATAGAAAAGGAAACTGAGAATAAACAAAGAACTACATACAATATGCTCATGGAATGTTGCACAGATATCAAAAAGGCACTAAGACTGCTTGATGGCATCACAATATGCAATGCTCCAGTATAAAATATCTCCAACTTACTCTGTGTGGTCAATAAGTCAATATGTGACAGCCAGTCAACAATGTAATATAAGTAAGGATATAACTCACGCTGTATGCAACTGTGAAATATCATATCAGTGTACACAGTTTACTGTTAATTAACTTCCATCTCAATTTCAAAGCCTAGTCTCTGGATGCATGGGCTCACACATATAAAGTGTTGTCTTAATAGTACAGAAATGCAAGACTAAGCAAGCAGGGAAGCAGTGCTGGTAACCTTTCTCAGCCTGCTTTCAACGTTAAATGGAAAACAAGATAACAGAAAGTCATTGATTCTTAGAGATATACAGCACAGAAACAGACTCTTTAATCCAACTTGTCCATGCTGACTGGATAGCCTAGATAAATCTAGTCCCATTTGCCAGCATTTGGCCCATATCCCTCTAAACCCTTCCTATTCATGTACCTATTTAAATATTGTAATTGTACCAGCCTGCACCACTTTGGCAGCTCATTCCAAACATAGAACAGAGAATAGTACAGCCCTTCAGCCCACAATGTTGTGCCAACCTATTATCCTACAAAGATCAATCTACCCTGCATATGCTACATTTTACTATCCACCATGTGCCTATCTGAGTCACTTATCTGTTTCTAAAGTATCTGACTCCACCACCACTGCCGGCAGCACATTCCACATGCCCACCAATCTCTGTGTGAAGAACCTACCTCTGACATCTCCCCTATACCTTCCTCCAATCACCTTAAAATTATGCCCCCTCGTAATAGTCATTTCTGCCCTGGGAAGAAGTCTCTGACTATCCATTCTCTCTATGCCGTCACCCTTTGTGTAAAATAGTTGCCCCCTTAGTCCCCTTTTAAATCTTCCCCCTCATCTTAAACCTATGCCCCCTAGTTTTGGATTCACCCAAAATGGGAAAAGACCTTGTCTACTCATCCTATCCATGCCCCTCATTATTATGTAAACCTCTATAAGGTCACCCCCTTAACCTCCAACACTCCAGGGAAAATAGCCCCAGCCTATTCAGCCTCTCCATTTAGCTCAAACCCTCCAGCACTGGCAACAGCCTTGTAAATCTTTTCTGAAGCCTCTCTAGTTTAACAACGTCCTTCTTATTGCAGGGAGACCAGAACTGCATGCAGTATTCCAAAAGGGGCCTAACCAATGTCCTGTACAGCCTCAACATGACAACCCAACTCCTATTTGCGCAGCCATCAGGTACCAGAATTACCGAACTCACTTCAGAGGAAACAACAATGTGATTCAAACTTTTGTTCTATAAATTCACAATGCTTTGGACTTGAGGATCAGAGTTTAGGCTGCAGACTCAGCTGTTCCTTCCTCTTTTATTGTCCAAATCAGTGGGTATAGATAGCTGCCAGGAGCATTCCCAAATAGGGAAGCTTTATTCTGACAGATGGACATAGAGTGGTAAACAGAAACTGATGAATAAGCATCTGAGCTCCTGAGGAGCCCACAGATGTATTCATAACAGTCACTCATGATCCAGGAAGTGTGGCCGTCAAAGCGCTCAACATATCATTTGAGGCAGGGAACTAAAGAGAGGTAACAAAATCCATATACTTTCCGATTAACTTTGAGAGACTTTTAATTGTAGCCCTGAAACTTGTGTGCCCTCTTAGGAGCCCCATAATTTCCAACAGTTCAGTGATCAAAAGGGGAAAGAGATTAATTCTACAGCCATATTATTATCCTTAAAATGTTATTTTATTATGTTATGTGTCATTTCGCAAATGATGCTCTTTTAGTCATTCAAAATGCTGTTCTTTTAGGTGAGACCTATTTCCCTTAGGAAAATACTTCTGCCTCTTGCAAATAATGGTGCAGCCTCTCATCTAAATGACGACTAACAGAGTATTGTTTCATCATGTCAAAATAAGTGTGTATTTCAGAAAATAGGTAGTCAGAGACTTTGGAAAGAGTCTAATTTTTAAGGTTTATATTGACCAGTGAAACTGTCTAATCTGTAATAACATCATCAGTTGCCACTTCTTTGGAGACTCAAAATGGCAACATTATGATACGACCGACTGAACAGTCAAGGTTCATCTTGCTTCAAAAGCTGTACATGTCACAACAAAGGTAGAAAATAGATGAACTGAATTCCATTTTAGGTTCAGCAATGGATGGATATTGCCTCTAAAGGATTGTAGATAGTTTATTTTTTCAGACAGAAGCAAAGAAACCAGCCAATCAGATATTTAAAGTTGCAGGGTATGGTAAAGCCAAGAGTCAACTTGCAGAACTGACTGAAAGCGTTACTAATGCTGAACTTCCTTGACACATGTGTCTGGCAATATGCCAATAAAAAGGAAATCTGCTTTATAGCTCACTTCACATTGCTATTCTTAAACTGTTAAGGAGCTTGTAGGTGGGGTTTTTCAGGTTAATGATTTCTGCAGATACGTATAAACTATGGGGTAATGTACTTGAAGGGCTTATCAGACTTACTCATTTCAATTTTCACTTGTTCCTATGAATGTTCTTTCTACTTAGTTTAAATTTCTTTATTCATAGGTGACTTCCCTTGCTGATGCAACATTTGCAAATGACTCTTTCAAAGAATCTAAGTAAAGTGTTACTGGTAGACCTGTGTAAATTAATGGGGATTAATGAAACCCATCAAAATCATGGATGTATAAATGGACCTGGTCAAATTCATCTGCTAATTAATTTTAAATTGAAACCGGTCAACTTAGCCAACGCACAGGCACAACCTTGGAGAGTGTCATAGAGAAGGTACAGTGCATGGTACTGCACCACAGATAGTTAGGGATTTTGTGGAGGACAGTCAACACAGCCATGTGCTTAAAAGTTGAATGTAATCCTAATTTGACCATGTTTAGAGCCCTGATTTGGATTTTATGCCAACAGATATTTAAATATCTGGTGTGAGGGTTTCAGTTCCTTAAAATTTAAGGTCCCCACCCGCAAGAGCTACCAGGCAGTGGGAGGATCTTAGGTTCCAGTAGCACTATCAGAAGTGACAGTCTTGGCTGGCAACACACCTGGCCTTGGGCAGCATCATGAACCCTGCTGAGAATCCAAGGTTAGTGGAGTTGGTGTTGCTAAGGCCCGTTGTACAGACGCTAGTGTGTGAGAAGGATGGTTGTTTCTGAAGGTGGGATTGTACTGCTTTAGGGATTGCCCTTGACATGGAGGGGTTTGGGTGGGCAGGAGAACATTGAGTCAAAGGGTGCATGATTAGAAGGGCACACAAGTCACAAGGACACTGGTGCACGGCTGATGGTCTCTTACATAGTGGAAGGCTCACCTTGTTGCAAAAATACTAACAATGGCAGTAACAGCCTTTAAATTAGACCTTAATTGGCCACTTAAGGATCTCTATTAGCCCCTGGGCAGTACACCATCCACCCACCATTTTCTGCACTGCTGGTAAATGTTTAGTGACAGTCGGAAGGCAAGAACCACTTCAGACTCCAATCTGACATTCTAGCTCTACCTTTCCCTCCAAGTATGCTGTCTGAGGTCCCATGAAATCCTTGAAATCCTGACAGCTCCATTCCTTGCATTACCAAAGATAGAATGGAGAGAAACAAAGGAAAGATTGGTTTTGGGGTGAAATCCAGAAATGCTGAATGTCCCTATTACACTTTACTGAAGAAGGATCTGACCCAAAACATAAACTTTCCCGCTTCTCTGATGCTGCCTGGCCTGCTGTGTTCCTACAGCTCCACACTGTGTTACCTTTTACATGGTTTGGCTTGGTCCTTCCTAATGTGTATTGAGGTAGTGGGTACAAACAGAGGAAAGTGAGATCTATTACAGCTGAACCTATTGCTTTATAAATTTTCTAGTCCAGGCTCCCAATGCCAACTTGATGAAAGCTCAGGACAGAACTATAATTGAGGTCAGCCTCTTTCTTAAAAACAAATGAATTACATAATTTTATAATATCTTGGAACCAGGTCAGGCCTTAACAATACAATGCAACTTTAAATTTTGCAGAATGATATTGAGATCAGGCATGAATTTTCACTACAAAATTTGCTCTAAATATTTTTTTAAATGCCACAATTTTATACAGCAACCACTTTACTGAACAAAAACTGCATCACGGCTGACAACATAATAGGATTCACACATAACATCAGATACTGGTGGGACAAGGCTATGATATTTACAAGGACATCATACTTTAAGCAGCATAAAAAAAGTTGAGGATGTTGGAAATTATTTTTATACAGTTTAGTGATTGGTGGCAAAGATGGTGGGGACAGAGATCATATTGGAGGCAGTGTGAAAAAAAGACATTTCATAATATTCAGTAAAATGATTCACCCAGTATTCAATGCCTTTTCCCATCAACACATATAGTATTAATTCAAAGTATTTCAATTTATTCAAAAGTCAACTCTCTCCTATTCCCTTAGTGTTAAATTGACAGCTAAAGAGAGACTCTTTCACAAGAAGGGGATTAATTAAATGACATTTTCTAAGAGGAGTTACTGTGAAAAGCTGACTCGAATCCAATCCAAGTCAGAATAAGATATAAGTAGCCATGGTGACCTAGATTTCACTTTATAAACCTGGAACAAATGAGATAAATAACGACAAGGATCTAAATGGTTCCAAAATGTGTGCATGAGAAGACATTGCTGTAGAGCTACTGCCAAAAAACTAACCTCCTGCTCCAGAAATTGGAGGATTGCTAATCAGCCTATTTTTGTGCATGGGTTTTATGAATGCTGTATTTTGTAAAATGACCAGCTTTACAGTATTCCCTAAAATTTTCACATTTTCTAGACGTGTGGAGACTAACATAGGCCTTTCTTTCAATCAGGAAGACAATGAGGTAACGTCCTGCACAGCACCATGGGTAATGTCACAACAGATGCTTCTATAGGGCCAGCACTGATGGTAATCAGTTACACTGAACTTTTTTCAGGACTTCAGCAACAGGCTCTAGGCATTCACCCAAAGAAAACAAACAGGTGATGACTGGTCTAAGATGGTCTGGGATTCTGCTTCTCTCATTTATCCTGTTGCAAGTGAATGCTGACAGGTGAGACATCTTTAGAAAATTTATAAAATCTTAGCTAAGTAGCTTGCTGCTTTCGAGAAGATTTGTAGCTCGGGTTATGGATGAGGTTATCATCTGTCTCAGCACATAGCTGAGGCATATAAATAACAAGTGGGACAGAACACCGACACTTCACTGGAGGTGCACTGATGATGTTACTAAGCAGGGTGACGAAACATTTGCTATCAAACCCACCGTCTCCAACCCAGTAAGTAACTTGCAGTTCATTCCTTTGAACTTGTTATAGAATACTCCCTACTCACATCATAAATGGGACTAATAAGAGTTCCAAAAGTCGCAGTTAAAGGATTGTTAAATTTTATTGAATAACCATACCAAATATACCTTATAGCCTTGTCCATACCCTGTGGCTTTTGGCTTCTGGGTATTTTTATTCTTGCTATAAAGCTGTGACTACATTGAATTGCGCTGCTGTGAGCTGTGTGCACTTACTAGGAACATACAACTCACTTAGAGGCAAAAGAAATTGCACCAATCATACTCATTTTTCGTACACACTGAAAACTTAATAAAATACACATTACCTACATTAAAGCCATGAAGGTGGATGAACTGGAATTGCAAAGAATGATTGAAACAGAAGGAAAACTTTAGCAACATTATTGTTGTCCATTCATCATGATGCAGAGGCATTCAGACGTGTGCCTGAAAATTGGGGTTCACAGTGTTGTCAGTTTAAAATTTTAATAAAACACTTTAAACTTTTTGAAACCAATCTGGTAGCCTCCCTGTAGTTGAGTAAATAAGGAATGATTATTTTAAATAGAATTTAAAAACGATCAGAGGTTCCTTAAACCAGAGAAGCATATGATTGCGCCCTGCTGCATGGTGCACATAGACACCTGTATGGGGAATTTGGGTTTGGAAGTCAGAAATTGTCATTCAGATTGAGTGGTCATTGTAACATTTCTAGACAAGTGATGAAGATGTCTCTACAAATTAAATGAATCACCTCCAGATGGGACTATACTAATGTAGGACCATTTGTTGGCATCTCACTGAAACCACTCATCCAGTTCTTCTCCATTGGATCTGAACTTGCTTACATGGCTAACTCATACAAGTCTGTCATTAACCACCAGAGCAAATGTAAAGAATTGAAAATGAACACTAACTCTAATTTTAATGTCAGCACTGAGCTCATAGTTAAGATGTCATTTCTAATCCCTTAGGTTCATACAGAACTCGAACAACGAAAGCTTGGTAGGGATAGATGCTTACCGGGCAGCTGGATCATACTCAGCCCAGACCCTGACGTACTCATCCAGGTGATGGGGTCCAAGGATTGAAGAGTCCCGTGTCAGATACTCAAAATTGTCCATGATGACAGCAACAAAGAGATTCAGCATCTGATATATAAAAAGGAAAGAAACATAAACCCAAGGTGCTGTATTAAGTAACTCATCAATAACAGTCAACTTTAAGAGTAGAGACTCAATGTACTGAAGCACAAAAACAGAATACAGAATTCACCAATGCAGAATGTGCCATCTTAACTGTCACATCAAAACATGTTAATATAATCATAATGTAAGGCAGCAGGAATTGGAAATGCAAAAGTGAATCACTGAATCCTACTTCTTGTTTCGATCATCTACAATTTACTCTACTATAATTTACCATGGGTACCGCACCCACTAAATCTCTTGACAGAATGGGAATATTCTGTAATTCCTGGTGACATCAAGCAACTTCAGAATATTCATCCATCCTCATTTCATAGAATTACAGTAAGAGAATGGCCACAAGGCAGAAAGTGACCATTTGGGCTGTCTTATCTGTGCTAGCTCTCTAAAAGAACAATTTGCGTAGCGTCACTCTCCTGTGCCTTCTTATAGCTCTATACATTCTTTCTTCTCAGATAGTTATCTTCATCACTCAACTAAACAATGACTAAGCAAGAATTGTGTCAGCAGGGGAAGAAAGAGAAAAAATGTACATGGGAAATAATAGTAATGCATGTTAGGATCAGAGGTATCAAAAAAGAACAACCATAAAAATCTATTACATGCTTCTTTCCTGGATTAAAAGATTCTAAATTGATTTCAAGTGCAATACTTGAAGCCTGCAGAGAAAAAAATCAGACTTTCATGCGACAACTAACAGCCAGCTTATAACATGGGTCCAAGGAATAAAAGGGCTGCATGCATGCCTCAAGCTACATCAGAACATAGAACATAGAACAGTACAGCACAGAACAGGCCCTTCAGCCCACAATGTTGTGCCGACCATTGATCCTCATGTATGCACCCTCAAATTTCTGTGACCATATGCATGTCCAGCAGTCTCTTAAATGTCCCCAGTGCTTCCACAACTGCTGCTGGCAATGCATTCCATGCTCTCACAACTCTCTGTGTAAAGAACCCGCCTCTGACAACCCCTCTATACTTTCCTCCAACCAGCTTAAAACTATGACCCCTCGTGTTAGCCATTTCTGCCCTGGGAAATAGTCTCTGGCTATCAACTCTATCTATGCCTCTCATTATCTTGTATACCTCAATTAGGTCCCCTCTCCTCCTCCTTTTCTCCAATGAAAAAAGTCCGAGCTCAGTCAACCTCTCTTCATAAGGTAAGCCCTCCAGTCCAGGCAACATCCTGGTAAACCTCCTCTGAACCCTCTCCAAAGCATCCACATCTTTCCTATTATAGGGCGACCAGAATTGGACGCAGTATTCCAAGTGCGGTCTAACCAAAGTTTTATAGAGCTGCAACAAGATCTCACGACTCTTAAACTCAATCCCCCTGTTAATGAAAGCCAAAACACCATATGCTTTCTTAACAACCCTGTCCACTTGGGTGGCCATTTTAAGGGATCTATGTATCTGCACACCAAGATCCGTCTGTTCCTCCACACTGCCAAGAATCCTATCCTTAATCCTGTACTCAGCTTTCAAATTCGACCTTCCAAAATGCATCACCTCGCATTTATCCGGGTTGAACTCCATCTGCCTCCTCTCAGCTCATCTCTGCATCCTGTCAATGTCCTGCAAACTTGCTGACCCATCCTTCAATCCCCTCATCCAAGTCATTAATAAAAATTACAAACAGTAGAGGCCCAAGGACAGAGCCCCGTGGAACACCACTCACCACTGACTTCCAGGCAGAATATTTTCCTTCTACTACCACTCGCTGCCTTCTGTTGGCCAGCCAATTCTGTATCCAGACAGCTAAGTTCCCCTGTATCCCATTCCTCCTGACCTTCTGAATGAGCCTAGCATGGGGAACCTTATCAGATGCCTTACTGAAGTCCACATACACCACATCCACAGCTCGACCCTCATCAACTTTTCTAGTCACATCCTCAAAAAACTCGGTAAGGTTTGTGAGGCATGACCTGCCCCTCACAAAGCTCCAGCCTCTCTCCAGTCCTCAGATACGACTCCAGTGGAGATCGAGGATGCAAAGATCCTCGCAAGTGGCGAAGCAATTGCATTTCTCGCTTCCCAAAGCAGCCGAGTACAAATCTGGTCCGGGCCTGGCGACTTGTCAATCTTAATGTTTGACAAAATTTTCAGCACATCCGCTTCCTCTATCTCTATCCATTCCAGCATGCACACCTGCTCTTCAAAGGTTTCATTCACTACAAAGTTCTTTTCTTTCGTAAAGACAGAAGCAAAAAACTCATTTAGAGCTTTCCCTACCTCCTCAGACTCCACACACAAGTTACCTATGCTATCCCTGATCGGCCCTACTCTTTCTTTGATCATTCTCTTATTCCTCACATAAGTATAAAATGCCTTTGTGTTCTCCCTAATTCATTCTGCCAAGCCTTTCTCGTGCCCCCTCCTGGCTCTCCTCAGACCATTTTTGAGCTCCTTCCTTGCCTGCGTGTAATCCTCTCTAGCTGAACTTGACCCTAACTTCCTCCACCTTATGTAAGCTACCTTCTTCCTTTTCACAAGTAGCTCCACTGCTCTCGTCATCCAAGGTTCCTTTATCTTACCCCTTCTTGCCTGTCTCAGAGGGACATATTTACTCATCACTCGCAACAACTGTTCCTTAAACAGTCTCCACATGTCTATAGTGCCCTTACCATGGAACAATTGCTCCCAGTTCATGCTTCCTAACTCATGTCTAATTGCGTCATAGTATCCTCTTCCCCAATTAAATATCCTTCCATTTTGCCTAATCCTCTCCTTCTCCATAGCTATGTAGAATGTGAGGCAGTTATGGTCACTATCACCAAAATGCTCTCCCACCACAAGATCTGATACCTGCCCCGGCTCGTTTCCGAGCACCAAGTCTAGAATGACCTCTCCCCTCATCGGCCTGTCAACATACTGCGTTAGGAAACCCTCCTGAACACACCTTACAAAAACAGCTCCATTCAAATCTTCTGCTCGAAGGAGGTTCCAATCAATATTGGGAAAGTTAAAGTCACCCTTTACAACAACCCTACTACGTCCACACTTTTCCAAAATCTGTTGACCTATGCTTTCTTCAATCTCCCTGCTGCTATTGGGGGGCCTGTAGTAAACCCCTAACGAGGTGACTACTCCCTTGCTGTTCCTAATTTCCACCCATACTGACTCAGTAGGCAGATCTTCCTCGACAATGGAAGCTTCTGTAGCTGTGATACCCTCTCTGATTAGTAGTGCTACACCCCCTCCTCTTTCTCCCCCCCTCCCTATTCTTTTTAAATGTTCTAAACCCTGGAACATCCAGCAACCATTCCTGCCCCTGAGAAACCCATGTCTCTGTTATGGCCACAACATCATAGCACCAGGTACTGATCAGCGTGAAACTTTTCAGGGATGATGGAAAAAACTTTGGAAAATGAGTACTGACATAAATATTAATTATAAAGAGCAAACTTTGGCAAAAAGCGATTAATAATAAAACTGCTAGAAAGAGGCAACATCATGGTAAAGATATTAATCGGTTTCTTATGCTTAATGCTTCTCATTCAAAACACAGAGGCCCAAATCATCGAACTAGCATTGGAAACCCTGTGTTCAACACTGATCAGGCAATTGCACATTTACCTCATTATGTTTAAAAGATCACTTCCAATGCAGCATTCCGATGAACTCGCTCAGTACAGAAATCCACCCATAGAGCATAAACTGCTATTTAGTAAGTTTAAATGTCCAGTGTGAATGTAGTTACATGTTAATGATGGATATTAGTGAATGGGTAGGTGTATGAACTAATGGGTAGAGTGAGGGCGGTCAGTGGGTAGAGTGAGGGCGGTCAGTGGGTAGAGTGAGGGCGGTCAGTGGGTAGAGTGAGGGCGGTCAGTGGGTAGAGTGAGGGCGGTCAGTGGGTAGAGTGAGGGCGGTAAGTGGGTAGAGTGAGGGAGGTCAGTGGGTAGAGTGAGGGCGGTCAGTGGGTAGAGTGAGGGCGGTCAGTGGGTAGAGTGGAAGGTGATTAGGATGACAGTTGGTGAGGTGGTAGGTGGGTGAGTTGGGTTGGGCATTAGTCTGGTCAGTTCAGGAAGATGGGGGTGCAGTTAACATGAGTCTGCCCCTGATCATGTGGCAGGCTTGTTGCCCCTGTCCTCCAAAGACATCTACAGGGCATATTTGGTCTAGCATGGTCGGGGAATAGGCACTTATTGGTCTCACTTGAAGATGTTCTTGTATAGAATAAGTTGGAGTTTATTTCATGTTAGCAACTATTTGAAGTTACAATGACGTGATAGACACTATTACAGAGCTTATCTGGACATGGGCATAAATCTTAATCACCCAGACATACCGTCCACAAATCCATATGATATCATCACTGTGAATAATGCACATCGCAATATTTAATTCAGAGAATCACTACAGTGTGGAAACAGGGCATTACGCCCAACAAGTCCACACCGACTCTCCAAACAGCATCCCATTCAGACACACCCCCTACCCTATCCCCGTAGCCCTGTATTTCCCATGGCTAATCCACCTAACGTACACATCTCTGGACACTATGGGCAATCTAGCTTGGTCAATCCACCTAACTCGCACATCTTTCGACTGTGGGAGGAAACCCACGTAGATACAGGTAGAATGTACAAACTCCACACAGTTGTCCAAGGGTGGAATTGAACCCAGATCCCTGGTGCTGTGACAAAGCAGTGCTAAATTTTGAGCCACCATGCTGCCACAAATAATATTAACTCTTTCAGACCCAAATATCTTTCACCAAAGCTTTCTTTCCATTATTACTATAATTTTGTGCTTATAATTAGATTTACCATTCCCTATCTTCCCTAAGTCGCTGACTTTACAAATTCAGGCAACGTTGTAGTTCCACTAATCTCCTGGAATGTGTTCTCTCTTTGGACTTGGAAGACTTGTAGTTTGTGAGGTAGAAGACTGGTGTCTTTGATACTTTTCCTGGCAGTCTGAGGTCTGTCAGACATTTTATACTGCATGACCTTTAAACTCCCGGGATTTTCTTCACAGATGACCTTGTCCCTGCTAAAATAGGCAATTGCTTCTTTACAGAAGCTGAATTTGTGAAACAGATCATTTCTTCTTTACTGTATCTTGAAACATTGGACATTGATAATCCCTTCTTAGTGATGGCTTCTATGAAGCTACATGCATCATGTTTTCAATCTCTGTCACAAATTTTTATGCTCAATCTGCCTGTGGATCTATGATGAAATGTGTGGCCTCATTACTTCAATCTGTTGATTCATGTGGATATTCTCATTTGTTGCGTTATTGGTGAAACCAATATGTTCCTTTCTCAGTTCTGCTGTTTGAAGATTAGTTCTTGATTGGCAATGACCTCTGTCACAGTGACTGAAGAATCCTCCCAGAAAGATAAGGTAGTCAACTGTTCTGCTTGAACTTGCCACTTTTGAGGAACACAGGCATCTAACATCAGACATGTATCTTTTGTGACTATTTGTTCACCAAATGTGTTGCACACTGAGTAACATCAGTTCAGATTTGTCAATTGTCATCGGTGGACTATACTACTCATTGACTATCTTATTGCTTGTGCTTCCTCACTAATTCTTGTCTGTTTTCATTAGTGTTGACAGCAGTGGAAAACATTTAAGTAAAAGCAATATAGTCCCATCTCATTTCAGGCTAACAAAGCTACTCTCAATAGTTTCTTTTTGGGTTCTGCCACGAGTACAGGGAGTCCTATGAAGTATTCTACTGATCGCTTCTTAACCAGTTGTTCTTTGGCTTTAACTTGGTAAACTTCTTCCTGCATCTGAAGACCACTGAGGTCAAGATTTGCCTTAATTCTCAAGAGTGAAAATTCTTTTATGTGAAGTAAATGTAGGCTTTCTACTATTTGGCATCTTCTATGTTGAAGAACTGCTTGTAGCATATTAAACAAGTGTATTAACTTATTTAGCTTCTGGTGTGGTATCCAGTTTGGAAGCTATTCTCTTAAGAATTGTTTACTTCAAGATATCCAATTCTAAATTTTCAGTTACACCCATCTCTGAAATTTAATCTTTCTAGAGATAGGAAGACATGTCTTCTTAAAATGATTATTTATTTTCCTTGCTTAAAAGGTGTTTATTTTGTAGTAACAGCAAAGCTGCTCCCCTGTGCTGCTAATCTAAAAGGTTTTGCTGTGCATTGTGGCTAAAATGGAAGATTCCCACCTTCTAAAAAAAAATGGACTCCTGCTTTCTTGTGGCCTCACTGGATGAACACCATTAACATAGCCTTAATAAATTAATTCCTGATTTCTTAATGGCTTTGCTGAATGAATTCTGCTTCCTATGGCCTTCATAGGTGATGCTCACTTTGGCTCTTGCTAGTTGCAGCTTTAAGTAATGACTTTGTTTCTTTACCAGATTTTTTTCTAGACGATTCCCCCTGTTTGCATGTCTAATACTGATTCCCATTCTTTATGTGATTTTTTTTCCTGGCTGGTTTCTTTTCCAACAGTTTAAATAAATGCTTCTTGCTTTTAAAATGTTTTAAATGAAGTATCCTCTACCTTTTCTACAATCTTAATAAAGTCTCTTAACTTTATTCTTTCAATAGACCAAGGTTGCATAGGCTTAGGCTTCTAACCTGTCCCTTTGGCACTTTCGTTTTGGCTTTGTGATGTTGCCAGTTTTGTAACTTTGCTTTTGTGGTCCTTGACTTCCCTCACTACAGCCTTGCAGCACACATTCGCCATGGCAGTGGGACCCGATCAATGTAATATTTCCTTACATTTGGCCTTCCTAGACTGCAAAACTCACAGTTTTTAAAAGCTTACTCTTGTCCACTAGAGATTTTATTTTACTCATGGAGTCTCTGATGTCCATTCACTCTTCAGCTGAACCCGGATTCAAGACTGCTCCGGCAGCTAATCCAAGCCTCCACATCACTATCTACAGGGTCTGCTTGGCTCAGTGCACTAGAGGAAAGCCACTTACTACTCTAAAAAGAAGAGGCTCTTATATTGAACAAGTAGCTATTTACTGAGAGATAGCAAGAACTGCAGTTGCTGAAGTCAGAGATAACACAGTGCGGAGCTGGAGGAACACAGCAGGCCAAGCAGCATCTGAGAAGCAGGAAAGTTGATGTTTCGAGTTGGACTGTTCTTCATAAAGTTTTGTACAGCTGTAACACAAACTGCCAACCCCTACACTCAACTCAGAGTCCACCATATGTGGACGACAACATCCAGGAAAACCAGATCTTTAGGAGGCCTGAAAGATGTTCTTTAATGGGATTGCTGCAAACTGTAACCAACATATGATATACAATTATGATATACTTGCTTGAATGTGGAGTCAGGAGAAACAGGACTGCCCCTCACAATCTCATACCCACTAGTTATTGACCATGCACAGTATCTATCACCTTGTTTAACTCACATTCATGGGTATATCAAGATATGCCTTAATCGTTGTCAACATGCCTGCTTCCACCACCTCCACTGTCAGTATGTTCCAGGCATCCACAACCCTCTCTGCTATTTGCTGCACATTAGCAAACAGTTACATGTTACACTGATACGATAGACTAATTCCAGATATAACGAGAAGGCCCCTGCTGATAGGATCTTAGAACAGCAAGCCCTACGTTGTCGTTCTTAAAGTCTACAACAACATCATCATAGTGGACGATGCTAGTGCCACTTCTCAGCATTAACTGTTTCAGAGTGATATACAACAGAGGGGAAGTCAGGTTGAGTTGGGCGGGTACTCAAGAGATTGGGATTAATGTGGTCAGAAAGAGTATTTGGGACAGTTCGGGAAAGTAGTTGTGGATTCTGAATGGGGAGACAGGGGTCAGTGCTGAAAAGGAGTTAAACTAGCATTTTCCTGACTAACATTTTGTGGGTAACTATTCAGGTGGGTACCGCACAGCAAAGTTTCTGACTCAGAGTTGGAGACTATTGTGGAGGGTCCCAGGAAGTGGGAGAATTGCCTGTTGGATGTTCAAACCTCCTGGATATCCCACATAGTTAAGCAAAACAGGACTAGTCCAGGTTGTTGAGTTGTGTTTTCAGTCTCTGATGGTCCAATGACTGGATTCTGTACATATCCAACATTTACATTTTTCCGTTATTAAACAATGGGCTGTCAAGAAACATGATGCATTCAAGACTTACCAGGAAGGAACAGAGGAAAATAAAGGAGACAAAGTAGAAATAGGCAATCTCATTGCCACACTCATTCCCACTGATGCCAGATCGTTCATCACAAGGTTTGCCACCCAAGCATGATAACATGATACTATGCCACGCTTCCCCTGTTGCACTCCTGAAAAACACACAGTCTTATTACAGGACTGATTGCAGTCAAGAAAGATGGATGAAATTTAATTGGGAACTCATAATCTTCCATTAGAAACACATCTGAAAGACTTTAATTTTATAAAAGCACCAGCACAGATAATTCCCAATTCTACAACAAAACCCACAGTGTAAAATTCAAAGACTGTTCCAGAACTCATTGCATCAGAGAATCATTGAAATGTTTGCTGGGAATGACCAATAGATTTACTAACCCATGCTGAGTCCATCTTTGTGGTGGTTCAGTGGGTCAATGCAATGTAACCTCAATACTGTTAAGCAGGGCAGCACCAAGGGCTAGGGGAGAGAATGGAAGTTGCATTGTCTATGAGCATGGGCAAGAAGAAACTGGTTTTGCCAATGTTCCACCTCTTACTCACTATTAATTGATACTTAGCAAAAGGTATGTGTCCACATGGTAGGTGAAACTAAAATTGGAATTGGCTGTGGTTCCTTCTATACTATGATAGGCTCCTGTCAATCACTGGCTAGTTTGGGTAAAGAGAGTATTGGAGAATTGCTCGTGTTTTTGGAAACTGTACTCCAGCAAACATCAGGAGCAAGTAAGAGACAAATAAAGTTGACATTATTTACCGGAAGAGGAGCATCAGAGCTTGGAAGAATGTTCTGAAGTTGTTGTGATGATTAATTTCGCTGTCTTCATCATCATCAACTGCAATATTTCCAAACACCTGGAAAATCAAACAAGGCTGAGATAGGCACTTTGGAAATCCAAGTACATCACATCCATAGGTTCCCCACTTACCTTTCAAAAAACCATGGCAATCCTACCTGAGTGCATCACAATATTCTAAGGATGTTATTAAACTGGAAAGGGTGCAAAAAAGATCTACACGGATGTCATGGAGACTGGAGGGTTTGAGTTACAAGAAAAGACTGAGACTTTTTCACCAAGGTGTGTTGGAGGCTGAGGGGTGACTTTATAAAGGTTTATAAGGTCATGATGGGCATAGATAAGGTGAATATCCAAAATCTTTTCCCCAGGGTGAGGGATCGAAAACTAGATGACATAGGTTTAAAGTGAGAGGGGAAAGATTTAAAAGGGACCTAAGGGGCAACACTTTCACACAGAGGGTGGTGCGTATATGGGATGGAGCTTCCAGAGGAAGTAGTAGAGCTGACAGTAACTATAACATTTAAAAGCCATTTGGACAGCTACATGGATAGGAAAGGTTTAGAGGGAAATAGGCCAAATGCAGGCAATGAGACTAGTTCAATTTAGGAAACCTAGTTGATATGGATCAGTTCAGCTGAAGGGTCTGTTTCTGTGCTGACTCTATGACTTTATATTCTCTTTACAAGCAGGTTATAGCATTTTCTCTATCGTAGATGATTGACTAACTGGACATTAGTTTCCTGCTGTCTGTTTTCCTCATGAACACAGAAGTTATGTTTGTTATTTTTCAATCTATTGGGGTTTCTCTAGAATCCGGGAAATGCTGGAAAATTACATCAATGCATTTGATATCTCTGCAGCCACATGTTTTAAGATCAAAGGAAAAATGTCCAAAAGGTCCTAAGAATTTATCAGCCTTTAGTTTGAATATCTTTTTCAGTACCCTTTCTCTGGTGACTAAAATTGTTTTCAATTCATCCTGCTCTTTTCGCTCATGATTGCAAGTACTTTTGAGATGTTATTCAGGGTTTCTGCAGTGAAGAGGGACATAAGGTATTTGTTCAATGCCTCTGCTATTTGCTTATGGTCCATTATTCAGTCCCCAGACTTAAGCTGTAGGGAACTACAAATCAAAGTGTGGAGCTGGATGAACACAGCAGGCCAAGCAGCATCTCAGGAGCACAAAAGCTGACGTTTCGGGCCTAGACCCCAAAACGTCAGCTTTTGTGCTCCTGAGATGCTGCTTGGCCTGCTGTGTTCATCCAGCTCCACACGTTGTTATTTTGGATTCTCCAGCGTCTGCAGTTCCCATTATCTCGAGAACTACAAATCACTTTAGTTACCTTTTTCCTTCTTAAATACTTATATGAACTTTACTTTCTGTTTTTGTGTTTCTAGCTAGCTCCCCATAGTCAAATTTCACCTTATGTATGAAATATCTCCTTAGATACCTGCCACTGCATCCTTACTACTTTAGCCAACACTTTGCTCATCATCTTGTAATTATTATTTAAGTACAAACACCAGTCTTAGACCCACTTTTCTCTTCCATATACTGAAAGTGAAATTTAATCATGTTATGCTGACTGTTACCCGAAGGCTCCTTTGCTCCAAGGTTATTCATTAATCCTGTCTCACTGCACATTATTGGACCCAGAATAACTCACTCTTTGGTTGGCTTGAAGATGCGATGCTCGAATGAACTGTCTCAAAAGCTGTCTGTGAACTCAACTCAATCTGATTCACCCAAACAATATGTAGATTGAAATCACGCATAATTATCTGTATACATTTGTTATTTCTTCCTGGTATCCCATCGTCCAGTGTAGCTACTATTAAGCTATAAGTTATTCCTGCGTATGCCTTTTCATCTTTGCTATTTGTTACCTCTACCCAAACTGATTCTGATCTTGATCTTTAGAACTAAGGTCATCTCTCATTACTGCACAGGTATCATCCTTAATGAACAGATTTACCCAACCACTTTTTCTATCTTACTGTCCTTCTAAGTTGTCAGGTACCTTTCAATATTAAGGTTCCAGCTTTGGGCATTTTGTAAGCTAATCTTTGTAATGGCTATCAGCTCATTTATATTTCAACTTGAATTGTAAATACATTCAAATGTAGAGTCTTGAGGTCTGCATTTTTACTATTTTGAAAACTCTGGTTTTATTTACTGGTGCACTCTTAAGTTTGTATGCTTTGTCCTTTCCCACCATGGTCTGATTATTATTACCCTTAATGTTAACTTGCTGTCTTGCTTTATCCTTTCTCTTCATTTCCAATGCCTTCTCTTACGTGATCCACTATTCAGTTTAAAGTCTTCTCTAATAGCCTAACATATCATTCATCAGACCACTGGTCCCAGCACAGTTCACGCGAAGAACAGCCCAATAGTACAGTGCCCACTCACCCCGTACTAGTACCTGTGCTTTTTTAACCCACACTAATTTCTCCCACATCAGTCTTTAAGCCATACATCTAACTCCCTAATCTTATTTACTTTATGTGAATTTGTTCATGATTCAGAGGTTGTTACCTTTGAGGTTCTGCTTTATAAGTTAGCTTCCAGCTGCACACACAGCTTCTATGAATCGAAGCAAGGCTGTAAAACCTTGAAGCTCTTGTACAATTGTAAAGGTTGAGGCTCAGCCACTCCTAACTTTCAATCCCCATATCTGCCTTACATCTGCCTTGCAGTGTCCTGTACCTAAGCATGGATCAAATTAGAAGACTGTAGCGTAAATGTGTGCCTTACTCATGGGACAAAGTGTCCTGGTGACTCTCCTCCTCTCTGATACATTGCAATGGTCGAAGCTCATAATCCAGCTCATTAACTCGAAGCCAAAATTCTTAAGTTGTAATCACACTGCATACATGCTTTCAATCATACTGGCATTCACAACAACACCCAAAAGCTGAGCCTTCTCTAATATGCTTTAAATAACTAATTATTTCCTAGCTTATTCCATTAGTCTAGGCTATATCTGTGTTCCAACTCATCGCTATAAACTAGCTCATCACTGTTGGCTTGCCCATTGCTCTTGAGCAGCCATCTTGGTAGACAAGCCCATCCTGATGGCCTAGCCCATCCCTGTATCTAACCAATCTGTATTGGTTAGACCATCCATTATACAGGCTTTAATGACTGTCATTATCATTGAAAGAAGAGTAGAGATTAAGCACAAAGTTTCATGTCTGCTGCAATAGTTGTGCGATGCCTATACCATGTAGTCACTAGATGGAAGCAGTGCAATGTATGTCAGACCATGATCTTTTATAATATTAGACAGACCTGTTCAATATCACTTTTCAGTCACTCAGAATCACCGAAAGTAGCTGCTCAACACGGTTTGGGTATTGACACAATTTCTTTTACCCCATTTTTATTTATTCTGAGTTGTTTGCTTGCAGTTTATCCTAATGATACAAGGAGATATAACATCTCAGAGAGAGCGACTGAAAACCTGAAAATTCTTAATAAGTTATCCTAATTCAATCATCATTCTTATCTAACTGATTATTTTTATATCATTTAGGGCATACTAGATAGACAATTGAATTAATGCTACAAAATTGATGAAGCAGGCACCCCACCCTTCCACTCAAGTCATCCTAAGGTAAATGCATTTTGCTCTGTCAAACTGAATTCAGCTCTGCAAACATACAAATTAGGAACAGGGGTAGGCTAGTAAGCTCCTGAAATCTGGTCTGCCACCCAATAAGATCATGGCTGATATGATTACGTCCTCAACTTTATATTCCTGCCTACTCTTGAGATTTTCCTGCATCTAACTCTCCATTTTCTTCAGCTAACTGACATAAACCTCATTCCTAGAAATTGCTGTGTAACTATACATAACCCTCAAAAGTGATTGAATAAATAAATTCATGTTTTGGTCAGAATTCTATGGAATATTTTCTTAGAAACATTCTGAGGCCATTCATCTAGTTAAGGAATACGAGTGCTACAAAACTGTCAAGCACTCATTCAGACTATCATGATAATGAGATGTAGGAGCAGAGGGAGGTCATTTGGCCCTTTGAGATGGCCACACCATGAAATGAGATCATGGTTGATATGATAATTATCAACTCAATTTTTCTGCTTTTTCTTCATAACTCTCCATTTGCTTACTGATTATAAATACGTCCATCTCAGCCCTGAATATTCCTAACAACCAAGCCTCAACAGCCTCTTTGGTAAAAATTTCACAGATTGGCTAACCAGCTGACAGAAGAAATTCCTCCTCATCACAGATTGAAATTAGCGACCACTTACTCTGAGATCATGCCCTCTGGTTCTAGATATTTTCATAAAGGGAAACAACCTCTCCACATCCACCTGTTAAGCTCTTTCCCAAAAATCTTAAATATTTCAGGATGGTCTCCACTCATTCCACTAAACACCAGTGAGTACAGCCCCATTCTATTCAATCTTTCCTTGTAAGAGAATTCCTCCATACCCAGAATCAACCAAGTGAATCTTCTCTGGATGTCTTCAATGCCATTATATGTTTCCTTGGGTAAGGCAACCGAAACTATTCATTAGATTCAAGGTGTGGTATAATTAATACTTCGTATAGATTTTAGAAATACTTGCCCACTTTTATACTCCATTTCCTTTGAATTAAAGTCCAACAGTCAATTTGCATCATTTATTATCCACTGAACTTGTGAGCTATCTTTTTGTCATTGATGCACAGGACTCCCAAACCCCTTTATGCTGCAGTTTTCTGCTGTTTTCCTCCTTTTAAATTATATTCAGCTCTTCTATCCTTCCTGCCAAATGCATTACCTCACATTTTCACATACTATATTCCGTCTGCCAATTTGTTGCCGACTGCTTAACCTGCCTATATCCCTCTGTAAACTGTGTCATTCTCACTGCTTGCTTTCCTACTTGTTTTTGTGTCACTCGCAAACTTGTCTACAATACATTCACTTCCCTCACCTAAGTCATTAATACATATTACAAATAATTGTGGCCCTAAAACTGATCCCTGTGGCACGCTGCTAGCTACACACTGACTTCCTTGGCGCGTCTCCTTATCTCAACTCTCTGTCCCCTATTAAACAACCAATCCCCCCTCTATAACTCCTTAACCTCAGAAGGGTGTCCTCTACTACACTGGTGTGACATTTTCTATTTCCCCATTCCAATCATCTCAAGGCTTATATGAATGGAATTGCAAAAGTATGATCAATCTTGGAACTCTTGGTCCCACTTACTAGAGCTGATTAGAGATTCCCCTGACTGATTTCATGAACAAGTTTCGCAGAGAATAAATGTATGAGCTGCAGAATGTCAGTTGTAATGTAAGCAATGATTTGGTAAATAGGTATTTTGAAGCTTCCCATTTAATTAGAGGGGGTAAATTTAAAACTGAAATGAAACAACATTTCTTCAGCCAGAGATTGGAGGGCTTATGGAATTCATTGCTACGGAGTGCAGTGGAGGCCGGGACGTTGGTTGCCTTCAAGGCAGAGATGGAGAAATTCTTGATCTCAGAAGGAATCAAGGGCTACTGGGAAAGTGCAGGGAAGTGGAGTTGAAATGCCCATCAGCCATGATTTAAATGGCGGAGTGGACTTGATGAGACGAATGGCCTTACTTCCACTCCTATGTCTTATGGTCTTATTATTGCAATTTCATTATGTTTCACCTCTTGTTGGTTCCCTCATCCCTGATTGGATGACTGGAGTAGTCCAATAACCTACAATATTGCTAACAACATGACTGCTTGTTTGACTTTCCAGGAGGCAAGAGTTGATGGCTAAACTAGAATCAGTTTCTTCCCTTGAGCACAGACAATACACTGACAATGGAGATTTTCAGTCCTATGGCTAAAGCTGAATGTGAATGTCAGTTAGCTTCAATTTGTACTCTGCTTTAATTGGGAGAGCCTGAACATCCTCAACATGACCTGCCATAAACCAATTACATTAGAGGATCATTATCATACAAGTTATGCATTTTTTAGCATTAGCCAAACAATTTTTTCTATTTCAAAATGACATTTCATGCATTTATGAATATCTTAACACATAATCTGAATATGAAACCTCATATTCAAAATTGTTTTTAAAAATTGGTTTTGTTACAAATGATGTTATATTAAACAGGAAAGAATGTTCGGGGCAATACTTTTGGTTCAAAGTGCCAGTTTGGTTTAATTGGTGCTACTCCTGCCATGAAGTGAGAAATCCCTGGTTCAAGTTCTGACTTCAGGGCCTAAGCAAATTATATCAGCTGGCACAGCTGAAGGAGCGACTCTTCAGTTAAAATATTAAATCAAGGCCATATCTGCCTGCCATCCATTAATCAGAGAAGAACAAAGAGTTACCTTCATGTCCTCTCCACACTATCCACTTAACTATCATCACCAAGAAATAAGTAATTTGACCATTTATCTCAGTGCTGTTATGAGGCTTGTTGAATGTAAAATATCAATCATTGGAATCCAAAGTAATTATTTTAATCTCCTACTTTGGCACTTGCTCAAGGTCAAGAACGACATGCTTCCACTCTGGAGGTTTGAATTCTACCCTGGCTGATTAGTCCAATCCTGAAAGTCCAGACTCTGCCACCAGTCAGGCAGCTGGTGTTTGATGAAGTGGGTGGGTGGGACACTCTGCATTCTGCAAGCTCTTTGCACTGCTTGCACTTCACTTCCACATGCTCAAAGTAATTGGCACCTTTGCAGATGTTTTTTCTCCAGTTTGTATATTCTGTGGCAAATGATTAACGTGTCAAAGGTGATGTTGCATTTTTTTTGGGAGACTATCAGGGTGTTCTTGTAGCAATCTCTGATCGTTGAGGAACTCAGAGTACAGCACTTGTTTAGGGAGTCTTGTGTTGGGCACGTGGACAATGTGACCTGGCAGTCACAGCTGGTTATGCGTGACCAGCGCCTCCTAACTGGGATATTGGCCTGGGGGAGGATACTCACATTGCTCCACCTATCCTGCCAGTGGATTTGCAGGAATTCACAAAAGCAGTGTTGGGGATAACTCGCCAAGGATTTAAGTGTCTGCTGCACGTGGCCCATGTTTCTGGAAGGTAGACCGCACAGCTGCTAAATAGACCATGAGCTCGGAGCTAGATTTGAGGTTTTGGACTTCAAACACTTTGTTTCTCAGGTATCCAAATGCTGCACTCACACATTGGAGTCAATATTGCATTTCATTGTCAACATCTGCTGACAGTGAAAGGAGGTTCCTGAGGTTTGGGAAATGATGTACATTGTACAGAGGGTCACCGTGGATATTTATAGTCTGGGGGCAGTGTTGTGTGGTTGAATCAGGTTAGGAGTGGACCTTTGTCTTCTGGATATTTAGTCTGAGGTCCATTTTTTCATATATCTCAGTAAAAATATCAACAATGGCTTGTAGTTCGGCCTCTGAGTGTGTGTACATGCAGGAATCATCTGTGTACTATAGCTCAAAGGCAGAAATTGGGTTCTGGCCTGTATGACATGAAAGGTTTAACAGTTTTACATTCTCTCTGTGGGTTAGCTCCAGTCTGACAGGGAGCTTCATGAAGGTGTGGTGCAGTGCTGCACTACTAAGGAAGATGGAGAAAAGCGTTGGTGTGATGACAGAGCGACTGCTTGACCCCAGTTTGTACTTATACTTGGTCTGTGCTCGATCTGTTAGTGAGGATCACAGCTTGCATGTCATTGTGAAGCAGGTGGAGAATGATGAAAAATTTCTGAAGGGAGCTGAATTTAAGGAGGATATTCCACAATGTCTCACGGTTGGTAGAGTTGATGGGTTTTGCGAGATGGAAGAAGGCCAAGTAGAAAAGTTGGTCTTATTCCCTGAACTTGTCTTGGTTTTGTCACAGACTGAAAATCCTGTCCATTGTGCCTCTTCACAGGCAGAAGCCTTGTTGAGACTCAGTAAGGAGTTCTTCAGCCATTGGGATGAGGTGACTGAGGAGAATTCTCACAATGACTTTTTCCATGGTGGACAAAGTCAGAAGTCACATGACACCAGTCTTCATCTAACAATGGAACAGTGCTTTGAAAGCTTGTGATTTCAGATAAACCTGTTTCAATTAAACGTAGAACCTGACTTTGTCCACCCTAGTCCAACACCGGCATTCCACATGATGGACATTAGGAAAATACCTCTGTAATTTTCAGTCAGGCCTATCTCCTTTCTTGAAGAAGGTCACAATTACACTATTGTCTTCTTTCCAGATAAGGGCAATGAAGTTGTGGATCCATGTCAAGAATGCCTCTCTGCCATATTTCAGTACTTCAGCAAGGACCCATCTGTGCCAGAGGCTTCATTGTTTCTCAGTTGTTGCTCAGTTTCTGTGAACTCACAGTGGGTTGGAGGTGCACTGATATGGTGAGGTGCTGTTGAGAACACTTGTACATAAGGCTCCTTTAGCTTGAGGAGGTCCTCAAAGTGCTGTCTCTACCAGGCATTGATGAACTACTCTGTTTTTGGACAGCTGGAGTAGGTCATTGGTTAGCCAGAGAATAGATGGCTTTGATTGTGTTGAAGAAACCATATACATCATCGTTGTCGTTGAGTTGCTGGGTCTCCTGTGTTCTTTCCACCCACCACTTCTTTGTTGCACCTCTGCCTTCAGTCACCTGCAGACTTGTTTCCTCTTGCTCTAGTTTTGCTGGAGATACCATTCCAGCAAAGTCTGGCATGTGTGATCCAGAGATTCTACATCACTTGATTCTTCTTGTGGAATCAATCTGGTGTTTCCTAGTCAGGAAGCCAAGCATCTCTAATCAGGTGTTGACTATGGCAGCTTTTAGGGTGGACCAGCGCTCTGAGGCTCTGGCATGTTGGTCATTGCTAAATTGGATGTGCAGTACCGCCCACATAGGTCTTTTTTCTCAGGGTCTTTTAATCCAATATTGAGTCTCCTGCAGCACAGTTTTGTCTTCCACTGCCAGTTTGGGGCTAGGTTGATGGAAATGGTGGAGTGGATTAGTTGCTGATTAGTCCACCAGTCATCTGTTCTGGTTGTGGCACTGGTGATGTGGACCATTGCAGTTCCTTGCTTGAATAATGATGTGGTCTATTTAGTGTCAGTGTTTGGAACAGGGATGTTACCATGAGGTCTTGTGCTTCTTCCTCTTGGCAAAACAGGATGTTTGTTATGATGCTGTCAGGTTTTAGGCACTTGGTCAGGTCAAGAACTCCACTGGAGTTTGTTTTCCCTTAACCTTCCTTGCCAAACATACTTTTCCAAAAGTGACTTTTGCATTGAAGATGCTGAGGAGAATCTACCTGTCTCCCTTCATCATCTGGGACAGTAACTGGTCAAAGATTATGCAGAATGCCTCTTTTGTCTCATCCGTTGTGTCTAGGGTCAGAACAAGGCACTGATGACTGTGATGCTCTGCTTTTGGGACAGCGTGAGCCATAGAGTCATGAGGCACTCATGTATCTCACAGGGAAATTCGTTGAAACATGTGACCATTTCATTTCTTATGTGGAAGAGGGTGTTCTTCTTTTGGTTTGCTGTTCTAGAAGGTGTACCTGTCTCCTTGTTCCTTAAGCTTGTCTTCTCCCCAGCGATGCAGTGCCAGAGTTCCTGGGCGATGATAGCAGTGCGATGTTCGGGTCTGTCATTGTTGAGCATGTCCATAAGAGTCCTGACATTCCAGGCTCCAAAATTAATTTGGGTGGAGTGGCAAAAAGAGATGATTGAGGTGGAAGATGCCTGTGCATGAATTCTTTTAATATGGGGTGGTTTTTCCTGATCAACAGCCATAGTCCCAGCAGAGAGAGAGTGAGTGAGTCAGAGTATGAGTGTGAGACAGTGTGTGCGTGTGTGTGTGCACACCGATTACCACCATGGAGGAGGAGGAGGAGACAAAGGCCATGGTGATAGCGACAAAGCAATGGCTGGGTGTCAGACAGGTATCTGAGCCAGAGGCCAGGACACAGACCCGGGCTGCTCGCCAGCCCAGACTCCTGCGGCATCATATTAAGGATCAAGGCAAAATGAGCTGGGGAAGCCTGGCATGGTGGTGTTCAGAGATGTGTTGCTGGGGATTTGCCTTGGTTGACCAGACTGGATTTTAAAGTAATTGTTTGACTGTGTTTAAGAGTGATAGATTCTTTAAACCAGATGCATGAAGGTTACAAATCAGGCATTATCTCATTGAATGGCAGAACAGGCTAAAGAGGCTCTACGAGTTACAGGATGTTGTTTAAAATATTCTGTTAATAAGCACAGCGTGAAATTGCTGTCAAGATGTGGCAGAGTAGGATGCTCTAGCTAAAGGTCCTCTGCTGCACCCATTCTCTTCTTTTTTCTGTTTTCTTGAGTGTTTTTTTAAAATAAACTTTTTTTAAACTTACTTGAACTTACTCGGAAGGGAATGGAGGAGGTGACTCCTGGGCTGGAGGCCAATGCGGGAGGTGAATCCCGGCTAGAAGGCCAGCGTGGGGAGGCGAGTTTTGGACTGGAGGCCGTTGCAGGGAGACAAGGCCTTTGTGGACTGGAGACCCTCACGGGGAGGCAAGGCCCTTGCGGACTGGAAGTGATGTCTTGAGTTTCGAAGGCTGGTGTGGTCTGGAGATTTGGCCCGGTGCGGTCTAGAAGCTAGGTAGTGGCACAGACTAGGGCAAAGGACTGTAAATTGAGTACATTTTATCCTCTTTATTCTTATGCTGGACCTTTATTTATTATTCTTTCAATTGTATCAAATACTTAAGCATCTGTATCTAGGTATCTTTTACCTAAGACGGCGCCATAAGCACCAACGCTGCAAACTTTTCACTGGACTCACTCGAGTGCACATGACAATAAAGCTAATTCAATTCATTTTAATTCAATTGATTTTGTTCTAAATTTTATAATTGTTGACCTGAAAAGAAACATGACTTGTTGGAATTTCTAGTTGCTATATACCATTGCTGTAAGCTCACGAACAGGCAGCAATTTAAACTGGCGTGACTGCTTGCAGTAACACTGAACCTTTGGTATTCCTGCTCAATTTCATAAAATATTTTTTAGTTGAACTGCAGAGGCAGAGGAGGGGACTTATTTTAGATTACTTAATCTGGTGACCTAATTAGAAGATTTTAAAAAGATTTCTGAAGGTTTTGGACATCTTTCTTCTGAATTATAATGAGAAAATAAATTCTCACCTGCATGCCAATTATGGCGTAAATGAAGAACAGCATTGCGATCAGGAGACAGACATAAGGTAATGCCTGAAAAATAGATTCAATTACCCATTCTATTCAATTATCTAAATGTCTTAACAATCAAACATTATCCATCACACTGACAAAATATTTGAAGTTTCACAAACATGCTGACAAATTTGTTTTCATCCTGGTGCTGAAAACTATCAGGTGAAATCATATGCTAATATTCTGGTGTTGGGAACAGAACACCTTTAACACTGGCCACATTTTTACTGAGTCGTGCCTTTTGAGCGGACTTCTTGACATTTCCAAGGTGACAGCTGGCTTGATAAGCTGATTGACAAACAGTTAGCCTGATAAATGAGAAAGCCTGTTGTAAAAGGTAGCTAGAGGATCACAAGGAGAAGAGATCCGGGAGGGATGTGGATGTAGTTAGGAGATTGTGTTGGAAATTGTGGGCACAGACTTTTGGAATGTGGTTGGTTTGACAGATCACAAAGAGGATTGAAGAGCGTGGAAGTGGGAATTACAGGAGGAAGTTCACAAGGTGCCCTGTTAGGCCTGGATGAAATATGCTTTCAGGGCTGTAAGTGGACTTACTTAATGGATTCAGCCCTTCGCACCCCATCTTTTATCTGTTGCGTTTTCAGGAGCTGGGCAATCTGACAGACAGTATTTAAGAATAAGCAGAACTTTTACTAAAGTGGATATAACTTGCCTCCTGGATGCAAGTTGGTCACTTACCACCTTTGCCTCCTTTAAAACTCGGAGTGGCTGATTTCAGCTGGGTTGGGTTTGGATTCAGATTTCTTGAGAAAAACCTTTGTACCATTTATCTTCCCAACCAATTCATACTCGCTCATTTTAAAATTTAAAATTACCCCATGATGTTAGGGCCAAGTGCTTTCAAATAAGATGCAATGTTTTAGCTACAGCAGTAAGGTCGTTCAACTCCACGCAAGCTCCAAATATGCCTCCCATCAAGAACTCTTGTGTGACATCTCTCCCCAGTGGCCATCCAAGGAGTTATCGAGGAATGTGACCATCTGGATGTACTTTTTTGAGGCATACTTGTACCCAGTTGGAATAAAACCATTCAACTATTGAGTTCTACATCCAAAGCAAACTTTCATTCTTTCAGCCTGTAGTGGACTTGAACCTAGTTCCTGAAAAGGGAAAGAAACATGTCTAATCTACTATGATGCCTAGTCCCTTTACCAACATACGTTTGATATCTGAGGGACTGATATGAAAACAAAACTGTTACGTGTCTCACCTTAAAAGATTGGACAAATGTCCACAGCAAGATACGGATGGTGTAACCCTGTCTCAGAAGCTTGATAAGTCGAGCAGCGCGGAAGAGCCTTAGAAAGCTCAGGTTGATAATATTTTTCTACAAAAGTGAGGTCAACGAACAAATAGGATAGTTAAAGATAAATGTCTGCTCCTTTCTTGGTTGCATTTGACAAGAATGGCACTAAAAAAGACTCCCAAATACAAGTCTGGCCATCATCCAATCATGGAAGAGAATGGGTTTCTTTGTCAAAATATATATAAACAATACGTATATATATTTATAACACAACCAAATGCACTGTTCTTGGACACTAGCAAGCCATAATATGAAGTCTACTTGCACATAAAATGCATTACATATTCAGAGTTTGCCAACACTCTGCAGAAATGAAATAATTCCTCTTAAAGTTATGATTTACATGTGTAGACTCCAGTAAGCATGCATGGGCACCAACTGCAAAAAGCCAAAAAATTAGTTGCAGTCCTTGATAACAACTGTGGGCAAATAATTGGAGCTCCTGAAACATGCAGCAAATGGACATTTCACTAATGCAACAGCTTGACTTCATCAGTGGTATGACCCAGCTATCAAATATCCACAGAATGACAAAGTCAAACAAAAGGTTTTATACAGGTTTAAAATATACATGATCAAAATAAAGCCTTCAATCTAACTGCTGGCTCTTTGTTTACCTTGTCTTTCTTCTTGTTTTTTTTAATTTTGCTCTTACCTAAGATCATGACCGTGTTATTACCTGGGCCACTATACTGTTTCTTCATGGTGTTTCTCTAAGTCAAACCCTTTAGCAAACAGTAAAGAAAGGAAAATACTATGACAATTGTTGGGCCGAAATACTCTTGTGGCCTGGTCAACAGGATATATGGTGTTAATGGATGATGCAATACATTATTGGCTAGGACCTACTTCACTGCAGTGACAAATTTTGTAACCAAGGAAAGAAAATTCACATTCGGCATATGATAAATTTATTTTAGTGTGGGTTGCTTATGAAAGAGATATGCAACATCATCATGGATCAGATTCAACTCAAGTCTTAAAAGAAGGAAACAGTAATTCATTGCTCAAGTTGCGCATTCCTAATATATTTAATAATCTTATTCAAATAATATATTCATTATTTATTTTTTGTTGTTAAGTTGCCAATAGACAATACATAATGTATGTCTTTTTCAGTATATTGCTGTTCGTCCGAAGCATTCTTCATAAATCACATATGGGTATCTCAGAATTTCCATCACCCTTATTAGGATATGAAAAATTAGTCATACACATGCACAATTTTAGATGCATCACTGACTAAACACAAGGAAAGGGCTGAAAGCAGGGAGCAAGTTCCACAGGATTGAACAGCAGACACAAGCCAAAACATTTTGTTTGGACTGTAAAGATCTGAAAATTCATCTATTTGAAACTAAAATGTATCTGTGAAACTTTGTGCTGCATTTTCAGTGCCTATGGTCAAATCCTTTCGGCTATAACGTAAGTCTATTGCTTTTGGGGATCTGATTATTGAAAGAAGGACTTGGTGGTAAAGGAGATGGCATTAACATTGAAAGGTAAGTTTGAGAGCTGACAAGTGGATTTTAGAAAGGAGGAGCTGACATTTGAGAATCAATAAAGAGATTGAGAATCATCCAACTGAGTATGATGGCCCCTGAAAGACTACAACCTCATTACTGAGTTAAATATTTTAAAAAGCTATCTAATGTAGGATATAAAAACATATATTCTGGAGTTTTATTGTTTTTTTTGGAGGACAAAGTGAACTGTTGCTGAACTTACTGTGCAAATTTAATAAGCTTTAATGAGTCTTCACTATGCAACAGATAAAACAATATAAGCCCCCACCTGTTGCACCAAGCAGACTTTTCATCATTACTAATTAAACAATTAAGGGAACCAATTTTGAAGTATTGTAAGGGGAGCATTGAAGTGAATGAAGAGGAGGGTGGGGGACACAACAAAATCCGAAGCCATGCCAAAAAACACAATGCGAGAAAGCAGCAGCAATTCACAATTCAGTGCTACATGGCATGCAAAGGGTACTAAGGTTGTGTATGCATTAGGCTCAAAAAAATTACAAACCAACCGTGGTCTATATGTAGATGTTGTTGATGGATGATTGTAATTGGATTGCATTGGGATTGATTTGCAACCAGTTTTAAAATTAGTTGGCATGGACACACAGACGGATACATGGATGGACACATGAATTTCATAGTGCATTTTGATTGGATGAATTATTTCAGAAGGCGTTGTGCCAATAAAGCACAGATTAAAGACAGCATGTGAAAAGACAAAACAAGAAATACATCAATCATTAATCAGTAGTTTGTTCTCTTTTAACAGCAATGATCTATGTCAAAATACAATAGTGATAGACTGGTTCAGACAGGAATGGTGCATTCTGGCTGTATATTTCAATCAGGAAAGTGCAATGAACTATACGTGCATATATGCAATTTATGGTTTGCACCTTACTTCTTTGATTTTGCATTTTTCATCACTATTTTTACCAGGTGCTTGCAATGTAATTATACAAAAAGTGGTATTTTGCAGTGATTTTTGTGATTTTGTTTGTTCTCTTTCTAACTTGAATAAGAATAACAGGCTGGATTTTCCAAGGAGTAGCAATCTCACACAGATTGCCACAATGCCCCTTCTTTTTTAATGAACAAAAGATTCCAAACAGGACTCCTTTAGAAACCTGGAGCCGTAATTCCATTCTCACAGTTCTCTTACAGCTCAGAAATATTGGGAAAGGCAAACTATGTCTCCTTTTCATAGCAGTCAGCTACCATACTCTGAAATTTATTGGTCCAGAATCACAAGCAGTCACTTTGACAGCTGCTATCAAATGATAAGTACATGATGCAAATGTTAGATTCAGGTCCTTGGAGGGTGGAGTGCCGAATGGGTCAAGCTTCTAGTGTTTCAGGTAGGCAGGTCACCAGGTCAGTACAAGGTAGGGTACTGGGGGTTGGAATGCCAGGTGTGATACTAATCAGGTGGGTAGGGGGTAGATTGTCAAGAGGGTAGTGTACTGAATTGGTGGAGTCCCAGGATGCAAAAAATGGTGTTCGGTGGCCAGCCAGGTGATGCAATGTTCAGGATAGGTTGATGTGGGTTGGACAGGGAGGGTGGATATCAGTCTGGCAGCAGGAGACCTTGTCTTGAATGGGAAGAGGGTGGCGGCAGATTGGGTCTGGAGCAGGTCCAGAATGGAGGAAGAGGCCATTGGGTCCATGCGGTGTAGGGTGTTGGGTTGTGAAGATATGGGAGAGAGGGTGGTGTCAGGTTAGAGTCTGGGATTGTAGGTGCCTGGAGTAGGGTACTTTCTTTTATTATTCATTCATAGGTTGACAACGTTGCTGGTTAAACCATAATCCAACCCCAGTTGCTCAGAGGACAAGTTAAGAGTTGGTGATGTGTGTGGTAAGTATGGGGTCAGTTGAACAGTTACTCAGAAATTAGACTATGTATTTAATACTCTACGTTTTTCTGAATAACTGTCACACTTAATTTCATTGGAATCCTTTGAATTCCCAGATTTAAATGGAAACTTTAGGAGCGTTTCAAGTATAGGGATATTGCGTGGCAGAGCTTTAAATTTCCTGGGCAACTCTTCAGAGTCTGATACAACGGGAACTCTGCACAGTCCTCATGTTCAACTCCCATATATGGTGAAATAATGACTGTCTGGCCATCAGAAAATCCAGGACAATGGGAAAAAAATCCAATTTATAGGATTGAAAAGAATGGGCTCAAAATGAACATCAGATTCCGAGAAGGCACTGGCAACATTCCAGAGAGGTGTTAAAACAGTTGGATTGTTTTGAAAGTCCTACATACTATTGTGTATAACAATACAGAGATCACTAATAAACATCTGGTTTAGGCCCTAACACCCAGTATTATAGCAAAACCAATTCCCGTTGGAGTTTTTGGTTTCTGCACAACATCCAAGTGACTGGAGCAATCTTTCACTATATAACAACAATCAGGCATCTAGCAAAATATCCATACTGGATGTTTTCCATCCTCCACTGTAGTGTGCAAAGCAGTAATAATTGAACAGAAGTTTCACTAATGGCCCCTTTGAATCAACAAACTCAAGATACAAACATACAGTAGGGTTATTTAAATAATGTATCGTTTTTGTACAATTATTGTATGGTTCTTCACTCTCCCAAATACTTTCCATTAAGGCACCAACTCTTTATGTTTAAGGCTTTCACCTGTTATGAGTACTTACGATGGAAAGAAAATGAAAATATCCAATGTGTTTTGATCAATAACAGTACATAACAGCGCTATTCTCTGTTTCTGCCATTCTCCTATGTTAAACAGGACGAGGCAAGTTTACTTCTTCCTGTTATATCCTATTTTACAAAATTTCATATATTAAATCCTATTTTTAATGTCAGAATTTATACATCATGACCACTTTGATCCATAGATGCAGAAAATTTGTAATTTCTTTTAAATGGCTGTGGAATCAGTAATTGGCTTTAAGAATGCTTGGAAAAGAGCAAGCATCAATTGAAAGGGTTTAATTGTATTTTTCATCAATAATAAAAATATTTGTCCATTTGATTTAGTGACATTTGATCTTGAAAATAGTACCAATAAAAAGCTAAGCAAATGACATTAAGTTGCTTTAAAGTTTTGGTAAAGATCTATAGCTTGGGTTGTGGGTGACATATATAATTCTATATATTTGTTGAATGCGTTGCAGGTGGACAACCATATATACTATGGTATATAGCCATGTACAAACCCATACATTGTCTATATACAAACCCACATAGATCAAAACCAGAAATGACACTACTCGCCACAACAGTATAAATTCCAAGCAAAGTAGAAAAACATCACTTCATTGGAGGCTCCACTGATGATGTCACTTAGCATGGTGATGAAACATCTGAACAAGAACAAGCCAATTCGGCCAGCAAGTCAATAACCTCATTAAGTTGCTAGACATAAAGGAGAGCTGCAGATATAAGGGAAAACTAGAAATAGACCTGAGGGTGAAGATGATCAGCACACAGATGCTAGCACAAAAAGAACACAGAGACACAAGAAAAGAAGCACAGAGATTTCTTCTGAGGAGAAGAAGTAAATCACTCACAGGAAAAGGTTTGGATTGGCAGAAGAGGAAACAGAAGCTCTTCTGCAAGGGAACTAAAGAGCTCTAGCCTGGTTACACTTTATTTTCTCACAAGTAGGCAAACTATGAACGAGATGATCAACTATAAAGGAACTCTGAAAAGCCACACCACCAGGACTGTCACCTCAGGGTGCCAGGCTTCATAGAAGCAAGCCTTGCTGATGGTAATTGCACCCATGGAAGTCAGAGCTTAAAACTGTTGTTAAATAGGATTCATGGCTTAAGATGCAAAAATAAAGAACAGTACACTGCAGAACTGTGTAGCTACATTATGCCAACCATGCTGAAGGAAAATGCTTGTGGTTGTGCAATATGAATCTTACTTGTATTGATTACTTAAAATGAAATTTAGCTTTGTACTTTAAAGTATTGTTGCAAAATGTACAAAATATGGAAAATTGTTGCTCATTTCTTCATTCAACGATCATTCAATAAATTTGAGTATTCTGGCTTTCAGGTCACCCATGGAGGTCCAAGCAACATTCACGGATTTTATTCTTATTTTCTTTATACATATCAGAGAAGGTTGCTGAAGAGAATAGGTTTTACTTACAGTTGGAGATCAGTAGGTATCAAAAGGAAAATAGTTATGAATTGAGTAATATGTATCTGAAAAGCATATTCTTTATGGGCTAAATGGCTTTTTTGTTTTGATTTTTGTTAGGTTCTTATACCTTTTAATAATAATTGAACATAACTTAAACCATGTTTCTTGGTGGTTCAGAATTAGCATGGCTACGAGACTTTGGAGAGTGAATATTACTCAATACTTCTTTGTAATTTGGGGTTGTGAAAATCACAAAATTAAGATCAGTAAAGCAAGAGCCTGGTTCTGTGCCCTACTTAAGTGAATGCTTTTGGCTGATGTTGATTCATCACGGTCAATTTCAGATGAAGAATCACAGCAGGAAGCAGATCTTGTTTCTCAAATGAAAGTGTAGCACTTTTGAACTGATACTGACAGATGTCAATCAGCGCAGTTCACAACTCATATACATGCTGAAAACGTATAAAATGTTGGGTAGGCCACAGCTGGAGTACTGAGAGTACTTCTGGAATTCACATTCAGGAATGATATGATTGCACTGGAGAGGGTGTTGAGGAGATTTACCAGCCTTAGCTGGACAGTTTCCGCTATGAAGAGAGATTGAATAGACTAGGGTTGATTTCCTTGGAGACTCAGAAGACTGAGCTAGGGACATGATTCAGATGCATAAGATTATGAGACGGATAGGCAGGGTAGATGGGAAGAAACTTTTCATCTTGATGAAGGGATCAATGACCAGAGGGCACAGATTTAAAGCAAGGGGCAAGAGATTTAGAGGGGACATGAAGAAAAAATATTTCACCAAGGTGGTTGGAATCTGAAACTCACTGTTTGTAAGGGTAATAAAGTCCGAAAGCTATTGGCCAAGCACTGGAAAATGGGAATAATATAATTATGTGATTGTTTTTGAACAGCGCAGACTTAATGGGTCAAAGGGCCTTTTTCTGTGCATTAGACTTTGATGACTGTGGCTCTTTCACACAGTTCCATTCCATATTGGCAATCTGCCCTACTGATCATAAGAACATAGGAAGGGGAGTAGGCTATAAGCTAGGAGTAAGCCCATCGAGCCTGTCTTTTCATGTAAAATGATCATGGTTAATCAAACACTTCAGTGCCTTTTACCTATCCCATTCCTATAATCCTGTGTGATATTTAAAAATAGAAAGTTGTCAATCTCTACCTTAAACATGCTTAAAGAATGAGCTTCTAAAGCCCTCTGTGATAGAGAATTCCAAAAGTTAATAATCCTTGCAATTAAGAAACAAGTTCTGCTGATCTTGGATTTCTGGAGTTAATTTGGGAGAGTCAGCAGAAATTCATCCCAAGGAACAAGAAATACATTAAGGGGAGAATGAAGCAACCATGGCTGACAAGAGAAGTCAGGACAACATAAAAGCAAAAGAAAAAGCATATAATGTGGTGAAGATTGGTGGGAAACTAGAGGACAAGGAAATGTTTAAAAACCAGCAGAGGATGGCCAAAAAAGCAATAAGTGGGGAGAAGATGAAAAATGAGAGTTCGCTAGCCAGTAATATAAAAGAATATTACAAGAACTTTTTTTCAGACATCTAAAAGGTAAGAGAGGATAAGAGTTGACATTGGGATGATGTAAAATGAGGCTGGAGAAGTAGTGGTGAGAAACAGTAGCAGAGGGAACGGAATAGTACTTGACATCAGTTTCATAGTGGAAGACACCAGCAACATACCAGAAATTCAAGAGCGTCTGTTGGATCGGTAGAGCTGGGTGGGGGGGGGGGGGGGGGGGGGGGGGGGGTGGGGTGGGCGTGCAGAGGTAAACATACTGACCATCACCAAGAAGGTAATGCTGGGGAAGCTGAACCGTCAGAAGGCAGGTAATTCACCTTGATCGGACAGACGCATCCCAGAATTCTGAAGGAGATAGTTGAGGAGATTGTAGAGGCATTGGTGATGTTTCAGGAATTTCTGGAGTTAGTTTGGATCCCAGAGAGCTAGAAAATGGTTAATGCAACACCTCTTTATAAAAAAAGGTGGGAGGCAGAAGAAAGTAAACCACAGGCAGTTAGCCTGACCTCAGTTAATGCATACATTTCCTTACTTCACATATTCTACACTATTCTATAATTACTGTCATGTTTAACTTTTAACCTTGCTCTTTCTTTCTGCCTTGTTCTGTACCAAGACACTTGTACCTAAGATGGTGCCCTGCGTGGTGATGTTATACACTTTTCACTGCACTCCTGCACTGTTGCACTTGAATACGTGACAATAAAATCCAAATCTAAATCAAATCAAAAATGAGATTTGAAAGTCCATTATGAAGGATGAGATTGCAGAGTAGTTGGAAGTGCATGGTAAAATAGGGCAAATCAACATGGCTTCATGCAACACGGAGGTCATGCCTGACTAATCTGTTAGCGTTTCTTGAGAAGATAATGAGCAGGGTAGACAAACCCAGCGGACATGACCACGCAGGAGACTGTTAAATAAGAGCTCATGGTGTAATGGGCAAGTCACTGGCATTGACAGAAGATTGGCTGACTGGCAGAAGGCAGACAGTAGGTATAAAGCAGTCTTGTTCAGGATCGCAGCCAATATCTAGTGGAGTTCCACAGGGGGCAGTGTTGGGATCACAACTTTTTGTGTTATACATTAATGATCTTGATGAAAGAACTGAGGGAATTGTTACTAAATTTGCAGAAGACACAAAGACAGGTGGAGGGACAAGTAGTGTTGGGGAAGCTAGGAGGCTACAGAAGGAACTTGGACATGCTAGGTTTACAGGAAATGATGTGGCAGATGGAATACATTGTGGAAAAATGTGAGATTATACATTTCAGTTGGAAGAACAAAGTTGTAGACTATTTTCTAAATGGGAAAAGGCTTCAGAAATCTGAAGCGCAAAGGGACTGGGAGTCCTATTTCAGGATTCTCTTAAGGTTTACATGCAGGTTCAGTTGGTGGTGAGAAATGCAAATGACACTGCCAGTATTCATGTTGAGAGGGCTAGAATACAACAGCAGAGATATATTGCTGAGGCTGTAAAAGACTCTGATCAGACTCCATTTGGAATACTGTGAGCAGTTTTGGGCCCTGTATCTAATGAAGGATGTATTGGTGTTGGAGTATCCAGAGGATGTTAACAAGAATGGTCCTGGGGTTAAGGAGCTTGTCATATGAGAAGCAACTTGGGACTCTGAATTCTGTACCCAGTGGAGTTTAGAAGGATGAGGGGAAGCAGGTTGAAATTTACACAATACTGACATGCTTGAATACAGTAAACGTGGGAAAGATGTTTCCACCAGTAGGAGAGACTAGGATCTGGGAGCACAGCCTGAGGGTGAAGTGATGACTCTTCAAAACTGAGATGAGGAGGAATTTCTTCAGCCAGAGGGTAGGGAATCTGTGGAACTCATTGTCACAGAGTGCTGTGGAGGCCAAATCATTGAGTGTGGTTAAGACAGAGATGGATAGGTTTTTGATTAGTGAGGACTTCAAGGGTTACGGGAGAAGACAGGAGAATGGGGTTGAGAAACATATCAGCCATGACTGAATTGTGAAATAGACTTGATAGACTGTTGCCAGGGTTGGAGGGTTTGAACTATAGGGAGAAGCTTGATAGGCTGGGGCTATTTTCCCTAGAGCTTCGGAGGCTGAGGGGTGACTTTTAGAGGCTTATAAAATCACGATGGGCATGGATAGGGTGAATAGCCAAGGTCTTTTTCCCAGGGTTGGGGAGTCAAAAACTAGATGGCATAGGTTTAAGGTCTGAGGGGAAAGATTTAAAAGGGACCTAAGGGACAACTTTTTCACACAGAAACTGGTGCATGTATGGAATGAGCAGCTAGAGGAAGTGGTGGAGGCCGGTACAATTACAACTTTTAAAAAGGTATTTAGATGGGTACATCAATAGAAAGGGTTTAGAAGGATACAGGCAAAATGGGACTGGATGAATTTAAGATATCCGGTCAGCATGGATGCACTGGACTGAAAGGTCTGTTTCAGTGCTGTACATCTCTATGAGTCTATAAGGAGACTAAAACCATATACAGTACTCTACGTTGATTATTACCTTGTGAAGATTGGACCACTGAAGGTACAGGAAGCCCTCACTTAACATCATTTATTGCTCCCCAGAAAAGGTGATATTATGCAAAACATGTCTGAGACTTGAAAATTTCTCCAAAGATTCCCTGTTCCAAGACCCAGCTCTTGTAGGTTCAATTTGGGATTATGTAGGAATATCCATGCCTATAGAACATAGAGCATAGAATTCCTATGATGGAATTAATCCAAAACAGTAGTAATGCAATGAGAATACAGGATTTTAATTGAAGTATGATGTTAACTTGAAAGGACATTGTTTGGGATGACACTCTGTGGTGTGAAATAACTTTTTAAGATTCCCTAAAGAAGAGGAGCATCTCCTTAGCTATGGAGGTGCAAATTTCTTTGTGGGAATTGAAGGAACACTCTTGGCCCCTCAAAGGCAAATCCTTTATATTCCTGGAAAGCCCCTTTTAATCTTCTCACTAGGTAAAGAATCACTTCAGTCTGACCTGGCATCTGTGGCAGATTAGCTGCTCAAGCTACTCCACTGGGACCTTTTGACCTTATAAAATTCTGTTTAGCATTCCAGCAGAAAGCCCCATTTCTCTGTTGCCCCTCTTGCAGTATTTCAGTGGGCAGCAAATGCTGACAAATAAAGCAAGCATTCTAGACACTAAACAACCTGTTTATTAGCACTAATAAATTATAAGCATAAAAAATTAAGTATATTAGAAATAACTGCTGCAGCATCCCAAATTAAGGTGTTCCACAGACTGAAGAATCATATTAATGATCAAAACCAGCCATTATCTGTTCCACAAACAGAAGTTGCTGGAAAAGCTCAGCAGGTCTGGCAGCATTAGTGAAGAAAAAAATCAGAGTTAACGTTTATTACTACCTAGTGAAGATTGGACCACTGAAGGTACAGTCACTGGGTCTAGTGACTTTTTCAACTAGTTTTTATAGTTAACATCACAATGTGAAAAACAAGCCATAGTATTTGGAAATATAATGTTTTAATGAAGTAGTACTGCATGTTTTAAGAGACAGTTTATTTTTAGGATCCATAAAATACAAGGTACTATGCTGAAAGTGTGTCGGAGTAGACGGACTTGTGGTTATGTATGCAAAAATAATTGGTAATGACAGAACGCATTGAGAGGGCAATTAATAAGGCATGTAGGATCCTGGAATTCATAGAGGCATTGAGTGCAGGAGATTATCGTGAACATACAGGTTCAACCACTACTGGACATTGTCCAATTCTAGGCAGCACAATTGAGGATAGATGTGAATGCATCAGAGAAGGTGCAGGTAAGATTTAAGGGTGCATGACATTTCAAGAAGGATTACATTTCAAAAAAACCCAAGCGATAAGCAAGAGAAGGAGCTTTATTATACAATATGTTTATTCTCAGGCAGTAAGGTTGTCCTGAGTTGTTTCTTTCCAAACTGGCTAATGATGTCATCATGACGAAACATGATCAGACTGTTAAAGCGACAGTCACTAATGTAAACATACAACAGAGCAGTCTCAGCTATTAGGAACTTCTGATTTGAATCAAGATTGGAAAACAAAAAAATTTGCAGGAAGTGATGATTGCAATTGTCTGCTATTCTTGTTCTTCCAGCTGCTAGGGGTCATCTGTTGGAAGGTATTGTTAAAGGAGCCTTAGTCTAGGGACATGGGTTCAAATCAATGGCAGCTGGCTGGAATTTTAATTCAATTAATAAATATGGAATTAAACTTAATCATTGTCAGTAATAGTGACTTCCCTAATGCTCCTCAAAAGGCTGCCATAGTGTCTATATGATAATGATGTCAATAATGGAGAATTCAGTGATGGTAATGCTATTGTATGTCAAGTGGAGATGGTTGGATTCTTTCTTGTGGAAGATGGTTGTTGCCTGGCACTTGTCTAGGATAAACATTACTTATCATTTATTAGCTCAAGCTTTAGTATGTTCAGGTTTTACCATTGAGTTAGAATGATACAGTATCTGAGGAATGACAAATGTTGCTGAATATTAATCTCCCCATTTATGACCTTATGATGGAAGGAAGGTCATTGATCAAGCAGCTAAAGCCAAACCGGGCCTACGACACTACCCTGAAGAACTCCTGCAAGTAAATCACAGGACTGAGATGATGAACTCCAACAACCTCAACCACCTTCCTCTGTGCTGGATAGTACACTAATCAATGGGGATGTTCCCTCCTGATTCACATTTACTTCACTTTTGCTGGGGTTCCTTAATGCCACACTAAGTCAAACTTTACCTGGATGTCCAGGGCAGTCACTTTCATCTCATGCATTCAGTTCTCTTGTCCATAAAAGCTTGAGAAGAATAGTAGCTCGGGTTGTGCAGGAGGTTGCAGATTTGCTCACTGAGTCAGTGTGTTTGATTGCAGGTGTTTTGGCCCCTTGCTAGGCCACATTGTCAGTGTGCTTCCAGTGAAGCATGGGTGTTCTGTCCTGCTTGTTACTTATATACTGCAGTTTGCCGAGGCGGTTGACTTCACTTCATGTCCTGTTTTTCAGTGGTCTGCATATCGGATCCAGTTCAATTTGTTCGGTTGGAATGCCAGACCTCCAGGAATTCCTTGGTATGTCTCTGTTTGGCTTGTACTATTATAGATGTGTTATCCCAGTCAAATTTGCATCCTTCTTTGTCTGTATGTATTGAGACCAGTAAGAATTGGTCGTGTCTCTTGGTGGCTAGTTGGTATTCAGGTATCCTAAATGTCAATTTTCTTCTAGTTTGGCCAAAGTAATATTTCTCACAATCCTTGCATGGTATTTTGCAGTTAACTTTTCAGATCCGGTCACCCTTCCTCAGAAATGAGGAAGACCCCTCAATTGCCTTGCAGATAACCAAGAATAGACTAATGTGACAGTAATTGACTGGGTTGGACATTTTGTCAACAAGATATATTTGGGCAAGTTCTAAGGAAGAGTCACTGGACCCAAAATGTTAATTCTGATTTTTTCTTCACAGATGCCGCCAGACCTGCTGAGCTTTTCGAGCAACTTCTGTTTTTGTTTCTGATTTACAGTATCTGCAGTTCTTTCAGTTTTTACATGGTATTTTGTATATTACACTAGTTTTATTGGTTGTGCGTATGGGATCCTTTAAGTTCGTCAGTAGCTGTTGCAGGGTGTTGTTGGTTTGTGGGCTACCCTGATACCTAAGGGTCTGCAAAGTCTTGCAGTCATCTCTGATATATGGTAGGGTGACTAGTGTGTCTGGCCATGTTGTATCTTCTTGTTGTGATCTTCACAGAAGTAACGTTGTCCATGTTTGGATCAAGGCTGTAATGAGGTTACTTGCTTTGTGGTCCTGGTGGCACCCAAACTGAGCTACAGTAAGCAGGTTATTGCTGAGTACATGCCACTTGATAACACTGTCATTGACTCCTTCAATAACTTTGCAGATAATCAGAAATAGACTGATGTGGCAGAAATTGACTGGGTTGGACTTTTTGTCAACAAAACATATTTGGGCAATTTTCCATATTGCCACACACATGCCATTGGAGTATCTTGGTTGGTGACATGCCTAATTCTGGAGCATATGTCTTTAGTAAATATGACAGTATGTTTTCATAACCTATAGCTTTGGGGTATATAATAGCTTCAGCTGTTACTTGACATCACTTGAAGTGAACTAAATTGGCTTAAAATTGGCATCTTTGATGCAAGAGAAGATCGACAGGTATCATCCACTGCGGACATCTGGCTGAAGATGCTCGCAAATGCTTCAGCTTTGTCTTTTGCACTGATGTGTTGGGCTCCCTCATCATTAAGGATGGGGATATTTTGAACCGTCCTCCATTGATAGTAGTTTAAATTTAAAGGACCGAATGTGACAGGGTTGCAGAACTTAGATTGGATTCTGCTGGGTGTGGCATTCCTTAGCTTTGTCTATTGCAGCTGCTTCTACAGTTTGGCATGCAAGTGGTCCTGTGATGCAGATTCACCATGTTGACTTCTCATTTTTATGTATGCTTGGTGCTACTCCTGGCATATCTTATTGCACTTTTCATTGCACCAGGATTAATCCCCTGGCTTGATTGTAATGCTAAACCCTCCAGTTGTCATTTTTGTTACTAAATTCAGTGCCTCAGTCGAAAACAGAAATAGAGATATGTGGGAAATGGGGCTATAAAGATTGATGGTATGAGCTTGGAACACAGATACATGAAATGTAGAGAAAGAGCATCTGACTGCACTGTACCTGATTACGGTATAATTGATACTGACACAGAATGTACTTGAGTTACATTTTCTCTTCCTCAGAACTAGTATACCTCATTTCATCGACCTTAGGATATAACCAAAAAAATCATTTCACTCTGCTTTACACATTTGGTTCCTTTAAAGGAGTTTTTACTGCAAATATTTAGTTTTTAAAATGTTAAATAAGATGTAATAACAGTTAAAATAAAATAGAAACAATTATAAAATTCCAATATGGAATTTAACCCTTTCTTGCCAGAATGATCAAGCCACGGAACCCTCTCCTGACAGGTTGACCTCTGAAATATTTTTAAAGTGCGATTATGTGACCAGAACTACACAACAGGAACAGATGGAGTTGCTTCAGGATAACCTCAGGAATTGCAACAACATTAGTGTGTCAGGAACAATCTGTCTCTTTCTTTTCATGGCAGAAACTAAACTATTGTTTATTAACTTCTACATTTAAGATGTTTAACGTGAACATTTTTAATGTGTACTTACCCAAAATTCCGTCACTAATATATCAGTGACACTGCCCAGGACCGTGACAAAATCAAATACATTCCAGGCATCCTGAAAATAGTTCTGTGAAGCAAAAAGCAACACCATCAGAAATCTCAAATTTTGAAGAGATTTTCTCCCTCTTCCTGCCGCCTCACATTGAGTTATTGGTCGTGCTGGTCTACTTGTGTCTTCCATACTATGTATTCTTTATGTATTAGGTCAGCATCAATTGCTGCAAATTTATTGGGGCTATACATCATCATAGCAAAGCCTGGTTCTGTCTTCAAGCAGATATCCACAAGCACACTCTCCAGCATAACGACTGATCAGGAATAATAGTCTTGGATGACTTTTCTCTCCACTTTGTTGGCCACTGTCACTGCAGCCAAATGCAGTACATCAAGTGTTACCTTAAGTCAAGTCACAGGATCACAAGAGGAATACTACATTGGCTGTAATTTTCTTTAGCTGGTAAGGAATAGAAGAAATTAATTGCTTTTCCATTCACAGTCACTATTCATATATAACAGCTGAAAAGTGCATGCATTTAGATACTGGTGAGGACAAGTTCCTCCAACACTTACGTCTACTCACATATTAAGAATAGCCACTTAGTTAAGCAGTGAAAGGTTTCTTGCACGTGTGGAACTGCAAGAGTCGAAGCTTTCAGAAACAGAGGGAGGGGGAGACAGTTTAGGAGCAAAAATGAATAATATAAAGTCCATGCCATATACTCACCAGAATTCCAAAGGCAATAATTTTCAGGATACATTCGCATGAGAACAAAATGGTGAACACCATGTTGAGATACTTTAGGACATCATCATAAGATTGTGGCTGATCGGAAAACTATATCAAGAAAAAGAAAGTTTACTTATTAACAAAAGCAAAATACTGTGGATGCTGGAAATTTGAAATTAAAAAAGAAAGCACTGGAGAAATTTAGCTGGTCTGGCAGCATCTATAGACAGAGAAACTGTGTTAAAGTGTCAAGTCTAATATGACTTTTCTTCAGAACTGAAGCTTGTATCAGATTTGAAACATCAGCTCTGTTTCTGCTAGTTGCTGCTCAACCTGCTGAGATTCCCTTGCATTTTCTCTTTTAATTTAGTTACTAATGTTGTACCTCTACAATATTGGCAATGGAGGTAAGAGGGAAAGATCATTAAAGCATGTTAATTGGAAGACCCTGGTATAAGTGAACTTATTTCATTTTTCAGGATATCACTATTGAGTCAAATGGTTATCAAAGCATACACGATAAACATTTACAGCACAAAGCAAGCCATTAAACTCAATGTATCATTCTTCACTTGGACAATCTAAAATGAATCCAAGTGACCTGTATTTTTGAGTGTTGTATTTTTTTCCAGTTCAAATATTTATCCAGATTGCCTTAAAAAATGTTTTGTTCTGTAGTTAAACAGCTGCTTTATGATAAAACATTTCATGCTTGGACAATTCTGTACAAATCAAAATTCTTCTGACCTTGTTCCTCACATAGGTTAGATTATATTCCCTACAGTGTGGAAACAGGCACTTTGGCACAACAAGTCCATACTGCCCCTGAAGCATCCCACCCAGACCCATCCCCCTATAACCCACACACCCCTGAACACTACGGGCAGTTTAGCATGGCCAGTCCACCTAACCTGCACATCTTTGGACTGTGGGAGTAAACCGGAGCACCCGGAGGAAACCCACGCAGACACGGGGAGAATGTGCAAACTCCACACAGACAGTCACCCGAGGCTGGAATCGACCCTGCGTCCCTGGCACTGTGAGGCTGCAGTCCTAACCAATGAGCCACAGTGCCGCACATAGTTTTGAACTTTTAACTCCTGACTCCTAAGCTACAAAAATTATCTTTCCTTACTCAACCATTCAAAATTCCTTATGGTTTTAAACTCACTGTTAAATATTCTTTGAGCTATTTCTTCTATAGTGCAAACAGGGAATTGATTAGAGATCGAGAGAATTCTCTATATAAAGACATCACTATTGAACACAGTCCTAGTAAATATTTGGCAACTATAATCGGTAACATTATTGGTAATCTTGTGCAGGTCCACTGAGAGGGACAGACAGAGAGAGAGACAAAGACAGATAGACAGAGAAACAGAAAGAGAGAGAAAGAGAGACTACGTGTGTGTGCGCGCACATGTCTTGTTGAATGGGTAGTCAGATCTGGAGAACTGGCAGCCACGTGAGCATTGGGATTAGAGGCCTTGGGGTGCAGAAAAGGAACAGGGAAATTGATAGGTTTGAAAGAAGGAAATATTGGAGACTTCCTAGGGACAGTCAAAAGTGCAGAGCATGCTCAATCATAGGCAGACGTGATGGTTTCAGCACGTATGTAAGACTAGCACCTTTTAGCACTGCCAGCTTTTGCTTGAGCTTATCTGCCGGGCTCCCCAAGGTTTAGGGAAAAACTGTTACAGTAGTAGAAATAGTAGGAACTGCCGATGCTGGAGAATCTGAGATAACACGGTGTGAAGCTGGATGAACACAGCAGGCCAAACAGCATCAGAGGAGCAGGAAAGTTTGACGTTTTGGGTCGGGACCCTTCTTCAGAAAATTTTCTGAAACTTTCCTGCTCCTCTGATGCTGCTTGGCCTGCGGTGTTCATTCAGCTTCACACCGTGTTATTTTAGCGAAAAACTATTTTACCCAGTTAAAGAGAAAGAGACAGTCAGGCAAAGTGACAGAGTCATAGAGTTGCACGGAAAAGACCCTACGGCCCAACTCAACCATATCCTAAATTAGTTTAGTCCCACCTGCCAGCATTTGACCCATATCTCTCTCTAAACCCTTCCTACTCATATACCCATCCAAATGCCTTTTAAATATTGTAACTGCACCAGCCTTCACCACTTCCTCCTGGCAACTTGCTCCATACATGCGCAACCCTCTGTGTGAAAAATTTGCCCCTTAGGTTCCTTTTAAATCTTTCCACTCTTGCCTTAATCCTCTGCCTTATAGTTTTGGGCTCCCCTACACTGGGAAAAAGACCTTGGCTATCTGCCTTATCCATGCCCCTCATGATTTAATAAACTCATAATATTGATATGATTAGTTAGAGAATATTCAGCCAGCAAATAATATCAGAGGTTGTAACGCAACCAAGCTCAGTGACTCCATCACAATGGCTATTGATGGAAGAAGTTGCACATATGGAATTGTCCAGTAGTCTAGAGGTTACAGCACAGAAAGGCCTTTCAGCCTATCAAGTCTGTGCTGAACAATCTCTACTAATTTCAGTCACCGTTACACTGTGGAAGGAGCACTGTATTTTTTCCAATATCAATTCCTGTACAAAGTGTAGAGCAATGCAAACATGTAATCTGTATCTCCATGCTCGCTCACCTTACTTCATGTAAATTGAATTGTAAGTATAGAATTCTTATTCATACCAATGCATAGCATGTACAGAGGTGGAGTTTTTTAAAAACAATGATACATGCATTAAAACTGAGCTAGAGCAGGAGACTGAATAATGAATACTTATCTCTAACTGAATCAATGGATTTCCATCTACAAAACTTTCTAAGATCGTTTTTGGTAGAAGTAGAAATCACAGAAATTGTCAAAGACTGAGCCTACACATGCTGCTACTCTTCAACATCATTGCAGAGTAGATAAAATACAGTAAATAATGAAATATATAAAGAAAAATATGAACTGGTATCATCATAAAGTGGGCTGGAATTATGTTAAATTATAGTTTTCTTTTAAATGCATTCACAGGTTGTCAACATTTTTGGTGTTTTTTTACCCATCCCAGTCCAACTGAGTGGCTTACTAGGTCACTCCAGAGAACAGTTAAAAGTCAATGAAACTGGCCCCATATTAGAACACAAAACATCGAACAGTACAGCACAGTACAGGCCCTTCAGCCCACAATGTTGAGCCGCGCTTTTACCCTAAAACTAAGGTCTATCTAATCTCCACCTCTACCTTATACTATCATCTAATAGCCTATCTAATAGCCGCTTAAATGCCCCTAATGAGGCCGACTCCACTACCCTCTCCAGCAATGCATTCCACGCCCCGACCACTCTGAGTAAAGAACCTACCTCTGACATCTCCCCTATATCTACCTCTACTCACTTTAAAACTATGCCCGCTCATTATAGCTATCTCCACCACAGGAAAAAGTCACTGACTATCCACTCTATCTATACCTCTGATCATTTTGTACACCTCTGTCAAGTCACCTCTCATCCTTCATCGTTCTAAAGATAAAAGCCCTAGCTCTCTCAACCTTTCCTCATAAGGCCTTCCTTCCATTCCACGCAATATCCTGGTAAATCTCCTCTGCAGCTTTTCCAATGCTTCCACACCTTTCCTGTAATGGAGGCGACCAGAACTGGACACAATACTCCAGATGTGGCCGAACCAGGCTTTTGTATAGTTGGAGCATAACTTCACGGTTCTTGAACTCAATCCTTCTATTAATGAAAGCTAACACACCATACTTCTTAACAACTCTATCCACCTGGGTGGCTGCTTTCAGGGAACTGTGACATGAACTCCAAGATCCCTCTGCTCCTCCACATTTTCAAGAATCTTTCCATAAGCCACGTATTCTGCTTTCAAGTTTGTCCTCCCAAAATAAGTCACCTCACACTTTTCAGGGCTAAAAACTATCTACCACTTCTCATCCCAGCTCTGCATCCTATCAATGTCCCTTTGTAACCTAGAACAGCTCTCCGCACTGTCCACAACTCGACCCACCTTTGTATCGTGCGTGAACTTGCTAATCCACCCTTCCACTTGTATGTTCAAATCATTTACAATAATCACAAATAGAAGAGGATCCAGAACAGATCCTTGTGGTACACCACTCGTAACTGAGCACCACGTTGAATATTTTCCAACCGCTACCAACCTTTGTCTTCGAACGGTCAGCCAATCCTGAATCCAATCCCATGCCTCCTTGCTTTCTGCATGAGCCTACCATGGGGAGCCTTATTAAATGCCTTACTTAAATCCATGTATACCACATCCAATGTTCTACCTTCATCCACATGTTTGGTCACCTCTTCAAAGAATTCAGCAAGGTTTGTGAGGCATGGTCTACCCCTCACAAATCCATGCTGAATATCACGAATCAAACTGTGCCTATCCAAGTGATCATAAATCCTATATCTCAGAGCCCTTTCCAATAATTTGCCGACCACAGAAGTAAAACTAACTGGCCTGTAATTTCTGGAGTTATTCCTATTCCCTTTATTGAACAAGGGAATGACGTTTGCCACTCTCCAATCTTCTGGCAGTATACCTGCGGACAGTGAGGATAAAAAGATCATCGCCAAAGGCCCTGCGATCTCTGCTGTTGCTTCCCATAGAATCCTTGGATAAATCCCATCAGGCCTGGGGGACTTATCTATCTTCAAGTTCTTCAAAATTTCTAGTATATATTCCTTACTAACACCCACCTCCTCTAGCCTGCCAGCCTGTTTCACGCTGTCCTCCCCTACAACTAGGTCCCTCTCAGTTGTGAATACCGAAGAAACATATTTATTGAGGACTTCTCCTGTCTCTTTAGGCTTCATGCATGAATTCCCTTTACAATCCTTGATTGGCCAAAAGCCTTGGAGTTTTCCTTGATCCTATCTGCCAAGGTTTTCTCATGCCCCCTTATAGCTCTCCTAAGCCCTTTCTTCAGCTCCTTACTGGTTAACCTGTATCCCTCTAGAACTTTTTCCGATCCTTGTCTCCTAAACCTTATAGGAGCATCCTTCTTCCTCTTAACTAGTCGTTCGACTTCTCTCAAGAACCAAGGCTCTTTGACTCAACCGCATCTTCCCTGCCTGCTAGGGACAGACATATTGATCACATGTAGTATGCATTCCTTAAACAATCTCCACATTTCTATAGTGCTCTTCCCTGACAGCATCTGTTCCCATTTTATGTAGTGTAGGAATAGGGCCAGTCAAAGACAGAGGTGGGAAGTTGTGTGTGGACCCTGTGGAGATCGGAGAGGTGCTAAATGAATATTTCTCATCTATTTTCACTCAGGAAAAGGAGAATATTGTAGAGAGATGACTGACATACAGGCTAATAGACTTGTAAGGTTTGAGTTAGTAAGGAGGAGGTGTTATCAATTCTAGAAGGTGTGAAGGTAGATAAATCCCCTGGCCCGGATGGGATTTTTCCGAGGATTCTCTGGGAAGCTAGGGAGGAGATGGCGCAGCCTTTGGCCTTGATCTTTGAGTCATCATTGTCTACAGGTTTAGTACCAGAAGACTGGAGGATTGGAAATGTTATGCTCTTGTTCAAGAAGGGCAGGAGAGCAGACCTAGGTAATTATAGACCAGTGAGCCTTACGTTTGTAGTAGGAACAGCTCTGGAAAGGATTACAAGAGATAGGATTTATAATCATCCAGCAAGCAACAATTTGATTGGAGATAGTCAACATGGATTCGTCAAGGGCAGGTAGTGTCTCACAAACTTCATTGAGTTTTTTGAGAAGGTGACCAAGCATGTGGATGAGGGTAGGGCAGTTGATGTGATGTACATGGACTTCAGTAAAGCCTTTGATAAGGTTTCACATGGTAGGCTATTGGAGAAAATACAGAGGCACGGGATTGAGGGAGATTTAACAGTTTGGATTAGAAACTGGCTTTCTGTAAGAAGGCAACGAGTGGTATTTGATGGAAAATATTCAGCCTGGAGTCCGGTTACTAGTGGTGTGCCTCAAGGATCTGTTTTGGGACCACTGCTGTTTGTCATTTTTATAAATGACTTGGATGCAGGCATTGGTGGATGGGTTAGTAAGTTTGCAGATGACACTAAAGTCGGTGGAGTGGTGGACAGTGTGGAAGAATGTTGCAGGTTACAGGGAGACTTGGATAAACTGCAGAATTGTGCTGAAAGGTGGCAAATGGAGTTCAATGCAGATAAATGTGAGGTGATTCACTTTGGGAAGAATAATAGGAAGACAGAATACTGGGTCAATGGAAAGATTCTTGGTAGCGTGGATGAGCAGAGGGATCTTGGTGTCCGTGTACACAGATCCCTGAAAGTTGCCACCCAGGGTGATAGTGCTGTTAAGAAGGCATACGGTGTGTTAGGTTTTATTGGTAGAGGGATTGAGTTCCGGGGCCGTGATGTCATGCTGCAACTGTACAAAACGCTAGTGCGGCCTCACTTGGTATATTGTGTACAGCTCTGGTCGCCCCATTACAGGAAGGATGTGGAAGCATTGGAAAAGGTGCAGAGGAGATTTACCAGGATGTTGCCTGGTCTGGAGTGAAGGTCTTATGAGGAAAGGCTGAGGGACTTGGGTCTGTTCTCATTGGAAGAAGGCTAAGAGGGGATTTAATAGAGACATACAAGATGATCAGAGGATTAGACAGGGTGGACAGTGACAGTCTTTTTCCTCGGATGATAACATTGGCTTGTACAAGGGGGCATAGCTACAAATTGAGGGGCGATAGATTTAAGACAGATGTCAGAGGCAGGTTCTTTACTCAGAGAGTGGTAAAGGCGTGGAATGCCCTGCCTGCCAATGTAGTTAACTCAGCCACATTAGGGGCATTTAAACAGTCCTTGGATAAGCACATGGATGATGATGGGATAGTGTAGGGGGATGGGCATGGATTGGTTCACAGGTCGGCGCAACATCGAGGGCCGAAGAGCCTGTTCTGCGCTGTATTGTTCTATGTTACCCAGTTCTTGCTTAACAGAATTATAATTACCAAACCCCCAATTATAAATGTTACCAATATTATGTTGCACTAATTACTTCATAGGTCAGGGGCATCACTGACAAGGTTATCCCTAATTCCTCAGAGGGCCATCAAGACTCGACAACATTGATGGGGGTCTGGAGTCACATCTAGGCCAGATGAAATTCATCATCTGCGAGGGTGGGATTTGATCCCACATCCTCAGAACATTATCCTGAAGTTTTGGATTACTAGCCCAGTGACATTACCACTATGCCACTGCCTCCCCATAGCTGGGACGGCATGGGGAAAAATGGACTGAACTAATGACATTCCCTTAGATGACATTCTTTAGTATTGGTAGTTGGTTGGAGAAGTATGACAGTAAGACAGTAAGAAGCAATAACAAAAGAACAGAAATGGACAAACAGAAATTCAAAGTTTGGAAATCTGCTTACTGACCTTCATCATTAGCACCACAGTATTGAGTGCAATCATAGCCATAATGGTGTACTCAAATGGGGGTGACACCACAAATTGCCACATTTTGTACTGAAAGGTTTGTTTGTTCTGTGGCATATGACGTGTCAAGGGCTTGGCACTGATAGCAAAGTCAATGCATGCTCTCTGCAAGAGACAAGTTAATAAAGGTTAATTCAACAAAACAAACTCAAAACTAAATACATAAAAACAAAATACTTATTTTCTCTCTGTTAGTGAAAGCTATTCCCACTTCCATATCTCCTAGGCTCTCTATGAACAATTTTGTTCATTTTATCTGCTTACAAGGATCTGGTTGAGATTGTCCCAGATTTATCATAGTAGGAATTTTACACGAGCAATTTACATACAAACATACAAATTAGGAGCAGAAATACTTCATTCAGCCTCTTTAAGCTAGCTTTGCCATTCAATAAAGTCATGGCTGACTTGCTTATGTTTTGAATTCCATATTCCCAGCTACCATCACCCCCATCTCCAACTTTAATTCACTGTTTAACAATGATCTACCTACCTCTCCTGCAAAAATGATCAACAACTCCTCCTCAAACGCCTTCTGAGGGAAGGATTTCCAAAGTCACACAATTCTCTGAGAGAAACAGATTCTCTTCATCTCTGTCTTAAAAGAATGACTCCTACTTTTTAAAGTGCTCCCAAATTCTTGCCTCACCACAAAGAGGAAGCATCATTTTTACAACCATCTGACAAGATTGTTCAGGATCTTATACTCTTAAATCAAGTAGCTCCTCACTCTTCTAAGCTCTGGTGAAAACAATTCCAATCGAACTTTTCCTCTAAAAATAACTCACATATTCCAGGCATCAATCTAGTAAACCTCCTCTGAACCACCTTTAATGCATTTACATCTTTCCAAAACTGCACAAGTTACTTGTGTGCATGCATATTAACTTTTAGTGATTCATACAGTTGGATACTTAGACCTCTTTGCATCTTGGAATTTTGTAGTTGTTCTTCATTCAAGAAATACTGTTTTGTTTATTCTTCCTTCCTAAGTTAACAACTTCACATTTTCCTGTATTATCCCCCATCTGCCACATTTTTGTCCATTCATTCAATCTACTTATATGTTTTGCAAATTCCTTATCTACTCTTAATATTCTATCTATCTTCCTATCATCTGAAAATTTAGTCAAAATGTCTAGGCTCCCCCTTACATAAGTTATTGATATAAGTTGTATAAAAAGGAGGCTCCAGACTTCTGCAGCACTCTTCTCGTCACAACCAGTCAATTAGAGAAGAACTCATTTATGCATAACCTCTATTTTCTAAGGATCAACTATATTTTATTTATGTTAATATGTCACCTACCTTCTACACCATAAGCTCCGACATTATGCAATAAACTTTTATGTGGCACATTCTAAAATGCCTTTTGGAAATCCAAGTATAGTATGTACACAAGCATGCCATTATGCACATCATATTACTTCAAGAACGCCAATAAATTTGTCAGGTGTGACGTCCCTTTCACAAAACCATGCTGACTCTTCCTAATTATCTTTGCACAAGGAGAGACCAAATATATGCAATGAATCAGCTACGTGGATTGATTGGATTCAAAAATCAAGTAAGACTACATTTAACAACGTGTAGAGCTGGATGAACACAGCAAGCCAAGCAGCACCAGAGGAGCAGGAAAGCTGACATTTCAGGTCTGGACCCTTCTTCAGAAAATGCAATTTGATATTTATTACCAAGTCTCACTTATCTGTGTTACCCATCATCCATGTCATTGACATTTTAAAGAATATGAATGGATCTGACAAGCTTGGTGTGGAGCGAATTGTTAATTGTGGCAGGGAGTTCAAACATCAGAAGACATTTAATGATCAGGAAATTGACATTAACATTCCTCCATTTGATAAACCAAAACAATTGGTCTCACACAAAAGATTTTTAAAATAGAATCCCTACAGTCTGGAAAAGGGTCATTTGGCCCAACAAGTCCACACTGCCCTTCGGAAGTGCACTGCACCCAACTCATTACCCAATCACTGCATTTCCCATGTCTAATGTACCTAACCTAAATATCCCTGGACACTACGGGCAATTTAGCATGGCCAATCCACCTAACCTGCACATCTTTGGACTGTGGGGGGAAACCAGAGCACCCGGAGGAAACCCACTCAGTCACGAGGTGAATGTGCAAACACCATACAGATAGTTTCCCAAGGCTGGAATCAAATCCGGGTCCTTGGCGCTGTGAGGTAGCAGTGCTAGCCACTGAGCCACCATTCATTGTTTCAACACAAGGACATAAGGACTTGGAATAAACAATTAACTAAAGTAGTGAAACTGAAGTAAATTGGAAATTAAGAAATGGTTTCCGAGAAAAATGGTAAAGTCGCGATTTATTGAGTGAAGCAGGCTGGCTGAACCCAATGACTAACCCCTAATTCAAAAGTATCTTGCGTGCATTGTACACAAACTTAACACCAAGAGGCATAAGAAAAGTATGACATAAAACAGCAGCAATAACAACCCAGCTTCAGTAATTAATATTACCTTGTGTCTACCATTAAGTGTTGTCTGAGATGCTGCAGAGAAATTCATCTCAGGCTTCAGCTGGCATTGAATCCTTCAATATAGTCTGTATTTCATACATAATCTTGGATCGTATTCTGATATTTTAGCATATATTTCCTCGCGGGGGGCATGGGGGAGGGAAAGAGTAAATCTACATTGAGCAAAATGTTGGATTTTGGTGCAGCATCCCAATGTCTGCAGCAAGGATTTCCAAATTAGGAACAGAATATGTTCGATGCAAATTAAAATCCTTTCACCATACCCCAATAATGACAGCAGAAGCTGTCCTACCATAGATTTCCATTTTGGGATTTCTCTCCTGCTCAATCTATCATAATGTCCACCATATGTGTTGTAACATTTTTATAGAAAATTAGTTATTTTTTGTTTTACATCATTAATTTCTGACCATATATTAATTGGCTCAGTTTGCCATGATGACCTACAATACAAACCTCATTCTTTTCCAGACTATAGTCCTCCATCATTTTATCTCCCTGTTCTTGGAAAGTGATGATGATCAAGGCCACAAAGATGTTAACAAAGAAGAAAGGGAAGACAACAAAGTAGACAACATAAAAAATAGACATCTCCATCCTATAGCCAGGGCTGGGTCCTTGATTCTCATAGGTAGCATCTACTGAATGTTTCAGTACACTGTGAAAGAGAAAACAAAAACTCATTATCAGAAGTAGAACTATTTAGGTTCTGGTGATATCCATGTATGTAATCATGCGCTGTCCTGAGATTAATTGAGGAATTGTAATATTTTGTTTTAAAATGGAACATTCCATTGATCTGCAGAAAGCAATTTGAATTGGAATTTCTTAGGGCTGGATACAGTAGATAGGGAGAAACTATTCCCATTCATAAAAGTAGCAAGAACAAGAGGGCATAGATTTAAAGTGATCTGCAAAAGAAGCAAGGGTGAAATGAGGAAAAAGCCAGAATGCACTGCTTGGAAATGTGGTAGAGGCAGGTTCAACTGAGACATTTAAGAGGGCATTAGATGGTTAATTGGATAAAATAAAGTACAAGGGTATGGGGAGAAAGCAGGAGATTGTCACTAGCTAGTGATGCTCTTTTAATGAGCTAATGCAGGCACAATGGGCCAAATGGCCTTCTTCCGTGATGTAACAATTCTGCAATATCCTTTTTTAGTGAGGAATAATAAACCAAAGCGAAGGACGTCAATGGTGGGGATTTTAGGCATAATGCTTGTGTCCAGATAGCTTAAATTCACACAGATTAGTTGCAAAGTAATATTCTCTTTATAGATATTCATGCATTTACCAATCACACTTTTGGCAAGTACAACAGAGCAAGCTACAAGTAAATTCAACCTATTGTATCTCAACAAGATAATTAAATCATAAATTTAAAACAGTGCACTTACATATCTATCGTTAAATTTTCATTATAAGTTATATCATTGGCACCACTGAGTGGATTGCCAAATTCAATTATTGATCACCTGAAACTGACATCTGTCTGAAGCCGCATCCTGCCATCACATGATGAGCAGCTTCTTTAAAAAAAGCACTCTGATATGTAGTTCTAGGGCCAACAAAATTAACATGGAAGGTAAGTAAGATGAATATTGCATTTAAAAGTTGCTGTATACTCTCATTAACAAAATAGTTCTGAAGATACCATTTTTGGCGCGTTTTTCAGGCCACCGATTTGAATTTTACCAGCTTTATACAAACACAACGACGTGTAAATAATCAGAATTACCAGCAAGTCGAGTTGAACAATTAGAAGATCCAAAATAGATATTCTAGCAGGGGCTGGTTGCCTGGGTCATTTTGGGCTACCTGAATTGAAGGACATTATCACATACACTTGTACATTTCTCTTTTAAGATCTAATGCTAGATTTGAAAATCCAACCTTGTGGCTAATTAAGCACTAATGAACCTTTCATTGAAGTCTCAAGCTGAAATCACATTGCTGCCACTGTGGCACATCAGAGTGGTGTTGTAAGGTAATGATAAATTAATTGTATTTAATTCTATTCATGTGCAAACATTCTCTGAAGACTCACTTATTTTCCTACAGATCCTAATAAGATCACCTCTCCTTCTCCTAAACTCCAATGAATACAGGACTTCCTGTCTGACCTTCACTCATCAGATAAGCCCCACCCCTATCCCAGATATCACTTGAATAAACCCTCGCTGAACTGCTTTGAAGGCATTCACATCCTTTTAAATAAGGAGATCAAAATGCACTCCAGACATGTTCTCACTAACAACCTGTACATTTGTAGCAAAAAATCCTTACTTTCACATTCCATTCTCCTGGCTAAAAATGACAACATTCAATTTGCTTTCCTCATCATTTGTTGTACCCGCAAACTAACTTTACATCATTTATGTACTAGCCCACCCAAATCCCCTGGAACTAAGAGTTCTGCAATCTCTCTCCATTCAAATAATATGGTACTTCTCTAATTATCTTGCTAAAGTCAACAAATTACGTTTTACTATATTATAATCCACCTGCCAAATTTTTCATATTCATTTGACTGAAATTTATCTCTTTGCAGACTCATAACGTTCTCTCACAATTTACTTCCTTACCTACTTTATGTCACCTATATATTTAAAGCCATATATTTTATTTCTTCATCCAAGTCATTAACATAAATTGTAATTAGTTGAGGACCAGCACTGATTTCTGTGACACTCCATTAATTGTATCTTGCTAACCGAAAAATGATCCATTAATGGCTATTCTCTAATTTCCTGTTAGCTAACCAATCATTCGTCCATGCTATTAGGTTATTCAGTACACCATGAGCTCTTATTTTATGAGGTAACCTTTGATGTGGTTTCTTGTCAAATCTATTTTGGAAATCTAAGCACAGTATATCTACAGATTTCCACTTTATCTATGTTGTTTGTTAGTTCCTCATAGAACTCCAATAAGTTTGCCAAATGTCATTTCCCAATCGTAATGCAGTCAGGCAGAGTCAACATGGTTTTAAGACCTTCCAAGTGTCCCATCACATCCCCCTTAAAAGTAGATTCAAGCATCTTTCATATGACAGATATTGAAGTCAATTGGTCTATAGTTTTCTGCTTTATTGACAACATTTACAATTTATCCCACTGTACAGCTATGAAATTTTGAAGACCTGAATTTCCCATTCATGTTTCTTTATTTCATAAATCAATTTTATAGGTATTATCAATCTTAAATGCAACAACCCATCAATCTATACATTGAACTGATAAAGATAATGCCAGAAATATGACTCAGTTCAATTCTACAGACATCGGTTGCTTTCGAATATGCTTTTGTGAACCTAAACCAACAGAAATTGCTGAGTAGCCACAAATGTAGCTACGATGAGCTCATATAGTCATGAATTAATTTTGGTATATAACACCTCATAAACAGTTGTGAAGACTATATCATTTTATTTTTAATATTTTGATTGTGACCAAATGGAAAAAGACCTGTTTTAAAACAAAGGACCATGGAAGGAATTACTGCACTTTAAAAACAAACTAGTGAAATTCATTGTTTATGGGTATTTACCCTGCTGTCTTGGTCAAGCAGTAAGTGTTTATAGTCAGCACAGCACTAGGTGTGTGTGCAGAGTGAAATCTGGCCAGCAAAACTAGCTAATTATGAATAGTCACCAATGCCAAGGGTCATCAACCTGACGACTACTCTGTGACTGAGTCCTGGGCAGATGAATACTATGTGGGTGTCAATGATATGGGGAGAAGCTTTTGTACTGCTGAAAAGGAAGTTTGTGAGCATGTGTCTCTCTCTGCAGTAAAAACATCTGAATCTGTAGAAAGCAGAAAGTTGGCTATTTTCTTCTACCAGATCCTGGAAGCTGTTGTCTTTTTAACAGTAACAAAGAGACTTTGTAGTTGCTGTGCCAATTGAACCTTGTCTCCTGCAAACAAGTGAAAGAACCTGGATGTTGGGAATTGAACAGCAGAATTGTATCCCAGTTATTTTCCTTCCACCCATGAAACCAATGTTAATTTGTTTGTGTATGTAGAGGTTTAACAGTCAGGGAAGTAGTGGAGTTTGTGTGTTTTGATTAAATCATTAGTTTTTGTAGCAACTCCAGAAGTAGTGGGGTGTAACACAATTTGGATAAATGTTCTTACGTGCATTTCTGCAGTTATGGACTTGCTCGTCAAGCCAGTGTATTTATAGAACACAGAACATAGAACAGTACAACATAGTACAGGCCCTTCAACCCACGATATTGTGCTGACATATTATTTTACCAAGATCAATCCACCCTGCAAACCCTACATTTTACTATTGTACCCATGTGCCTATTCAAGAGTTGCTTAAACATCTCTAAAGTATCTGACTCCACTAACATTGCCAGCAGCACATTCCACACGCCCACCCACTCTCTGTGTGAAGAACCTACCTCTGACATCTCCCCTATACCTTTCTCCAATCACCTTAAAATTATACCCCTCGTAATCATCATTTCCAGCCTGGGAAAAAGACTCTGACTATCCACTCTATTTATGCCTCATAATCTTGTGCACCTCTATCAAGTAACCTTTCATTCTTCTTTGCTCCAATGAAAAAAGCCCTAGATCCCTCATAAGATCTGCCCTCCTGCAGCATCCTGGAAAATCTCCCCTGCACCCTCTCAAAAGCTTTCATATCTTTCCCGTAATAAGATGACCAGAACTGAACACAATATTCTAAGTGTGGTCTAACCAGGGTTTAATAGAGCTGTAAGATAACCTTGCAGCTCTTAAACTCAATTCCCTGCCCATGAAAGCCAACACACCATACGCCTTCTTAACAACTGTCAACTTGGGTGGCAACTTTGAGGGATATATAGTCGTGGACCCCAAGGCCATTCTGTCCCTCCACACTGCCAAGAATCCTGCCATTACCCCTGTATTATGCATTCAAATTCGACCTTCCAAAATGAATCCCTTCACGCTTTTCTGGATTGAATTCCATCTGCTACTCTTTTGTCCAGCTCTGCATGATGTCAATGTCCTGTTGCAACCTACAACAGCCCTTCATACTGTTCACAACTCCACCGATCTTCGTGTCATCAGTAAACTTACTAACCCACCCTTCCATTGCCTCATTCAAGTCATTTATAAAGATCACAAAAAGCAGCGGCCCCAGAACAGATCCCTGCGGAACACCACTGATCACCAAGCTTCAGGCTGAATACTTTCCATCTATTATCACCCTCTGTCTTCTATTAGACAGCCAGTTTTGTATCCAGATAGCCAAATTTCCCCGAATCCCATGCCTACTTGCTTTCTGAATGAGCCTACCAAAAAGCCTTACTAAAATCCATACATGCCACATCCATTGCTCTAACTTCATCCATGTATTTTGTCAGATCCTCAAAGAATTCAATAAGGCTTGTGAGCATGACCTGCCTCTCACAAAGCCATGCTGACTATCTCTAATCAAACCATGCTTTTCCAAATACTCATAAATACTATCTCTCAGAATCTTCTCCAATAATTTGCCCACCATGGAAGTAAGACTGATTGGTCTGTAATTCCCAGAATTATCCTTACTCCCTTCCTTGAACAAGGCAATGAAATATGTCACCCTCCAATCATCTGGGACTACTCCAGTCAACAGTGAGGATGCAAAGATCATCGCGAAAGGGGCAGCAATCTCTCCCCTCGCTTCCCGTAGAACCCGTGGATATATCCTGAATGGCTCAAGGGACTTATCTATCCTCACGTTTTTTCAAAATTTCCAGCACATCCTCCTTTCTAACATCAACCTGTTCAACCATATCTGCCTGTTTAATGCTGTCCTCACAAACGTCAAGGTCCCGCTCACTGGTGAATGCTGAAGCAAAGATTTGATTGCAGAAGCTTCGTCACCCTGCTAGGTAACATTGTCAGTGCACCTCTATGATAATGTTACCTAACAGGGTGACAAAACATCTGAAATCAAATATACTGGCTCGGTGAACAAGTCTACATCCTCATTCACAACCTGAGCTACAAATCTTCTCCAAAAACTTTAAACCCATTTCTGCATTACAAATATCTACTGCTATTCACTAACCAAGGCAGTAGTAAAATACTTAGTGAGTAAATAACTCTGCTTTGTATTTCATCGTTTCACCAAAAATGCACAGTACGGTCACAAGCATAAGCTGCTCAAATGTGTCTTACCTGTTCAATGATGGCCCACATTCAGATTGATAAATAATGCATAGTGTACTAAGACATTTTTGATGTGATAATGTGTGGGTTGGTTGTTTATGTGGAACATCATATTTGATCCCAATACATCTTTTTCTATCTCACAATCATATAATAGAAACACTAAATTTCAGCAAAGTTTCATAAAATATTAAATTGATGGATAAAATAAACAAAAAAAATGACTGTAATTGCATTTATTAATAAAACATACTCTGGCCAGCCCTCTCCAGTTGACACAGTGAAGAGAGTCAGTAAAGCCCATAGCACATTGTCATAATGGAACTCATATCGCTTCCACTCCCGCTTCTGTGCTTTAATATCACTTTCCCTCATGTAGACCAAGTACTGTCCTCTGAAACAGACAAGGGAAAAGAAAATTAAAATATAGACTCATATTTACATATCTCCTTAAAACATCTCAAAACAAATCAGAGCATTTCAAAATTAGGAATTGAAATGCAGTTACTGATGTCACACAGGTTAATGCCACACAGTGCCAGTTACCTGGGTTCAATTCTACCCTTAAACCACTATCTATATGGGGATTGCACATTCTCCCTGTGTCTGCATGGGTTTCCACCAGGTGTTCTGAATTCCTCCCACAATCCCAAGGCATGCTGCTTAGGTCGATTGGCCATGCTAAATTGTGCATAGTGTCCAAGGATGTGAAGGTCAGGTAGCTTAGCCATGGGAAATGCAGAGTTACAGGGATAGAAATGGGGGTGGGTTTGAGTGGGACGTTCTTTGGAGAGTTGGTATGGACTTGATGGGCTGAATGACCTGCCTCCACACTGTAATCGTTCTTTGATTCTATGAATGGGGAATTATTTTCAGTCAGCAACTTCCCACAAACAGTAATGCATAAATAAACAGTTAATCTACTTCTGGCTGTATTGGTTGAGGGAGGAAAATTGATCAGGATACTGAAAGAACATTCCACTTTTCTTTTAAGACCCTATGGCACAATTGGAAATCTGCCTGCAATCGCAAGCTGACAGGTGTGATGTTGGCTTTAATGCTTTCTCTGAACTAAGTCAGAAGTCACACGAGACCTGGTTATAGTCCAACAGGTTTATTTGAAATCTCAAGCTTTCAGTGTGTAGTCCCTTTGTCAGGTGAACAACGTGTGAAATAATGTAAAATGCTGGAAAGGTTCAGCATGTAATGACAGCATCCAAAGACAGAGATAGCATTACATGGTGAAATTTTTTCACATTTTGAGTGGCGTGGCCAATGGTGAGAAATTTGAGAAATTATTTCTAATTTTCCCCTTAAGGTGTTCTGAATCTCACTAATGAGGTGCAAAATCTTATTTTTATTAATTTGCATTTCCCCATTTGCCTTCCTTCATCAAGAAACTAGAAGATGCTAATTGCTAATATGAAAGTTAGAGCAATTACCTGATGCAATAGCTCACTATCTTGGTTCTCTTGGCCATCAGCTAGCTCCACTATCACCACTACTTTGCTGCATGGTCTATGGACACTGTGCTCTTTTACCCTTCCTCCATCCAAGGGGCATTGCCAAACCGCCAGCTTCACCACATCATCACGGTCAATCTCACAATAACTCACACACCTCTTTAGCCTTTCAGGACTTCACTTTGGAGCTCAGCGACAATTATGCTTTGCATGCTACTGCCAGATTGCTTTGTGCACATGGACACACATGCCTTATCGATCAACATAGGATGCATCTAATGATTGTTAATTTACTTTCTGAGCACTCACTAACTTTCCACTGACTTGAAGCCTTCCAGACTCTGGCCTGCATTGATTTTTTTTATACAGAGGCTTAAACAGCATTGCTGTTTACAGGTACTGTAGCTTTTCATGTTTCAAAACACTGATCAATCAACAGAGTACAGGACCAGGCTACATTCGATATCATGCCTACAGCATGGGCCACCAGCTTTAACAGCAACACACTGAACATGATTCCACCAAATAGCCATATCTGAGAGTCAATGAGGGCCAGTATTTAGTGGAATGAAGAGGGACTATGGCCTGTCAGGGGTACTGCCACAGTCAGTCAAGGGGCTCATCCAATCTCAATCCAAAGCTTGGTCATGGTCAGTCATGGTCTGACCAGAGTCCAGAGATCAGTGTCTCTGTAGACCAGGGATTGGGCTAAGATCAGTTGTTTAATCTTGTCTAACCAATTCAGGAAATATAGATATGTTAGTTGGTGAGTTGTGGTGACTTATATCCGAGGGTTGGGGTCTGTGCACAAACCTGAGCCAGCCTGGAGACTGGGTCATTTTCAGTTCTGGGAGGTTTGGATTTTAACAGTTATGGGACTCATCAGGGGGCAGTCCATGAAATCCTGGTGAAAGTCAGAAAGATCATGTCTGGGTCACTGGGTCACTTAGGAATGACAATGGTGAAATAAAACAAAGGGTGGGATCTCAAAGAGTACAAGAAAGAACAGGAAGCTGCAGAAGGGATGATTTGCATAGTCCACAATCATGCTAGTCTCAATTTGAGCACAGCGCATGGCCAACAAGGACATGGCAACTTGCAAACGAAGGGTCCTGAAAGTACATGGGATTCAATAACAGTAAGATAAGGGGGTAAATAGAAATTGGGAGAGAATAATAAGTCAGTGGGGATGCAGATACAGTCACACTAAAGGGAACATGACGATGGATGGGAATGGGGTCGGGGGGTGGTCAGGAGGGGCAGGGGTAGTTTGGGGAGGTGAAGTATCAACATTCGTCTCAGGCAAAGCCTGCAACTCCTGAGGCCAGAAATTCAAAATCTTACTGTGTTTGTACACAATTTACCTGTGCAATTACAAGACAAAAACACATTCTCATATCAAACCGTATGCATGCACTTACATCATCGATGATGTTCAAGGGTGGCTTTTGTTTTGCCGTAGGTGCTATTAAAATTTAAGTTTGATAACACTTAACTCCCCCAGTGTAGCATTAGCACTTTGGTTCTTCAACACACATCCAATGTGGAGGCAAAGCTTCCAAGCCAAATTTTGTTCTGTTATTTCACTGCCATTGATATGAGTGATCAGGAGTACTGTATTCTCCTCTACATTGGGGAAATGAAGCACAGATTGGGTGACTGCTTTGCAGAACACCTACCTTCTGTCCAGAAAAAAAGGTCCTGAGTTTCTAGTTCCTTGCTACATCAACACACTGCTATGTTCTCTGGCCAACATCCCTATCTCAGGCTTGCTGCAGTCCTCGAGTGCAAGCTGGAAGAACATCACTTCATTTTCTGCTTGGGAACTCTGCAGCCTTCTGGACATAATGCTGTGTTCAACAATTTTAAGGCTTGCCTACCTTTCCCCATGCTTTCCCCCATAACCCACATACCAGGCGTAGGCATCACATGGGTTACTACCACACATTGTCAATGACTAAATATCCCCATTAGCAACTATTCACTCACCCAGACTGATCTTTAGGCTCTCCCTTGTCTGCCCAGCTGCTTTGGTCTCTCTTTTGGCTCTATCTCCACCAATCATTCACTCTCCACCCTCCTCCCTTCTTCTATAAAAGCCATCCTTTTGTCGAGCTACCATCAGTTCTAAAGGAGAGTCATTGGACCCAAACCACTGATTCTGATTTCTGTTCACAGATGCCGCCTAACCTGCTGAGATTTTCCAGCAATTTCAGTTTTTGTATGAGGAGGACTAATATTGATATCCTTTTCTATTTCTGACATTCCCCATAGATTATCTGCTTGTTCACAGAAACACTAAAAATAGGACCCAGAGCAATACATTCAACATACAGAACTCACTCCACCATTCACATGACCATTGCTGATTCTCTACTTCAACACCATACTTTCACATTCTCTCCAAACCGCTTGATACACTTAAACTCTAGAAATCATTCTCTGTGTTAAGTACATTCAGTGAATTGGCCTTCATAGCCTTCTATAAATTTCACAGCTTCACTACCCTCTGAATGAAGAACTTTCTCTTCATCTAAGTGCACAATAGTCTACCTGTATCCACAGGCCGTGAATGATCCCTTGTTCTGGATCACTCCCTCCCCCCCACCCCCCAGCCAGTGGAAACATCATTTTTGCACAGTCTGTCCAGCCTGCCGAATCTTTGACATTTCAACATGATCCCTCTCTTCCTTCTAAACTCCAGAGAATATAGGCACAGTCAACCCAATCTCTCCTCAAATGATCAAGCTTCTCAAGAGCAACTAGGAACAGGCAATGAATGTTGGCAAGCCAGTAATGCCCACATCCCACTAACTAATAATTTAAAAAAAAAACTGCCATCTTGGGATTCAATTTGGCCAGTCTTCTCTGCACTTCCTCTGAGGAAAATATATCTTTTCTTTAGTAAGGAGTTCAAAACTGCACATTGTAACAATGTCTGCAAAGTGGATCTCATTGAATATTGGGGCTGAAAATCTGGTCCAAACAGGGAGCCCTGGCTGACAGATAATTACAGGACAGTCAGACATCCTATTCACTTTGAGAGCTGGCTCTGAGGGAGCTGGATCGGTGTCATGGACTCTGCACATGTAAATAAAGGGTGACTTGGTGATAGGATACCGGCCTCTGTGCAATTATTTCAGTGGCTATGAAAGAAAACAGTGTAGGGTGGAAGAAATTTCACTTGCAACAGGTATCTTTGAGTTGGGGTAAGCATTTCTGGCATCATGTCATTAGTTGGGAAGCTTGACTTGTTTGATCCTGCCGTTGAAGACTGGGTCCTGTGGAAAGAATATTTTTCAGGCAAATGACACTGCAGCTGATGAAAAGCACAAGTAATTCTCCTGAAAGCTTGTTGTCCCACAGGTTTTTCCATTATTAGGAGCCTAACTTTCCCTGAGTCACCAGATACTAAAATGTTTTGAGAGCTGATGGATTTATTTCAGGAATTTTACGACTCCAAGCCTCCCCTAATTCTGAGACGACATCAGTTTTACTCAGCAATTCAAAAACCAGGTGAATCTGTATCAGGATTTTTGACAAGGTTAAGATGACTGGCAGAGGCATGTGACTTTGGTTTAACCCTTAATGAGAGGTCAGAAGACTGTTTTGTAGTGGGTTTAATGATGTAACCATGCAAAAGTGCCTACTAGCTGTAGCCCAACTTGACCTCAAATAGGCACTACAATCAGCTTTATCATAGTAAAATGCGGCAGGTGGAGCATATGGGTTGCCGGGTATTCGATGGAAATGGGCACCCTGAACAGTCTGACTGAGCTTGGGGGACACCATTTAAGTGAAAGCAATTGCATAGCCTCAGTCAGGACATATCCTGAACTGAGGGACTCTAGGTCACTTGACAACAAAACAAAGCCAAGCCTTGGTCAAATGGTTAAAATTTTCTCAAGCCATTGTAGTTGCTATCAGTATGTGGACTCGAGGTATCAAGAGACCCACTGGACCTAAATTGTGTAAGCGAAATCATAGGCCGGTATCTAGCACAGTGCACCCTCTGGAAACTCCACATACATCTGGGGTGGAGCAGGTAAATTGCTTAGCAATATCCAAATCAGAATAACCAAATACCCAAAAATCAATCAAAATAAATGCGTGCTTAAATGGTCACCCGGTTCTAATAGAAGTTGATACCAGCATGGCTGTTTCAGTGATTACAAAACCACTCTTTAACAATATTCGCTTTGGACTCCAACCCTTAAGTTTGTGCAAGACCTTGGCTAGACTGAGAACCTATACTGGGAACTTTTACAGATTAATGATATAACTTTGGTTCTGGTCTCTGATGAGATGCAGCTGATTCAGTTACCACTGATTGTTGTAAAGGGCTCAGGCTCAAGCTTGATGGGGTGAAATTGCCTGAAAAAGACTAACCTAGGCTGGCTTGATTGGAAAATGGCTGCCTGGATGAGGACCTAATTAAATACCCAAAAGTTTTTTTAGGAAGATCGAGGAACTATCAAATCAGGCAAGGCCACCTTGCATGTTGACCAGGAAGCAATTCCACAATTCTGCAAGCCCCACCCAGTGCCATTTGCCTTACGAACAAAAGTAGAGACAGAAATCAGAAGACTGGAAAGCAAAGAGATCATCAAATCGGTCCAGTTTGTACAATGTGCAGAACCGATTGTATCGATTGTGAAGCCTGACAGGTCAGTTTGCCTTTGTGGGGATTTTAATTGAATGGTAAACTGTTGCTTGCAGCTGGATAAATACCCAATCCCTTGCAGACAGGATTTACACACAAGGCGGGCAGGGGAGCTGTCCTTCACGGAACTGACATGAGACATATATTCATGCAATAGCGGTTAGATGAGGACTCCTAGAAGTATGCTACAATTAACAGCCATAGGGTAATGCATCAATATATGAAACTTCTATTTGGAGTATCATCAGCCTGTGCAATTTTTCAGCGGATGATGGAGAACATTTTACAAGGTCTACCCCAGGTTGCCATTTACCTAGATGTCACGCTAATAACAGAGAAGATCAATAATGAGCACTTAGAGAGCTTGAACATAGTCATTTGATGTTTCTCCAAGGTCAGTGCACACCTGAGAAGGAAGAAGAATAACATTTCCAGGCAAGGCCAATTGATACTTGTTGGAAGATAGAGTGAGGGCGATCAAGGGTGCCCTGGTTCCCATGCTTGTACCAGAGCTTACATCCTTCCTAGGGCTGGTGAATTATTATGTAAAGTTCATACATAACCTAGCTTCCACACTGGCACCTTTGCATCAACTCTTAAAGAAAGGGTCAGCCGTGGAAACGGTCACGTATCCAAGCTACAGATTTCTAGTAAGTGAAGAAACAGCTATCAAGGTGTTGCAAACTATGGTCTCAGGCGAGATCTGGTATCGACATGAAATGCCTCCCTGTACAGCATCAGGGTAGTATTAGCTCATTGACAGCCCAATGGAGAGGAATACCCAATAGTGTTGCATCCAGGACTTTGGCTGATGCAGAATACCCAGTTAGAGAAGGAAGGTTTGGTGGTCATATTTGTAGGTAGGAAGTTCCAACAATATTTTTATGGACATAAGTTTGTAAAAATTAAGGACCAAAAACCCCTGTTAGGTCTACTTAAAGAGGAGAAGGCAGTGTCTTTTGGGTATTTAATTAGGTCTTTAGGCCGAATTCATCAGCAGGCTCTAATTCTAAGTGTGTATAGTTATAAGTTGGAACACAGTCCAGACAGCTAATGTGGATGCACTGAGCCACCTTCCATTGGCAGATGCACCACCAGTAGTACAGCCACTGGACATGGTTTTAAATTTTCTGGACATAGTTCCAGTCACAGCTGACAATATCAGACTTTGGATGCAGAAAGATCCAGTCCTGGAAAAACTGAAACAACTGGCGATGACTAGGGAAACCTAAGTGCAATCACAACAAGAACTGAAACCTTTCTGGACCCAGGAACGACTGGATCACAGTCCAGGACAGCATATTATTATGGGAAGCAAAAGTGAATGTCCCAAGCAAAGTATGCTGCCATATACTGGCTGAACTCCAAAAGGTTCATCCAGGGGTTTTCAAAATGAAGATGTTGGTGATTGGTTCTCTCTGGTGGCTAGATCTGGATGCAGACCTTGCTGCATTGAGGGGCAATGCCAATAGTACCAACAAGACAAAAATTACTAACAGCTGTCCCACATTCAAGGGAAAGGCCAGATATACCATGGACTTGGTTACACATTGACTATGTAGGTCCTTTCATGGACTCAAAGTTCTTATTAATTGTAGAAGTCCACTCAAAGTGGCTGAATGTGCATAGAGTTCATTTTTCAAACACGAGGATGACAATAGAGTCAGAGTCATACAGCACGAAACATACACTTCAGTCCAGCCAGTCCGTGCCAACCATGTTCCCAAACTAAACTAGTTCCACTTGTCTGCACTTGGCCCATATCTCTCCGACCCTTTCCTATTCGCGAGCCTACCCAAATGTTTTTTAAACATTGTACCTGCACCTGCATCCATCACTTTCTCAGGCAGTTCATTCCACACGAGCCACTGTGTAAAAAAAAAATTGGCCCTCATGCCCATTTTAAATCTTTCTCCTCTCACCTCAAAAACAAGCTCCCTTGTTTTGAATTCCCCCCCCTTGAGGGAAAAGACACTTGCCGTTCACCTTATCTATGCCCCTCATCATTTTAAAATCCTCAATAAGGTCACCCCTCAACCTCCCATGGTCCAGAGAAAAAATAATCCCAGTCTTTCCAGTCCATTCTTATATCTTAAATTCTCCATTCCTGGAAATATCTCGGTAAATCTTTTCTGAACCCTCTCCAGTTTAATAATATCCTTCTCGTAACAGGGCAACCAGAATGGGACACAGTACTCCAGAAAAGGCCTCACCAATGTCCAGTATAACCTCAACATGATATCCCAACTCCTATACTAAAACGGCTGAGCAATGAAGGCCAGAATGCTAAATGCCTTCTGAACTACCCTGTCTACCTCGACAGCCCTTCCAACTGTTTCAGAGGTGGTGGGTTCTTCCTCTCTATCGTACATGGAAGAAACCTCAGAATGCAAGCTGGACACAGCAGATGCAGCCACCTCAATGCTTTTGCTGCTTAAAGAGGCGAATGAATTGCTTCTAGATGCTCTGGGGGCAAGGTTAAACATGGGCAAGGAAACCTCCCGCTGATTACCACATACCGGCCTCCCTCAGCTGATGAATCTCCTCAAAGTTGAGCAACACTTGGAGGAAGCACTGAGGATGGCAATGGCACAAAATGTACTCTGGGTGGGGGATTTCAATGTTCACCAACAAGAGTGGCTTGGCTGCAGTACTACTGATTGATCTGGTCAGGTTCTACAGGACAAAGCTGCTAGATTCGGTCTGTGGCAGGTGGTGAGGGAACCAACAAGAGGGAAAAACTTACTTGATCTCATCCTTACAAATCTGACAGCTGTAGTTGCATCTGTCCATGACAGTATCGGTAAGATTGACCATTGCACAGTCCTTGTGGAGATGAAGTCCCACCTTCACAGTGAGAACCACCTCCATTGTGTTGTGTGGCACTATCACTGTGCTAAATGGGACAGACTTCGCACAGATCTAGCAACTCAAAATTGGGCATCCACGAGGCACTGTGGACCATCAAAAGCAGCATTGTACTCCGGTACAATCTGTAACCTCATGGCCTGGCATATCCCCCACTTAACCATTTTCATCAAGTCAGGGGATCAACCCTGGTTCAATGGAGAGTGCAGGAGGTCATGCCAGGAGCAGCACCAGGCTATACCCGAAAATGAGGTGTCAATCTAGTGAAGCCACCAAACAGGATTACCCGCACACCAAACAGCGAAAGCAGCAAGTGATTGACAGAGCTAAGCGATCCCACAACCAACAGATCAGATCTAAGCTCTGCAACCTGCCACATCTAGTTGTGAATGGTGGTGGACAATTAAACAAATCACTGGAGAAGGAGGTTCCACAAATATCCCCATCCTCGATGATGGAAGAGCCCAGCACATCAGTGCTAAAGACAAGGCTGAAGCATTTGCACCAATCTTCAGCCAGAAGTGCTGCGTGGATGATCCATCTTGGCGTCCTCCAGTGGTCCCCAGCATTACAGATACCGGTCTTTAGTCAATTTGATTCACTCCATGTGATATCAAGAAATGGATGGAGACACTGGATACTGCAAAGGCTACGGGCCCTGACAACACTGCGGCAATAGTACCGAAGACGTGTAATCCAGAACTTGCTGCTCCCTTAGCCAAGCTGTTCCAGTACAGTTACAGCACTGGTATCTATCCAACAATCTGGAAAATTGCCTAAGCATATCCTGTACACAAAAACGCAGGACAGTCCAACCCAGCCAATTACCACCCCGTCCGTCTACTCTTGATCATTGGTAACGTGATGGCTGGTGTCATCAACAGTGCTATCAAGCAGCACCTACTCAGCAATAACCTGCTCAGTGACACCCAGTTTGGGTTCTGCCCGGGCCACTCAGCTCCTGACCTCATTACAGCCTTGATTCAAACATGGACAAAACAGCTGAATTCCAGAGGTGAGTTGAGAGTGACAGCCCTTGATATCAAGGCTGCATTTGGCTGAGTGTGGCATCAGGATCCCTCGCAAAACTGGAATCGATGGATATCAGGGGCAAACTCTCAAGTGGTTGGAGTCATACCTGACACATAGGAAGATGGTCGTGGTTGTTGGAGCTCCAGGACATTTCTGCAGGAGTTCCTCAGGGTAGTGTCCTAGGCCTAACTATTTTCAGCTGCTTCATCAATGAACATTTACATGTGAAGAGCCCTTGACACCGATCTAACTCCCTCAGAGCCAATTCACAGAGTGAACAGTGAACTGAGACTGCTGTTGTTATCTTTTTGCCTGGACTCCCTGATTAGACAAGGGTAAGAGCCCCAGTCAAGAAACTCGTATTCTATGAGGTCTATGAGCTCTCCATCGTAAGGTCAGAAGTGGGAATGTTCACCAATGATTGCACAATGCTCAGCACCATTCATGACTCCTCAGACACTGAAGCAGTCCATGTTCAAATGCAGTAAGATCTGGATAAAATCCAGGCTTCGGCTGACAAGTGGCAAATGACATTTGTGCCACACAAATGCCAGGATATGACCATCACCAATAAGAGATAATTGTTCCTTGGCATTCAATGGTGTTACCATAACTGAATCCTCCACTATCAACATCCTGGGGATTACCTTTGACCAAAGACTCAACTGGACTCACCATATTAACACCAGTAGCTACAAGAGCAGGCCAGAAGCCAGGAATACTGAGGCGAGTAACTCACCTCCTGAATCTTCAAAGCCTGCCCACCATCTACAAGGTATAAGTCAGGAGCGTGACGAAATACTCCCCACTTGCCTGGATAAATGCAGCCCCAATAACACTCAAGCAGCTTGACACCATCCAGTAAAAAGCAACCTGCTCGATTGGCATTGCATCAACAAGCATCCACTCCCTCCATCATCGACGATCAGTAACAGCAGTGTGTACCATCTACAAGATGCACTGCAGAAAGTCACCAAAGATCCTCAGACAGCACCCTCCAAACACATGACCACTTCCATCTAAAAGGCCAAGCGCATCAGATATATGGGAACACCACCAACTCCAAGTCACTAACCATCCTACCTTGGAAATATGTCACTGTTCCTTCACCGTTGCTGGGTCAAAATCCTGGAATTCTCTCCCTAATAGCATTGTGGGTTAACCCACAGCAGGGGGACTACAACTGTTCAAGAAGACAGCTCAACACCACCTTCTAAAAGGCAACTAGAGGTGGGCAAGAAATGCTGGCCAGCAAGCGACGCCCACATCCCACAAATAAATAGAGAAATAAAAGAGGCAAGCTACTGTGTTACATGCCACCCATATTGAGGCAGAGCTGGAAGAACCTGACCCAGTGCTAAAACGCCCCAGGAGGAGACACAAAGAAAAAGAACCAGCCTATGTCCTTGTACTCAGAGGGGGAGAGATGTAGTGATTGTAACGAGATCAGCCACATAGACCTCATAGAATACGAGTTTCCTGACTGGGGCTCTTACCCTTGTCTAATCAGGGAGTCCAGGCAAAAAGATAACAACAGCAGTCTCAGTTCACTGTTCACACTGTGAATTGGCTCTGAGGGAATTAGATCGGTGTCAACGGCTCTTCACATGTAAATAAAGGCTGACTTGGTGACAGGATACCGGAATCTGTGGAATTATTTCACACACAAAACTCCAGGTGTGGTCTTATCAAGGTCTTATATATTTTCAGTAAAACTTCCTTGCTCCTGTACTCAAATTAACTTGCAATGAAGGCCAATGTACGGTTACCTTCCTGACTGCTTGCTGCATCTGTATGCTTCTTCTCAGTGACCTGTGTATGGAGCCATCAAGATCCCTCTGTACATCAAAATTTCACAATCATTTAAATAATACTCTGCCATTCTGTTTTGCCTAACAAACTTCACAGTTATCCATGTTATACTGCATCTGTTATGCATTTAAGCACTCACTCAACTTGCCCTGAAGGCCTATACATTCTCCTCATCACATACTATACCACCTAATGTTGTATCATCAATATACTTACAGAGATAATAAAGTGTGAGGCTGGATGAACACAGCAGGCCAAGCAGCAACTCAGGAGCACAAAAGCTGACGTTTCGGGCCTAGACCCTTCATCAGAGAGGGGGATGGGGAGAGGGAACTGGAATAAATAGGGAGAGAGGGGGAGGCGGACCGAAGATGGAGAGTAAAGAAGATAGGTGGAGAGGAGAGTATAGTTGGGGAGGTAGGGAGGGGATAGGTCAGTCCAGGGAAGATGGACAGGTCAAGGAGGTGGGATGAGGTTAGTAGGTAGATGGGGGTGCGGCTTGGGGTGGGAGGAAGGGATGGGTGAGAGGAAGAACCGGTTAGGGAGGCAGAGACAGGTTGAACTGGTTTTGGGATGCAGTGGGTGGGGGGGAAGAGCTGGGCTGGTTGTGTGGTGCAGTGGGGGGAGGGGACGAACTGGGCTGGTTTAGGGATGCAGTAGGGGAAGGGGAGATTTTGAAACTGGTGAAGTCCACATTGATACCATTGGGCTGCAGGGTTCCCAGGCGGAATATGAGTTGCTGTTCCTGCAACCTTCGGGTGGCATCATTGTGGCAGTGCAGGAGGCCCATGATGGACATGTCATCTAGAGAATGGGAGGGGGAGTGGAAATGGTTTGCGACTGGGAGGTGCAGTTGTTTGTTGTGAACTGAGCGGAGGTGTTCTGCAAAGCGGTCTCCAAGCCTCCGCTTGGTTTCCCCAATGTAGAGGAAGCCGCACCGGGTACAGTGGATGCAGTATACCACATTGGCAGATGTGCAGGTGAACCTCTGCTTAATGTGGAATGTCATCTTGGGGCCTGGGATAGGGGTGAGGGAGGAGGTGTGGGGGCAAGTGTAGCATCTCCTGCGGTTGCTGGGGAAGGTGCTGGGTGTGGTGGGGTTGGAGGGCAGTGTGGAGCGAACAAGAGAGTCACGGAGAGAGTGGTCTCTCCGGAAAGCAGACAGGGGAGGGGATGGAAAAATGTCTTGGGTGGTGGGGTCGGATTGTAAATGGCGGAAGTGTCGGAGGATGATGCGTTGTATCTGGAGGCTGGTAGGGTGGTGTGTGAGAACGAGGGGGATCCTCTTAGGGCAGTTGTGGCGGGGGCGGGGTGTGAGGGATGTGTTGCGGGAAATACGGGAGACGCAGTCAAGGGCGTTCTCGATCACTGTGGGGGGAAAGTTGCGGTCCTTAAAGAACTTGGACATCTGGGACGTGCGGGAGTGGAATGTCTTATCGTGGGAGCAGATGCGGCGGAGGCGGAGGAATTGGGAATAGGGAATGGAATTTTTGCAGGAGGGTGGGTGGGAGGAGGTGTATTCTAGGTAGCTGTGGGAGTTGGTGGGCTTGAAATGGACATCAGTTACAAGCTGGTTGCCTGAGATGGAGACTGAGAGGTCCAGGAAGGTGAGGGATGTGCTGGACATGGCCCAGGTGAACTGGAGGTTGGGGTGGAAGGTGTTGGTGAAGTGCAGAGACATTACATTTGATTCTTTCATCAAAATTGTTGGTATAAGTTATAAGTTGCTCGGGCCCAAGTCTCAAATCCTGTGGTACCTGCTTGTCACTGCATTTCTCTCTGAAAAAGATTCATTTATTCCTATCAGAGATAATGGGAACTGCAGATGCTGGAGAATCCGAGATAACAAAGTGTGAAGCTGGATGAACACAGCAGGCCAAGCAGCATCTTAGGAGCACAAAAGCTGACGTTTCGGGCCTAGACCCTTCGTCAGAGAGCTCTCTGGGGTCTAGGCCCGAACCGTCAGCTTTTGTGCTCCTAAGATGCTGCGTGGCCTGCTGTGTTCATCTAGCTTCACGCTTTGTTATCTCATTCATTCCTATTCTCTCTTTCCTGTCTATTAACAAAATCTCAATCCATACTAATATATTAATCCCATGTGCTTTTATTTTGGACATTAATCTGTTAGGTGGCATTTTATTAGACACTTTCTGAAAATCCAAATACACAATATTCACTGGCTGTTGATGATTTATTCTACTAGTTACATCCTCAAAAGATTCCAATAGGCTTTTCATACATGATTTCCATTTCAAAAATCAATGTTAACTTTGAGTAGTATTTTTGCTACTTCTTAAATGTTCTATTAAAACAAATTTTATAACAGACTCCACCATTTTCCATGCTGCTACTATTGTTAACTGATCTGTAAGCCCTGGTTTTCTCCCTCCCTCATCTTTTCAACAGTGAAGTTACATTTACTAGCCACCAATCTGCCAAGACTATTACAGAATCTACAGATTTTGAAAGATGGCAAGCTTTGCATGGCCACCTGAGGAAGGGTCACCGGACCCGAAACATTAACAATGTTTTCTCCTCCACAGATGCTGCCAGACTTGCTGAGCTTTTCCAGCAACATCGTTTTGCTCATGATTAGACCCCAAACCCACCAATTCACGGTTATTATCGAGTCAGAGGGTTGTACAGCACGGAAACAGACCTTTTGGTCTAACTCATCCATGCCAGCCAGATATTCTAATAAATCTAGTCCCATTTGCCAGTATTTGGCCCATATCCCTCTAAGCCCTTCCTATTCATGTACCCACCCAGATGCCTTTTAAATGTTGTAATTGTGGCAGCCTTCATCACTTCTTCTAGCACCTCATTCCAAACATGCACCATCCTCTGCACGAAAAAGCTGCTCCTTAGGTCACTTTCACATTTTTTCCCTCTCCCCTTAAACCTATGGCCTCTAGTTTTGAACTCACCTACCCTAGGAAAAAGACTTTGGCAATTCACTCTATCCATGCCCCTCATGATTTTATAAACTTCTATAAAGTCATCCCTCAGCCTCTGACGGTCCAGGGAAATCTCTGGTAAAAACCATACATGTCACAGAACCTCTGCAAACAGAGTCTAAAAATGTCCCAGACTACATTGTTACTAGGTTGTGTCATCTGCTGAAGCAGGACCTGTGCTCGGAAGGAATCAGTGGCTATTCCATCCCTGTACTTGGTGAAGTCACAGCCACCCTTGAGTTTTACGCCATCAGTTTGTTACAAGGAGTAATTGGGGACCTGTGTGGCATCTCTCAATCACTGGCTCCCAAATGCATCTGGGAAGTACAGATGCCATTTTATCCAGATTACATCAGTTTATTACCTTCCCTTTTGGTAAGGGCAGTCAAGCATCTTGGACAGTACGTTTCTCTAATATTGCTGCCTTCCCACAGGTGCAGAGTGCTTTAGACTGCATTCACATTGCTTTGACAGTGCCCTATCAACAGCGGCAGATTTCATCAAAGTCCAGCTCAGTTGTGGCCATCAATGACAGATTTTGGAGTTGTGTGCCAGGTATCCTGGGAGCTGCTATGATGCATACATTCTAGAGAACTTTCAGATTTCTGTGTCCTTCCACGGTCCTCAGGATGGCTGCTGGGAGACAAAGGGTACCCCCTCCATACATGGTTAATGATACATTTACAAAATCCTCAGACTGTCAAAGATGCAATGCTGCCTATGCTTCTACCAGGGACACAGGGGAAGAGATCACAGGCCCCCTTAATATGAAGTTTCTATGCCTGGGCCACTGTGGCAGGGCCTTACAGCCTAACCCATGATGCATATGCGACATCATTGGGATATGTAGTATTCTTCACTGCTGGAGCAACAAGGAGAGGTGGTGAGCAAGGTGCCAGATGTAGACAAAATGGGGGATCAATAGAAATCTCTGAGATTGAGGAGCAGGACACTGACCTTGAGGAACCTCTAAAACACTATGATAGAACAAGGCATCAGTGAGTACAAGAAGCCAGAATTAGGCGGAGACCTAACTGAAACCTACTTCCAGGAGGAACAAACTAGGTTTGGACATGCTTAAATTGTATTTCTTTCTGTTGGTTATAATGACAAGCTTGACATGATGGTCACCATGCCTCAGGTGACAGGCAAGGTCAAGAAGGCGGGCACTTCATGGTAACCATAGCCGGTGTGAGAATTGAACCCACACTTTTGGTATTATTCTGTATCACAAACCATCTAGTCAATTGGACTAACACAGCCCACAGTCAGTCAAGGATTAATGTCAAAATAGATATTTAACAAGCAGTTATCATTCACAAAGCAAAAAGATCATGAAAAGCCGACAAAGTATACATTAATTTATATACATTTCAAAATATCAAGATGTTCCAAAACAATTAATAGTGAACAAAGTACTTCTAAAATGTAATGATTATTGTAATGCAGGAAGATGTGATAGCTAGAGATAGTAGGAACTGCAGATGCTGGAGAATCTGAGATAACAAGGCGTAGAGCTGGATGAACACAGCAGGTCAAGCAGCATCAGAGGAGCAGAAAGGAGTAGCAAGTAGCCAATGTGGACACAGCAAAGTTTTAATCCATCTTTCAGTATTATCCAAGTCCAGGGAGCAAAAGTAATTCTTCCCCTGACAAACCATTAAAAATGTAATTGCTTAAACAATTAAATCATTGGAAATTCTAATGCTTGCTATATGCTGCACTCTATTACTTCTCTTATCTCCCCGCAATACACATCAGCCTCTACTCAAGACTTGCAATGGTAGATGACCTAATCTGGAGGCTTCTCCAGTTTCCTGAAATGTACAAAACAGCAGCTCAGAGGATGTTTTTATTCATTTACAGGGTGCAGGTATTGCTAGCTAGGTCAGCATTTATTGCCCATCACTTGTTGCCCTTGAAAAATAAATCTTCTTCACATATTTAATAGTTGTTGTTCCTTCAATATGTTCCTATTCAGGGTCTAAGACACTGCATTCTGCTACTTTATAGCATGATATGTTGGTGTTCTTATGAATTATACTAGCAGTCAAGTACCTGCAGTCCCGCTCAAACTCTTTGGATTCATCAGTGCAGTAGAAAAATCTGCCCTTAAATAGCTGCACAGCAACCACAGCAAAAATAAACATGAAGAGCATGTAAACAATCAGGATGTTGAGCACATTCTTCAAGGAGTTTACCACACAATCGAAAACAGCCTAGATAGAAAGAGCAATCAAATGAGAAAAAGTTACCACATTTGTCAAAACTGACAAAAACTAATCATTATGTGTAACTGCATCTCGTACATGTTTAGCAAGATTTCCTAGTAGCCTTTAACTTATTGACTTTTGTGATGTCACTAGAAATATAAGTTTTCTCAACGTCTTTGTAACAAAACTTTACATGGCCATAAAGTGGTCCTTTCACATTCCTAATTTCCTGGAACACTGTGTTAGTGTCCAAATAATGGAGTGAAGAAATCAGGCACTAAAGACAGTCCACCAATTGAACCAGTATTACCTTGAGTTTAGGCAGCCGTTTGATTGTTTTAAGGGGTCGTAGCACTCGAAGCACTCTCAGAGATTTGATGGTGTTCAGATCTTTCCCTTTGCTCCCACTAGCAATAAAATTAAAAAAAACTCATAAAATAACACAATACTAGATTAGAACTTTGGACAAAGATGTTTGTTTATGTACAATCGTTCCTTCTTTATACATCTAAAAAGTCACCTTTTGTTTGGTACACAAAACATTGTATGCACCTCAAATGAAGACCTGGGCAAACACACTCATTATGCAGAGACAGTAGGAACTGCCGACGCTGGAGTCTGAGATTACAAGGTGTAGAGCTGGATGAACACAGCAGGCCTGCTGTGTTCATCCAGCTCTACACCTTGTATACTCGTAATGCAATCATTTCTCCCAATTTTTGGTCAACTTTAATTTCTTTTAAAAATCTCTCTTATTTTAGTTGTATTTCAATGCAAAAGGAAAGCAGGTAGCTTTTAATGTCAAGTTTCTTGAAAGACAGGCTCCATCAGAAGTAAGCCATTTGGCAGGCATGCTGCAATCTTTCAATTAATTAAAGCATCGCTAAACAAATTTCTCAAACTACTCAGCACAAACCCTGACCTAGATAATCAAATACCCTAAATATGTGAAAAAATGTTATAACTTAACTAAATCAGAATGGAAACATCTCATACAATAACACTAGTTTGTTTCATAATGCTCCTGGGAAGCACATTGGAGCACTATATATGAATTGTTTTTGTTGTTAAGCATCGTATTTCAGCTAAGCGTACCGAATCCATTTTGCAGTTATTTTCCACAGGACTGTAAATCATTATTTGCCGTACAATATGTAACACTGAAAATTATGTTTGAATGTTTGTACCTGGAGGTTAAAGCCTTTATGTTCCAATTGTATTTCACACCATAAAGCTAATAGTAAACATCTGAGAAACTGATTAGTCAGTGATACACACATCAATTACTGTGATTACAATTGGGTATCTTGAATTTAAAGGGTAGAGAACTCATGTCCCCCAAAGGCTTTCTTTGTTAGTTATGTTAATTAATCCACACAGAGAGAAAGTGAACAATGTTTAAATACAAACACTAAAACATGAAAAAATTGAAGACTAAGCCCTTTTCTTTTGCATTTTGTTGATTTAAGTGAGGCATGTCAAAGCTTTGAAATGAAACAACAGTATCGGCCTTAATTAGTTTTACATTCATTAATATATCTCATCCCCAAGCTGAAATAAGTCAGCTACTTTCTAGAAGTGAGACATTTTTAAATTTCTAAAACCAAATATCCATTGGTCTTTTTAAATGAACTTGTCAACGTAGTTCTTAATCATTATTAGCACCTCTGTGGTGAGGGCCCATACTCAATAAGGACCTGTTTTGAAACTGTCTAATCTCATTTTCTACAGGATCCTTACCACCAACAGACAGAAGAGATCTTTGTTCCATCAATCTAGACTGAACCTGTCCTCATTGAGCAGAAAATTAACTTACAGTCCAAACTCCTAGCTTCCAGGAAATGATATAATTTATACATCATTTTTGATGAATTAACAAGACGCAACTTTGGCTTAAAATGTCAATGATATTGTTAAAGCATTTGATAAACTTGAGATTGATTCTTTGATCTACAAGTGATTTTATAATGATTTTAGCGTAGTAACCTCCCATTCTTGCAGTTTAAAGCTGATCCATTTTGTTTTTGTTACTGCCTTTCTACTCAGGGAGTAATGTCAGCAATCTTAACTCTCACTCTTCTAGTGGCAGAAACTCAGGACTGCTGAATTATTTCCAGTCCCAGCTTACTCTCAAAAAAATTAAATATTTGTGCTCACTCAATCAAATTCAGGGCACCATATTTTTCAGGTTCGATAGATGAATCATTGTATGAATTTTGATGTTTCATTTTAAGGTAAAAATGAATGCAAAATGCTATAATACTTTGCGTCAATGAACTTTTTCTTTTATCCTTTAGTGGGTTTCAGTGGAAAGGTTAGCATTTGCTTTCCACCATAATTGTCTTTGAACTGAGTGTCTTGTTAAGGTGATTTCAAAGGACAGTTAAGTGTTAGCCAACTTGCTGTAGTACTGGAATCAAATGCAGGCCAGATCAAGTAAGGACAGCAGATTTCCTTCCCAAAAGGATTTTTTTTGAACTACATGGGTTTTTACAATTTATATACTCATCATTACCATTACTAAGACTAGCATTCAATTCCAGATTTTGACTTTAATGCTGAATTTCAAAAATAAAATTGAATTGAAATTCAATTGCATTAACCCAGGCCTCTGATACTAGTCCAGTGACACTACCACCATACCATCATCTTCCTTAGTCACACACCCTCTAAAATGAGTAGGGTCACCAGTGTGAATTTATAGCAATTTTATACAAACAACATGCCAGGGTACAGGGAAAAGGCAGAAGAACGACACTGAGTTGTAATGCTTATTAGATAGTTGGTGCAGACACAATGGGCTGAACAACCTCCTTCTGCACATAACACTGGTGATTTTTCTGTATGCATTCGATAGCTATTTCTCATGGAAAATTTCTCTGGGCTTCAGACATTCAGCTTTCATGATTACAGATACCAGATTACAGATACTTCTTGACCAATATAAACCATTACACTTTCCTTCATTCATATTTCATTGGTCTAATTTGTTAAACTTAGAGTCTCTGCCAAATCACAAATTATGAGGTTCTTTTTAGTATACATTTCATGTATTACTACATAAACACAAATAATGCATAACCCATAGCTGTCTACTGCTGAACTACTTGCAGCACATTGCTGCTTATGAATATCTGAATAAATCGAACCATCAGCAAGGAATAGTATTTCACAAACATAATTTCTCAAATTCAATTTCAGTGCTGAGGCATTGAATCTCACCGACCAAACTTAACAGACAAGTGATGCTGTTCAACCCTAATGTCTGAATTCACATTTGTACTGTATTAAGACTCACTATATGCCTAAATGAAGATGTGGCTGGAGCCAGATTCTGCAATAAGTTCCAATAGTGTGACATGCTTTTTTAAAAAAGGCTCATACATTAATGGAAAAAGGTTTTATGGTTGTGCTACTGCAAGACAGATCAGCTCATCATTGAAAGTAAAATAAACAGGTCTATTTGTGCATAAAGTCTTTTTTAGGCCAGTCAATTCAAAACTGGATAGGCGGTCACATTACTGTTATTATTTAAAAATTCAGCCTCAGTACTATTTGTTACAATGGCGTATCTTGCACCAAGCAGAACTGCGACATAATCACTTACCAAAACGCACAGACGTACATATATAAATAGATATAAAATTGAGAGTGAGAGAAACATGGAGAGATATACAGAGAAGAATAGAACACAATGCAAATTTGCTGACTATTATAAAGAGAAAGAGCAGAAATATTACCCCATTAGGCTCCTGATCCAGCAAGTCAAGAAAGACGAGAAAAGGGTCAGTGTAGAAAAAAAACCAAAAAAGCTTTTACATATACTGCAAGTACAGAGACGACTAAGAAAACAGAAATCACAGTTATAAAAACCTGAAGGACCAATATAGACAATGCAGTAAATCGGGAAACAGGACACAGGAGACACAAAGCACAGGCCCCAGCAATCATGTCAGCCACGCTACATTAAGTAACTTGGTTGGGAAACAACCTCCCTCATAATGTAGTTTTTTACAATTTTGGATAGGAAACCATTGCACCAGTCTGTGTTCACATCAAATCTGTGACCAATTAGAAGCTGCAAAATAATTTAAATTATTCATTAATGCATATAATACTTGGTTTCACTCCAACAACACAAGTTCCTATTAGGTGTTGCTTAATGTCATGACAGTATAGATTAAAGGAAATAGTGTGACTTTGCAATTCAAAGCCTAGCAAATGAATTTCTCTGATCTTTTAAGGCTTAATGCTTAAGTAAGAAATTGCTTTAATGCAACTTTCAGTGCCTAACATAGGTACAACACAACAACACAATGAACACACATTCGTGCTGCTGCAGTGGAGAGCAAAACCATTTTTATAATACTCATAAGACACTGTGAAGTCAGATTTCCAAGTGGTGTCATAGTTGACTAGGGATCTAATCTAGTTATTAAATTTCAAAAACTTATAAATTAATTTCTTCAAATGAAACACAAAACAGCAATGTTATAAACAACAAATAAATAGAAACATTTTAATGTCCAGTTGGCAATTTAATTAAAACTTCTTATAGAGGCAACAGATTTCTTATGATGAATATATAAAATATATATTCAGCATTCTATTTCCTGTCTCCCCCATTATTCCCCCACATATTTCCTGAGAACATGCAATCCTCCCAAAAATTTTCAACTAGGTGCCTGACTAACATGGTTTCAGGTAGAGTCTGATTATGGATAAATCATAATTTCAAAATCATAAATCAATAAGTTTCAGCTTAGATGGAATCTAAACCACTGAGAAGTGGTCTTAATGGTTTTATCCCATTCCTCTCTATTCTTTGGTCTTCTCTGCTGTTTTGCCTTCTTCCATACTGAGCAGACTGTCCTTATTTATTTATCCATCCATGCACTGTCACATTCTTAACTGGGAGAAGACACAAGTTGGCAAGAAAAATATTTTCTACTGGAAACAAAGATTGATTGAAGCTTTGGTAAAAATTACCTCATTGCAAGATAAATACATCATGATAACCCACACAGTGAGTGCAGAGGAATAAGAAACAGGAAAAACACACTGACAGTTATTAAATGGAAAATTAGAAGTGCTGGAGGAAATAATTCACTTCATAAGTGAAACTAAACTTGATTTAATTTGCCATGAAATTATCAATTTTAAGTTAACCTCTGCCTGCCCCTGCAATGAGAACCAAGAAAAATATCATGTTAGTTCACACCTTAGCCAGAGACCAGCCTTTAAGTGGACACCTCTAATAATGTTTGGATATCATATTCACTAGTTGGGCAGGGCTGAAGAGATTGCTACAATTATTGGTTACTGGGTTATAATATATACTGTGTATGGAATGACTTAATATATATTGCAATAATTTTTAATGAACTTGCAAAAATTATGCATCAGACTAATATCTTGCATTCCCAAGATTGCAAATGAAAAGTATATCATGTCAGTCTGAAAATATTACAATAAAAATTTATGTTTTGGAAGTTTTTTTCACTTCCTCTCCTATCCAACATTGAGATAAAGTTCCAGAACCACTGACAGTTCTTTGCATTGCAACCAAATGGTCATTCTGCAGGGAGGACGGTCAGCATTGACTGTGAAGGGAAATCACCACTGACTGACCCTCCTGACATCAAGGCATAGATTGTAGTTGAAGCTAGTGAAGAGTGAGCAGCTAAGACTTTTTGGGTTAAGAATACATTGACTAACTGTTGTGGCCTTACTGCCACACTCTGTGTTCGCCAAGGATGAAATCTCGCAACCTCCAACCACATAGTGAAAATTAGATGTGGAGAACCAAAGATACATAAAATATTATTCAGCAATGAGTCTGTAACCTAGTCTCAGGGATTATTATGTTAATTTACATCACAAAAGCCCTAGGATTAAGTTACAGTTTGCTGTGACACGTGTCAGAGCCCTTAAACAGAAAGGGCTGCATCGCCACAGAGCTATTCAAGAAATCATTCAGTTGTGGGATTGTTGATTTTTTGATTCATTAAATTCTCTAATCTCAGACACGAGAGACTAAAGAAATGCAGTCAACATATTAAAAAAAACTGACATTTTTGCTGACAATTCCATGCCTGACAGAACAAACAACTACTGTTCTCTGATATGACAGAACTTAAATATTAATTCCTGATGTAAATACCGTGATGAATGCACACCAGGAAAGAGCCTTTGCAATTGAGGATGATGGCCTTCATTTCTCCCCTTTTTAATTTCTCTTTCCTTGTCAAAGCACTAACTAATTGCTGGGCAATAGTGTCATAGGCTAGTTGTCTTCTGCTACCTAACCCAGTGACTCCCAAGGTCTAGTTCCACCTGCTTCTGAAGTATGTCATAATATAACTATTCTTCTTGTGTAAACCCAGATGATAAGTGTTGACTAGATAGTTACATCACAATTAAATCCAATCTTGCTTTCCTCAATACCTTAAATGCGTTTTTTAAATGAAGTCACTGGGTATAAAATGTACAAATGGGAGTACTTGCTGAGATTTACCTTGTTATAATGCCTTCTTGCTCTCAAATACATACTAAAATTTATAGGGATAAATAAATTCCCAGATGAACATGGACAGTCATAAGAGAGGCTCACTGTATGTAGTCGACACTCACTCTCTTTTCTCACATACAAAGAACAGTCTCTTCACCCCAGTGCTAATCAGATGAGCCTTCGAAAAAGAGCAGTTAGCATACTAAAAGAAAATTGAGTGAAAATATGGTTTACATAGACTTGTACATAAGAACATATTGCATAATGTAGGTACATGATAGGGAGTGATGGGTGGATACTGAAAAGGAGGCAGTTTAAAATCATTACTTAGCAAGAATATTCGCTTTGACAATCTGAACTTTGTACAAAAACATGCTACGGAAGTCACTGAATGCATTTCTTGAGAGAAAAACTGGCAGTTGGACTGATAGGCTTGCAAGAGGATACGGCCGGATGGAGGTTGTTGTTGAAGTTTGGCTTGATGGGTTTCAATCTCTTGAAAGATCCTTAAACAAAAGAACCAAACATTGTATTCTGGTTTTATCTAATTTTGTTGCATTGTACTGTTGTGTGTGATTGTGTGGAAGATGAACAGTGAGTAATTGCTTAAGAGAATGTTAAGCAATTACTCACTGTTCATCTTCCACACAATCACACACAACAGTACAATGCAACAAAATTAGATAAAACCAGAATACAATCAATCTTCTGTAAATAGCCAAAAATTGATCTTTTAAATTCCTTGGAAAAAGGAGGGTTAGCACACCAACTAGGCTATTAGTATATACCATGCTTGAATCTAAGAAAGCAATTCATGATAGAGAATGCTCATCATATGAATATTACTCGTATTTTATCATTGGATCGCTTGAATGATCTCTACATTGCCTGTCACTATTATATTCTGCAGTCAAATACTATTGATAACAGGCCAAATCTGGTTTGATATCACATCTTCTACACCGATCAGCCTCAATTCTGTACATTCTAGTGAGGCAGAAAAGATGACATTCAGCAGTTCAACGTACAGATAGTTGATGCCTGAGACAATTCAGTAAAATAATGAGGATAAAGAGAATTATGCTGTGCACACAACTTACAACATCCATAATTATATTCATCAATTGAGAATACAAGTAGAAAAATGAATCTGATGAAGCCACAGAGGCAGAACCTTCTGTGAACAGTACTGTAATACACAGTAATTGGACAAAGAAGGTTGGGCTTGGTGCCATTTACATACATATACCTTACTTTTCCTTTACATTCACCTCTGCTGAAAGCTCTGTTTTCTCGGGTAACATTCTACTGGTGCTTATGACTCTCTGGTATTTCAACAAGGTGGGTAATGAGAATCAGCAGGAGCTTTGACCATGAAACAACATTACAGTTGAATCAATCCTTGTAGCGTATCTCCAACCACAGGCTTTCCAAAAGGGACTACAGGATAAAAAGAAAACCAGTCTGACTCACTTTTGGTGAAAAGCTAACTCGAAAATGGGGCAATGAACTGTACCCACAGCTTTGCTGGTTTGTCCAGTAGAACCTCATTAGACTAAGGAAAGTCATAGGTCAACATTTATTAAGAAACCCAGCAAATGCATGCAGTAGCACTTAGCAGATTAGGCAGCAGACTTTCCACTTTCTTATTGAGTTGGGATGACTAGGTCCAAACATTAGAACAGGAACTAAGTTCTTCCCCACCTTCAAAATCAGGGAGAACAGCGTTCTGCCATGCTCTCATGGTTCCAGAAGTTCGTTATATACTTGAACAATGAAATCTTGGGATTAGGCCAAGACCTCAACCCATTTCAATTACAAGTCAGCAGGAATAACATGTAACATGAAGATACACAGAATAGGAAGTAAATGAAAAATATAAACATGGAGGGAGAAATTGTAAAATTGAAATATATAAGGTCCTCTGAATATCAGTTAAGTATTAATGAGCAATCTGGCTCACAATAAACATCTTCAATAAATCCCAGCACCAGCTGCATTGGGAGATTTACACTTCAGAGGGCTCCTGATCTAACCCCAACTCCAGCAATGGTTGCTTCCTGTTGAGAAAGGTAAAAGTGATTTAAAAAAAACATGAGCCACATAATGCTACCACCATGCTCATAAATGCAGAGTTGTTACACTCCTTGCTCTGACCCGGCTGACCCCCCCTACCAATATTTCTTCAAAAGGCTGCATAGGAAAATTAATGCACCCAATGTCATCTGTGGGTTGGGGGTCGAAGCCAGTCACAACTCCAAAAATAGCACTACCTTCGGGAGCATCTGGATCACAGGATTCACACTATCCATACTAGAAATAAATTACTGTGCTAAAACAATGCTACATCTGAACACAAATGGTAAACAATGATTTAAAAACTTCATTGAGCTATCAATGGTGCCCAGATTGAATTTACAATGGTAACCATGTGTCAGTGATATACGTCTTCAGCTTCTAACATGCACTGCCTTCTAATGCCAGAGAACGCATGCTGGTGAGAGTTGGCAAGAACTGCAAATGGACAATGTTGGCTATTTCTCTATTAGCATCCACTTATTTAGCTTTGTCATTTGTTATTATGTTTGTTCTCCCCTGCACTTCTCCAGAGGGTGGTGGGTGCCTGGAACACGTTGCCAGCGGAGGTGGTAGACGCAGACACGTTAGCGTCTTTTAAGATATATTTGGACAGGTACATGGATGGGCAGGGAGCAAGTGGACATAGGCTGTTAGGAAATAGATGACAGGTTAGACAGAGGATCTTGATCGGTGCAGGCTTGGAGGCCCGAAGGACCTGTTCCTGTGCTGTAATTTTCTTTGTTCTTTGTTCTTTGATGATGTTGACTCATGCATGAGTATCATTTTATGAATGGTGCCGTTTCGCTGCCATTTTACTCGTGATCACGTGTGGGATTGGACAATTCATAGGAGGAGAGGTTAGCCTTGAGAAAGATTCTGTTGTAACTAACGCCAACTCACCTTTTAACAAATATCGACCAGGGAAAAGAATTCTGGCTGATTTATCTATCTCATGGGTACTAAGTTTAGTTATATCTGTATAGCCATCAGTAAGCTCTAGGGCAATGTTAGAATATCCTCTTTCACTAATACTCTATTAAATTCAGTTCAGGGATCATGTGTTGGTGGTAATATAATGATGAGACACTAAAAATAACAGAAGTGGGATTTCCTACCATATGTGACTGGTGATTAACATACTATTTATTTTGTGGCTCACAAATGAAAATAATACAGAGATGATATGGGCCCATAATGTTTCAATATTATCTCCACTTTCAGGACTTCTTAAAATAGTATCAAAAACAAATGAAGAGGAGCAATTTCTATGAAATGAATAATATTAAAATTCAACCATGTAATAATCAAAATGATTTTACAAAAGCTAAAATTAACAAAGTTTAAATAATTATGACAAGGTTCAACTCTCATCGCATTAGAAACCCAGAGGCACTTAGACACTTCTTCTCCTTGATCAATTTGCACGTGAACCTAATTGGTGAATATGCCATCACATTCTGTTGCATTTAGTCTGTACTAACATAGACCTTTTATCCATTGAGTCTTAGACTGATACATGAATTGTTTAAACGCAAAAGTACACTTCAACCTACATGTGATTTATATGTAAATTTTATAATGGTAAGACCCCACTATCTGACAACCGAAAGGAATCGCAATTTGCACCAGCTATTTCAGAAGTCCCTAGTCTATAATTTCTTCTCACCAGAGAAATTTAGCTAGTTACATTTCAGACAGCAAGGGAAACATTCTGCCAGCAAGAAAAATCTGGTTGTTCTACATATTTATGCTTTACCATGCTTCACATTCAATGCCAGCAGCAGGGAGCCAGTTGTGAGCATTGTATGTGTTGTCAGGCAGCCACCCACCACTAGAAAATCTACAATAGTGTACATGACCAGATAAAGTAAGAATCTTAAAGTTAACTAACATACTTACATAATAAGTATGTTAATTCTTAATGCAGTGGACTCTGTAGTGTAAGGTACGTTCACAAATGATTAAACTGTTTATCGAGGATTGGGCTTTATCACTGGACACCACACAAAATAATAACAATTCAAAGAAAGACATACAAGGATGACAGTAGAACTGGGATAGTATAGCAATAGGAAATGTTAGATAGACTGAGCCTCATTTCTCTGAAAAAGTGAAGGCTGCGGAGTTAATCAACAGAGGTTGTGGTAGAATGACAGGGCTTGATAGGCGAAATGTAGAAGATGCTTCCACTTGCAGAGGAGATTAAAACATGAAGCCATAAATAGTCATCAATAAATCGAACAGGGAATTTGGGAGAAATGTCTTAATTCAGAGAGTGGGGACAATGTTCAACTTGCTACTGCAGCAGTTGAGAAAAACAATATTTCAGGGGAAATTGTATGTCATAATGCAGAAAAGAAGGATATGTCAATAGGGTGAAATGAAAGGAAGAAGAAGAGGCTTGTAATAAGTGTAAATGCTCAACATTGGGCCAAATGTTTGCAGACTGTAGATTCTAAGTAATTTTATTGAAACTGCTCCAGGCTTTTGTGTCCCCCATTCCTTGAAGGCAAACAACTCTATATTGAAAAGAAAATTTTTTTCAGAATCATAAAAGTCATCCTTTTATTGAGCATAGAATAAATGTGAGGTCCACCAAGTTAAAGGGTGACAGTTAAGGAATGCTAGCCTCTTTGTGACAGCTTACAACTCAACTTTAGCAACAATCGCCACAATCATTCCATCTTAACATTGCTTTTGGGCTGCCGTAATGTAGAGTTGGCAAATTTTTCAGAAGGTGTGGGCAGAAGTTTCCCAGCCCCCTAATCAAGTGGGCAATGGTGAGTCAGTTGGAAAATTATGGCAAGATCAGAAGTAAGTACATTCTCAACATTGAGAAAACTCTGATTCTGTATTCATATTTTGAATGATGAGACAAGAATCTTGCATGGTGAACAGCAAGAGGTCTATTTAATCAGTGATGGATCAAGCTCCTCAGCATAAAAGCTGGATTTTGTATGTTTGTGTGATGGATGTCTCTGCTTTCATGTAAAGCAATCTAGCAGAAGCATGAATGTCACAATTGTCCCTGAGCTCCAAGTGTTGAAGGGCCAATGTAGTATTTAAGTTTGTTGAGAACAACCATGATGATGTTGTAAGGCTCATAGTTTGCTGATGCCTGCTTGCGTGTTTGAAGAGTTGAGGAGGGCGGTGTCCATACAGTCTGCAGGACCACCCGAAGTATCAGTTGCATATGATTGGGACAAGCATTCATCGAGCTGCAGCTGCCAGGTACCTGCTTTGATTTACTGGTCAGGAATTTGCAAGTCTAGTTTCTTGGAGCCAAATGAGAAGAATCAAAACTGATCTGAAAATAGGGAACTTTGGGGTTTTAATGAGATGTAAATGTATGAAAATAATATGGTTTACTACACAATAGCTGAGATTCTGAAGCTGCCATTTAAACCTTGAGGAGAAATTTGGGAAAATGTTATTCTGAGTCACAATCTGATACTTTTTATTCTTATCGCAATTTTCCACCTTTCTTACCATTACTCACACCAAACCCTGATAGGGGAAATGTCCATCCTATGAGTTCATCAAAAATCTCAGCCAGTTGAGTATTTTAAAAAAGAAACAGCATTTCAGGAGAACTGTAACCTGATCAGGATCAAACATTTTAGTCTCACTAACCATTATTGTCATACGTCTAAGTAAGAATATTCCGTTAGAACCCAATTATACGTAGCTTAACTGTAAATTTACAACTTGTGCATTGTGAATTTGTACTAATTAAGATTCAACTGAATTCAGTGTAAAGTTATGTTGCTTGTAGCTCTCAGCTGTTTTCCTTCCTCTAAGCATAAGCAAGGTATCAAAATTCAGAAAAATTGTTGTTTTGGGTCTTCTCTGTGCAGTGTTAGGTGATGTGTAGCTGTACTCACATGAAGCTGGCATCTAAAGCTCAAGATAATCATTACAGTGAATTTTACAGGTGGAAAATAAACCTGAATAAATATTTATTCAGAATTGAAACTTTGTAGCACATTCCAATGTCCATTTAAACTTGTGTACCATTTGAGGTAGCTCTGGACTGCTGCCTACAAACTCTTATTCTTACCTGGATGTACATTGTTGTTGTTCAGCTGAGATGGTGGGAAGATTCACATGGCTCTCTTATTGGCATTGTTGGTTACGCTTCTCAGTTATCCGAGTGTATTTAAGTATTAAAGAATCCCCTCTTTTAAAAGACCCTTCTTTCCCCAACACAGGCCTTGATGGCTGGTGAAAAGGTCTCATAGTAATCTGATTGTGTATATAGAAGGAAGATAAGGAAGAGAAATGCAAAAGAAAGAGAAGCGCCCTCCGGTGGTTCTACCATTAGATGCACCATACCTTTGATATGGAGTTGCACAGAACAAGAAAAATTTAATGTATTGCTCTGTATTGAAATAGCTGATCTCAGCTAGCCTGCTGATAACTGTACTTAGTCTCCATAAAATAGTGAAAACAAAGAAAAATAAGAGCTTGGCTGCTTTTTTCTGGCCACTGTCTATGCCCACAGTCCAAGTTCACACATGAAGGCCAGAGACTTGGGTGAGATACTCAAGCAAACAGTCAGCTGCTTCATGTGAGGAAGGGAGAAAATTTGGAAAAAAATACAGACAAGAAATGACAATTAAAATATTTCAGTAATGGTGGTTTGAATACTGAATGTGTCCAGATGTTCCACTCTGCGCATTTGTCCACAAATAGTTTTTTTTGGTATTGATAAGTTACCATTTTTGGTATCTCCATTTCATCATTTTAATGACTTTAAATAAAGTGTAGACATGTTTAGTGGCAATTTAATATATTTTGGATCTCTTGTTATGGACATGAAATAAGACACAAAAGTGTCATAGTTTAGTGACACTGTTTTGAAATCTCATGAAGACAGCTTCAAGCAGCAAAACCCAATAAATTGTGCATTGACATGCAACATGCATCTACATCCTTTGACAGGCAGACCTTATGTGCTATTTTCTCAGCCATCGATTTACAAAATATTCAAAACAGATCTATCTCAATTATCCAATAAACGTGCATCACGGAATCACCTTCTTCCATAGCAACAGGGAGGGAAGATGATTCCATCCTAGTCTTTGGACATAATCAGGGCAAGTGATTTGATATGGACCAATGAATCACATGGATTCTACACACGTACTGTTTTTTGTTGTACAAGGGCTATATTGTGCATTAAAAGATCTCAAGAACAGTGAAAGCAGATGTTTCCACGTGTATTTCAACAATAGCAAAGCACTTGTCCCAGACATGAACATAAATGTAGAAGTCCTACCATATCAGCATGCAACACATCAGCTCTGATGTAAGGTAACAGGGGCTATAAAATTTCTAATGTGCATAATTTTTTAAAGTCTTAATTTTCCAGAAGAGTTTTGAAATATTCACATATCTAGTTTAAATATGTCTGAATAATTATTGCTTGGAATGAATCACATTTACATTCATGCACACTATTTCATTAGTTAATACATTTTGAATTTTATCTTATTTCTTCAGTTTTCTTTTCCTAATCTGATCACACCCTAAATTATACACAAATGAGAGAATGGCTGAACAACACATTCTCAGAATCCAAGTTCTGTTCTTTTCCAGTCCACAAATGGATTGTCTGACGTCGATTTGCTTTCCCTCAAACCAAAGGAATCCATTACATTTGAATGACTTCTGCTCTGGATCATTTCAATAGATCAACTCAGACTTGAAATTTGCTATGGGATAGATGGCTCTCTGTCTCACTCAAAGTGTTGTCATGTATGAATAGAAAACACACTTTATACGGTACTAAAACCTAAACTCTTTGATTAAGTTTGCTTATATCTTATACTCTTCACTTTGGTGATGTTCTCCACAATGGGCCTTGATCTTTCCTCCGGGTTCAGCAAATAAAATTTGGGAATCGAAACAAGAGGCTTAATACTAGATCTTCCCTTTAAGTGATCTGTAACATTTGCAACCTAAATTCCAGTTTCACCACTCTGCACTAAGATTGGATTGAAATGTCAGCTATGTAACAAATATTCCAGGGTGGCTATTAGTCTCAAATCTAATCAAGAATACAAGTATCAAAATGAACAACAGTCTAGAATCTAATTAAGGGTTTGGATAATTTATCTACACAACAATGGATAAGCCAGGAAGGGAGCATTGTAGACTAAAAGTAATTGAGGGGTTCAGATAGTTTTTATATTATAAAGGATATTCAGCAATGAGTTGGCAGTCAAACCAAATTACAGCACTTGGATCATATTGCAAGTGTTTATAATGTGCAAGTATCAATAGTAACTTTCAAGGGTAAGCTGCACTTAAAAAGGGGAAATTTAAATGTGGAGAAACAATGGACAATGGAATTAATTAGATAGTATTTCAAAGAACTGGCACAGAAATTATGGGTTGAATGGACTCTTTTTATGCTATCTCATTCAATATAAACTCAAAATGTAAACTATTGCCTTGAAATTATTATATTATAGACTCATTATTTTTCAATGGTCAACAACTAACTGATAAAAGGTCACTTTTCACTGGTAGGTCATACCTTTCACACTGAGGAATCAATAACTATGATATCATCACATAGCTAGTAAGCAATTTTAGTCAGGAATTTCTGCTTCTCTGGGTTGCCAGTCGGTGACTTTGAACTCCATTTAATCGAGGAAAAAACAGAAGCTGTCACATGCATAAATGGAAACTCAATCACTTCCTGGTATTTTATTTTTAGATTCTTACATCCCTTAGCATATACTCAATAGGCAGGTTATGGGGCCAGATTTAGTCAATCATTGTAAATTGACCCATGAAGAGTTACCAAGTAATTTCCAATGAGATATTCATAAAAATCCCCTATTTTTCAGATGAACTTCTGACAAGTCCACAGTTAGTACCTCTGCCCACATTATAAATGTCAAAATGCTGATTACTCAAAATATTTCATGCAAAGACTTGTGAACAAAGTCTTGAGACCAAAACTGTGGAGGAACAACACTATTCACAGCACATAGGACAGGACAACTACAAGACTTCAAAACCAGGTTTTAAATTCTTAGTCATCCAGCCCCAGTAAAAACAAAGGGAAGAGAAGTGATATGAAACCACAAACACTGAAAATAGAAAATAAAAGTACAAACATTGAAAGTACACCAAGGAAGGAGCACAGGCCAATTAATACTTCAGACTGACCTCTAGGTCAGAAGTGGCACATTCCAGCTACAGAATCCTATTTTCCACCAACCCACCGAATTCTTTCTTTTTCCTTTTTCAGAGGTGCTGCCTCATTTTTGTTAGTTTGTTAAAAGAGTTTCTGATTTTGCTAGATCAGGTGATTAATCCAAACCAAACCATTAAATTATCCTTTGTCTCTCATGTGCTGATTGCATTACATTTATAAAAGGCAGCAGTCGAAGTTTATTTTTCTCTTTCAAACATTGGTGCAGAAGTCAAAATAAAAGATATTGCTTTGATGAGTCAGTATAATTGCCCAGTTATATTTTATAATGCGCAGCATTACACACAGATAACATAATGCAAAATGGTACAACTTACATGAAGCATGTATATGACAGGGCATGCACTGGTGCAGGAATTTGTCTCAGCCATCACTCACATTAGACATTAGTGAAGGAGAATGCAGTGAGGAATTAGTGAGGAAAATGCAGCAGACAATGACCTCATTAGTAAGCAATCCATCACTAACTGCAACTTCTGTCAGAACAGATTCAGATGTACAATTTTAGGAAAATAGGCAGTAACCACATTTTTGAGTGATAATGGGAACTGCAGATGCTGGAGAATCCAAGATAATAAAATGTGAGGCTGGATGAACACAGCAGGCCCAGCAGCATCTCAGGAGCATAAAAGCTGATGTTTCGGGCCTAGACACTTCATCAGAGAGGGGGATGGGGTGAGGGTTCTGGAATAAATAGGAAGAGAGGGGGAGGCGGACTGAAGATGGAGAGAAAAGAAGACTTTCCACATTAAGCAGAGGTTTACCTGCACATCTGCCAATGTGGTATTCTGCATCCACTGTACCCAGTGTGGCTTCCTCTACATTGGAGAAACCAAGCGGAGGCTTGGGGACCGCTTTGCAGAACACCTCCGTTCGGTTCGCAATAAACAACTGCACCTCCCAGTCGCAAACCATTTCCACTCCCCCTCCCATTCTTAGGATGATATCTCCATCATGGGCCTCCTGCAGTGCCACAATGATGCCACCCGAACGCTGCAGGAACAGCAACTCATATTCCGCTTGGGAACCCTGCAGCCCAATGGTATCAATGTGGACTTCACCAGCTTCAAAATCTCCCCTTCCCCCACCGCATCCCTAAACCAGCTCAGTTCGTCCCCTCCCCCCACTGCACCACACAACCAGCCTAGCTCTTCCCCTCCACCCACTGCATCCCAAAACCAGTCCAACCTGTCTCTGCCTCCCTAACCTGTTCTTCCTCTCACCCATCCCTTCCTCCCACCCCAAGCCACACCTCCATCTCCTACCTACCAACCTCATCCCACCTCCTTGACCTGTCCGTCTTTCCTGGACTGACCTATCCCCTCCCCACCTATACTCTCCTCTCCACCTATCTTCTTTTCTCATCTTCGGTCCGCCTCCCCTCTCTCCCTATTTATTCCAGAACCCTTACCCAATCCCCCTCTCTGATGAAGGGTCTAGGCCCGAAACGTCAGCTTTTATGCTCCTGAGATGCTGCTGGGCCTGCTGTGTTCATCCAGCCTCACATTTTAGTAACCACATTTTTGCTTTCTTGGATTTCCTTTGGATGCTAATGCCAATCAGATAATTTCATCCACCTTCTGTGCAAAGCAATATCATAGTTTTCTTCCACTAACAATACAAATGCCAAGTGTTTCGCAGATATCTGACTGGTTCAATCTGGATGGTTTATGAGAGGGAAGGAAGACTACAAATAAAGAATTATTTTGAAATTCTGAATCTGAAACTATGTAGTCCCACTTATGCTTAAGGTGTCAAAAAAGACATGCATTCCTTAGGAATCCTTTGATCCCTCCTTAAGCTGTTGTACACTACTTCACTATGATGAAACGCAATTGTTATGCCAGGAAAAATAAGCTTATTAGAGTATAACATTCATGGATGAGAAAAGGGCATTCAGCTAAGAGAGTTTAACAATCTAATTCACATTTAACTGTGAGCAGAACTTCCTCAGTGCCTCTGTTATTACTGCCCTCTCACTCAGATTATTCTAAATATTAATTTATAAATATTAACCCCTCACTATAGGTATATTTTCAAAGAATGGTTCTAAATTTATTTTCATTAAATATTGATCCTTTAAATATTGGCTTCTTTAACATAATCAGTGTTCACCTTACCTACTTAACTTAATGTCTACTATAAACAGACACAGGGAATACCTAATCTATGTTTTCTCTGAATTATAGAGCTTAAACTGTTCTAGATTCTCCTCAAAGATCATCCTCTTTACAATGAGGATACCACCTTTACTTCTTATTTCCTCCCATGTCAGCGCATTACTTTTGAAGTGTAAAAATGAGAGGTACAAACAGTATTCCATAAGCCTTGACTAGCACTATAATAAGCTTCACAATACCCTTGTACATGTGTTTTCCACTGACTTAACTACACTAAGTCATAAGAGCAGAAGTGGACCATTCCACCCATCAAGTCTGGTCTGCTATTCAATGACATGATGGTTGATTTGATAATCCTTAACTCCCACTTTCCTGCCTTTTCTCTATAACTTTTGATTCCCTTACTGATTGAAAATATATCTATGGCATGTGTACATTTAATGACCCAGCCTTGACAGGGATTGACTACCATCTGACAGAAGAGACTCCCTCCATCTCAGTCTAAAAATGTGATCTCTTATTCCGAGATTATGTCCTCTGGCCTGAGATTCTCCCACAGAGGGAAACAACCTCTCCACATCTACCCTACCAAATCTCCTAAGAATCTTGTATATTTCAATGAGATCACATTTTATTCTTCTAAATTCCAATGAATACAAGCCAAAACTTCTCAATGTCTCTTCATAAAATAATCCCACCATTCCTCGTATCAGCCTAGTGAACTTTTCCTAGACTGGAAAGTCCATCTTTCCCTGGATAAGGGGGAAAAAACTGTTCACGGTATTCTATCTGTGGTCTGACTCATATCTTGTATAGTTTTAGCAAAGCCTCCCTACTTTTATACTGCATTCTCTTTGAACTAAAGGCCAACATTCCATGTGTTTCCCCTATAATCCAATGAATTTGAATGATAGCTTTTTGCGGTGCATGAAAGAGGTCTCCCAATCTCTCTGTTCTGTAGTTTTCCACTGTCTTTTCTATTTAAACAATATTCAGCTCCTCTAATCTTCCTGACAAAGAGCATAATCTTACATTATGTTCCATTTGCCAAGTTCCACCAAAATTATATTTTCTAACAATCTATGCTCGCTAATTCCTTTAGCAAATATAGTCAAAAACTAAGTGAAGGTACCAATATAACATAAGATTATGTACTGAGTTATATACATGTCAGTCATGCATAGAAATCATATTTTTGCCCTGTTTGTTCTGTCCCTAATCAGTCAGAATGGGACCATCACAGAATGGTATATTTGAGCTTTTATTTCTGTTGCTGGAGGTGAGAAATGGTTAAATAGCTGTAATAGGTAGGGAATGATTGGAACAAAAAGTATGGAACGAGTATTAAATTATTCAAAAATTGCAAAACTGAGCATGGAATTAACAAAGGATGGTGGGAAAGCTGACTGCACCAAAGGAAATATTGAGAGAAATTTTAAACAGATATTTTGAAAGAATGCATTTTGATTGGTTCAAATAGACAGATTATATAAAGCTCCAAACAATATTGAAATATTTCTGAGTTGTTCTCAGAAAGTATTTCAGAGAAAAGTTTTAAATTGTATTTGCTACTTAATGATTTTCACAATTTTTAACGCTTTGACAAGTGTATGTTTTTTTTTCTTTTTTTAATCTGCCTTTTTCAACATGCAACAATCTATGAACATTGGCAATAAGAATAAAATGACAGGAGGGGTACCTGGAATGTTAAATACACAAAGTCATATGTATTGTCGAAGTCAAGACAAGAAGACAGTGGTTTAAGTTCTTGTTCCAAGACTTAAATGAAGCGTTTGAAACTCCTACTCCATTTCTAAACATATTTGATTAATGTTAATTCAATTGTTTACCTCTATGTTTTGTTTCCCTTTCAACTTTATATTATCTCCACCCAGGGTGTTGTCACAAAGTGGGTTACAGTTTTGTGGGCAATAGATGGCCTTTGGTATTTCACACACAAGTGCTTAGTTTTCCTCCTTTTCTGTACAGTGACTGACAGCAGGATAGCTACAACTGGGCAAAACAGCTGAGCCTAGCAACCAAACAAAGGTTACTTGAACAAGCATTTTGAACTGAGATACAAGCCTCCCTATCCAAGAAATGTCAAAGTAAACAATAGTATATGTACCATAGCCCTGAACAAGATCAACCAACTTAGCATGGATTAGTGACAGAACCTGAGGATTTTCCTGGTCTGAATAGATCAATGCACCTGCAGACTGAGATATCAGGTTTGGAGCAGTGCTATTAGGTCAGAAATTATTTTGACAAAAGAAGGTCCAGCGTATTTATACAACAACCTTCTGCTTAATATTTTAATGAAAGTATTAATCTCTCCTGTTTTCGAAGGGCTAACACTCCTGTCAAATTATGGTAATTTGATGCACTTTTATCCACTAATGTCATTAACAGTATTTCTACTGTCTTGGTTCTGTTTACACTGTGCTAGCTGCCTTAGCTCTTTCAGAGCCATATTGTCCCTCACACCTGTCCAAACACCCCATTCCTAATATAATTCTGAACACTTATGAAAATTTAAAATTTGCTATGTATAGACAATATGCATTCCACATCCTCTCTCTGCAAGCAGAGTGTACGTACCATTACTCTCTTCAAAAAACTGAGAAAATAAAAAGAGTGGGTTGCATACAAAGATCTTAGGCAGCAGGACCTTCCAAGCAGCCAATGAAATCAGGATGAAACTTACGTGAAAGCAAAAGCCACGAGTGCACCACTGACTACGATGAAATCCAGAATATTCCATAGATCCCTGAAATATGCCCCTTGATGCAGGACCAACCCAAGGTCAATCATCTGTAAACAGAAAAAGCATAATAAATAAATACACTCCAGCAAATTCATACTTTACTCTGCATCACTTCACTCTCAAAGGTACTGAGACACGTTAGGACGGTGATTACCGCCCTCCATTACCTGACTCATTCTCCTAGCTTATGCTGTGACAGTGAGTGACAACAAACTGCTCTATTTTGAAATTCACTGCAACTAAAACCAAACTTCTCATCAACCAACATTCATGTATAGATATGTAAACTTTTCACACCTTTCATGGTGCATAGGGAAGTAGACACTGTTGCTGATTTTCTTAGCCCTGCTTTCTGAAGCCAATTGTAGCCTGTTACTGCTGTTCCAGCTAAGGTGACCAATGGTCACTTGATCAACCTTTACACAGAATTGCACAGAAGCTACAACACGGGAACAGTCATATGGCTGCCAAGCAATTTAAGTTGGTGTTTGTGGTCCACGTGAGCAATAATTTTAAATGTTAACAAGGCCTTTGCCTTAATAATTAATAATGATAATAAACTCCATTGCCTCATGACCTCAAATTTAAATATAATATTAAATTTTAAGAGATTTATTTTATGTGCTGCTGTCCATATTCCTTTAAACCCAATAGCCAGCTTGTTTCAACCCAGTCTATGACACATCTTCATAACAGGTAGACATAAATTCTAAAATTTAACTTAATAAATCTGTTAGAGTGTGGTCTAGCACCAGAAAGTGGCCAATATAAATATGATTTTGTTGTTTAAATCTAATTGATTTACTAATATATTGTTAAGTAATTTGTTCCCTGTTGTGGGGGGGGATGAGATACTCACATTTCCTGATTGAATCAATTTTGGTTCACATTTCAAACATTTGACTTATCGTAATTTGAACAATGAAAAGCAGCCAATTAGATAGCAGGGGGTAAGATTAATTCACCTGCCTCTTTATTTTGTTCAAGAATAGAAAAAATACGTTTTAGGAAGTTGTAGATAACATTTAGCTCTTTGAGTAGATATGGATGTTTTGGAGTGGCATGGTTGCTCAGTGGTCAGCACTGCCGCCTCACAGCATCAGATTCCAGGTTCTATTCTTCCCTGTTGGCTTTATGTGGTTCTGATATGCCTCAAAGTCCACCACTCCTATCGCTGCTGAGAATATTTCCCCACATAGGCTTCAGATTCCGTGGCTGGTATTTTCTTTTTCCTGGGACAATATGCAGTGGCAGTTACCATAGGCCCTAGTCATCTGCCTCTCTTTCCATGTATCTGGTCAACGTTGTCACCTTGTATAAATATGAGGTCCATAGTCTAATGGGTGAACGGCATTACACTTGATTAACATAACTAATATTTGAGGGATGGTAAGGAGAACCAAAAGGGTTGAGTTATCAGGAGAAGCTGGATAGAGTGGTGGGTGCGTGGAATGTGATGCCAGCAGTGGTAGTGGACTTGTATACTTTAGAGACTTTTAAGCAACTCTTGGATAGGCGCATGGAGGATACTAAAATGTAGGGTATGCAGGGTAGGGTAATACGTCAGCACAACATCGTGCGCCGAAGGACCTAGACTGTGCTCTACTGTTCTATGTTCTACGTTCTATGCTTTATGTTCTACGGTCTATGTTCTACAGGCTGGGACTTTTTTCCCTGGAGTGTAGGAGACTGAAGAGTGACCTGGTTGAGTTCTATAAAATCACGAGAAGCACAGATAAGTTAAATAGCCAGTAGCTTTTCCCCAGCGTAGGGGAGTCTAAAATTAAGGGGCACAGGTTTAAGGTGAGAGGGGAGGGGGAGAGATACAAAAATGACAGGGGCATTTTTCACACAGAGGGTGGTGAGTGCCTGGAAATGAGCTGCCAGAGGTAATGGTGGAGATGAGTACAAATTTGTCATTTAAGAAATGTTTAGACAGGTACATGGATGGGATAGATATGGAGGCATATGGACCAAACATGGGAAAATGGGTCTAGTTTAATTGTGAAAACTGGATGGCATGGGCGAGTTGGGCTGAAGGGCCTGTTTCCATGCTGTAAACATCTATGACTCTATTCCAGCCTCCGGTGACTGTCTGTGTAAAGTTTCCACATTCTCCCTGTGTCTGTGTGGGTTTCGTCTGGGTGCTCCAGTTTCCTCCCACAGTCCAAAGATGTGCAGGTTAGGTGGGATTGATTATGCTAAATTGCCCACAGTGTCTAGGGTGGAAATGCAGGGATAGGGTAGCAGGTAGGTCTGTGTGGGATGCACTTTGGAGGGTTGGTGTGGACTCAGTGAGCCGAATGGCCTGCTTCCACACTGTAGGGATTCTATGGACTCTTGGGAAGACTTTCTTTGGGTTTTTTTTATTCATTCATGGGAGGTGGTGCTGCTGGCCAGGCCTGCGCTTAATTGCCCTGGAGAATGTAGTGATTGTAACGAGTTTAGCCAGGTTGACAGTGTAGAATGTGAATTCCTTGATTGGGGCTGTTAATCTGGTCCAATTAAGGAGCCCTGGCTGACTGATATAGACAGGAGTGTCAAAGATTCTGTTCACTCTGAGGGAGCTGTGTCAATGTTATGTACTATGCATGTGTAAATAAAGGGTGACTTGGTGATGGGATATCAGCTCTGTGTTATTATTTCAGAGAAGGGGATGGGAAGCTGCTTTCTTGAACTAACTGTTATTCATGGGGTGAAGGGACACCATGGTGCTGCTAGGGAGTTCCAGGATTTTGATGCAATAGCAGTGAAAGAATGTGATACAGTTCCAAATCAGGAAGCTGTGTGGCCTGGGGGGAAACTTGCAGGTGGCGGTATTCCCATGTATTTGCTGTCCTTGACCTACATAATACGGCTCATGTGTCTGGGAGGTCCTGTTGAAGGAGCTTTGGTGAATCCTTGCAGTGCATCTGTAGATGGCACACACTATGGCCATTGTCTGCAGGTGGTAATAGGACTGAATGCTGAAGATACTGGATGGAATACCAATCAAGAGAGTTCAACAATGCTGAGCCGCGAGTTTTATTAAAGCTGTACTTATCCAAGCAACTGGAGAGAATCCATCACATCTCTAGCTTGTGCTTTGCGTGATGTTTGGACTCTCTTTTTGGAGATGGTCACTGCATAACACCTGTGTGGTGAAAATATTACTTGCCAATTATCAACCCAAGACTGGATGGTTTCCTGGTCTTGTTGCATGTGAATGTGGACTGCATTTCAATATCTAAGGAGTTGCAAATGATGCTGAACAGTGCACAATCATCAGCGAACATATGAATATCCTGATGGAAGAAAAGTCTGAACAGCTGAAGATGGTTGGGTCTAGGTCACCCTGTTAAAAATGCCTGTTGGAATAATCTTGGACTGTGACGACTGACCTCCAATGACCAGACCCAACTTCCTAAGATGAGTACAAATCCAACCTGTGGATTCTGATTTCTAATTCCCATTGACATCAGTACATAAAACGCTGGAGAAACTCAGCAGATCTGGCAGCATCTGAAAATGGGGATATTTATAGAGTGTCTTCTTTCTGTTAGTAATTTAAAAGTTTGGCATCATTAATGGCTGTATGTGAAAGAATTGCAGAATTTAGGTCTGATTCGATGGATTGCTTAACTCTTTTGCATGCTGCAGCTGCTGTTCGGCATGCACATCGGGCCGTATTGTAGTTCCACCAGAGCAACACTTTTTAAGTAAGCTTGGTGCTACTCATGGCTTGCCCTCTTCATTGAACTAAGTTTGATTTCCCGATCTGGTGGTAATGGTAGTGTAGTGGATACACTGAACCATGAGGTTATAGATTGTGTTGACTGTAATTTGCTCCTTCTGATGGCCCATATGTCATTATGGACAATTAGTTTTGAGTTTTCGATCTGTTTGAAGCCTCTCCCCTTTGGCACCCTAGCCACACATCAGCGCTTCTCCCAATCAGTGTTCAATACAGACAGTATTAGCTTTGGGTGGTGCAACAGGAAATCAGCAGGAGGTTCCCTACATGTATGTCTGACCGAATGTCAGGAGACTTCACAAATCTAAAATCAACGTTGAGGAATCCCATGACAATCACCTTCAAATGTATAACACTGTGCTGCCACAATTGGTGGGTCGCCCCTGTCAGAGAATTTCTTAAAAAACTTTAGCAAAACATAACAATGAAGAGTAAGATCAAGCTTATTATTACACATTAAGATGTAGCAGAGGTGCAATTCAGTTTTTGAAGGCCGCTTTTTACCACTGAAATTTTATTTCTTATCCCTCTTAGAGAAACTAAATTCTCATTGGAGTACACTTCCAAGTGCTGGCTGTGCTTCTATAACCAGCCAAGTGATTTTTTTCATCTGAAATAGATTGCTGGCAGTTGCATCAGAAGCAATCCCAATACTATCCTTCTGGCATTAGCACACTTAGCAGACTCAATCTCTAAAAAATTATATAGAATCTACAGCATAAACATAAGCCACCTTCTATGGAATCATCTCATCTTATCAACATGCACGTGTGTTTGCGTTCCCCTCTCTTGCCTAGATTCCATTTAAATGCATCTATGCCATCTGTCTCAACAAGTCCATATGGCAACAAGTAACAAGTATGACTAATCCTGAATTCCCTATTGGATTTATTAGTGATTGTCTTATACAGAATGATTCCAATATTAAAGGAGAGAATTCAAACCATCATGTTGCTCTTGCTCTCCAATCGAGCCAATCTCTTCTACCTTTGCACATTCTTCTTTTTCAGATAATAGTCTAGTTCACTCTTAAATGTCTTTTTTGAACATGCCTCGACTTGTGTCAGTTTGTGCCTTCCAGATTCCAAACACATGCCAAAAACGTGCTCCTCATGTCTCCACGGATGATCTTTAGTCTTGGATTTCGCATAAGTGAAAAATATTTTCTAAGCTTATGTTATTGAGAACCTTTTATAAGCTTAAAGACCTCTCACCAGGAATTGGTGGTTGTATCCTTGGCAGTTTTAACCCACTCCTATTCAGACGATGAAGCCAATTGATGTATTTTAACTGTCAGGCTAGCTAAGGTCAGCTAACTGCAAAGAACCTTGGGCTGTCCCACTCTGCATGGGTAGTTCATACATACCTTAATAACCATTTCAAAGGTAAAGACTCCGGTAAATACATAGTCAAAGTATCTTAAAACCTGTGGAAATAAGGAATGAAAGAAATCAAAACTTCACAGTTTACTCATTTTACTGAATCCCTACAGTGTGGAAATAGGCCCTTCAACCCAACAAGTCCACACCAAACCTCACCTGCACGTCTTTGGACTGTGGGAGGAAACCGGAGCACCCAGAGGAAACCCTTGCAGACACGGGTAGGACATGCAAACTCCACACAAAGAGTCACCTGAGGCTGGAATTGAACCTACATCCCTAGCGCTCTGAGGCAGCAGTGCTAACCACTGAGCCACCACACCATCCCTTACATTCCACTCTGTTGCTTTCAACTTAAAAATTGCACATCCCTACCTAGCTTCAGCAAAACTGCCAGCCAACACAACTGGCTGTCAGCACAAGTGGTAGCGGTGGGATTCATTGATGATAACGTACCATAATTATCATTAAGATCATAAGAAATAGAAGGAGCAATAGACAATTCATCCTGTCCAGCCAGCTCTACCTTTCAACAAAATCATGGCTGATCAAACTGTCACCTTAAATCCACCTTCCTGCATGCCCCACATAGCTCTTGATTTGATGAAATATTTGTTAAACTTAGCCTTGAACTTTTTCAATGATCCAGCTTCCAACGCACTTTGCAAGAAGAGCATTCTAAAGTTGAACAACAACCTAACAGAAAGACAATTCCTCCTCATCTGTGTCTTACAATGGGAGACCCCTTATTTTTAAAATGTGCTCCCTAGCTCTAGATTCCCCATAGGGATTATATCTCTGAGCACAACTCAGTCTTTTTTGCAATCACAAAATTGTGAAATTCATCACCTTTTTCAGCCTTCCTTTTCATGTACAATTCAAAGGTTTTTGAAACCCAAACTTGTATCACCTAACTACTAACTACTTCTAGAACTGACATCTTCCATTACACATTTTCACCGAAGTACTGTCCCAACTCCTCCCATCAGGAAGCTGCAGTTGCAGGAGCACAGTTTGAAGAACTGGAATAACAAGGAATTGTTGCAGTGTTGAAGAAGGTCACTCAGCCCATTGTACCTGCATTGGTTCTCTGAATAAGCAATGAGGTTGTAATTCTGAGTCCATATGAGTGCTGCATCCACATGCACATTAAGGAATTAACCCTAATGGACTCAAATCATTCAAGGAGGTTTCTCAGTTACATAAAACTAAAGGTTACTGAGGATAATAATGTAATTATGCTAGTCTGCTGAAGATATGCACTATGAAGTGACAGAGTAAAAGCTCATTTACATGCCAAGTTTTTGATGCCAGCGAAACTGACTGCTAAACTGTCTGGGTCTACAAAGAGATGCTGCATGTGATAGGCCATTACAATGTGCTTGATAATGAAAACTGATAAGAACCTCAGCAGACTACTGATGAAAGAGTTGTTAACGGTACAATTGCAACATTTAAAAGGCATCTGGGTGGGTATATGAATAGGAAGGGTTTAGAGGGATATGGGCCAAATGCTGGCAAATGGAACTGGATTAATTTAGGAGATAGTAAGAACTGCAGATGCTGGAGTCAGAGATAACACAGTGTGGAGCTGAAAGAACATAGCAGGCCAGGCAGCATCAGAGGAGCAGGAAAGTTAATGTTTCAGGTCGGGACTCTTCTTCAGAATTTAGGATATCTGGTTGGCATGGACATGTTGGAGCAAAGGGTTTGTTTCCTTGCTGTACAGCCCTCTCTCTCTGACTAAATAGATCACAGTCTGAAAAGTGACTTGGGATAGTTCTACAGAATAGAAAAAAGCTTTTTGGCCCAACATGTACGTTCCAGTCATCAATCACCTATCTACTTTAGTACCGTTTTACCAGCCTTTGGCCCATAGCCCTGTTTACTATGGCACTTAAGTCAACACTAAAAACTCTTAAATGTTGTGATGGTTGCTGCCTTTACCAACCTTTCAGGCAATGGGTACCAGATAACCATCATGTTCTAGGTGAAAAGAAATTTCCGTAAGTCCCCTCTAAACCTCCCGCCTTTTTACCTTAATTTATGTCCCTGTCCATATAAATGACGATGACCTTATTGTGCAGGAATCTGTTGTCCTTCCTCTAAGATTGACAGCTCTCAACTTCCCACTATTGTCACTCTACTTGCTGCTGTTGCCTGTCAGATGCTACCCATGCTCAGATAGCGCAGTTCAAAGCCAACCTTGCTGGCTCAAACTGTTCCAGGGCATCCTTCAAGGTGATCTGCTGTCTCCTCCACTTAAGCTCTGCAACCCACTAACAGTCCTGTGGTAGCACTGTGCAAGACCGAGGAATGAGATTTCCTGAAGCAAATGTCTCTGTAAATTTCTGTGACAAGTTATCATAATAATTATAACATTTTTTATAATCTCAAATGAATGCAGTTAATTTCCAGGCCAATTCAATTTGGATAGTCATCTTCCATTTTAGGCCAAGATGTATCTTTTTGTTTCCTGGACTACAGACAGAAACTGTGAAAAAGGACATAATTTTAAAAGGAAAGTACACACATTGGTGGTCATTTTCCAATATTTTTTAAACTCTGAAACAATTCCTACAGATTGGAGGGTAGCTAATATAACCTCACTGTTTAAAATGGTTGGTAGAAAGGAAGCAGGGCATTATAGACCGGTCAGTTTGGTGTCAGTAGTGGGAAGATGCTAGGGTCCAATTTCAAGGATTTTATTGCAGAACTTTCAGAAACAGTAGTAGAATCAGGACAACGCACAATTATCCAATCAGTTGCAGCTGAAACTGACATGGTCACTTGGTTGATTGGTTGTGTCAAATCAGCTGGTTCAATTCAATCTGAAACAGGAGCTGTTGTAGCAGAGTAGTCAGTGCACATGGAGAGGGACTGGGCTGGAAAAAGACCAAGATGTAACTGGTTCAGCCCAGCCTTTTGGAGCATAGTGGTTGGGAAGGGTGAGTGGTGAGCCTGTGGAATTCACTACCCCAAAAAGTTGCGGTGGCTCCAAGAATGGTGGGGCTCAATTTCTAGTGCACTACCCCAGTGAAAAGCCAATGGGGTGTCCCTAAAAGGCTCCACTATGTAGAGTTGTTTCTAAATTCAAAGACTTTCCCCTTCTGCTAAATCCAGCCCTTCTTCCACACTATATCCCAAAGGGCTGGGCTAAACCAGTTGCATCTTGGTCTTTCTCCATATGCACTGACTACTCTGCTACAACAGCTCCTGTTTCAAAGTGAATTGAACCAGCTGATTAGACACAACCACTCAACCAAGTGACCATGTCAATTTTAGCTGCAATTGATTGGATAATTGTATGTTGTTCTTGACAGGTCTGCAAACCTAAACAGAGGTCTTGAATGACTAAGGCTCTGCCTCATCTTCTCATTTCTTAAGCCCAGACTCACATTTTGTTCTTCTTAAAGGTTTAACATTTAATATATTTCAATACATCTCTGTAGCACTGGAGATTGGGAAATAATTTAGTGGCAGAATTCCCTGATTCCTAATTGGCATTCTGCCAAATGGTAGCAATTTCTCATCCCTGGTAGGATCACTTAGCCAGTTAAAGGTACATGGAAGACTTACTATAAAGGGCAGCATATGGTTTAATTAACTTAGGGATACCCTCAAAGCATTCTTGAAGTAGCCAAGTATACCTGCCAACACAGGGGAAACTCTGGCTTGTTACTGACCAAACTGAAGAACACCCATTCAGGAAGACAATGAGCACATTAAGACTCTTTGTCATGAAGGGGCAGAGCCAAAGCTGATGCAGATAGAGCAGAAAACCACCAAATCAACTCCCCAACCGACTGTCAATCATCACCTTCTGCACATTTCGATGTTCCAGCAATCTCAGAATTCTTTGGGCCAAAGTGGAAGAAAGTCATCCTTGATCTGTCTAAAAAGTTGACTTTTCTAAGGAACACTGGGTAGATGATTTATAAACAAAAACAGACATTTCTGGAAAAACTCAGCAGGTCTGGCACCATCTTTGGAGAGAAACCAGACCTGCTGAATTTACGAGCTATTTCTGTCTTTCTCTCTGATTTTCAAAATCCACAGTCCTTTTGATTTTTATTTCAGTAATAAAGTTAGCTTGGAATTTTTTTTGCAGTGACGTGTTTTTCAATATTCTGGACAAGAAGACACTGTTATGGCCACTAACACTGGGACAGTAAGGTGGGACTATTCCAAAGGAGAACTGGGCTGTGTTCACTGGTGGCCCAATCAGATGAATCAAAGATAACCCAGTCAGAAACAAAGCGGCATGGTGGCTCAGTGGTTAGCACTGCAGCCTCACAGTGCCAGGGACCTGGGTTCAATTCCAGCCTCGGGCGACTGTGTGGAGTTTGCACATTCTACCCGTGTCTATGCGGGTTTCCTCCAGGTCCTCTGGTTTCCTCCCACAGTCCAAAGATGCGCAGGCTAGGTGGATTGGCCATGCTAAATTGCCCATAGTGTTCAGGAATGAGTGGGCTATATGGGGACGGGTCTGGGTGGGATTCTTTAAGGGGCGGTGTGGACTTGTTGGGCCGAAAGGGCTGTTTGCACACTGTAGGGAATCTAATCTAACCTAATCTAAAGCACTGATTGTTTCTCTCTATTCCTACTCAGCTGCTCACCTTCTAATGTCAAGCGCTATGCTCTCATGACCATGTACTCCAGGAGAACTGGACTGGTCCAGAGCAGCTGAAGCACTGAAGGCTTTGTGAAGCACCCAACAGTCTACTTGAGTCAGCTTCTCCTGCAACATAGTTCTTATACACTACCACTATGTGCATAGATTGTGTACTGGAATCAGAAACCAATGGTCAGTGGTGGCCTTTTTAACCTAGCAGTCTTCCTCTTCAGGACTCAAATAGTGAAAGGACAGAAAACTGAGACAAAATAAAATCATTATGACAATTGACAGGTATTATGATACCAAACGAGACTACCAAATTTGTGTTACAATAGAGCTAGGAACCAATTATATTTATTTTTCAAGTATACAAGTGTAAGGTCCAGGAAGCTTACCAAGAGATGAAGTCACAAAATTTAACAGGTTTTAAACAAACAAGAATATACTTTACTACGGAATGTTAGAACAGTAATACAATCAACAATATACACAGAAATCATCTCTGATAACCTCAATTAATATGTAGTAAAAACGGGCTACAGATTGTGATTGAATAACCCATAGTCTACATCAAGTAGCAAGTGCAATCAGGACAGATCCTGCAAATTTCTCAACAATTCCTCCCAAACATTAATGTCATGGTAGATTACCAAAGCTCGTTAACTTTCATGAAGTATTACAATTTTTCACCTTGTCACTCTTAAACATCCCTCTCAAGAGCTGCTCCATCAGTGACTGCTTCAGCAACTGTTCCTGTTCAAGTCAATCACCTTTCAGTCCTGGTCTTTGCTCCACTGGATCATGAAACTGCACACATGTACTCACTCACAAGCATAAATCCAGCTTTTTACCAATACCTAACATCACCAAGTCAAAGCTGTCCATGAGTTTTTCCTGCATTCTAACTTTCTATGTATTCACTTGTGAGGTATAGGTGTCACTGGCTGGGCCAACATTAATTGCACATGAGATAATGGAAACTGCAAATGCTGGAGAATCTGAGATAACAAGGCATAGAGCTGGATGAACACATCAGGGCCAAGCGGCATCAGAGGAGCAGGAAAGCTGACGTTTCGGGTCAGGACCCTTCTTTCTGACTCTACACCTTGTTATCACTAATTGCCCATCCCTAGTTGTCCTTAAGAAGGTGGTGGTGAGCTACATTCTTGAGCCACTGCAGTCCATGTGCTGCAGGTAACCCTTCAATGCTGATATGGAGAGAATTGCATAATGATACTGCCCCTCTGAAGAATCCCCTTCTCCCTTTCAACCTCCATCTGATGAGCAACTTCTTTTCAGCTGAAACTCCTCTGCTCCTTCTTCCTGTGAGACTATAGGACAAGGGGAATGGAAACTGCATGAGTCATAATTTGAAGATGTGTTCTAAACAGATCGTTTGATTTTTGAATCAAAACCTCAATGAGTCATACACCTCCTTGTAGATTTAATGAACTTTAAATAGCACTGCAAAACTCTGAATGGTTCGACTAACTCAACAATGTATGGTCAGCTGGATAAGATAATCAATTACAGTGTTAAAGTTGAAAATGAAATGGTTAACATTAAATCAGACTTACAGTTAACTGGCATTATGATCTGCATTCATTTCACTGGCACATGCTGACCACACACACACACAACCTGGTTACCACTACCATGCTAACTACCAGGCTGGAGACTGGCACAACCCACATAAAAGGTTCAGTACAATATAAATGCCATTTTGAATCCAAAAAGGAATCCATAACACCAAAAGTATGTGCACTACACAAGTGCATGTGGCAACGTAGAAAAAATGTCAGCAATTTTGTCTGTTCTGTCATGTTTTTGACTATTGCTGTTTAACTTCTCTATTTTTAACCTTATTTCCCTTCCCCTCTTTTATACACACAATTATTCTCATTGTTTGACTCAATCATTTCTGTTGCAGTAGTGACCTTTTTAAAGACAGTGATCAAAGGTTTACTATACATTAATTGGCATCAGCTTACATTATTTCTTGTAGCATTTGGTTGGACAGGATCTTCTGCAGCCAGTGCAATACTGCTCATTGCGATGACCATGAGGATACACATTTCAAAGTAGCGTAAATTTACAACATAATGGCAAGCTCGGCGCAGTCTGTCAAGAAAGTTTTAAAATAATTTGGTTTATTGTACTCGTTATTGCTGAAGCTTTGTAAAACTAGAACAATTTAATCAGTAGAGCAATACAAACTCCTGTTTACAGAAGGATCAATGTGTTGATAAGAATGATAACTTGTCAGTTAACAGGATTCGGATTTTAGTCCAGGATGAGAAGTAATTGGGAACTGAAATTGGCATGGCTGGCCTGCTTATCAGGTCTCAGGTCTCATCCCAACTCTGAGCCATTTTTGTTGGGGTAAAGGAAGAAGGTTGGGGCACTGGAGGCAGGAGGAAAGGGTAATTGGTCAGAGCAAGGCTACCCAGCCTCACGTGATAGATAACCCATTAAGCTCAATAAGAGCGACCTCAGGCCAATCACAGGAGGCAGACTTGTACGTTTCAATTGAATGATTTTCTCGCAGGCAGTGGAGCCTAGTTTTTGCACCTGAAAATGTTTTCCCAGTGACATACTGCAGGGGTCAGCGCACAAGAAGAATTAGGTATGTTCCCTCCATAACTGGTTGCCTGGCTGCCAAAAACATTGCTTACTTTAAGATCTTGAAAAGTTGGAGGGAGGATGCCTTCATGTTGAGGCACCCTCTCACTTATTTATACCAAACTACTTCTTTCAAGTGGAAGACTGCTGATTAGCCCCTAGTTTTAAGAGCTGATCCAGTGTAATTAATTGGATGGCAGAGCTATCTCCATCACAACTAAGGGTGCACCCAGGTGAAAATCATGAATGATTGTTCCAAACCAGGAGATGGGTTTGGCTTCTGCAAACAGTCCTGACTTCTGTTTCCTGTCCTCTAACAGGAGTAAATATTAAAGCAATACTCCAGCTGAGTGCTCAGCAAGCAACAGAAAAAGACTAAAACTCAATATGAGACTTGGTAAGCAAACAGCAAGGAGGTTGAACGATAAGACGCAATGGAGATACTGAAATGGTAGTTTTAGTAACAGAAATTTGGTGCTAGGTATTGTATTAGTAACTTACTGCTGTTTTTTTCTAATTGATGGGTGCCTGTGGTACCAAGCTGAATTGTTAAGGTGCCATTCAGAACATGAGAATTCCACTCTCAGTTAATTACTATGGAAAAGTACGCCACTTTACTGCATCACTGCTCTTTAATGATTTCTAAGAATGATTTCATTTTGATTTTTTTAAAAATTAAGAGTCACTGGTGCTTTTCTGCTAAAGTCAGGCAAGACATTGACACAAAAGGGAACCATAACAGAAAAGCGAAGGCTATTGCTGCTATCAAACACATCTTCTCCTTACTTCTCTGTTCAGAATTCTAGAGGGATGATTCCTGCCCAGATACCCTGGTTAATTCTTCAGCGATCCTAACTCATGATCCTCTTCCCAACACATGTTTCCAAACAAAACACTGGAAATGTCACGTCCTTTTTAAATTCTCTTTTCTCAGCATCTAAAACCCTAACTACTACTCCTGTGATTTACATGTATTTCTTTCAATTTGTTCCACTGCTTACAATGTTGTCTACTTGTGTTTCTGCGCATATCACAGTTTGGGCGACTAGCTCAAAGGTAGGAGACAGAGGGTGGTAGTGGAGGGTTGCTTTTCTGACTGGAAACCTCTGCCCAGTGGTGTGCCACAAGGATCACTGTGGGTTCACTGCTTTTCATCGCTTATAAATGATTTGGATGTAAACATAAGAGGTATGGTTAGTAAGTTTGCAGCTGATATCAAAACTGGAGATGTAGTGGACAGCAAAGAAGGTTACATCAGAGTCCAATGGGACTATGATCAGATAGGTCAATGGGTCAAAGGGCCAAGGAGTGGCAGATGGAGTTTAATTTGAATAAATGTGAGGTGATGTATTTTGGAAAGGCAAATCAGGACAGGACTTATACACTTAATGATCAGGTCCTGGGGAGTGTTGCTTAATAAAGAGGCCTTAGAGTGCAGGTTATAGTTCCTTGAAAGTAACGTTGCAGGTAGACTCGATAGTGAAGAAGGCATTTGGTATGCTTGTCTTTATGGGTCAATGCACTGAGTATAGGATTTGGGAGGTCATGTTGCAGCTGTACAGGACACTGGGTAGGCCAATTTTGGAATACAGCATTCATTTCTGGTCTCCCTGCTATACAAAGGAAGTTGTGAAACTTGAAGGCGTTCAGAAAAGACTTACAAGGATGTTGCCAGGCTTGGAGGGTTTGAGCTATAGAGTGGGGCTGAATAGGCTGAGGCTATTTTCTCTGGAGCATCAGAGGTTAGGGGTGCTCTTCTAGGAGAGGTTTATAAAATCATGAGGGGCACAGATAGGTGAATAGACACGATCTTCTCCCTGGGGTGGGTGGAGTCAAAAACTAGAGTGTGTATGTTTACGATTTAAAAGGGTTCTAAGGGGCAACATTTTTATGCAGAGGATGGAACATGCATAGAACGAGCTGCCAGAGGAATTGGTGGAGGTTGGTACAATGACAACTCTGGATGGGTACATGAATAGGAAGGATTTAGAGGGATATAGATCAAATGCAAGCAAATGGGACTGGATTAATTTAGGGTGTTTGGTCACCATGGATGAGTTGGATTGAAGGATCTGTTTCTGTGCTGTACAGCTTTATGACTTTGACTACTCTGCAGAATGTCTCTATTTAGTCTGTAACCCTGCCCCTGAGCTTCAATAGCCTGCAATTTTAATTCTCCACCCTCCTTTCATACTGACATTTCTGTTCTCAGCTTATTGCACTGCCCCAGTGCAACTCATTGCAAATTTGAGGAATCGTACTTTAACTCTGAGACTTAAATGCATTTCTCTTTCTCTCACTACAGATACTACCATAATCTGAATATTTTCAGCATGTTCTACTGGTACTCTGTGCTGAACTGTATTTTCCTCAAACTGTCCTTGCTGCAACTCCTCTCCTAACTTTCACATACCAAAGCTCACAACTTGGATTTGCAGAGTTCCCAACATAATTCCATTCCATCCACACCTGTTTCTGTTATTCCACAGGATGACCCGATAGACACAACAACCTCTTTAATTATGTCCTCTTGCTTTGATTCATCTGTTGACAATTGGTATTTTTCTGCTGCTTCGGTATCATTTTAAGAAAATAGTAGATACTTGCTGGGCCCATAGGCACTTTCTAGATGGAAGGCTAAGATACCAAAATGTTCTTCCCCTAGATTCATTTTATTTAGTTTTCTTTGTCTCTGTTATCAACTTACTCAAGAGTCACTGCTAGAGCCACAATGGTCTGGTATTCAATCCCAATTTTCCAGTTAGCTGACTGGGATGCCTCCTGCTGCCTGCAGTATGCCAACTATCATTACCAAATCCTCAGCCCAACATATGATTTTGGGTCTAACTAAATAGAAGCAAAGCCTGAAGCATGACTCTCCATCACTGTTTCTTAGTAAGATTTATAATTAAGTGTGAAATAAAAGGGTTCTGATATACAACTGGAAATATAGCTTAGAACTCTATCAGCCAAAATTCCAATAAATATTTGAAAGTGACCCACGGATTTGTAGTGCTGAATATAAACATGGAGCTATAGGGTGGCATTGGTTTCGGTCCGTCTTCATCACCACCTTTCTGTTCCTCTTCTTTCTTTTCTTCTTCCTTTTTCGGCAAAGCATCGGTGTTTGCATTTTTGTTTACTGAAAGAAGGAAATACATTTCTTGGTTTTTCATTTTACATGTTTATCCTAGTTTTGCATGTCATTACATAAGAATTATAGTTTTCAAAGTGTTTTGTAAGACAGTTGAGCATTCAATTTAGAGTACATTTTGTTCCCTCCTTAGAAGTTACTGACCATGTCTTTCATGACTTAATTATGAATAAAACAATACAAATACGTAGCTGAAAACAAATGGACAGAAATAATTGCCTTTCAGAAAACTCTCAGCACCATAATGCTGCAATCTCAGCTCAAAGGGTTAATGTTAAGTATTTAAGTCAGTGGGTCAATCAAACCTTCCCACGTCAAATTTTCCTTCGCCTGTTCTCAATCCATATGCCATAATACCTTTTATCCCATCTTCCAACCCCAATCTTGAAAATTTGAATCAGTTGATTAGCTCCTCCCAGGAGATTTCTCCAACCTGATATCTATCACTTTCCAATAGCCAAACTCAAATTTTAAAATTGTCACCCCTTGTTCAAGATTTCTCAGTGAAAGAAATAAATTGATTAGACAAAGTAGATGCAAAGAAATTATCATTACAACTCCTAATTAGATCACCCTCACAGGCAATTACATATGAACTGAGATAGGGAGATTTGGCACGTGATTTTATGATGTAAGAGGGAAGCAGGTGACAGTCATACTCAATTCACTGACACTTCTCAGCAGGATGCTTGGCTCATCTCTTAACATATTAGTGTCCTTACCCTCAATCTTATAAGGACAAAGTCCAAACTGGAGATTTTATTGGTTTGTATGACAAAATCTCAGCCTGGGCAGAAATTTCACTAATCAGTCAATTGAACCAAAAACTCAGATACTGGTATCTCTAAAGTTTTGGCAAAGTTCTGTAGCTGGGGTTGTGGGTGGGGTTGTTGACTTGCTCGCCAAGCTGGCTTGTTCTTGTTCAGACGTTTTGTCACCATTCTAGGTGACATTATCAGTGGAGCATCTAATGAAGTGATGTTATTCTTCTCTGCTTGGAATTTATACTGTTTGATCCGTTATGGTGAGTACTGTCATTTCTGGTTTCGATCCATATGGGTTGGTATATGGGATCCAATTTTATATGTTTGTTGATTGAAGTATGGATGGAGAACCGTGCCTCTGGGAAGTCCTGTGCGTGTCTACGTTTGGCTTGGGCTACTATGGTTACCCTGTCCCAGTTAAATTGATGTGGGAATGGGATCTTTCATCCTTGTAAGTATTTGTTGTAGTGTGGCTGTGAGCTTGTGGGCCACCATGATTCCTCGTGATCTTAGGAATGTTGTTGTCAGTTCCGATATGTTCTTGATGTAGGACAGTGTAGCCAATGCATTAGATCGTACTGTATCCTCCTGTTGTCTGTTTTTTTTAGGCAGCTGTAGATGAAGTTGTAGGGTTATCTGTTTAAAGCGAGGATCTTGTATAAGTGTTCTTCCTCTTTCCTGGAGTGTTGCAGTGAGTCGTGGCCCATTTAAACAGTGTCCTAATGTAGCTTTGTTTCTGGACGTTGGGGTGGTTGCTGTTGAAGTTAAGGAATTGATCTGTATGGGTTGCTTTTCTGTATACTGAGGTTTAGAACTCCCCGTTTTGTCAATTTGCTCTACTTTAACATCCAGAAACGGAAGTTGAATTTTGTTTTCTTCTTCCCTTGTGAATTTGATCCCTGTGAATACATTGATGAGCTGGTGGATCTCTTCTAATTTTGTTGCAATTAATATTAACAAATGTGTCATCTACGCACTGGATCCACAGTTTAGGTTGAATGCGAGGGAGGGTGGCGTGTTCTAGTCTTTGCATAACTGCTTCTGTGATGACCCCTGAGATGGCTGACCCCACTGGTGCACCGTTGATCTGTTTGTACATCTAGCCATTAAAGACTATGTGTGTTGAGGCAGAGGTCTGGTAATTTAAGTATGTTGTCCTTGCTGATGGAGCTGCTAGTCTGCATTGCCACTTCCTCTAGTCGTATGGTCACTGTTTCTTTGGCTAGTGGGATGTCAATTGGTGTGCTTTTTTCACATAGACAAACATTCACTTCATTGGAGACTTCACTGATGATGTCACCTAACATAGTGACGTCTGAACAAAAGCAAGCCAGCTTGGCGAGAAATCAACAAATGTACTGGTATTCTCTACAATAATGAGTAGTTGTTACTGTATTTAATTGCTTTGTGACATTCATATTGAATATGTTACACTCAAGCTTATTTCCTAAATTGACTGGAAATGGATGGTTTCTAACTTATAAACACATGCTTGATGGTACGGAACTTAAAACATTTCTAACCTAACATTGCTGGAAAATGCATTTTGTCAAAACTGTTTTGCACCCTCAGGACAAAAATAGGAAGAGAGGACAAGCAGCATGTACACTTTATAAGAGTGTTAATTCATTGGCAATTGGACTCTGATTGGTAGAGGTATTTCCATAGAAAATGCACCAGCTAACAACAATTATCTGTTAACTGCTGGTCTCAAAAATCTAGGCGACAGATTTGCTGGTTCATTTCTCAGGGCAATACCTTGACCAATCAGAGTCAATCTGTCTGGTTTGAACACCTGGTAGTTGTCCTGGTGAGTGCAAGATGAAAACTTTGACAAAATATGTCTTTTTTTTTTCAGCAATTCTCAAGTTCAATTTCTAGCTTATAAACAGTCAAAGCCAAAGATTAGAATTTCAACACAAAACAGACATTTTAAAAATGAGGTTAAAAATGTCTCTAATTCATGAATAATTCTGACATTTAGTCTAGACAGACCACCTCAAAAGCTTTTCTCATTAACTTTTAGGTCTACCTCTTCAATCAGATGTCCTAGTTAATGCACTATCATGTGACCTGAATGCATTCTCAAATACCTGTTAGCCTCCAGTTTTGCTTCAGGAATATCAGTGTGTGAATCACAACATCTTTCACATGATACAAGATGTTTAAAGCCAACTTCTATTCCACCTGTCAGCACTGGATTTAGATCTAGACCTCTTAGGGTGAGGCTCATGTTGACTGGTATACTATGCAGTCACAGGAACGTTTTATCATCTCAAGACTGCTTTACTTTCTACTTTCTGAAGTAGAAACCACTACATTCTACTTCAAACTCTTGTTTTCATTCTATTTTTAATGTTAGTACATTAATAGAAAGTACCCGCTAATCATTTGCAGGACATCAAGGTCCTAATTCTGATGGGAAATCCATTTCCTCATTTTTAGCTGTATTAAACTTTAAGTAACTCTTGGAAACAATAAGTGTACAAAATGATCCTGCTAGAAATACTAAGGCAAATAATAAATTATTCAAGAATATCATTGAGAAATTTCTATTTAAAAATAGCTTCTGACATTTTCAATTACTAAAAGGGAGCTCAGGATATGCATAACTAAGTCTGGATTCAATGTTGATTATACACAATGGACTGCATACCCACTTCTGGAGAAGTGCCTGAAAAGAATCATTTTTCACAGTTATGGGAGAAGGATGGCGCTAACAAAAGTCAGACCTACAGTGCCCAGAAAGGACTCCGAGGCAGCAACAGGAAGCTGCAGGGTGCCAAGGCAGACTACTTGTAAGGCCTTCAGTGCTTTGGGACCTCCTCCCTCCTGGTTTTAATAAAAATATTAATGCCCTCTTGCCCTCACCTGTTGGATGTCTAGGCTCTCAGCCAAGAAATTGTTGAGCCCCAGGGAAAACAGATTGACTCTGTGGTTTATTTTGTCAAATTCACAATACTTATTTACATAAGAGAAAGGCATTTTTAATTAAAGGGTCTTGATGACTGGCAATTTTAATGGGCTGTACCCTCTTTATGAACGCATAACCTTTTCAAAAACATTTTAAACAGTCACTATAGGGACGGTGATTTTACAGAGAATGTTTAGAATTGGCATTGAAGAGTCTTAGCTCGGCATGGAGAGTATGTTTGGCCACGGGGGTGGGTAAGGGCATGGGTAAGAGCTTTAAAACCTAGCTTTCAAAAGGTTCCCTCATTCTGATTATGGTTTGTGACACCTCTAAGGTGAACCAAAAGTCCTTTTAAAAGCTGACTCTGTTCCATACAGAGCCAAGGGATACCTGCCCCCATAATGGAGGCAGCCAGCTCTAGACTGTAGGGTGCAAGCTTGCAATCCGAACTAACCCTTAAACAACACTGGTGAAAATCAGGAATTCTGAGAATGGGGTCATAAATCCAGAAATTGGAAACTGACAACCATTTTTAGACCTCTCTGGAGTTTCACCTTGAAAATGCAGTCCAATAGCTGAAATATATGCAACATTCATTCTCATGACAGAAAAAGAATCATTCAGATGTTACAATTGTGGATATGGTTGGAATATATTTTTGTGCCAAATTTAACATTTTCATAACTATATTAATAAAGAACAATTCTTATTTTGTGACATATGGTGTACCAACAAAATCTGTCTCCTGACTGGTACCAATCTAACAGGAAAATGTCAAATACTTACATAAAATGACCTTTCAACTTACAGTCTTACCTTGCAAAGATGGATCTGCAAATGGGATATTAATTGTTGTATGTTCAGGCTTCTTAGTATTTTTTGCTGGATTGTTAGGATTGGTTGGATTAGTTGGATTGGTGAGTATCAGGCTGTTTTCTGGGTTTTTGGGGTTCCCAGGATTGGTAGGATTTCCAGGTGCAGTAGTTGGGGCCTTACGATTGGTTACATTGTGGGGATTAGATGGGTTGCCCAGATTATGAGGGTTAGTATGGTTTCCAATTATTCCAGGATTATGAAGATTGACGGGATTGGAAAAGTTAGCTGGATTTGTGCCATCCTTGGTATTATTGGTATTCCTGGGATTGGAGGGTTGGGTTGCCAGCTTGCTGTTTCTGAGATTGTCTATATCTTCTGTCTGTTGTCCATTCTGCCTGCTCACATCCTGTTGCACTGGTCGTGTGGTAGAAAGTGCTGGACCACCTGGAGCAGGAGGCCCACTTCCATGGCTTTCTCTTAAACAACAAATTGGAATTACAGGTGAGAAAAAGTAGAAGCAAACTGTAATAATTATTGTTTTTTGGAGCTCAATGTGCACAATTTGGCTATCACATTTTCTATATCACAACAATGGCTATAGTTCAAGATTACTTCATTGCATAAAGTGTTTTTGGACATTCTGAAATCACAGTGGACACTACAAGAATGCTAGTTTTTTTTCTTCATTTGTTTAAATCAAAATTAGCAAAATCATAAAACTGTTTCCAAGGACCATATTTTGTTTTTGTAAATGGCGCACAAAACTTTTCTTGTGACAAAGACCAATCTCACATTTACAAACAGTGAGCAATCATAAAAGATAATTTATAGGAGCACTGACAGCAGGAGTTGGCCATTACCAAGAAACCAGAAACAGCATGAATCATTTAAAAAATTGTTTAAGTGCTGCCAAATATTAACATTAATCACTGACATAAAACTATGTATTAGTCAGAATCATGATGATCCTAAAGCTGTACATGGGTAAATCTTGTGCCAGAAATATTTCCCTGGAGGACTGCTTCCATCAGTAAATCATAAAGCTCACAGAATTCCATAGCTTTTAAAAAAACTTTAGGCTTGGAAGAGATGTGGATGTACGGTGATGAATATTGCAATGTAAATGAGGACAATTTGAAGGGTGTGCACTACTGACACCTAAGCCACAGTAAAAATAAGCTTAGTTCAGTTCAATTCTGCATTAAGTACCACAAACAACCAATCCTAAATATTATGTAGTGGTATTATTTCAATGAGATGGTTCAGGCTATCTGAGATTTGTCAGGAAGTTCCAGTTTGCACTTTTGCTTCCTAACTTATGACTTACCATTATCAACATTACTGGGAATATATTAGTATTATATGACGTCACAGTCATTGTACATTATGTAATAACCCACATATTTAATAACATACTTCATAATAATAGTCTCTGTTAGGAATCCAGAGTTTTTATGTATGTATTGAATGCTTAATTATTACATTATTATTGTTAGTATATGTTAAATGTAATTTTAAAGTTTTTATAGAATATTTTACAACTATTTTATAACCATCAGTACAAATTATGTCAATATATATTCTTTACCAGTGAGATTTTTAAAATAAATGTATACTATTAGACAATACAGATGTGTATAATCTGTATACAGATGTACAGATATAAAAAAGATAAAATCTTGCATTTATGTAGTGCCCTTTCACAACCTCAGCATGTCCCAACGTGGTTTACAGCCAATAAAGCACTTTTGAAGTGGAGTCATACTTACAATGTAGGAAATATGACAGTTAATATTTACACAGCAAATTTCCCAAAACAATAATATGATATTTGCCTATTAGGCATTTGCTCAAAGAGGAATATTGCCTCAGGCAATGAATAAGTCCCTCCCTTTACAAAATCAGAATATTTTTATGTTTACATGCAAGAATAGATGGGGCCTTTGTTTTATGTCTTATCTGAAAGATAGTACCTCTAAAGAAAAGTGTTCCTTCAGTACAGCCCTGGATGTGACAGTCTGCATTTTCTGCTCAAGTCTCTGGAGTGGGGCTTGCACCCACAATCTCTAACTCAAAGGAAAGCATGCTATCATTGAGCAAAACTTGACATACTGATTGTAGAAGTCAATGAATATTCTGCTAATCCATCATTATGCATTGTAATAATTCATCAGTATAAATTCAACAGCCTATATTGTATAATTCACTTTTGTCATAAGAATGGCCAGAAAAATTTATTATATCACTCAAAGGTTGGTACTTATAAAATTAAACACTTATTTGGTACAGTACTGGAGCACCAACCCAAATTATATATTCAAGAACTGGACTGCCACTTGAACTCATGGCCTTGTGATTCAGAGTTTTACTAACTGAGTCAGGTTGCCATAGCTCTTCATCTGTGATACTTGACTGTTTTATTTTGGAATGCATCAACAATTGCTATATTGCCTAGAGAGATGGCTCTTTTAACATTAGAAAATAAATGGGAACAGGAGTTGGCAATTTAGCCCCTTGTGCCTGCTCCACCATTCTTACGATTATGGCTGATTTCATTTTGACCCATCCATAATCCTATAATCCACTGCTAATTAAAAATCTGCCTATCTCCTCCATAAATTTATTCCGTGTTCTAGTGTCTACCACACACTAGAGTAGTGAATTCCAGATTTACAACCCGTTGATAAAAGTTAATCCTCCTCATCTCTGTTTTAAATTGGCCATTCATTCTCTTACTCTAGATTGCCCCACAAGGGAAAACATTTACTCTGTCTACTTTGTCAATCCCCTTTAGTATCTCCTGTCTCAATTGGACTGCGGTATATAATATGCAATAATATGCCAACACAAAGGGAGCTGACAATGAATTTTGCAATGCACGCCATGAACATCCCTAAACTAAATTAATTGCTTTGTTAAATCACTTTGAAACAATACATACTTCTTCCGTTTGTGTCTCCTTTCCTTTGCTGTTGGATCTTTATCATCCCTCTCTTTTTTTGTGTCATTATCATAAGTGGATTGAGCATGACGGCTCCTACGGCGTTTCTCTGGTCCATCTGGGTTTTCACTTTCCGCACCTCCTTTCCCTTCCTTGTTGCCCCGAGGACCCTCCCTGTGCTTTGAGCGCCTCTCACTTTTTTCACTTTTGACACCCTCCTCTACTCCACTGACATCATGACTTTCTGCATTACGCCGGTGTGGCCTGTGTCTGCGCTCTCTGTCTCCTTCAGTCCTGGGTGAAGCAGTTCTCCCTTCTTTGCTTACTCCTGGTCTGTGGTGACGCCTGTGGGGTTCATTGGTTCTATTTCTTTCACCATCACCATCCCGTGTGTTCCTTTCATTGTTTCCCTCACGGTCTTTTCCACGGTATTCCACATCTTTAGGAATACCATCTCGATTTGTTTCTCCTTCTTTGCTATTACTGCGATACCTCCTGGGCCTGTCTCCCTGCTCCAATCCCCCCATTTCTCTATCACTTATCCTCTCTTTGTTTGGATCATTAGCTCGATCATGGTAACGACTCTGCTTTCTCAGAAACTCCTCTGCCCTTTGTTGACTGCTTCGTTGATCATGTGAGGGTTCTGAAGGCCTCATTTTGTTAGTGTTGTTGTTCCTGTTTTCCTGAGGGTCAACAACCAAAGGCCGATCCAAGTGTGTTTTCATGTCACGTCGAATATTCATAGAGTAAGCCATTTTCCACCTCTCATCAGGGTCTAATTCATTGTAAATAGCCTCCCGACTGGTCAGCAGATTTTGCTTTCTCATCTCATTCATTCGTTGCTCCCACACTGTCTTTCCATGTTTCTGGTTCTTCTGTTGCTCTTTCCTGTGAAGATAATAGAAATTACCATATTGACCAGCCAGTGCAATATCCATAGTCAGTTAGTTCACAGTACCTACAATATGTATCTAAATGAAATTTAAGCATCAATCTTTCTCCTAACATTGACTTCACCTACCTGTTTTCTCATTACATCTCAAAGCTTACTCTTTTCAAAGGGTTGCCTAATTTTCTCAGCACCGTTCTGTTCTGTCCACTTAAATTGATTTTTCTCATAGCTCATTACCCTTTGAGTGAAGAATTGATATTAACTCATTTTCAGTTTGCTCATCTGTCTGTGGTTTCTATAGTAAGCAATTTGCATCTATTAATTAGCTTCACATTCTTAAACTTTTATTGGGTCACCTCAATGGTTAATAACAGAAATTAACTCAACCCCTTTGCCCCTCTTAATCAATGGCTTTTCTTAAAAATGGCATCATCTCTTGCTCTGTACAGTCATCATAAAATTGTGGCAATAGAGTTTGTTTATTTATGAAATATTCCATTGGGTAAGCATAATTAAGGAGGAGATATTAAGATTAAGCATCTTTGAAAATAGCCAAGTTGTCAGGTCTAGATTAAAAGCATCCCAGACAGCACATTTCTTTCCTTGAAGGACATAAGTCAACTCACTTCTTTAAAACATTTCACATTTCATCCCTGTCAACTCCCTTTCTTCAATCACGTGCCGTAAGTGGATTGAACATGATAACTACTCCTTCCCTGCTCCAACAAGTGGATTCCTACTGTCAAGGCCCGAAACGTCAGCTTTTGTGCTCCTGAGATGCTGCTTGGCCTGCTGTGTTCACCCAGCTCCACACTTTGTTATCTCGGATTCCTACTGTATCTGTCTACTCTTTCTTTTCGATCTAAACATTAATCTTTGGAGGGTGATTTTTTTTCTCAAATTTGTGTTAATTAGAAGGAAATATTGAGCATTTTACATTCTTGTCCAATAGGAAATTGATCAAGTATCAATTTTTATTAATCATTTCTGGGAGGTTGTACCTGGCAAGAATTGGTTGGGGCTCTTCTCTCTGGTAATGATAATGACCTGAGGTGTGATCTGATACAAATCTTTATAATAATGACACAGTTTGATGGAATTAATGTAGAAGATGTATCCATTTACTGATTAAGGACTAGAACAAAGATCCATAGTATAAAATTATTGCTAATAAACACAATAAGGAATTCCAAAGAAGCTACTTCATTCAGAGAGGTACAAATTCACTATAACAATGTTAATTATTTAAATTAAATTAAAGAGAAGTTAGAGAAACATGAGGGAGAAATAAATCTATAGTTGTGGTTAACTGATTGGATGGGAGAAAATCATGTGGAGTGTAATGACCATGAAGGCTGAATGGTCTATTCCTGTCCATTTGGAAATGACATAATACTAACAGATTAAGGATTTTCTACATTAACTTTCACATAGTAATATACAGCCACCAGAGACAATAAGCTATTTTTTCTATATTGGTTTAGCCTGAAATTGAACCCAATTTCCAGAAATGTAAGAAAGTTTTTCTATTTAACTGCGCACCTGAGGTGAGATTGGGGTTAGAAGACCTGGAATTGCAAAAATAGCCTGTACTAATGGCTACACCAAATTTAAAGCCTTCCTGCCTTCGGAGGAAATTTATCAATACTTTTCAATATTGTTTTGTTAGGAAATGTCATGTCTGATGAGGATTATGAGGCTAGTGCAGTTGAAGTTGTCTATGTGAATTTTAGTCAGGCACTTGACAAGATTCCATAAAACAGACTGGTCACAAATAATAAAGCCCATGGGATACATAGGAAGAATGTTGCCTGCAAATTTCACAATCACAAAATTATTCGTGTCATTAGTGAGTGGGATTGCTGTGGACAGCACGGTGACTTTCAAGTATGACTGATTTGGCAGAGAAATAGCACATGGTTTTCAACCCAGAGAAATGGAAATTTATGCACTTGGGGAACACAAACAAAGCAAGGGAATATGCAATAAATAGCAGGGTAGAGATGGGTAGAAGAACTGAGAAATCTTGGAGCGCATGCCTACAGATCCTTGAAGGAGGCAGATCAGTTAGGTAAGGTGTTAAAGTATATGAGTTGCTTTCTATCATTGGGCAATGTACTGAATCCAAAAGCAGGGTTTACTGGAATGATACAAGTCTCTGGTTAGGCCACAGATGAAGTTTTGTATACAGTTCTGGTCACCACATTACAGAAAAGGACATAATACAAAGATGAAACAAGAAGCTGATGATGAAACAGATAATAGAAAATGACAGCAATCTAGCAGAAAACAAAAACAGACTGTCAAAACTTCTGTAGACACGCAAAAGGACAAATTTGGCTAAAATGAATGTGTCCATTACAGGCAATTAAGAGAATTTGAAATGGGAAATGGAGAAATGGCACAGAAGCTAAATGATTACTTTGTGTCTTCGTTTACTGAGGAACATAAAGAAATATGTCTGAACTAGAGACACTAATAGCTCAGAAGAATGAGGAATTTGAGAAATTTAGCATCAGTAGGGAGATTGTACTGGTGAAATTAATTGGGGCTGAAAGTTAATAAATCCCCAGGACCTAACAGTCTACATCCAGAGTGTTCAAAGAGGTTGTTATAGAGATGGTCAATGAATTGGTGATGATCTTCCAAAATTCTATAGATTCTAGAATGATTACTGTGGATTGGAAGGCAGCACAATATTCCTATGTCACCCCACTAGGTAAGAGAGTAGCAGGGAACTGCAGACCTAAAAACCTTACATCAGTAGCAGGGGAAATGTTGGAATCTATTATAGAAGGTGGGATGAACAGACAGCCGGTTGATAATGACTTGATTGGGCACAGGCAGCAAGGACTTGCAAATGGGAAATCATCTTTGATGGGCTTGTTGAAGCTTTTTGAAGATAGTATTTTCACAACTGATAAAGGACAGCTGATGAACACAGTGGATATGTTCTAATCAAACTGTTCAGAGATGCTATTACATACATCTGGAGCAGATGGAGCATGAACCCTGACCTTGTGATCTGTAGGCTGGGACTCCTCCACTGTACCATAAGAAATTATTAGTTTCAGGGGGAAATAATGCACCCCACCCACTGTGGTGAAGTTTCTTTTTATATCAACCTGTTCAGATGTGTTATGACACATCTCTGGGGCAGATGAGACTTGAACCCAGGCCATCTAGCTCAGAGGCAGGGACACCGTCACTGCACCATTGGGTCTGCATTCTCTGGAGTTCTGAAAAATGAACGCTAGACTGGGATCGTTAGGATGCATAGGGGTAAGTTGTTTCGTATGGCTGGGGAGTTTACAATCGGGGGCACAGTTTAAAAATAAGGAGAGTGCCACTTGAGTCTGAAATGAGGAGAAGTGTGGAGCCTCAGTTTAAGGTAGAAATTGATAGATTTCTGATTACCAGTGGTGTAGAATTTTGCTGGGATGGGACTAGGAAAAACACATTGAAGTAAAACATTCAATCAGCCATGATCATACTGAATGGTGTGATAGGCTCGATGAGCTAATAGCCTACTCTATTCCTGTGTTCCTACTGCTCTAACAAACTACACAGGAGTTATATAAGAATGTTGCCACAGTTTAAAACTTGTAGCTGCAAGGAAAGATGGATAGATTAGGCTGTTTTCCTAAGAATACAGGAGGTTGTGTACAAAATAATAAGTGCCTTGGATAGAGGAGATAGGGAAGGCCTGTTTTCCCCCAGTGGAAAGGTCCCAGGTGGAACAGAATTGAGGTGGCCAGTAGAAGGCTTACAGGGGACATGAAAGACATTTCCATCCAAAGGGTATTTATTGTAGTTCACTAGTCAGGCAGAAACCCTCAACTCGTTTAGGAGGAATCTGGACCTGCACCTGGACCACTGTAACCTGTAAGTCTATGGATCAGATGTTGGAAAGTGGGATTAGAATACGTGGTTGATTGTTCAGCTCGTGTGGACATGATGCACTAAATGGCTTTTTCTGTGTTGTAATGTTTCTGGTTCTACTCTTATTTAGATTTTTTTAAGCTTAAAACTGAATCATAAGAGTGAAAAGCATAAAACTGATGAACAAAAAACAGAAAAGTGAAGATGCAACTGAGATTGTTAACTACTCAGTGCCATACTTACTTACCAGAGTGCAAATGAAATCCAGCACATTCCATGCAGCATGCAATCAGTTAAATGTACAAAGTTCAACATGAGCTGCTTTGCAAGGCAGGGAACTGGAAGAGCAAATTTATTTTTTTTAAACTCTGACCCTCCCTCTTTTCCATTTTCCTACATTGATTTTTTTTTCATTAATATGAGAGCAACTGATCTAACACAGCATATGGATCAACCAAAGGCTGCACAATACATCAAAACTAGATTATACAGCTGCATCCAAAGGCCTTGGTTATCAATTCATGGCGAGCTTAGTTGACTGTGCTTACTACGTTATGGAATTGAAATAGAACATTTTTACAGTGTCAACGCCATTTACCTAAATGTGAGATAATGCATGATTAAGTTCTGAAAAAAGGCTTTTGCACTCAATCAATAATGATGTCTCAACTTAGAGGGAAGACGCTAGCCTACTGGATTGGCACAGGACTGAAAAATATAGGCAAATAGTATGATGAGGGGCTGGGAATATATAACACAATAAGAAGCTTCCCTCCCTCATGATCACACTGGAGGTAAAATATTCCTTCACTAAGGGCAAGTTATCTAATGGTGCCACAAACGTTAATGCTCACGCAAGTGTTAACCGCCAAGCAGAACGTCAGTAAGCACAGTTCAATTTGTGCTCACTTGTTTGTACATACTGGGAAGAATTTACAGGGATCAGATCTGGAGGAGGAAATTGGGTTGATCTGAAGAGCTGCTTCAAAACCTGACTGACATCCTTCATTAACCTTAAACATTACTCCATTTCCACCTGCAAAGTCAACCAGTGAGAAATTAAAATGCAAGTAATAAAACTGAACTGATGAGCATTAATGAGAAAACTAAACAAAAGGTGAGATCAAAAAGAAATAATTTCATGCATCATATACCAGCTTGCTGTAATTTTACATGAAGAAGAACAAAATTATACAATATTGGAGATTGAAAATCTCTAGCAGTTTGCATGGAGTGATTTATGTGGAATTCATAAAATTGCAAGAGCAAAGTTTGAGATGTCATTTACAGGTTCCTTTCTATCTGTTACTTCACAGAGGGAATGCTGGCATACTTAGGTATTGTTTTGTATAATTAGTTCATAGCTTTTTCTTTTTGTCTTTTCCTATCCCAGAGATACAAAGGCCACCCTAGGTGAGACCAGCTAACATGGCAGACACCAGATTTTATATGCTTTGTGATACTCTGCATTTTACATTTTAAATAAGTTTAAAAGAAGAAATCAATTGAAATCTAGATAAAATCTATCATAAATGTACAAAAATTGTACACAGTTTTACCACTGCCTATCTACAACTAATTTATGGATAAGAATTTTAAAACAAGTTGAATTGTAAACCATTTTGATTTCCTCAATGGGTACCATCACCTAGTGTAATCGGTAAACCATCAATGCACTGTATATTTGTAAAAGAGAATAAACTAACATGAAAATTTGTAAAATCAAATGTCATATTGTAAGAGCCAAAAATGCTCCACACCTACACTGCATTTTCAACAGCTTGATGTGTAGATTCTATATAAATACGCACAATGGGTTTTACAACATAAGTTTTAATGATATAGTTATACTTTGAAATGTGTCTCTCTCTGACTTCTTTAAACCCATGAGCTTATTGATTGTTATTGAACTAAAGCCCAAAGCACACAACTAAAGCTTTACAAGGCCTTCAACATCTATCATCAATATTAGCTCAGAGGCACCACTGTTGACCAAGCTGATGGAGTTCTGCAGGACATATCCGCCAAATTGGAACCAAATCAGGTGGTGAGAACATCAATATGAGGCAAGAACCTGCTTGACCTTGTCCTCACTAACCTACCTGTTGCAGATGCATTTGTCCACTTCATTTTGCAGCAGTGATCACTGATCAGTCCTTGTGGAGATAAAGTTCCAGTCCAACAGTGAAGAAACCTGCCAATTGTTTGGCAATTGTATGGGAGCACATATTTTCTTTTTGAAACATAAACTGGAGTGTAATATTCAATGCTATACAGATAAAATACCAGCTGAGTTTTTCAGCTTGAAAGCCAAGTTGGATTGTGTGATATACAGTTCTAGCTGTACAAGACATTGTTGCTTTTGGAGATGTGAGGTTGTTACATTATGAGATACTGTGGCACCAAGGTCTTTCAGTTAAGGTAAAACTGCCAGATGACTGCTCTCAATTGGTCCAACAATATTGTTACAGGCCTGCAAGTAGAGTACAGCAAAAGACATCTCGCTTCTTTCTGCACGTGTGAAAAGACAGAAAACCTAAGGACTCTAAAAATAAGGAATTCTAAGACAAGAAAAGACCTAAGTCCACATGAACAGTCATCAAATCGAAGAATGATCATGACTCTGCATTGTGTCATCTTTTTTAAAACTAAAAGAACTGTGAGAAGGAACTCACTACATTGGTCAGGACTTTGATCTACAGAATTCATTTGTTTACCTGTCCATATTTTTACACTCATAACATTTATGTCAAACTGTATGTCTATTGTCTGTCTTATGATTATATGTGTGAGAGACTGCAGTTCTAAAGAGGTATTGCTAAAGTTACATAATTCTGGATGTGTTCTTTTAGTTTCTGCCATTTGTTAAAGAGTAATTCAGTTTGCTTACAAGAAAAGAAATCTCCCTCTTCATGATACAGCCTGGTGTGTTTTGATTTTGTTGTCAATAGCAGTCAGGTAATTGATCATGTTCATGACTTAATTGGGTACTTCTACATTTGTCAGGGCTTGTTGAGTAGTGGAGCTGAATTTTGGCACACACTGTTGAATTATGATATAATACAATAATACCAAGACAATGCAAAATCGAATAGAGTCAGAATAGATTTAGCAGTTTAAATTAGCCTATAGCACCTCATGGATGCCTTTCATCAACAGCATTCTTGATTAGTATCATGTCCACAATTAAACTGTCAGTCACTCCACCACTGATGATCACTATTCACAAGATGAGCTGCAGAAATTCACTAGAGATCCTTCAACAGCATTCTAACCCCATGCCCATTTCCAACTAGAAGGATAACAGTAGCAGTACGTGGGAAGACCACCACCTGCAGCATCCCTGCTAAGCCATCCACCATTCTGGCTTGAAAATATATCACTGTTCCTTCACTGTCGCTGGGTCAGAATCCTGGAACTCCCTCCCTAACAACACTGTGGATCACCAAAGTTTTGTGATGACTCCAGGAATAGCAGAACTTGAGTTCAGTGCACTAGCCAATGAGCATGATGATCCCTCTGTGGACTCTGTGTTATCCTCACTACTTACCTTCCTACCTTTTTTTAGTGTCATCTGCTCATGTCCACTCCTGATTGAATTAGGGTTTTTCATTTAATAGTGATAAACTAAAGTGTATATGTCAGAATCACAAGGTGGCAGAGGGAACTATCATAGTTTTTTTGATTATTCACTCATGATCCATCCTACCTCTATACCTGACAAAATTACTGGGTCGACTTCAAGGAACTGGGTGAACATGAGCCTTTTAACAAGTTTCCCCTAATCTACTCCTGCTCTCAACAGGGCTTGTAAAATTTTGTCCACACTGTCATGCAGCTTTTGTGGAAACCAAACTCTCAAAATAATAGTTAAATAATAACTAATGTTTAAGAAATATGATAATATCTGAAGCAATTTCACCATAGGGAACTCAGCTGTTAGCTCCATATAAATTAAGTCCATTACTTTTAGTAGCTGTGGTCCATAGTAAGAAAAGTACATCGTGAAAACACATTAATTCAAATGAACACAAAATAAATTCAAATTAAAATAAAGAAACACCAACTCAATTCTTTTTAAAAATGCCACTTGAGTTCATTCCCAGGGCTACTACATCAGGGATATGGTATGTGATATCTGTTCTGCAGCTTCACAAGTAAATTTGAACAATAGCTAGAGGTTTCACAATGGGAAAAGGAAGTGATTGAATTCAACTTTACTCGCAGAGTTGTAAGTTTAAAAAATGGGTGCTGCAAACCAAATAATGAACCATGCTAATTGTTACAGAACCACAGAGAACATTATCAGATTAATTGGAACTACAAACATTATTGTATAATGGCCATCACTATGTATATCCAGGTCTACTGCATGACACTGGACGTTGCAAGAGAATCACAATTTTCCTCTATATATCCATTCCCCCAGTGATGATTCCTGTATTAATCCTCAGATGTGGCCAGAATAAACATCTTCAATCATACACACAGTAATCACTTCCAAGATTTCAACCATATATCTAAATATGTTGACTCGTTCATAGAATAAGGATTAAATCTTCCCTGCAGACCACAGGAATGAACTTTGAACCTCTCAGAAATGGAGTTATGGACTTGTTTAAGAAAAGAGACAAATCTACACACTTTCTTCATCTCTTCTGGAGACCAAATCAACTTCTTGTTATTGTTGTTTCCATATCTTTACATTCTTCTATTAGAGAAGTTTATGAAGTAATGGATGGATTTGAAGCTGGTTAACAGTCAAACAGACCATAATGCAAATATTCCTTTCATGGCTGCAATTATTGTCACACCAGAAGTTTGTTCCGATATGAAACAAGATTTGGAATTTCAGGCATAGAAAGCAAGCCTTCCAATTTATGGGCAAGTAGGTTTAGTCAGGGCACTGCTTTGAACAATGTGGAAGAAAAAATATTGGGGTAATAACACAAAATTATATATATTCTCCATTTACTTTTCATTATTTGAGTGATGAAGAATCTGTTCATTTTTCACAAAGATAACATAGGAAGGAGATTGTGGTGGTTGAGGGCCAATGGAGGGAGAGTGGGGTGGAATGATTGGAGACCGGTTATCACGAGATCAAAGTTCTTACAACTAAAGAGTTAGTGACCCTATTGAAAATGACCTGAATTCATTTCAGTCAGTAGGCAAAACTATTTGTTTTGGATACAAACACAGAGCTCAGAAATTAAACATCAATGAACTAATAATCTAAATTATTGTACATTTAACATACAAACATAGCTTTCAAAATGATTTGTGATTTTGCAATCCAAATACATTTACATCAAAATAACTAAAAAATAAATACAAATACACTTATGTACAAGACATTGTTTTATTTTATAAACCTATACTGCAAATATTTTGCTTAGAATTATTTTCAAAGCTTCAAGAAACACAAAGGTGGGGCTTACACTTAGGCAATACTGAGGTGTACTGTGATCTGTCAAATCTGGACTGTATGTTATATTAAATAAATGTTTTGAAAAATTACAAAAGTGATCATGAAGAGAGTTATCTGGATTTTTGGGGGAAACTAGATTTTCTGTTTCATTTGTAATCTGCACTGCATGAATACTTACATTTGAATGCAGGCATCATTGTAGTACATTGAGGTCCTAGGGGAAGGGGGTCTTACCCTCTCTGTACTGTTCAGACATGTGGAAAAAGTGTCAAAATTCAGAAGCATACTCTTTGTTACTAAACACCAGATCAAGTGTACACATTCTGGGATTCTGCATTCATGACTGTCCTGGTTAATTTTTGTTTTCAAACTTGCTGAAAATTTGACTTAAAATCAATATTGCCTCTCGGGAGAAAATTCAGGTAACTTTATCAATTAATATTCAAGACTACTAAATTATCTTCAAGGTTTGAGTATTGGATTCTGGAGTGTGGTAGAACTACCTTTTCTTCGAACCAATGTTTGATGAACCTTAGGTGGAGCCACTCGTGTAATCTCTATTTGATATTACCATCACCTTGTTAATTAATATCAACTAACTGCCATCTTCAAATGTTTATTTTTCCACTGCTTCTGTAACATACATTGTTACTGATTGCTGAGGGCTGTTGAGCAAGATTCACTCTGCCCATCTCCAGCTGTCCAAACTTAATCATATTTCAGTGCAGAGGGGTTCCTCAGCACAGGCTGGAGAAATGCGAAGGAGAATTGCTCCCATCCCAGTACGTTTTCTGACATCCTCACAGCAGGTTTTAGTGCAACACAGGCAGATACTAAGGTCTGTTGGGAACTCACACATTAGTACTCTCAGCGGCAGATGGCACTTGTCACACAGAAACCCAAGAACAGAGAAGTGTGACAAATGTCTTGGAGAAAGAACTTAAAACTCTTAAAGATCTAACTTTAAACAAAATATTAAAAAGCATGTTCATTGTTTTTCAATTCAGCAAAGTTATCCTCTACCAATATTGTGCAATTTAGAAAATTTATAAGAATTATTTCATCCAGGCTACCATATCAGAAAGTGATAGAGGGAAAAACAAAGGGTTAGCCAGCCCAATCTAGCATGTGTCCACGTAGACACAATGGAGTGTTACTGGAGAGGCCCATTACATGTGGAGGTTGAGGTGGGGCATAAAGATAGAAATTACCATAAAATGACCAAAATAAATTATAATTTAAAAGTGTAATAATTAAACAAAAATAAGAGATTATGCTAATTGTGGCTAATATTTTATGTTCTTTAATTTCAAATGGGCTAAAAAAATTGAAAAGCAAAACAACTGATTTTTTTTCCCAAATCGAGCAACAAAATATTTTTTAAAATCAAAATGTTCAAGAAATCCAATACTCTAACCATTCAACATAATGTCAAAATTATAACATTAGCCTAGTATTTCCAAAATATGGAACTAATTTGAGACTTAGGCTATTTGGGCCCAGGTTGCCAGATCAGGAAAGTCAGGTGTATCATCAGATATCTTATCATATAAAAATACACAATTTATAAACCTTAGAAATATCATTCAGCAAATTGCTACACAACTTTATGTTCTGAAGGAATGGCAGAGTTATGATTACTGAAACAAACATAAGCATGTATACAAAGATGTAACTCAGTTGTTCAGAGCTGGCCCGGCTCAAAGTGCAGCACCATCTATGACAAGATACCTTGTATCAAGTTAACTTTGTTTTATAACTTCCCCATGCCTTATCCCCTTTGTTTCCTTAAGATGGCAAAACCTAGATTAGGTATGTCTCCAAAGGCATCAGCAGCTCTCCAGTACTATTTGACAATCTCATAATGATGAGAATTTTAAAAATGCAATTTTATAGACTTGTAAGATGTCACTTACAACAACAGACAAGGATTATGCATCTGTATGGTATTATTCAGTCCATCACTTTAGCAAAGATGTTAACTTGATAATGACGCACAAGCACATTAGGGATTTTATGTACAATTATCAATTCATGAATTACTATTCAGCTGTTGATGCCTTGAATTTACTCAATATTCAGTTTTGGAAGTTTGCAAGAAAGCCGGGCAAAATGGTCATTTGACTTCAGGATAACAAGCTGCCAAACGTTCCAATTAATTTCTCCATTGCTGCCCTGAGGTAATGGCTATTTAATTTCAACTTGGGTTCCTTACTTTCACAATGTGAGCCTATGATGTAGATCTCCAAAATAAAAGACATTTTAGACATCTCAGTTGAGCTTGATTCTGCCTTACCCTAATGTTCATACATTGCACCATAGAATACTGATGATCAATAGCAGGAAATCCAGTTGATTTCTTTTAATATACACCCATTGTTCTTCTTGCTGACACAGCGATAGCAAACAAAGACTGCTTTAACATTTTCTAAGACAACAAGATGTAGAGCTCGATGAACACAGCAGGCCAACCAGCATCAGAGGAGCAGGAAAGCTGATGTTTTGGGTCTAGACCCTTCTTCAGAAATGGGGGAGGGGAAGGGGATTCTAAAATAAATAGGGAGAAACGAAGAGGCAGATTGAAGTTGGATAAGGGATAAGATAGGTGGAGAGGATACAGACAGGTCAAGGGGGTGGGATGCAGCTAGTAGGTAGGAGATGGGGGTGGGGCTTGAGGTGGGAGGATTGGATAATTTGGGAGGACAGGTTAGGGAGGCGGGTACAAGCTGGGCTGGTTTTGGAACACCCCCCTCGGTTCGCACCAAACAACTGCACCTCCCAGTTGTGAACCATTTCAACTCCCCCTCCCACTCCTTGGATGACATGTCCATCCTGGATTTCCTACAGTTCCACAACAATGCCACCCAAAGGTTGCAGGAACAGCACCTCGTATTTTGCTTGGGAACCCTGCAGCTCAATGGTATCAATGTGGACTTCACAAGCTTCAAAAATTTCCCCTACCCCAACTGCATCTCAAAACCAGACCAGCTCGTGCCCGCCTTCCTAACCTGTCCTCCCACCTATCCACTCCTTCCACCTCAAGCCACACCTCTATCTCCTACCTTCTAGCCTCGTCCCGCCTCCTTGACCTGTCTGTCCTCCATGGGCCGACCTATCCCCTCCCTAATTCCCCACCTACACTCACCTTCACTGGCTCCAACCCCGCCTCCTTGACCTGTCTGCCTCCTCTCTGCCTATCTTCTCCTTTATCCATCTTCTATCCACTTTCCCCTTTCTCTCTATTTATTTCAGAATCCCCTTCTCCTCCCCATTTCTGAAGAAGGGTCTAGACCTGAAATGTCAGCTTTCCTGCTCCTCTGATGCTGCTTGGCCTGCTGTGTTTTCATCCAGCTCTATATCTTGTTGTCTCAGATTCTACAGCATCGGCAGTTCCTACTGTCTCTTTAACATTTCCTACCTCTGTTTTCCTCACTTCCCCTCAAGGCAGCTACTCTTGGAGGATTATGGTTTCACAAAGGCCACCTGCCCACTCGTAGCTCACTGAAGTATCTGCACATGGCAGAATGGCTTTTTAGGTCAAACACCGAAAGTAAACACTCTGTTAGCAATCAAGAAAAAATTAAATGCTTCTTTGGGGGATGACATTTCTCAAGCTTAAGGATAAGCAGCACAGAGGAAATGGTCCAAATGGCTTTCTTCTGTGCTATAATCCTTTACTGTTCTATCATGTAGAAGTGCCAAACAATCCTCCTACAGCAAAAGGCAGAGAGGAGGGAAGGGAATACCTGAGTTTCTAGAGGGGAGAATTCCATGAACTTTAATAAGGTGAATAATACACACCAGGCTATTATGATGTATAATCAATAAGACCTAATGTGTGGTAATATATCAAAATATCTTCTTATTTAAAATATTTAATTGTAACTTTTAGCGAAAACTTTGACTTAGCAACAAAATTGTCTTTTAATAGTGTGAATGTGTTCATTAAAATCTTTACTTGCAATGTTATTATAATTTTATCTGTAGAAAATTTATTAACTTCGTATTCACTTTAGCCTAATGGGTCTTCCAAGGAATTGCTCAGAGATAATCTGGAACATGTGTTAATGTTGAGCTTCTAAAATGAAACTGCACTTGGCTGTTCATTTAAGATTACTGCTCTGGTACTTCCGAGGATGAGGCAGTCTAAATACGCAAGTCCAGAAGTCTGAGAGAGTCTAATTGCTACAGGAACATCATGAATGTTGGCAGCTACCCTCATCTTATTTCCCCTCTTTTCCTTTTTGGTTGCCTAATCCTGCCCCATATGGGGAACCTGTGGATGTGGTGTATCTAGGTTTCCAGAAGGCATTTGACAAGGTGCCACACCAAAGGCTGCTACATAAGATAAAGTTGCATGGTATTACAGGTAATGCATTGGCACGAATAGAGAATTGGTTGACCAGCAGAAAGCAAAGAGTAAGACCGTAAGACATAGGTGTCGAAGTAAGGCCATTTGGCCCATCAAGTCATCTCCGCCATTTAAATCATGGCTGATGGGCATTTCAACTCCACTTCTCCCTGTTGCCCTTGATTCTTGTGAGATCAAGAATTTGTCGATCTCTGCCTTGAAAGCATCCAACGTCCCGGCCTCCACTGCACTCCGTGGCAATGAATTCCACAAGCCCACCACTCTCTGGCTGAAGAAATGTCGTCTCATTTCAGTTTTAAATTTACCCCCTCTAATTTTAAGGCTGCGCCCATGGGTCCTAGTCTCTAGAGTAGGGGTAAATGGGTGTTTTTCTGGTTGGCGGTCAGTAGTTAGTGGTGTGTCTCAGGGATCAGTGTTGGGACCTCAATTGTTTACAATTTACATCGACGATTTGGAGTTTGGGACTAAGTGTGGTGTGTCAAAATTGGCAGATGACACTAAGGTGAGTGGTAGAGCAATGTGCACAGAAGACATTGAAAGTCTGCAGAGGGATATAGATAGTCTAAGTGAGTGGGCAAAGGTCTGGCAGATGGAGTACAATGTTGATAAGTGTGAGGTCATCCACTTTGGTAGGAATAACAGCAAAATGGACTATGTTTTAAATGGTTTAAAAATGGCAGCATGCTGCTGTGCAGAGGGACTAGGGTGTCCTTGTGCATGAATTGCTGAAAGTAGGATTGCAGGTGCAGCAGGTAATTAACAAGATAAATGGAATTTTTCTGCCATTGCTAAAGGGATGGAGTTTAAAAACAGGGAGGCTATGCTGCAGCTGTATAGGGTCCCGGTGAGGCCACACCTGGAGTACTGTGTGCAGTTTTGGTCTCCTTACTTGAGAAGAGATATACTAGCACTGGAGGGGTGCAGAGGAGTTTCACTCAGTTGATTCCAGAGTTGTGAGGGTTGGATTATAAGGACAGACTGAGTAGACTGGGATTATACTCATTGGGAGTCAGAAGAATGAGGGAAGATCTTACAGAAACAGAAGATTAGGAAGGGAATAGATAAGGTGGAGGCAGGAAAGTCGTTTCTGCTAGCAGGTGAAACTCGGACAAGAGAACATCGCCTCAAAATAAAGGGAAGCAGGTTAGGACTGAGGTCAGGAGGAACTTCTTCACCCAAAGGGTTGTGAATCTGTGGAATCAATGAAGCAGTTGAAGCTGCCTTGCTGAATGTTTTTAAGGCAAGGCCAGATAAATTTTTGAACAGTAAAGGGATTAAGGGTTATGGTGTGCGGGCAGGTAAGTGGAGCTGAGTCTCAAAAATATCAGCCATGATCTTATTAAATGGCGGGGCAGGCTTGAGGGGCCAGATGGCTTACTCCTGCTCCTAGTTCTTGTGTTCTTATGTTCTAACCTGCATATACAATTTCAGCGGCTGTTCCAGGAGAGAGGTTTGGTTATCGAAGTGAAAATAGAAGGAAATCTCTATTCTGTTTTGTTTATACTTTCACATTCTGAAGAATGATTTAGGCTGTATAATAAAAATGTAAAACACAAGACCTTTTATATAACTATTATAACACGTTCATTATTTTTTCCTTTCATTTATTTAGTGAACTTTGTATTTTTAAAGATAAATATCATTAGCAATGTTGAATGGAACATTTTCCAAGTTCCTGCCATCAGTTTTAGTGTTTGGTAAGTATAAAGTAAAACACTCTCAACTCTGCCCTAACAATATGCCTCAGTCCCATCTTCCGAGCATAACTGTTTCTGCACCAATGTCACTTTTCTAATTCTTAGTTTTTTCCACCATTTTGTAAAAGAATTATAGAGATGTTTGAGAGGTAGCAGAGCAGATTTACAAGGATGATATGAAAAATGTAAGGGAAGGATTACTATGCTGTTTCTTTCCTTGCGGAGAATAAAGGAAAAGGAGTAGCCAATTACAGGTCTTTAAAATTATAAAAGATTTCGATAGGGTGCAAAAGGGACATATTTCTTCCTGTGGGGAAAGCACAACTAGAAGCTTTTAACATAAGTGATTAAGAAATCCAACAGGGGAATTCAGAAAACTTCCATATCAAATGACCGCAACTACATATAAGATACAAACAGAAATGAGAATGTGAAACTCTTTAGAACAGAGAGTGGTTGAAGTGAACAGTAAAGACATACTTAATAAGAGGTTAGATAACCAGTTGAGTGAAAAATGAAATACAAGGTTTTGCTGATAGTTTTGATGAGCAAAGACTTGGGGAGGCTCAATTGAGTAATAACATTGACATGGACTGATTGAGTCAAATGACTTGCCTCTTATTACTTTGTGCCTAGAATAAATTTTATTAAGATTGCCAAAACTAAATTCATGGAAGACTCTGAAGTAACAGATGGGAAATTTTCATTATAAGTATGAACTGGATTTGAACCAAGATTTTAGAAGTGAAAGAACAGCATCCATTTCCATCTCCACCCGTATGCTAGATGTTTTATGCTTCAATTTAAAAAATTCTTTGTGCTCTATACAAAGGTCTTATGCCTAGGTTTCTCCAAGCTCATTTTCCTCCCCTCCTCTTCTTGGTTACTCCATTGTGCCCAGTGGCTTTCAGCAAGTGTACAACTGTGGTCTGGTGATGATTCTCTTTATATAAGCAATTATTTTCAGTTGACGTTTTGTTTTTCTTTTTTTTAACATGTGAGGATTGACTTTTGCATCAACAGCCTGTGGCATTTTACTCAATAACCATTCCCATCATGTAAACTCAAACAGTTTGGGTATCAGGAGACATTAAATTATACAGACTAATCATGCCTCACAATTAATGTCCCAAGATGTTCTAGTAGAAATTACAGATAACACTAAACAGGAATAATCCATTTGATCTTTCAAATCTCTTTGTCCAGCTCGAAAGCATGTATCTGGTTGCAGCAGCCTTGTTATACCCTGATGCAGAAGATTTGAACCACCAGAAATTAGGAATAAAATCTGAAATCTTTCTGCATATACGACTGTATTATATGCCATGGTGCACATTCCAACTAAGACATCGGGAAAGCTCTGACCAATTACTTACCAAAAAGTAACTAATTTTTATTTGGGAAAGAAATGTATCCCCAGTAAACAACTACATTGTAACCTGTCTAGCCTGGAACTTTTGACATCTACAATAATAGTTGTCTTGAAATTTTTTTCAGCAGGTCCCACAATTCTCTTACTCACTGTTAGCGCTACTAAAACAGCCTTGGAACCCATTGGGTTACTGCTGCTGAAGCAGACAATGCACCCAACAGCTCTTCAACCTTTGGTAACATGTTTCATTGCAAATTTCCTCTGGGTGCTCTGGGTTCCTCCCACAGTCCAAAGATGGACAGGTCCGATGGATTGGCCAAGCTAAATTGCTCATAGTGTCCAGTGATGTTTAGGGTAGGCGGATTAGCCATGTGAAATGCAGGCTTACAGGGATCAGGTAGGGGGTTGAGTCAGCATGTCATGGTCTTTGGCGAGTTGGTGCTTCAATGGGCCGAATAGCCTTCTTCTGTGCTATAGGGATTCTATGATTCTAAGTGTCAAATGAGTCCAGGATGTTTGTATGCAGAATGAGTTGGGCAAATCTAATTCAGTTGCTGACTGACCAATGCGTCCAGAGTGGAGGAAAAACAGCAACAACTGAGTTCGGAAACTGAGGGCACCTTCAAACTTAGCATTTTTTTCTCCAGTCTGCCTTTTGAACAAACATCTTTCCCTAGCAGGTGACTTTGAATTTCAGGCTAGCATCCAAAAGGCTTGCATGACTGTGTGTGTGTGTGTGTGTGTGTGTGTGTGTGTGTGTGTGTGTGTGTGTGTGTGGAAGAGAGAGAGATAGAGAGAGACGGAAAGAGAAAGACAAAGAGAGAGAGAGCGAGACAGAGACAGAGAGACAGAGGGAGAGGGACAGAGAGACACTGCTTATTATATCTGTATTTGTTAAATCAGGATATTATTTAATCTTTTGACAGTTCTCTTTTTTTTAAATCAAGGCACATTTTCAATTAAATAGTTTTGAAAAGGTGCACTTTTATGTCTTAACACTTGTTTTGGCATGTTTTAATACCACAGGTATAATCTCTTTACAGGTCATAAACTTGTGGTTTGGCATTCTAACATTAAATGCTAAAATCTAGAAATGCTTTGGTTGCAAAGATTCCAGGCTAGAGCGTTTACATTGCACAAATATGAGGAATGTCCATCATAAAATAAGAAAAGGAAAAATGTTTTTTGTTAAACAAAGTTTTGGTGGTATTTAGATTTCAGAAAATAAAACAAACAAACAATGAACAGTTTGGCCTGATTTGGGCAACAAATACAAAAAATGGACACATTGGGCATGTTAAAATATATCTGACACAGTTGATACATGCTGGAAACTGCTACAGGTGATTTCAACAAAAAGTTGCTTATTTTACTCATACCCCCAAATTCTATTCCTTCTGTTTTACACTATCCTGCTTTGAGGAACGAATTTTCCAAGTTGCAACATTAGTTTAGAGTGAAATCTCTACCTGATGACTTACTCTTCTGATTGATACTATGTATTTTTTTTTATCTGTCCTGTAGCCCCTCCTCTCTTTAGCCTTAATTTTGTCTGGTTAAAGTCAACTGTCATTTTACAAGACAGAAAGATGAAAGAAACTCTCAAGAGTTACTTTCTGTGCAATATACACAGTCCATCTCTTATGGAGAAGTATAGAATCCTTATTTACAACAGAAGAATGCTAATTGTTTGTCTTAACTCTTAGATTCCCTACAGTGTGGAAACAGGCCCTTCGGCCCAACAAGTCCACACCGCCCCTTGAAGCATCCCACCCAGACCCATCCCCCTATAACCCACACACCCCTGAACATTATGGCCAATTTAGCATGGCCAATCCACCTACCCTGCACATCTTTGGACTGTAGGAGGAAACCGGAGCACCTGGAGGAAACCCACACAGACACGGGGAGAATGTGCAAACGCCACACAGACAGTGGCCCAAGGCAGGAATTGAACCCAGGTCCCTGGCGCTGTGAGGCTGCAGTGCTAACCTCAGCCACCGTGCTGCCCACCTGTATTTCCAATAACTCGCTCTACCAAATCTCTACCATTCCTACCCAGCATTTTAGTGAATGTGGAAGGGTTGCATTATTTTGGAGGATCTCCATTTGTTTCTGTGGTGAGAAGAACATTAAAACAATCTGGGAAGTGATTTATTCGCATTTTACCAATGGCTACTACATTTCTGACTGTATCCAGCCCGACTAAAATTAATGGCTCATTCAATTCCACTGAAAGACATTTCAAGTTAACTCTAAGATAATAAAGTGTGAAGCTGGATGAACACAGCAGGCCAAGCAGCATCAGGAGCACAAAAGCTGACGTTTCGGGCCTAGACCCTCCATCAGAGAGGGGGATGGGGTGAGGGTTCTGGAATAAATAGGGAGAGAGGGGGAGGCGGACCGAAGATGGAGAGAAAAGAAGATAGGTGGAGAGGAGAGTAAAGGTGGGGAGGTAGGGAGGGGAGAGGTCAGTCCAGGGAAGACGGACAGGTCAAGGAGGTGGGATGAGGTTAGTAGGTAGGAAATGGAGGTGCAGCTTGGGGTGGGAGGAAGGGAAAGTTGAGAGGAAGAACAGTTTAGGGAGGCAGAGACAGGCTGGGCTGGTTTTGGGATGCAGTGGGGGGAGGGGAAGAGCTGGGCTGGTTGTGTGGTGCAGTGGGGGGAGGGGACGAACTGGGCTGGTTTAGGGATGCAGTGGGGGAAGGGGAGATTTTGAAGCTGGTGGAGTCCACATTGATACCATTGGGCTGCAGGGTTCCCAAGCGGAATATGGGTTGCTGTTCCTGCAACCTTCGGGTGGCATCATTATGGCACTGCAGGAGGCCCATGATGGACATGTCATCTAAAGAATGGGAGGGGGAGTTGAAATGGTTCGCGACTGGGAGGTGCAGTTGTTTATTGCGAACCGAGCGGAGGTGTTCTGCAAAGCGGTCCCCAAGCCTCCACTTGGTTTCCCCAATGTAGAGGAAGCCACATCGGGTACAATGGATACAGTATACCACATTGGCAGATGTGCAGGTGAACCTCTGCTTAATATGGAAAGTCATCTTGGGGCCTGGGATAGGGGTGAGGGAGGAGGTGTGGGGGCAATTGTAACATTTCCTGCGGTTGCAGGGGAAGGTGCCGGGTGCGGTGGGGTTGGAGGGCAGTGTGGAGCGAACAAGGGAGTCACAGAGAGAGTGGTCTCTCCGGAAAGCAGACAAGGGTGGGGATGGAAAAATGTCTTGGGTGGTGGGGTCAGATTGTAGATGGCGGATGTGTCGGAGGATGATGCGTTGGTGGGGTGGTGTGTGAGAACGAGGGGGATCCTCTTGGGGCGGTTGTGGCGCGGGCGGGGTGTGAGGGGTGTGTTGCGGGAAATACGGGAGATGCGGTCAAGGGCGTTCTCGACCACTGTGTGGGAATGTTGCGGTCCTTGAAGAACTTGGACATCTGGGATGTGCGGGAGTGGAATGCCTCATCGTGGGAGCAGATGCGGCGGAGGTGGAGGAATTGGGAATAGGGGATGGAATTTTTGCAGGAGGGTGGGTGGGAGGAGGTGTATTCTAGGTAGCTGTGGGAGTCAGTGGGCTTGAAATGGACATCAGTTACAAGCTGGTTGCCTGAGATGGAGACTGAGAGGTCCAGGAAGGTGAGGGATGTGCTGGAGATGGCCCAGGTGAACTGAAGGTTGGGGTGGAAAGGTGTTGGTGAACTGGATGAACTGTTCGAGCTCCTCTGGGGAGCAAGAGGCGGCACCGATACAGTCATCAATGTAACGGAGGAAGAGGTGTTTCTATTTCTCTCTCCACAGATGCTATCTGGCCAGCTGTTACTTTTTCTGTTCTTATTTCAAATTTCCAGCACCTGCAGTATTTGGCTTGTAGTGAAACGAATGGAGCTGTGCTTGGATACAAGCTTTCAGTGATGTTGTCCTGGAGGACTGCCTGAATTGAAGGCTCCCCAACAAATAAGAAATTTCATGTTACTTCAATACTAGTCAAATATATCATTATCACTATATTTCCCAAATAGAGATGGAAGTGATATTTAAAGCAAGTACTCTCCTCTCGATTCTTTTTTCTCTCTTTGATTTGGTTATAATCAGAACCAATTGCCATGTAATTGACAGTTCCTTGTTAGAATTCTGCTTCATATTTACATCAGCTAGAAACTGGTCTTTAAAGAATAGCTGAATTCATGACACATAGGGTACTGTTGTCAGAACAAGAAATGGACTTGAAAGCAAATTCCAATAAAGCAAGTAATATATAATTTTGGTCTCTTGTTTGGATTGAATTCCCTCACTTGAGTTTCGCTCTTCTATTCTCTGGCAAAGGTGACAGTCATTTGACCTGTTTCCATCTAATGTCAATATCAATTATGTGCATACACCAAGAAGTAAGAGGGCATCTGGGTTGCTGGCTCCCGATGTCACCCCTTACCTGATCTACAGGATTAAAGCTGTGCCATGAAGTGAACCACAAATGAAATGGTCAGGTAGATCATGAAATAGCAAGCAGAACATATCAGAACGTCATGCCACCTTACAAAACAGTAACTTGCCCGTAATGTTACCAAAATGCCTTGTGAAATTAAAAGTTTCAAGCCAATGACACAGAAACTTGTATTCTGACAAACTGTAACTTCATTACTTTAATTAAACTTCAGCCCAGCTAAGATAATATTACCAGACTCTACTTACGCAGCTATTGACAAGTTGGCAGCTGACAATGGACTCACTTCTGCTACCTCCTTGGCTTTCTGCAGTGCAAGTTTCTGATTGGCAGCTTCCTCCTCTTCTTGTTCATCCTGTTATGACACATTGAAAGCTCTATGAGAAACTTAAATAGGTAGATTTGAAACAGGGTACACATTGCACCAATACTATACATGAGTTGTTCCTAGCTATGCAGTTGCATTATATTAACTGTTACAAGCTGTGATAATGCGTGTACTAGTTGCTCTACCTTATAGCTATTTCAGTGGGATGTACTCAATGCCACAACTATGGGTTAGAAGCTTATCTCTGAATTCTGGGTTTGAGTCCAACTAAAAGATTGGTTAGAAGGCCTTAGCTCAAGCCACTGATGTGAAATAAGTCTGGTGCGGTTTCAGTTTAGGACTCAGTGGAAATTGTACCTCAACTTAAATCTGCCATAAGGCTAGCTGGCTTGTCAAGGCAATAAAATGTATCAGACTGCTGCATAAGAGCTTTATTCCAGGGTGGCAGCTGAACTGCACTGGTTGGCATAAGGCAGAAGAAACATTATACAACATCAGGCCTGGGGTCTCCCTGGTCTAGGAATACATGATGTTCACACTGGCTATATAAATTGGAAAGTGTTCCTCCTCAGCATTACTTTTGCTTTCACAAACAAGACTTCCTAAATAAAACACTTTTATTTTACCTTTGTGAGTTCTTGTGCATTGGCAAGGTTGTCCACAGCAATGGCCAAGAATACATTCAGCAGAGTGTCTGGTTATCAAAATGAAGGTAATAAAAGACAGAGAATGTGCAGAAAAACTGTAAAGTGATCATATATTGGCAGACTGGAACAAACAATTCCCATTAATGGAAGGATCTGATCCAGTGGACACAGATTTAAGGTAAGTGACAAAAGGTGCAAGGGTGACATGAGCGAAATCCTTTTTCACGCATCAAGTATTTGGGATTTGGAATGCACTGCCTGATAGTACAGTGGAGGAAACGTTAAACACGAATTTCAACAAGGAATTGCATCATTATCTGAAAAGGAAACAAATTAGGGCTAGAAAAGAAGATAAATGAAATTTGGAGTGGTTCTCCATCAAAAAGATGTGCTGAATGGATTCCCTCTGTGCTATAGCCATTCTAGGATTCTTTCATTTAATGGGGAAAACACAAGAATTTGGCACCAAGTTAAAATGCTCAAACAGCCAGAGCAGACATAACGTCATAGTCATATAGCACAGAAACAGAACCTTTGGTCCAACTCATCTGCTGCAACCAGATGTTCCAATCTGACCTAGTCCCAGTGCCAGCATTTGGCCCATCTCCCTCTAAACTGTTTCTATTCATATATCCATTCAGACCCTTTTACATGTTGTAATTGTACCTGTCTTCACCACTTCCTCTAGCAGCTCATTCCATACACACACCATCCTCTGAGTGAAAAAGTTACCCCTTAGGTCATTTTTAAATTGTTCCCCTTTCACCTTCAACCTATGCCTTCTAATTTTTGACTCCCTACCCTAGGAAAAAGACCTTGCCCCTCATGACTTTATAAACCTCTATAACTTCAACTTTATAAACAGCCTTTGGGGAGTTGGGACGTGAGTTAGTCACTGCAGAATTCACAATCTCTGATATGCATCTTACATAGCTTGTCTTGTGATTATTCTGATCAATAACAGTCACCTAGCTATTGTTGCTGGGGATTTGAAAAGGAAAGGCAATTATCTCTTGCAGACAATAACATTTCTGCATTACAAATGTTAAGTTACAGGGTCAAAAATAAGACAGCTGAAGATAATTGGGCCAAGGACTAAGGATGTCCTGCGGTAATGTGCAGGAACTGAGATGAAGGTACTTCACTAATCACAACCATTCTCCTTTGTTTGAGGGATTGCTCCAACCAGTGGAGAATATTCCCTTTGACCTTAATTTAGTTGGGGCTATACAGACCCACATTTGTTAAAATGCTGGCTTATGATTACAGATAGTTACTGTCACCTCATTTCAGGAATTCAACCCTCATGTTCATGTTTGGAACGAGGCTCTAATGAGGTCTAGTGCTTCTGCCATGTTCAGGTCAAAATATAATTGTCATTTTTTTAGTAATTTAGGAGAATATCAGTTTGACATCAAGCATGTAATGCATGTGGCTTATCTAACTTAATAACTAATATGATTTTGAATTTCAAAATTCAACTTTAGCAACAGGTAGAATGTATACAATCTCTCCAGGTCTGGCAAATAATCATGACATGATGGGCTGAATGGCCTCATTCTGAACCTTAAATATTCAGTGATTAATGTGTAAATTTAAACAACCCATCAATCCCTCCAAATCATTTCAAGGTGCTCCTCTTACAGAACTTGTCAGGAGCCTTTTAAAAGAGCTATGAAGAACTCATACTTACAGCTAAAAGTACAGAGGAGTCATATTTGCAGAATCATACAGCAGGGAAAAGACTGTTTGGTCTAACTTGTCCATGCTGACCAGGCATTCCAATCTGATCTAGTCCCATTTTTCTCTATTTGGCCCATATCCCTCTGCATCCTTCCTATTCATTTACCCAATCAGTTACCTTTAAAATGTTGTAATTGTACCCATCTCTACCAATTCCTCCGGCAGCTTGTTCCAAACACACATCAACTTCTGCATTAAAAAAATCCCCCAGCTCCCTTCTAAATCTTTCCACTCTCATTTTTAAACATAGTTCTCTAGTTTTGGACTCCTCCATCCTAGGAAAAAAAACCTTAGCGATTCACCCTATTTATGCCCCTCATGATTTTATAAACCTCTATAAGGTCACTCCTCAGCCCCAAATGGTTCAGGGGAAAAAAAGCCCCAGCCTATTCAGCTTCTCTCTATAACTCAAACCTTCCAGTCCTGGCAACATCCTTGTAAATCTTTCCTGCTCCCTCTTAACTTCAACAACATCCTTCCTATAGAAGGGCAACTAGAATTGAATGTAGTATTCTAAAAGTGGCCTCACCAATGCCCTGTACGGCTGTAACATGACTTCCCAACTTCTGTGTTTGATGTTCTGACCAGTGAAGGCAAGTGTACCAAATGTCTTCTTCAGCAACGTCTTTGACTATGGCTTCACTTTCAAGAAATATGCACCTACAGCCCTAGGTCTTTTCATTCGGCAACACTCCCCAGGACACTATGATTAATTGTCACGTTCTGCCCAGGTTTGCCTTACAAATGTAACATGTCACATATATCTAAATTAAACTCCATTTTCCACTCCATGGCCCATTTGTCCATCTCATCAAGATTCCATTGTACTCTGAGATAACCTTCTTCACTGTCTACAAAACCACCTATTTTGGTGTCATCTGCAGACTTACTAACTATTCCTACAACATTCACGAAAAGCAGTGGACACAGCACCCATCCCTGTAGCATACGCTGGTCACAAGTCTCCAGTCCGAAAAGCAACCCTCTACCACCATCCTCTGTCTCTTATCTTCAAGCTAATTTTGTATCCAATTGGCCAGCTCTCCCATGTGATCTAACCTCACTAACCAGTCTACCATGCAGAAACTTGTTAAATGCTTTGCTGAAGTCCACATAGACAATGTCTACTGCTCTGCCTTTGTCATCTTCTTTGTCTCCTCTTCAAAACACTCAATTAAGTTAGTGAAACAAGATTTCCCATGCACGAAACCATGTTGACTATCCTTACTCAGTCCTTAAGTTTCCAAATCCCGTCCCTCATAATAGGGGGCAACAACTTATCCACCATTGATGTAAGGCTCACCAGTCTATAGTTTCCTGGCTTTTCCTTATAGGCTTCTTAAAATAATGGCACCACATTACCTAAACTCCAGACTTCCAGCACCTCACCTGTGGCTGTTGATGATACAAATATCTCAGCAAGGGGCCCAGCAATTTCTTCCCAGCTTCCTAGAAAGTTCTGGGATATATCTGATCAGGTCCTGGGTATTTACCTATTTTTATGCATTTTTGAGACTTCCAGCACCTCTTCTTCTGTAATATGCTCTTTTCAAATCATCACTATCTATTTCCCCAAGTTCCTTAGTTTCCTTGTCCTTCTCCACAGTAAATATTAATGCCAAATTTTAGTTTAGTATCTCACCCATCTCTTGTGATTCCACACATAGACAGCCATGTTGATCTTTACAGGGCCATATTCTCTTCCTTTTGCCCTTAATGTACCTTTAGAATCTCTTTGGATTTCCTTAACTCTTTGTCAAAGCTATCTCAAAGCTATCCCCTTTCTGCCCTCCTAATTTCTCTCTTAAGTATACTCCTACTGCCCTTACTCTCCTCTAGGGATTCACTCGACCCAGCTGTCTATTCCTACTATTTGCCTCTTTCTTTTTCTTCTCAAGAGCCTCAATTTCTCTCGTCATCCAGCATTCCCTATACCTGCCTGCCTTGCCCTTCATGCTAAAAGGAACCTACTGTCTCTGAACTCTCATCTCATTTTTAAAGGCCTCCCTCTTCCCAACTATCCCTTTACTTGCAAGTAGCCTGCCCCAATCAAGTTCTGAAAGTTCCTGCCTGATACCATCAAAACTGGCCTTATTCCAATTTAAAACTTTAACTTTTTGACCAATTCTATCATTGTCCATGTGTATTTTAAAACTAATAGAATTATGATCACTTGCCCAGTAGTGCTTCCCCACTGACATCACAGTCACTTGTCCTGCCTTATTTCCCATCAAAATGTCAGGGTATTTTTTGCCCCTTCTCTAGTAGGTAATCCACATATTGAATAAGGAACTTTTCTTGTACATTTAACAAATTCCTCCCTAACCAAGCCCTTAACACTATGACAGCCCTAGTCTATGTTTGGAAAGTTAAAATCCCCTACCTTTACAACCCTATTATTCTTATAGATATCTGAGATCTTCTTACATATTTGCTTCTTCAATTTCCTGCTGATTATTGGGCGGCCTATAATACAATCCCAACAAGGTGATCATCCCATCCTTATTTCTCAGTTCCTGCCATATAACCTCACTGGACAACCTCCCAGGAATTTCCTCCTTAAGTACAGTCACATTGTTATCCCAATTTGACTCAAACTACAACTCTCTTTCTCTCTATCTACAGAGATACTGCCAGATTTGCTGTGCTTTTTGCACACTTACTTTCTTTTTATTTCAGACTTCCAACATCTGCAGTATTTTAATTTTAATTTAATAAATCAGATAATTTGTCACTTCATCAGCTCACACTATTGAAGACCTTTTTTTGTTATGAAAAGGGATAAATTAGAACCCAAGCAAATTCCCATAAGAGATAGGGTCCATTCTGAGCCACTCGAATCACTTCCCAGCAGCTGATTTCAGAATGCCCTGGATGCAAATGTCAGTACAATAATCAACCTAATGCCATTTAGCCTGGATATAGGATATCTGAAATTAAAACAAGAAATGCCAGAAATATTCACCATGATGGGCAGCATCAGAACATATGTAATTGTCTCGGATCAGTGATCTTTCATTGAAGATTTGATAAGAAGTTTATGACATCTGATTCTGCCATCGTGCAATGGATTAAATAACACAGGGACAACCATTATACACATAGGAGAGTACAACTTCAATAAACAGGTCATTTCATTCTTATTGTTTTCTAGGTAAAATGGACAAGATATCATTTTTGGTCCACACTCTATTCATCACATAGAATAGACATGGTAAAGATCATAGTGTAGAGTAGAAGGGATATTTTTTGATTTCTCAAAAGGTCTGTTATAAGGCACAAATATGGAAATCTATCTCAGACAGCTTCGAATATCTGAAACAAAACCAAGGAGACCAGTTACTAGTGGTGTCCTGCAAGGATCAGTGTTGGATCCAATGCTGTTTGTCATTTTTATAAATGACCTGGATGAGGGTGTAGAAGGATGGATTAGTAAATTTGCAGACGACACTAAGGTCGGTGAAGTTATGGATAGTGACGAAGGATGCTGTAGTTTGCAGAGAGACATAGATAAGCTGCAGAGCTGGGCTGAGAGGTGGCAAATGGAGTTTAATGCAGACAAGTGTGAGGTGTTGCACTTTGGTAGGAGTAACCGGAAGACAAAGTATTGGGGTAATGGTAAGATTCTTAGTAGTGTAGATGAGCAGAGAGATATCGGTGTCCATGTACACAGATCATTGAAAGTTGCCACCCAGGTTGACAGGGCTGTTAAGAAGGCATACAGTGTTTTAGCTTTTATTAATAGAGGGATCGAGTTCCGGAACCAAGAGGTTATGCTGCAGCCGTACAAAACTCTGGTGCGGCTGCACTTGGAGTATCGCGTACAGTTCTGGTCACCGTATTATAAGAAGGATGTGGAAGTTTTGGAAAGGTTGCAGAGGAGATTTACTAGGATGTTGCCTGGTATGGAGGGAAGGTCTTACGAGGAAAGGCTGAGGGACTTGAGGCTGTTTTCATTAGAGAGAAGAAGGTTGAGAGGTGACTTAATTGAGACATATAAAATAATCAGAGGGTTAGATAGGGTGGATAGGGAGAGCCTTTTTCCCAGGATGGTGATGGCGAGCATGAGTGGGCATAGCTTTAAATTGAGGGGTGAAAGATATAGGACAGATGTCAGAAGAGGTTTCTTTACTCAGAGAGTAGTAAGGGAATGGAACGCTTTGCCTGCAACGTTGTAGATTTGCCAACTTTAGGTACATTTAAGTTGTCAATGGATGATCATATGGACGTACATGGAATAGTGTAGGTTAGATGGGCTTCAGATCGGTATGACAGGTCGGCACAACATCGAGGGCCGAAGGGCCTGTACTGTGCTGTAATGTTCTAAGTTCTATGAATAAGTCGTCAGAATAACATCTGAGATAGATAGTTATAGGTTGATCTACTCAGGCCGTTACAATGATGACAAGCTGATAAAGATTCAGAACAAGAAGATCAAAGTAAAATATAGTATTTCCACTGGAATATTAACAGTTCTACAAAATATGCAGGATTCACGAAAGCTCGTGGGATCCTACACCTTGTTCTAGCCATCAAAGCATGTCCATGTTCTTGTTGGAACTATGCCAAAAAACAGATATTCCATGGTTCATATTTGAAATGAAGAGGATACAGTTTCCAAAGAGAGTCAGAATAATGAAATAGACTGAAGAAATCATCCCTCTGTTAACACCGCCCTGGGATTCTATCCCATCATACATCACGACATTCCAATCTTCACCAGTCAGAATCTAAAGAGAAAAAAAAATTCATCTACTTTATCTATATTTTTGTTTCCCATTATCCATTCCATTCACAGAACAGTAAGATCTTGGTGGTACACAGTTTATACATCAGAAACAGCAGCATGCAAGAGGTCCATTTCAAATGCTCAATTGCAAATTCTTGTAACATTCTGGACAAATCCAGTTACACAATACAGTATTCATTTTGTTTAAAAGATACATCTTAGAAGGTCACAAGCTGATCAGCTAAATCTGTATAACTTAGCTTGAACACCAGAACATTTTGATTGCCACCATAACAATAATTAATTGTGTGAAGTGTTTTGAGACAGAATGACAAAAAAGGCTTAATAGCAATAGTGCAGTACTTTACACTGATTTTTCAAAAATTAAACCACGTTCTTTTTTAAACTAAAGATGTGTATTAGTTGAATTTTTACTGTCCTTTTTACTTATTTCAACTGACTGAGCAAAACATTTCAACATCATGTCTTACCTGAAATACAGTCATTATTGCTGCAGGGAAAGTATCAAAGTTGGTAGAGGGTGTGCCAGACTCAAAATTAAATCTGTAAGATTTAACCAGAGAAAACTTGGAATCAAAACTATGTTTTCCTTTAGATTTCATTTGAAACCAAATTATGGTTTCTTTTCAAATACTTCACTTGCCCGCAATTGAAAGCACTAATCCCTCCTGTCAGTTCCGATTACACCAAAAATCCTTCTGTGCTTTTCCTAAATAGTTATTCTTTATATGTGAAAAAGGACAGTGGAAAACAACTTAATTGCAAGGCAAGGAAGATAACATTAAGGAAAGCTGACTTTGTTCTTCCTGCATCCAGGCTTTCTAGCTATGGATGCTGGATAGAGATGGGCTTTGTTCCTCATTGATGTAACTACTGATCCCACTTATTGTCTCTGCTAAAACTCACAAACTTTGACCAAGAATTGGCCTATGGTATCTGACTGAAAGAAGTAAATGTTGCATTCATTAAATGAGTAATCAGACCATATAGTCCCTTATTTTTAAATCCTCTCCTTCATTGTAATGTCTTAAAAACGTTACAGACATGATAGTCTCCAGGTATCTTGCACTTTTATGAAAAAAATGTGAGAGTCGGAGTATGCCTTTGTTTTGCAACAGCTTTGCTGGAATGTTAATTTTCCTAATTTTGAAGCAGATCCAAATTAGTACTATATTCCATGTCTGTTTATTTTTACTATGACAGATATGTAACACTCCTAGCTAGGAGTCAACGCTGTCAGAAGGATAGCAGGGGAAAAAAGTTATATAGAGTAAGAACCATGCATATGATTATACTGTAAAGGTATTGAACAATCATTCCAAAAAGATTGACATTTTAGGCCATAAGGCCATAAGGCATAGGAGCAGAAATTAGGTCATTCAGCCCAGCAAGTCTGCTCTGCCATTCAATCATGTTCGATAAGTTCCTCAACCCCATTCTCCTGCTTTCTCCCCATAACCCTTGATCCCCTTGATAATTAAGAACCTGTCTATCTCAGTCTTAAATGTACTCAATGATCTGGCCTCCACAGCCTTCTATGGCAGTGAATTCCATAGATTCACCACTCTCTGGCTGAAGAAGTTTCTCCTTATCTCCGTTCTAAAAGATCTTCCTTTTACTCTAAGGCTGTGCCCTCATGCCCTCGGGTCCTAGACTGTCCTACCATGGAAGCATCTTCACAACATCCAATCTGTCCAGGCCATTCAGTATTCTGTAAGTTTCAACTAGATCCCAACCCCCACCCCCATCCTTCTACACTCCAATGAGTATAGTCCCAGAATCCCCAAAAGTTCCTCATATGTTAAGCTTTCCATTCCTGCAGCTACTCTTGTGAACGTCCTCTGAACCCGCTGCAGGGCCAATACATCATTCCTGAAATATGGGGCCCAAAACTGCACACAATACTCCAAATGTGGCCTGACCAGAATCCTATAAAGCCTCAGTAGTACATTCCTGCTTTTATATTCAAATTCTCTCAAAATAAATGCCAACATTGCATTTGCCTTCCTGACGACTGACTCAACCTGCAAGTTTATCTTGAGAACTAGAACTCCCGAGTCTCTTTGCACTTCAGACTTCTAAATTTTCTCCCTATTTAGAAAATAGTCCATGTTTTTATTCTTCTTACCAAAGTGCATGATCTCACACATGATCTCAATTGTACCCCACCTGCCACTTCTTTGCCCACTATCCTAACCTATCCAAATCCTTCTGCAGCCTCGCCACCTTCTCTACACTACCTGTCCCTCCACCTATCTTTGTATTGTCTACAAACTTAGCCAGAATTCCCACAGTTCCTTCATCTAGATTGTTAATGTATAAAGTGAAATGATACCAGCACTGACCCTTGCAGAACACCACTTGTCACCGGCTGCCATCCTGAGAAAGACCCCTTTATCCTTACTCTCTGCTTTCTGCCAGACAGCCAATCTCCTATCCATGCTATCACCTTACCTCTAATACCGTGGGCCCTTATCTTACTCATCAGCCTCCTGTGTGGCACCTTATCAAAGGCCTTCTTGAAGTCCAGGTAGATAACATCCATTGACTCTCCTTAGTCTACCCTGCTTGTTACTTCCTCAACAAATTCTAGCAGACTTGTCAGGCATGACCTCCCCTTGATGAAACCTTGCTAACTTTGCCCTATTTAACTATACACTTCCAAATATTCAGAAATCTCATCCTTTACAATGGACTCCAAAATCTTAACCCATGACCAAGATTAGGCTAATCGGTTTGTGATTTTTTTTTTGTCTTTTGCCTTACTCCCTTTTTAAATGGGGAGTCATGTTAGTGATTTTCCAGTCCTCTGGGAAACTCCCGGACTCTAGTGATTCCTGAAAGATCATCACTAATGCTTCCACTATCTCTTCAGCTATCCCTTTTAGAACTCTGGGGTGTAATCCATCTGATCCAGGTAATGTGTCCACCTTCCCGCCGATCAGTTTTACTAGCACCTTTTCCTTTGTGATGGCCACCATACTCAGCTCTGCACCCGGACTCTCTTGAATTATTGGGATGTTACTCATGTCTTTCACCGTAAAGACTAATGCAAAGTAATTATTCAGTTCCTAAGCCATTTCCTTGTTCCCCACTACTATCTCTACAGCACTGTTTAAAGAAAAGAGAAAGCAACTTAAACCAGTCCCAATTTAGAAAAGATTTTTTTCAAAGCCAGACCTTAAAATTTTATGTTTAGCTGTCTTTGGACCACATTTTAATTATGTGATTGTTAAGATTGTTAAGTTTTAGGACTGTGGCTTTATTTCGTTGAAAAATAAAGGGGATCATGTAAACTGGTCCGAAGTCTACTAACTGTAAGCTGGGTTATTTTGATTGTTGTAGCTCAAAGAGGGCCCACATTCATTACTTAAGAAGAAGATGCAAGGTGCTTATATTTGAAGACACTGGTTGTAGCCTACGTGCTAATAGTAGATAGACTGGAAGTCTCCAAAGTCTGAGAAAAGTGTTGAGAATGTCAGATTACAAACGGTTATGCTGTAAACTTAATTTACTCCCAAGACAAGTGAGGGGTGAGGTGTTAAGGAAAATTAATCAGCATTTCTACCTGGGTACAAGGTCCATTGCCATGGAGATGTCTTTAAGAGGGAAGGATTTCTAAAGGTATCCCTGATGTCCCAAGGAGATAGAGCAACAAGATACTTTGGTTCACCATGCAAGATTGTGGATGAGAGCTAGTACATGGATTGAAAAACCAAATGCTTGAATTGTTACATTGAAGCTAGAAGTTTTTCCTACCCAGTTGTACAGCAAGAATCTCTAAGTAAAAGTACTCACTGAAAGTCAGTTATCAGATTAAAAGTTTCAAGGCTCAGAAAGAAAAAGGACAGAGGTTAACCCTCAGCAGTTAAGACTCACCTTGGACTGCTTACAAGAGAATCGATTCGTCTACTTAAAGGTCAACATAAAGTATATTGCAAAGTGTGTTTTTGGTTGTGTTAATGAAAACAGGGGAAATTGATTTTTGTAGTTTGAAGTATAAGTTTCCTTCAAATATATTGTTTATTCATCCTCTCAGCTATTGAGTGGAAGTTCAAAATTCTTTTTAAAAGTTAACTGTTTGGTGGAGATCATAACACAGGTCCTAGCAAAATTTAAAATAATGAATCTTCAAGTATAATTTTAACAATATTTCCCACTATAATCGATGCTGTTTGAAATCATTTCCTGGTTATTACCTTATTACGTCATGTATCATTAGTAGTAATCAAACCATTTCTTTCACCTGATTGAGTATCACAATTAATGCAAGATTTAATTAGATCATAATGTTACATGCATACAAAACAAAATATCTAGAAACCCAGTACTTACTGGCCACCAAAGAGCTGCATCCCTAAAAGGGCAAATACAACGATAAAGAGGAACAATAGGAACAATAAGCTAATAATAGACTTCATGGAACTCAGTAAGGAGACAACCAAGTTTCGAAGAGAAGCCCAGTACCTGGGGTAAAAAGAAATATCTATCAGCTTTTACTGTCCTGGAGGAAGCCAAAATTCAAATCAGCATTAAATCCTGCATCTGTGTCAACACTGTATGAACATTTTAAAGATGTTCACTGAGTGATTTTATACCGAAAGCCCTATCCCAACAGAATAATCACAAGTGTTCTTCTCAAATGAAAGCATTAATTAAATAAAAATCAGTTTGTTTAAAACAAAATTAATGATGATCACTAGTCAGGATAGATGGTGCATTCAATTATCTGATGTAGAATTTGTCAAACAAGCAGCTCAAATCTTAATATATCTTTAAACAGTCAATACAACCAAATATCCTCAAAAGACCGTTTTTTTCAAGTTTACTTAAATGTATAATTTTCTTTTTAAATTCCTGGAAGATTATTGGTGGCAGAGTAAGATGTTCTTATGTCATGATGACCGAAGGATTTTTGCACTATTGCCAGAGAAGCACAATGAGGTATTCTGTGTGGAAACATGGCTACATCATTAGATTTCCTGAGTTAATTTCACATATTTATGGAAAACAATAGAGATATCTTCAATCCAAAAGGGAAATTGTGACATTCACTGTCCACGTATTAAAAAGGAATAACAGACCTGTTCCAAGTTAAGCATCCTTCAGGTGGATTAACATTTAAGGGGTTAACATTCGCCGAGGTTTGAGTGTCTGTAATACTGGTGTTGAGGGTGAAAGTATTGAAATTTTCTGATATTTGTAAGAAGGCAGTTTTAATTAGTTCTTGTATAGCGTAACATGCCACTTTTTTCTGGTGTGTATAATAAAATTTTATATTCTTTTATTGAAAGCACTTTGATAGCCTCTTGTGAATAGGTTAGTGACTGGCCACCATTGTTTAAAAAATGGAAAATGTTTATGGTGTATCAAGTTATATTTCATTCTGGTATCTGACTGTCCAATATTACAATCAGCTGGGATTATAATACTGGGGAATGAAATACATTTTTCTTTTCAAGTACCCAAGTGTCAATATACATTCTTCTGAGGTAAAGTACAAGATAGTTAGGTAAAAGGTAAAATTCCCTCTAAACCGCTTCCATATTATGACCACACTGTCACTATAATACATTTTCATTTCTACGTCTGCATCACCATGGCTTATTAGTGGGATTTCCTATTTGAGGAAGTTCTGTGCTTCAGATCCTCAATCACAAGAATTGAATTGACTTTCTGAGCAGGTTCCTTGTTTCGCAGACGTTTCATTACCCTGCTGGGTAACATCACTAGTGCAGTCTCTGATGAACGACCAGTGTGTTTTCCCACCTGTTATTTAAACTCTGGATTTCGTTGAGCTAGACTACCTCATTTCCGGTTTTCCTGTGCAGTGGAGTGTACATGGGGTCAAGCTGTATGTGTTTGTTGATGGCTTTCTTCGTGGAGTACCACATTTCAAGGAATTCCTGTGCTTGTCTATGCTTGCTTGGCCCTGGACCTTGGAGTTGTCCCAGTCGAGTTGGTGGTTCTCCTTATCTATATGTGGATAGAGATGAGTAAGTATTGGTCGTGTCTTTTTGTAGCCAATTGATGTTCAAGTACCCTTGTTGTTAATTTCTTTCCTGTTTGTCCAACGTAGTGTTTGTCACAGTCTCTGCAGGGAATCTTGTATATGACAGTGAGCCTGTCCACAGTGAATACTGGGTCATTGGTTCGGGTGAGCAGTTGTCGTAGGGTTGGTGTGGGTTTGTGTGCTACTCTGATGCCCAGTGGTCGTAGGAGTCTTGTGGTCAGTTCAGATGGTGTTCTTAATGGAAGGTAGCGTGATGAGTGTGTTGGGCTGTATAGTATCTTCCTAAAACAGGCAACAACACACTGCAACAGCACAGAGCTACGCCTAAAAGAAGAGTACCTTTTCCAGATATTCAGGGACAATGGATACCCGAAAAACTCTGTCAGAAGATGCCGATTACACGAATGACACCAGGAAGACACGACACGCCCCAAAACACTCATCACACTACCTTACATCGGGGACACATCTGAACTGACTGCAAGACTTCTACAACCACTGAGCATCAGAGTAGTGCACAAACCCACATCAACCCGATGATAACTGCTCTTCCGAACCAAAGCCCCACTACCCACGATGGACAGGACCAGTGTCATACACAAGATTCCCTGCAGAGACTGTGACAAACACTACATTGGACAAACAGGAAGGAAATTAACAAGGGTACATGAACATCAGCTGGCTACAAAAAGACACGACCAATACTCACTCATCTCTATTCACATGGGGATCCACATTTCTCACCTGGACTCTGAATCCAGCCTCTTGAGAAACATGCAGTGTACCTGATCTGGGAGTCTTCCAGTGAAACACAGGATCAATATAGAAGGGTAAGCCTTACCTCCTTTTGAAAGCAGCAATTGTCATATTCTTGGGGGTAAAATCCAAAAAAGCATTTTACAAAGCTAGGGAGAGACATTAAGTGAGCACTATTAGCTAGGGAAAGTGTAGGGTGTGGTTGACTGAGAAAGGTAAGGTGGCAGGAAGGTGGATGAGGGATTAAGGTGGCAGGTAGATGGGTGAGTAAGTAGGGAGGCAAGTAGATGAGAGAGTGAGAGTGGCAGGTGGGTGGGTAGCTTGGCAGTTATGTGCAGGTAAATTGAGTGCTGAATCGTGAACACAGTTTCAAATTGAGGGTGTCTGGCATTTCGGTTATTTGGAAGCAGGGTGAAATTCAGTTCTTTTGTTATCCAGGAATTAGAGGAGATTTTATTTGTCCTGGTTTTTCCTGGGTAACTTTTCAGGTAAATGAGTGGGAAACTTCTGTATCACTCAGGGGTTTAGACTTTTCCAGAGGGTGCCAGATACAGGATAATTGTCTGGCAAATTTCCCAGGTAATTCGTATATAGTCAATGTGTTGGGATCTCCAAGGGGTCCTGGTACATTTTTCAGGACACATTGCTGTAAAAACAATTTTCCAACCAGAAAATCTGGATCAGTGAACAGCAACAAACTCTGTACACTCTGGTATATGTGACCATCAATATTACCTGCCAAATATAAAACAGATAGGATGGCAAACTGGAAAACTTACTTTGTAACTTTGAATATTCGAAGTAACCTGAGTGCCCGTAAAACACTGATGCCAAAAGAGGTACCTGGCTTAACAGCAGCCCAGAACACTTCAAAAATACTCCCTATAATAACCTGAAATAAGAGAGTACAGATTCACACATTACTGGAGAGCAAAAATGAAACAAAAGTATTGTGAATGAACAGCAAATCAGTCAGTATTGGAATGATAAAAGGCTGGTGTTTCCAGCGTGACCCTTTGATGGGGTGATCTGATTCAGAGTACACATCAATGGTCATACCCAAAGCAATGACCTAACATTATTTAAATCTTTACTCACAGAGATAGAATAGAGGGGAGGAACAGTGAGACCTTCACTGTCCAATGCATGCTACTGGAAAATACATATCTGAATATTAGCCTAAGAAAGAATAATACTTTCCTGTCATATCTCCACAATAAGTGATGTCTGCCAAAATTGTGAAAATGTTTGTGAAGGTTTATTCACTGGTCTTTTGTTTTGAACACTTACATTTTAACTGAAATTATCACCCAGAAAAAAAATAAACAGCACGTTAAAAATATTGTTATCAATTCTTCTTTTGATCATCACATTCAAAGCCTAATGCAGAGTGAATCTCCATGACTCAGCTTCTGCACTCTCCAACAAACTAACGGGTCAGTTCAGGAACTAACTTTGCTTCAAAGATTAATCAATCCTACATTCCCATCTTTTGCCCTGAATGTGCTGCCATAGCCTTAAGTGAAACTTCCAGGCCCCAATATGTCCACTAACTCACTCTCCGTGCGTGCATGCGGCAAGGTCAGCAAAATGAGCACACCAAGACATTGGAATTCAGGTCTTCCCTAGTCTATACCTCAGATCCACAATGTGCAGTGTATTTACCAACTGAGACATTATAGGGAGTTCTAAGAATAAAATCTTACCGAGAAATTGTTACTTGCTACTTACCGCACAATCAAAACAGTTGAAAGAAGAATGAAAGTAAGGCCTAATCCCAAGCCCATACATTTTTATAAACATTTCTGACATAAAGAGTGCTAAGAAAATGAATTCTGCATAGTCTGAAAATGAAGGAGAAAAGACAATCAGTTAATAATTTAACTAAAGATAAGGGAGCATGATTTTAGACATGTTTACTTAGGTTAAGCAAAAAAAGAAACAACTGCAGATGCTGGAAATCAGGAACAGAAAACAAAAATTGGTGGAGAAACTCAGCAGGTCTGGCAGCATCTGTGAAGAGAAACATTTTGGGTCCAGTCCTGAAGAAGGGTCACTGGACCTAAACATTGACTCTGCTTTTTCTCCACAGCTATGCTGAGTTTCAACAGCAATTTCTCTTCTTGTTTAATTTTACATAGGCTGCTTCCATTAAAAACGGGTATGGAGGAATTTGTCCATGAAGATGGCAACGTTCTTTAATACAAAGAAGCTGTGCTGCTATACAATATCTAAAAGGTCTTCTTTTAAATAACATGTAGGACACACTGTTCTACTATAAATTATAAAATTTAAATCCACGATAGTTACAAAATTCTACAATTATAATAGATCTTTTTCTGCTATGATACATGCAGGATATGCTGTTCCTGCATGGTTTTCTTAGGCATTCTGTACATTCTGTAGTTGAGATATCCAGGTGTCAGGCAACAGTCTGCCTCATTAAAATAACCTCAGTCTGAATGGACTACACCTTTCCAAGTGGCCGAAGGCAAAGAGGCCTAAAAACTCAATAGTATTTCACATCTTACCCTCACTCATCGAATTTTTGGCATTGCTGGCTGTGCGAGCATTTATTGCCTATTCCTAGTTGCCCTTGGATACAACTGAGTGATTTCCTAGGCCAATTCAGAGTCAACTACATTTCACTGACTCTGCCGAGTCAGGTGAAGTAAGGATAGACATTTCTTCTCCTAGAGAACCAGGTGAATTTTTATGACAATTAACAATGGTTCCAACCATTAAACGATAGACTTTTAATTCCAGATTTTTATTCAATTCAAATTCTATCATTTATTGTGGATTTAAACCCAGGACTGCAGAACATCACCTGAGTCTCTAGATTACTGGTCAAGTAACAATATCGCGAGACCACTGCCTCCCCTTTATTAATGGCAAAACATCAGCTTCTGTTTAATTATAGAGTGCACAGTAAATAGCAATTAAAATAAAACTGTGCTTTAAGGATTTAATGCTGAAATAGACATAGACAATATTGCAGATGAAATCCTACCACTTTCTTAATCTACCTAGACATTGTACAATTCAGCCTATGTACAATCATTGCTGATATACTGTACATATAAATATTCTGAAGCACTTACAGAGGAAGTCGGAGAGCCAATCTGGCTGCTTGTAGTGTACAATTGCAACACACAACGTGTTGAGTGCTACCAGACTAAGGACAGTCCAGTAAAAGGCCTGAGTTTTCACTACCCGTCGGACGAAGAAGCGAAACCGTCTTTCCTTCTTACGGAAAAATGAAGATCCCTCAAGTTTGGCACTTTTAATACTTGCTCTTGTAAAAGGAGATCCTGTTCCAGGAGAAAATAACAGACAGACAATTATTAAAAAGATCATATTAGAATGTTGATCAAAATTTCTGATGTTACTTTCCTTTCTCCCCTCCTCTCCTGAAGCTATGCACTAATGTACAGTTTGATGAGGACTGGCTGCTATTCAATATCCAATGTAAATGTGCTGAATCTTCAACCATGGAACAATCACAATCAAGTTGAATTCTACCCTCAAGTTAAATCCACAAACTGTGTAGATTCCTGTAGCAATCAAGAGCAATAATTCTGGATGATTTTCCATTCTTCCTTAGCACAGCTGCACAGAAGCCAATTGCAACACTGAGATCAGTGCATCAACAAAGAACAATTGTGGAACTACTGCTCTTCAAGTAAATAAGACTCAGTAACATGCCAGATGACATATTCAACCCACCAAATCATTCAGGAAGTCCAACCCATGATGAAAAGAAAAGAAGAAGCAAGAAAAATTCTTGACTTAAATGAATTTTGTACACTGCAAGAACATTAGTTACTGTTTCATTGTGTCACTTTATATATCAGCGGAGATGAGATTGGCAGTTTAGTATATCCTTCTTTGGAAAACTTAAAACTGTTCAGAAAGGTTTTATGATGGTGAGAAAATACAAAGAAACAAAGAAAGCTACAGCACAGGAACAGGCCTTCGGCCCTCCAAGCCTGCGCCGATCAAGATCCTCTGTCTAAACATGTCATCTATTTTCTAACGGTCTGTGTCCGTTTGCTCCCTGCCCATCCATGTACCTGTCCAAATATATCTTAAAAGACACTAACGTGTCTGCGTCTACCACCTCCGCTGGCAGAGTGGTAATTTTCTACTTCCATCATCAGTTTTTAACATCTAGGACTTTCAAGGGTTGATTTCAAAAAGGGAAACATGCTGATTTTAAAATGACTGCAGGATGAGCGATGTTTCATGAAACTGCAAATAAACAAGAGCCAGACTGAAATGAAATTACTATTTTTATCAAGTGAGACTGAAACCAGTCAGGCATTAAGAAAAGTACACCTTCTGTTTGGTTTAGACTTTCGTGAGAAGTTCACACATAGGAGATGAAAATCATCACCTATAATTATGTAGCTCAGAGACAATAAGTAGACTCAGAAATACACGAATGATCTATGTTTAAAGTAACTAATTTGGCAGAGACGTATTATTGACTGGAACTGGAGAAGGTTCTCTCTCTGCTTTCTATGTAAAGTCAAAGGAACAAATGACAAAAAATAACTGGAGGAAAATCTGAACACCCATGAGTTCAAGATACCTATAATTTTCATGGGCCACTGATCCAGAAAATTTCTAATCAACTGGTGTATTTTGTTAAAACCTAATAACTCAAGAACACCCTAAGGACGTCAAAACTGCATGTTTTTTCATCTTATTTTTGTGCTGTCACAATCACCTTTCAACGTGGTATTTGTGTTTGAATACAAGTTTGTTGTACCTTTATTATTTTCTCAGGGCCAATAAGAAACAAAATTGACCTTCATTTCACTCAAGAAAGCCTTGTAACTGTTAGTTTTTTGTTTTCTACTGAACTAGGTAATAACATTTTAATGGGAGTGAGGTATAAATGCATGCTAAAAAGAATTTAGAATAAATCCTCAGTATCCATGCGTTTGCGAATTCACCTATTTGTATCAAAAAGTAAGTAGCAACAAAATTCAACACCTGCAGCAAAACTCGCGCGTCCACAAGGCCATATTTTTAACCTTTTAAAAGGGCTCCGCACTCGTGAATTTCATCATTCGTGTGGCTGCTGTGTACCCTCGTCGTAAATTACTGTAAAACATTTTATTGTAGCCAACCAAGGAGATCGAAAAGAGAGAAGCTGATTCACACCTCCTCACCTGGTTCTAACCAAAGGGTCAGATAATTAGAAAATGAAATGTTTATAATTTAATCAATCACACTCCATCTGTTCTCCATGTGCAAATCTAAACTGCAGTGATGAGAGTAGGAAGGTAGCTTAGACTCCTTTATTACTTCTATGAGTGTCATCAACCCAACTGGATACAAACCTAGAATTTAATCTGTTGACTGGCCATTATCTTTTACTTGTTTGTTGGATGTGGGTGTTACTCGCTGAGCCAGCATTACTTCCCCATTATTAGTTGCCCTTGAGAAGGCAAGGGTGAGTCATCTTCTTGAACCGTTGCAACCCATTTGATGTAGGAAGGTCCACAATGCCATTGGAGAGGAAGCTGCAGGAATTTGACCCAGCTGTATTGAAAGAACAGCAATATTTTTCCAAATTAGGATGCTGCCTGGACTGGAGGGGAACTTGCAGATGGTGGAGTTACCATGTATCTGCTGCCCTTATCCTTCTAAATGGTAGAAGCAGTGTGTTTAGAACGTGCTGCCTAAGGATCCATCGTGATAGTACATAATGCTGCTTCTGAGCGTCAGCAGTGGAGAGACTGAATGCTTGTAGATGTGGTGCCAAGCAAGCAGACTACTTTGTCCTGGATAGTGTCAAGCTTTTTGACTGTTGTGGAGCTGTACTCACCTCAGCATGTGGGAAGTATTATCACATTCATGACTTGGGCCTTCTAGATGTGAACAGACTTTGTTGAGTCAGGGGTGTGTTTCTCACCACAGGGTTCCTAGCCATTGGCCTGCTGTTGCAGCCATAGTATTTATTTGGCTAGTTCTGTTCAGTTTCTGGTCTGCAGGATGGTGACAGTGAGGATTTTAGTGAACGTCCTGCCATTGAATGTTATGAAATGATGGTTAGATTCTCTGTTGTTGGAGATGGTGATTGCCTCCAACCTGTGTGGCATGAATATTACATGTCACTAGTCTGCCCAAGCCTGTATATTGGCCAAGTATTGCTGCATTTGGACACAGTCTGATTCAGTATCTCAGGAATCATGAATGGTGAACATTGAACAGACATCAATGAACATCCCCACTTCTGACCTTACAACGGAGGGAAGTCATTGATGATACAGCTGAAAATGTTTAGATCTTGGATACTGCACTGAGGAACTCCTGCAGTGACGCCCCGGATTGGAGATAACTGACCTCCAGCCACCACACCCATCTTCCTTTGTGCTATGTATGATTCCAATCAGCAGAGTTCTCCCCCAGTTCCTAATAGCTCTAGTTTTGCTAGTGCATCTTGATGCAGACTAGGTTAAATATCAACTTGATGTTAAGGTCAATCACTTTCACCTAGCCTTTGGAATTCTCGAGAATACGTCATCAGTGCTATTGCCAGAATGTTGTTGGGGCAATAGCCTTTGCAATATTCATTGCCTTCAGCCATTTATTGACATCGTGTGGAATAAACAGAATTGCCTGAAGACTACATCTGTGGTGCTGGGAATCTCTGGCGAAGGCCAAGATAGATCATCCATTCTTAAATTCTGGGTGAAGACTATTGCAAATGCTTGAGCTCTATATCTTGAACTGATGTGTTGGTATCCACTATTTTTGAAGTTGGGGATGCTGTGTTTCCCCAACGAGTTCTTTAGTTGTCCACCTTCATTCACAACTGCATGTGGGCAGGACTGCAGTGCCTAAATCTGATCTGTTCACTGTGGAATTACTTAGCCTTTAGCTTCAACAGCTTGATACTTCATCATTAGATATGCTTGGCTTCTCCTGGCACACACTGTTACACTTTTCTTTGAACAGGGTCAATCTCCTGAATTAGTGGTAACGGTAAAGTGGGCAAAATGCCTGGCCATGAGGCTACAAGTTGTGTGGAAGTAGAATTCTGGTGCTGTTATTGGCGCACAGCATGTCATCGATTGGTACCTCCCCCGTCTTGAGGTACTAGATTGTTTGAAACCTATCCCATTTAGCAGTGGTAGTGCCACCCAATATATTTGAGGGTATCCTTAACACAAAGATGGAACTTCACTTTCACAAGGATTGCACAGTTGTCACTCTTATAGACACTGTCATGGACAGATGCATTTGTAGCAGAAAGACTAGTGAGGATGATGTGAACTATATTTTTCTCTCACCACCTACTGCAGGCCCAACTAAGTTCTTAAGGATTCAACCAGTTCAGTCAGTACCAAGCCACTGATGGTGACGGACATTGAAGTTTCACACCTTGAGTACATTCTGTTTCCTTTATACCATTAGTGCTTCCTTCAAGTGGTGTTCAATGTGGAGGAGCACTGATTCATCAGCTGAAAGGATGTTTTGGTTGGAGATGGTGTAGCGGGGTAGTAGGTGGTGTTGAAAGATTGTAATCAGCAGGATTGGTTTACCTAATACCACGAAATTTCATGGTGTCCAGAATCAAAGTAGAGGATTCTAACTGTATATCAGTTTGGTGCCTCCTATGCTGGTTTGTCCTGCCAGTGGGACAGCCATTTTTAAGGAAAAGTGGTGCTATCTAGGACACAGCATGTGGAGTAAGATTCTATGTGTATGTTGATTAACTAGTCTGTGAAATAGCTCTCCTAATTCACATGGTTGAAAGAGCTGATTTTTGATAACATTGTTGCTGCTGCCTTTTATGATGGCAAATGGTCCATCCAGTTTCATTCCTTTTTTGAGGCTTTTTAGTGGTTGATAAACAGCTTGCTAAAACAGTTCAGAAGGCAGCTCAAAGTTGCTGAGAGTCTGGAGTTACATATAGGCCAGACACGGTTATGGATGGCTGTTTTCCTTCCCTAAAGGACATTATTGGACTAGATGGAATTTTACAATAATCGGCAATACTGTCATGGTCATGTCGTGACTTTTAATTCTCCATTTTTATCAAATTCAATTTTCAACCATTAGCCATGATAGGTTTTGAACCAGAACATTTCCTGGGTCTCTGGATTACTATTCTAGCAAAAATACCACAATGCCAGTGCACCCCCAGTGCACTCAATTCCATACCACATTTGGGAAATTCCAGTTTTCGACACAGTGTCTCTCAATTTCTATTTTAATTTAGCACTGATAGCAGTACTACGTAAACACTCACCAACAGAGGAAATGTCCGCCAGGTGATCTTCACCCTCTTCAGGATTCAATAAATCAGTTTTGCTCCTTTTTATTGTTCCCCTCCTCATAGCTGGAAAGAACAGATGGGAAAAGACAGATGAAGAGAAATAAAATGAATGAGATAGAATAGAGTGGCTTTGTTCTTCCTAACAGAAACCCAATCTTAGAAGGAAATAAGCTGTTTGAGATACTGAATATCACATTTTCACTGTGGGATCTTTTCGTAAAGATTTGTATGATGCCAGTAACTCCTATGAACACTGACAGTATGTACTGAAGAGTGTTCATTAGCACGCTCCCAGTAAAAGCTGCCACATTCTCAGAACTCATTGTCAGAACATTCCCGAAATTACTGGTGCAATCCTAGATGCTCACTGCAAATAGTGACACTCCCAAGGTTCTCTGCAAATTATGAGCACACTCCCAGGAAGCAACTGGGTATTATCGCACAATATTGGGAATCAGTAAATATTAACACAATCCTAAAGACACTCAGTTCTAAGCTTCCTGACTAAATTTGTATTGTGTATGGATTCTGTGCTCACATAGTCATTGAGCACAGAAAAAGACCCTTCAGTCCAATTCATCCATGCTGATCATGTTTCCCAAGGTAAACAAGTCCCACTTGCCTGCATTTCGTCCCGCCTCTAAACCTTTCCTGTTCATGTACATCCAAATATCTTTTAAATGTTGTAATTGTGCCTGCATCTACTATTCCCTCTGGCAGTTCATTGCACATGTCAACGATCCTCTGTGTGAAAAAAGATGCCCCTCAGTTCCCTTTTAAATCTTTCTCCTCTCAGCCTAAAAATATGCTCCACAGTTTTGAACTCACACAGCTGAGGGAAAAGATCTTTGCTATTCACCCTATTCATGCCCCTCATGATTTTATAAATCTCAATAAGATTACCTGTCAACCTCCTACGCCTCAGTGAAATTCATCCAGTCTCTACAGTCTATTCTTATAACTCAAACCCTCCAGTTCTAGCAACATCGTGGTAAATCTTTTCTGAGCCGTCCCCAATTTAATAATATCCTTTCTACAGCTCGGCGATCAGAACTGTGCACAGTACTCCAAAGTTGACTTCACTGGCATCTCGACCAACATTAACACAACGTCCCAACTCCTATACACAATGCTCTGAGCAACAAAGGCAAGTATGTTCAATGTCTTCATAACAACTTTTGAATTTACCTTTGATGCAACCTTCAAAGAACTATGTACCTGAAGGCCTAGGTCTCTGTTTAACATCAATACCCAGGGCACTACCATTAACTGTACAAGTCCTGCTTTTGTCTGTTCTTTCAAAATGCAATATCTCACATTTATCCAAATTAAACTCCATCTACCACTCCTTAGCCCATTATCCTAATTGATCAAGATGCCTTTCTAATCTTAGATAACCTTCTTCACTATTGACAAAATCACAAATTCTGGCGTCATCTGCAAACTTACTAAACAAGCCTCCTAAATTTTCAACCAAATCGTATACATAAATGACAAACAGTGGACCCTGCACCAAATCCTATGGATCACCGCTGGTGACAGGCTTCCAGCATGAAAAACAACCCTCCTCCACAACCTTCTATTCCCAACCATCAAGCCAATTTTGTATCTAATTGGTAAGCTCTCCCTGAATCCCACGTGATCGAGATTTACTAGTTAGTCTACCATGCAGAACCTTGGCAAAGGCTTTACTAAAGTCCATATGAGATAATAAAAACTGAAACAACTGTGGATGCTGTAAATCAGAGATAAAAATAGAAATTACAAAGTGTGGAGTTGAATGAACACAGCAGGCCAAGCAGCATCTTAGAGCACAAAAGCTGCTGCTTGGCCTGCTGTGTTCATCCAGCTCCACACTTTGTTATCTCAGATTCTCCAGCATCTGCAGTTCCCATTGTCTCCAAAAACAGCAACTGTTAGAAAAGCTCAGCAGATTTGGCAGCATCTGTGGACAGAAATCAGAGTTAACATATCAGGCTGACACTTCTGAGGAATGGTCACTTGACCTGAAATGTTAACAATGATTTATTTCCACAGGTACTGACAGATCTGCTAAGCTTTTCCAGCAATTTCAAAAAGTTGTAGAATCCCTACAGTGTGGAAACAGGCCTTTCAGCCAACAAGTCCAGACTGACCCTCAGAGCAACCCACCCAGACCCATGCCCCTGTAGCCCACCAAATCCAAACATCCCTGAATACTATGGGCAATTTAGCATGGCCAATCCACCTAACCTGCACATCTTTAGACTGTGGGAGGAAACCGGAGCACCTGGAGGAAACCCAGGCAAACAAAGGGAGAATGTGCAAACTCCACACTGACAGTCATCGGAGGGTGGAATTGAATCCAAGTCGCTGGTGCTGTGAGGCAGCAGTGCTAATCACTGAACCATCATGCCACCCCAAACAGGAGACCTATTTTTGTTTCCATTTGGAATAAGTCTACCAATTGTGCCCTCATCAACCTTTTTTGTTACAACCTCAAAAAACTCAATTAAATTTGTGAGATGTGATTTTAATGGGAATGGACAGGCTAGATGCAGGAAGAAATGTTTCCGATGTTGGGGATTCTGGAACTGGGGGGTCACAGTCTAATAATAAGGGGTAAGCCAATCAGGAATGAGAAAAGGAAAAATTTCTTCACAGAGAGTTGTGAACCTGTGGAATTATCTCCCACAGAAAGCTGTAGGGGCCAGTACATTATATATATTCAAGAGGGAGCTGGACATGGCCCTTGCGGCTAAAGGAATCAAGAAGTATGGAGAAAAAGCGGGAGTGAGATACTGAAAATGCATGATCAGCCATGACCATATTGAACAGTGGTGCAGACTTGAATGGCCAACTCCTGCAGCTATTTTCTATGTTTCTATGCATCTATGTCTATAGTTCCCTAGCTTTTTAAATAAAGGCTTAATATCAGCCACCCTCCAATCCTCCAGCACGTCACCTGTGGCTGTAGATGATATAAATATCTCGGCTAGTGGCCCCATAACTTTTTTTCTTAACTTCCCACAACATCCTGAACAGATCCCGGAGATTTTTATACCTTTGTTTTGTTAAGACCTCCAGCACTTCTTCTTCTGTAATTTGGAGTGTTTTCAAGACATCAATATTTATTTCACTGGGTTCCTCAACCTCCTTTTCTTTCTCCACAGTACAAACTGATGCAAAATATTTGTTTAGTATCTTTCCTATTTTCTGTGTTTCCACACATAAATATCAATGAGGTTGCCTAAGAGGCCCTATTCTCTCCCTAATTGCTCTTTAGCTCTTAATGTACTTATACAATGTCTTTGGATCATTCTTAACCTTATCTGCCAAGGCTATTTCATATCCCTCTTTTGCCCTCCTAATTTACTTCTCAAGAGTGCCACTACATCACTTATACTCTTTGAGAGATTCACTTGATCCCAGTTGTTTATACCTAACTAAAGGTGTCTCCTTCTTAATCTTGACCAGAAGTGCAAATATCTTCATTCATCCATTGTTCCCTGTTCTTAGGAGCCTTACCCTTCATTCTAACAGGAACATAATGCCTATGAATTCTCGTTATCTCACTTTTGAAAGCCTCCTATTTGCCATTTGTCCCTTTATCCACGAACAACCTACTCCAATCAACTCTTGGAAGTTACTGTCTCATACTGTCAAAATTTGCCTTACTCCACTTAAGAACTTAACTTTTAATCAAGGCCTATCCTTTCCCGTAACTATTTTAAAACTAATTGAATTATGATCACTGGCCCTGTGCTGCTCCTCTAACATGTCGGTCATTTGTCCTGCCTTGTTTCTAAAGAGTCAAGTTTTGCTTCTTCTCTATCAGGTACATCTATATATTCATAAAGAAAGTCTTCTTGAACACAGTTAACAAATTCCCCACCATCCAAGCCTGTAATACTCTGGTAGACTCTGTTTGGCAAGTTAAAATCCCTTGCAATTAAAACGTGATTACTCGTACATATATCTGAGATCTCTCTACGTATTTGTTCCTCAATTTCACTCTGACTATTGGGGCCTATAGCACAATCCCAACAAGGTGATCATCTCCTTCTTATTTCTGAGTTCCATCCATGTAGTTTCACTAGATTGGGTCTACATAATGGCTGATTTTTTTTATTCATTTGTGGGATGTGGGCATCACTGGCTGGCCACCATTTATTGAACGTCCCTAGTTGCCCTTGAGGTGATGGTGATAAGCTGCCTTCTTGAACTGTTGCATCCCACCTGTTGTGGGCTGACCCATAATGCCATAAAGGAGTGAATTCCAGGATTTTGACCCAGCGACAGTGAAGGATCAGCGATATATTTCCAATTCAGGATGGTGTGTAGCTTGGAGGGGACTTGAAGGTGGTGGCATTCCCAGATACCTGCTGCCCGTGTAATTCTGGAAGTGGTTGCGGGTTTGGAAGGTGCTGTTTGACAATCTTTGGTGTCTTTCTGCAGCGGATCTTGTAGACAGTACACACTGCTGTTACTGAGCGTCGATGGTAGAAAGAGTGAATGCTCATGGATTCAGTGCCAATCAAGCGAACTGCTTTGTCCTGGATGGTGACGAGCTTCTTCAGTGTTGTTGGGGCTGCACTTATCCAGAAAAATGGAGAGTATTCCAACACACTCTTGATTTGTACCTTGTAGATGGTGGACAGGCTTTGGGGATTCAGGAGTTGAGTTACTCCTGTTCCTAGCCTCTGACATGCTCTTTTAGCTGCTGTGTTTATGTAGTGAGTCCAGTTAAGTCAATTGTAACACCGAGGATGTTGATTCAGTGATGGTAACAAGGGGCTGTGGTTAGATTGTCTTTTATTGGTAATGGCAATAGCCTGGCATTTGTGTGACATGAATGTTTCTTGTCACTTGTCACCCCAAGCCCAGATATTGTCTGGATCTTGTTGCATTTGAACATGGTCTGCTTCAGTATCTGATGAGTCACCAATTGTGTTGAACACTGTGCAACCATTGGCGTACATCCCCATTTCTGACCTTATGATAGAGGGAAGGTCATTGCTGAAGCGGCTGAAAATGGGTGGGCCTAGGACACTACCCTGAGGAATTCCTGCACAGATATTCTGAAGCTAAGATGATTGATCTCCAACAACCATGACAATTTTCCTACGTGTCAGGTATGAATCCAATCATCAGAAAGTTTGCCCCTGATTATCCATTGATTCCAGTTTTGCTAGGGTTCCTTGATGCCGCACTCGGTTGAATGCAGCCTTGATGTCAAGGGCTGTCACTCTCACCTCACTTCTGGAATTCAGCTCTTTTGTCCAAGTTTGAACCAAGGCTATAATGAGGTCAGGAGCTGAGTGGCCCTGACAGAACCCAAACTGGGCATCACTGAGCAGGTTAATGCTGAGCAGGTGCTGCTTGATCGCACTGTTGACGGCACCTTCCATCACTTGCTGATGATTGAGAGGAGGCTGTTGGGGCAATAACTTGCCAGGTTGGATTTGTCATGCTTTTTATGTTCTGTATGGGCAATTTTCCACAATGTTGAGTGGATACCAGTGTTGTAACTGTACTGGAACAGCTGGGCTAGGGGTGCCGCAAGTTCTGGAGCACAAGTCTTCAGTACTATTGCTGGAATGTTATCAGGGCATGTAGTCTTTGCAGAATCAAGTGTCTTCAACTATTTCTTGATATCACATGGAGTGAACCAAATTGGCTGAAGACTGGTATCTATATTGCTGGGGACCACTGGAGGAGGCTGAGCTGAATCATCCACTCGACAATCTGGGTGAAGATTGTTGCAAAAGCTTCAGCCTTATCTTTTGCACTGATGTGCTGGACTTTCCCATCGTTGAGGATGGGGATATTTATGGAGCTTCCTCCTCTAATGAGTTACTCCATTGTCCACTACCATTCATGGCTGGCTGTGGCAGGTCTGCAGAGATTAGATCTGATCTGTTGTTTGTGGGTTTGATTAGCTTTGCCGATTACTTGCTACTTATGTGGTTTGGCATGCAGGTAATCCTGTTTGGTGGCTTCACCAGGTTGACACCTCATCTTCAGGTGTGCCTGGTGCTGCTCCTGGCATGCCCTCCTGCATTCTCCGTTGAACCAGGGTTGATCCCCTAGCTTGCTGGTGATGGCTGGGTGGGGGATATGCTGGGCCATGAATTTACATGTGTGCTAGTGTACAATTCTGCTGCTGTGATGACCCACAGTTTCTCATGAATGCCAAGTCTTGAGTTGCTAGATTTATTCGAAGCCAGTCTCATTTAGTTCAGTGATAGTGCCACACAACACAAAGGAGGCTATTCTCAACATGAAGGTGGGACCTCATCTCCATGAAGACTGTGTGATGGTCGTTCTCACCAATAAAGACACAACAGATGCATCTGTAGCCAGCATAGTGGTAAAGATGAGAGCAAATATGTTTTCCCTCTTATTGGTTCCTGACCAAATGCTGCAGACCCAGTGTAACAAATATGTCTTTCAGGACCTGACCAGCTCACTCTGTACTGCTGCCAAGCCATGCCTGGTGGTGGACATTGAAATGCCCCACCCAGAGTACATTTTGTGCCCTTGCCATCCTCAGTGCTTCCTCCAAGTGTCATACAACATGGCGGAGTACTGATTCATCAGCTAAGGGAGGACAGTACGTAGTAATCAGCAGGAGGTTTCCTTGCCCATGTCTAACCTAAAGCCACGAGACTTCATGGGGTCCAAGGTCAATGCTGAGGACTGCCAGGGCAACTCCCTCCCAACTGTGTACCACTGTGCTGCCACCTCTTCTGGGTCTGCCCTGCTGGTGGGACAGGACATATCCAGGGATGATGGCAGTGGTGTCTGGGATATTGTCTGTAAGATATTTTGTGAGTATGACTACGTGAGGCAACAGCTTGACAAATCTGTGAAACGGCTCTCCCAACCAACGTCCCCTGTGAGACGGGTCCCAGATGTTAGTAAGGAGGACTGTGCAGGCTCGACGGGGCTGTTTCCATTGTTGCTATTTCTGGTGTCTAGTTCGATGTCAGATGATCTATCCGGTTTCTTTTCTTTGAGACTTGTAGTGATTGGTACAACTGAATAGCTAGCGAGGCCATTTCAGAGAACAATTGAGAGTCAACATTTAGTAACATTGCTGTGGGTGTGGAATCACATGCAGGTGAGGATAGCAGATTTCCTTTCCCTGAAGGACATTAGCAAACCCTGGGTTGGAGCTACATTTTGGGGCACTGTGCAAGTGATTATAGCTAACAATGTAATTTCTGAAGAAAGATCACTGGATCGGAACATTAACTCTGTTTTCTCTCTACAAATGCTGCCAGATCTGCTGGGGTATTCCAGCAATTTCTGTTTTTGTTTGTTTCAGATCTTTAGGATCTGCAATTCTTTCATTTAAATCTAACTATGCTTTATTTGATCTGGGATTGTTTCATGCTAGCAATGAGAGCTGACAATAACAATTTAAAAGTTTAATTATTATACAAATATCTCTGAGGTTTGCTAACTGAGGAGGATATATTGGGAATACGTATATTTAATGATTAGCTGGAGAAAACTGAGAGATTTTGAATATATTAGATAATCCTTGATTAGAGAAAGGCATTTCCATGTGATTTCTTGGAAATTAATTTAGTAGTTTAATCTGTGCTGTGGTTTACTTGTTTACTGGAAATCAAGTGAGCTTGGAGAAAAGGCGAGAAAGGCTTTTAAGGAGATAAGAGATGGGTTATTTGCTTTAATTATTAGAAAAGTTGACTTTGATAGGAATAGGGAGCTTTGATGCTAATGGGCGCACTGCAAAATTTCTGGATTTGAATTCTGTTTTACAGACCCAGGAGTCAGAAAAGAAGATATCCAGAAGCTGTGAGACACTGTTCTGAAATCCATTTCTCAGTACAAGTTCTTCAGTACCTGACAGAGTTTCCAAATACTAGTGTTTCTGCCTATGTGGCAGAAAGCGACAGAAGACTATGACCAATCTCAAATACTCAAAACTAAATTGGGTGGATTCAGAAGTGGACATTTACTATTAATTTCAGCAATCCAGCTTCGTCAACAAGAAATCCAGTGGACATGAGAAGTCATCACTTTGATTATCCCTTGTTTCTAGTCCTTGGCACACAGGAATTATTTACACCTTTTCTCTATTTCAAAAAACAGGATCTTGCGTAGACTTGTCTTTGTGTTGTGGGAATGTACCTTTGTGAGGGATTTGGGGATATAATTTTCACCCTGAATTATAATTTAGGTGCTATCCTGTATTTGCCACCTGCTTTAAGAACAAATTTGGATAACGGTATAAAAGAAAAGCAATTGGCAGTTTTGATAATCAAATCAACAATTTTGGTATGATAGGTAGCCCCGTGGGGCTTGATTACCAGCACATTTCTCCCATTATTGTTACAATACTGAAAATCTTACCATCAAAGGGCGATTTTTCCTCAGTGTCAGTCTCCTCCTCTGCAAGTATCACCTCTTCTATATCAAATGAACAGTCAAATAACAAGAAAAAATGATAGAAATATGATAAAAGGCTATGCAATAATTAGCACTGCAAAATAATTGTCTTATATACACATAAAACAGAATTCCTGCAAAAGTTATTAAAATATGAGAAAGCTTAACATGAAGAATTGCTATTAATTACACATTGTGTTCAGTTTTCTTCTCCCCTGGGCTAATTGCTATATATGTCAAGCCATAAAGTCATCAGGCTTAGTAATTCCCATCAGCTACTGCTGAGGTGGAACCACCAAAATAAAAATGAGGTACTCCCCTCCCACACACATATTGGCTCTAATTGCATAAGCTAACTGCTACATCTGATCCAATGGTGTGAACTGGACTTTTCTCAGACTCTGCCCAACCAAAATGCACTCAGCTAGTAAATGTTGACAACCTGATTGTTACTAAATGTTGATCCGGACCATCCCAACTGTCCTGGGTAGATGTTAGATCAGTGGCCAGCATTCTGTGTGAATTACTGTACTCTTTCTTGTAACTTACTTAACGAACAAAAGAACATAAGCACTAAGACCAGGAATGATAATTTCAGTCGCTCAAGTCTGCTCTCAACCTCTAAATCTAATCTTTCCCTTTCCATAGATCCTACCTGATTTTCTAAGCATTTCAAGTATCTTCTATTGTTGGTGCTACAAATGTCCTATATTCTCCTGGAAGCTGTCAGACTTCCTTCTTACCACCTTGTCTATTTTAACAGCAGGCTGATATTTCAACTCTTGATCACGGTGAAGACTTCACTTCCATCAACTTTGTTAATTCTCTTTATAATCTCTAAAACTATGTATTAGCAGAAGTTTCTGCTTTTGAAATAAATTAATCCTAACTTTCGTTCATCATGTCTTGGATTTTTGTGGCATAGGGTGCATATTCATGATGTCAGAATCATAATGTGATGTATAAAATGATTTATCTATTTTTCTCTCACACAAAGCTCTATAACTCCTGTAAATACTGTAAGCTAACTTGTAACTTTATATGCTTAATAAAACAAGATACATTGTCTATCTATCTATATCTATGTTTACTACTACTACTACAGCACAGAAGAAGGCCATACAGCCATCATTTCTTTGCTGGCTCTTTGAAAGGTTTTTCAGTTAGTTCTACACCGCTTTTCTTCCTCCATTCTCTTGCAATTTTATTTATTTCCATATCTATCCAAATTGCTTTTGAAAATCAATACTGAAATTGTACCTTACACTTTTTCAAATCGTAAATTCCAGATCATAACATTCTGCTGCAAAATAAAATCTCATCTTCCCTCTGGCTCGTTTGTTAATTGTTTCATCTGTTGCTCCTCCAGCCAATGGAAACAATTTTTTTCCCTTATCAGCAAATCCAAAATGCTTCATTGTACTGAGCACATGTTAAATTTCCCTCAACTTTCTCCACTCTAAGAAGCACAATCTTGGTTGCTCTAGTCTTTCACCCCATTTCCATTTTTGTAAATTTTTTTCTGCATCCGATCCCAATGCTTTTGATTTCTTTCCTGAAATATGGTGCCAGAATTGGCCCAATTTTAACTAGGGCCTAACAAGTAATTGATAACTGTTTTGCAAAATAGCCTTTGAATTTTCTGTGATAACAAAATGTGAGGCTGGATGAACACAGCAGGCCAAGCAGCATCTCAGGAGCACAAAAGCTGACGTTTCGGGCCTAGACCCTTCAGCAGATGAAGGGTCTAGGCCCGAAACGTCAGCTTTTGTGCTCCTGAGATGCTGCTTGGCCTGCTGTGTTCATCCAGCCTCACATTTTGTTATCTTGGAATCTCCAGCATCTGCAGTTCCCATTATCTTTGAATTTTCTGTCTCTGTTTACAAAACCAAGGTTCCAGTTATCTTAAATAGCCTTAATTTTCTAATCGACTGAATACCTTGTTTGTTTATCTCTATATCTTGTCAAAGATACCAATATGCCCTGCATGATTAGGTTACATGAAGATTTATCTTCTGGTTAACTCCAGGTCAATATTGTTGGCTTGTTCAAGTCCCACACTTACCTGCTTTACAAATCCACTCTAGATAACCATTCAGTTCTCTCTCAATTTGCTGTTGTCTCCTCAGTTTTAAGAATGCACGTCTATTTTCCACCCTCTCTCTCTCTTTGGCGAACTCTCTGCAAAAAAGATTTCCCAGTATTTGTTACCGCAACGACACTAGATTTTTGTTAAGGGTAACGACAGAATCAAAGCCATGTTCAGAAATTCACAACATTGCACTGTTGATGTAATCTGGAGATTACTGATACCAATTGTGCCAACGTAATCACTTCCCAAGTAAAGAGAAAAAATTGTTGGACTAATAATTCTACAGCACAGTTGAGATAATCTGCCTTCTAACACTACTGCTTTGCATAAAACCTTCCCATGTATGTGGATTAGTTGATAACACTCTCATTTCTGTATCAGCATGTTATGGGTTCAATTCACACTCCAGGGGATAGATTTTATGGTCTTATTTAAAGCAGGGGCAGGTGGAGGGAGGTGGTGGTGTGGTGGTGGTGGTGGAGGAAGACAAGTATGAACAAGAAGCAGGAGTAAATCATTTGTTCCTGTTGAACCTGCTCTGCCGTTCAATAAGGTTATAGCTGATCTGACTGGAATCTCAAATCTGCATTCCCACCTATCCAACAATCTTTCCATGCCCTTGCTCGCCAAGAATATATTCACTTCTACTTTAAAAATATTCATGGATTTTGCTTTTACTACCTTTTCAAGAAGAGAGTTCTAGAGACCCATGACTGAAAATGAAAAATTCACATCATGTGTTTAAATGGGCTGCTCCTGATTTGTAAACACTGACCCTCAGCTCTAGATTCTCTCATAACAGGAACCATCCTCTCCACATCTATTCTGTCAAGGCTCCTCAGGATTTTATACATTTCAATCACGTTGCCTTGTAGTTTTCTACACACCAGCAGATATAAACCTGGCTTCTTCCAACTTTTTCTTATAGGCCAAACCGGCCCCTAACCCCGCAATCAAGGTACTAATCCGGTGCGCCTTCTCTTAACTGTTTCCAAGTCATTACTTCCTTTCTGAAATAAGGTGAGCAATACTGTGCACAGTTGTCTAAATAAAGGTCTCATCAGTCCCCCATACAACTGAAGCAAAACCTTCCTACTTTTGTTTTCAATTTCCACTTATTAAATAATAATATTTTATTAGTTTCTCTGCAGCTTATGACCTACGTACTGACCTTTTGCAATTTAAAAATATCAGAGGTGACTGGTGCACTCTCCCTCCACCCAACCTCAATCAGGTTCTCCAAGTACCATGGGTGACAGTTGGTGGGTGAGTGGTGGGTCATGATGTAGTGGGCAAGGCATCCTTAGGTTCATTTCGATCAGAAAGTGGCATATCATTGCCAGCTTAAGGCCTTCAATTTGCTTCCACTTCTATAATATACTGGGCAGTGGCAAGAAGAAAAAAGTGGAAAGGATGTTTTTCCATCCAAGTTGGCTGCTGCCGTTACTGAATTCTAGCATTGCTGGGTTACCAAGAGCTGCTGGCCAATCAGATTGGCTGGTAGCTCTCAAGGTTAGGGCATTTCTTTATCACAAGGGCTGTATTTTAAAAGCATTCAATTGGCTTCTAAGCCCTTTGGCATCTCCTACGATTGACTAAGACATTGTATAAAGACGACTCTTCAGTATTTTTTGCCTTACTTACAAAGCTTGATAGGAACATAGGAGCAGCTCATCCTCCTCCATATGTCTCCAGCATCACAGATGCCAGTCTTCAGTTTAGGTCACTCCACTTATAAGAAGAAATGGTTGCAGGCATTGGATACAGCAAAGGCTATGAGTCCTGAAAAAATTCCAGCAATAGTACTGAAGATGTGTGCTCCAGAACTTGCTGTGACCTTAATTAAGCTAGTACAACTCCAACACTACCATAAAATGTGAAAAATTGCCTGTGTATGCACTGTATGCAAAAGCAGGACAAATCCACCCCAGCCAAATACAGCCCTATCAGTTTACTCTTAATCATCGTTAAAATGATGGAAGGTATCATCAACAGTGCTATCAAGAGCACTGCTTTCCAAGAATCTATTCACTGATGCTCAGTTTAGGCTTTGTTATAGGCGCAGCTTCTAACTTCATTACAGTCTTCGTTCAAACATGGCCACATTTGACTGAGTGAGACATCAAGGAACCCTTGCAAAACTACAGTCAATAGGATTCAGGGAAAAAACACTCCTGGTTGGAGTCATACCTGCCACAAAGGAATATTTTGTGGTTGTTGAAGGTTGGTCATCTCAGCTCCAGGACATTTCTGCAGACTTTCCTCAGGTTACTTCATCAAAAATTCAAATAGATTAGTTAAGTATAATTTCTCCTTCAGAATGTGATGTTGGCTCTGCCTGATTATATTGCGATTCCAAAGTACCGTCCTTATTATTAGATTCTAGCATCTTTCTTCTTTTAAGCTAACTGGCAAACAGCTTCCTGTTTTCTGCCTCCTGCTTTTCACCAATAAAAGCGCTAGATTAGCTTATTAAAACATGCTAGGACCCTCCCAGAATCGAAGGATATTTTGGAATGTTATAAAATTGATAAAAGAAGGCAATTAATTTTATTCCAGCCAGGGGCTATAAATAAAGGGTCAGAAATACATAGAGTAAAAGTATTACTGATACTAATCTCGAAGAAAAGGTAAGCTGCATTAAGTTTAATTATTCTAAGTCTCCAAAGATAAACTGATTAATTTCTTATATAACTGTAAAGTAAATTGATTTCTTTTGTGGATCAAAATTTACATGTTATACACAAAACAACTGCCATTTTAAAATACATCTATTTATTAAGTTAATTCAATTTTTTAGAGGACTCATACACTTGCAAACTCTCAAGTTTTAAAATTAGATTTTATCATTTTCCTGGCTGGAAGTCACCTACACAAAGTATCTTCAAGCAAGCATATTTTTAATGGAAATGGAACATGTAATCAGTAAAATTGCAAATAAGCATTCAACGAAACATCATGAATGATTCTGAAACTAATTTTTATTATCCAACATTGATAAGTTTCATTGTAGCACTGCTCCTGGTTAGTTGAAGCATGCACGGGCTTATAAAGGTAGCAAAACTTTGCATGTTACAGCACCTTTCATATCTGCACACCATTACAACATATAAAAATGGAATCTACTGGGGAGAATATTCCTGGCCCTGTAGAGATGGGTTAGGAGGCAGAACTGGGAGGAAACTAGGAAATAGCACAAGGGACAGCTACTTATGTTTTTGCCCCTAAGCAATTTTCAGCATAAAGTGCAGTAGTTACCTGAAGGTGGCATTTCAGCAGTAGACTGGGGGAGGGTGGGGTGGTCAAACAATGTCTCCTCTCAACCTACTACAGGGAAACACAGGGATATATGAAGGCTATAGCTGTGATCATTGGCAGTCCTGTGGAAGAGATACCCCTCAATGATGCTGGCCTGACAGCTATAGTTGAGAGGGCCTCCATCTTGAGGTGCCCTTGCTTTCGCCTACTTACATCAGCAATGCTTACCTCTCCTGACGGACTGCAACCTTTCTATAGTTTTGGATCCTCTGATTCGGTCTCCTGTCTTATGAACTGTTACTGATAGCAAATCCAAAGGCAGCTTCCTAACTGGCTGCCTTTCAGAAAATTGTAACACCACGTGGCCATTCAACACCACTTGGTGGGAAGCAGGAAGATCAGTGGTGATTAAGTTTTATTCAATGTTGCACTACAATGCCTGATCATTAGGAATTAACTGGTTTTAGCAACAGAGAGCCAAGTCCATTAGCAGTTGAAATGGTCCAGCCAATAGGTTTCTGAGGACATGTGCACGTATGTAAGGTATGAAATCTGTTGCTTGATGGAAAAATGTCATTCTTCCTTCATGAGCATCTATACAACAGATCACCTCTTACAAATCCCACAACAAATTGCACAGAGGAAAGGGTGGATTAATGCCACTAAGAGCAGAGACAACTAGCAAGTTTTGCGAAGATTTGTAGCTCAGGTTGAGGTTCTGGATGTAAGTTTGCTCGCTGAGCTGCAAGGTTCGTTTTCAGACGTTTCGTCACCATTCTAGGTAACATCATCAGTGAGCCTCCGGTGAAGCGCTGGTGTTATGTCCCGCTTTCTATTTATGTGTCTAGGTTTCCTTGGGTTGGTGATGTCATTTCCTATTCTTTTTCTCAGAGGGTGGTAGATGGGCTCCAAATCAATATGTTTGTTGATGGAGTTCTGGTTGGAATGCCATGCTTCTAGGAATTCTCATGCATGTCTCTGTTTGGCTTGGCCTAGGATGGATGTGTTGTCCCAATCAAAGTGGTGTCCTTCCTCATCTGTATGTAAGGATACTAGTGATAGTGGGTCATGCCTTTTTGTGGCTAGTTGGTGTTCATGTATCCTGGTGGCTAGCTTTCTGCCTGTTTGTCCAATGTAGTGTTTGTCACAGTTCTTGCAAGGTATTTTGTAAATGACGTTCGTTTTGCTTGTTGGCTGTAAAGGGTCTTTAGAGTTCATTAGCTGCTGGTTTAGTGTGTTGGTGGGTTTGTGGGCTACCATGATGCCAAGAGGTCCGAGTGGTCTGGCAGTCATTTCCGAAATGTCTTTGATGTAGGGGAGAGTGGTTATGGTTTCTGGGCCTGTTTTGTCTGTTTGTTTGGGTTTGTTGCTGAGAAATCGGCGGACTGTGTTCATTGGGTACCCGTTCTTTTTGAATATGCTGCATAGGTGATTTTCTTCTGCTCTGCGTAGTTCCTCCGTGCTGCATAATGCAGCTTCGTTTGTGGGTGTTGGGATGGTTGCTTCTGTAGTTCAGTATTTGGTCCGTATGTGTTGTTTTCCTGGAGACACTGGTTTGAAGTTCCCCACTGACTGTTCGCTCTACTGTGACATCTAGGAATGGCAGCTCCTCCTCTTTTGTGAATGTTATGCCAGTAAGGGTATTATTGATGGTCTTGAAGGTTTCCTCTAATTTGTTTTGTTTAGTGATGACAAAGGTGTCATCCACATAGCGGACCCAAAGTTTGGGTTGGATGATTGGCAGAGCTGTTTGTTCGAGTCTCTGCATTACTGCCTCTGCTAAGAACCCTGATATCGGAGATCCCATGGGTGTTCCGTTGGTTTGTCTGTAGGTTTTGTTATTGAAAGTGAAGTGGGTGGTGAGGCAGAGGTCCACTAGCTTGATGATGTTGTCCTTGCTGATGAGGTTGGTGGTGTCTGGTGTATGTGTCTTCTGTTCTTCTAATAGTGTCATCAGTGTTTCTTTGGCCAGGTTGATGTTGATGGATGTGAACAGGGCTGTTACGTCAAAGGAGACCATTATTTCATCCTCTTCTATCTTGGTGTCTTTGATGGTGTTCAGGAATTCTTGGGTGAGAGACATACAGATGAGGAAGCACACCACTTTGATTGGGACGACACATCCATCCTAGGACAAGCCAAACAGAGACACGCACAAGAATTCCTAGAAGCATGGCATTCCAACAGGAACTCCATCAACAAACACATTGATTTGGAGCCCATCTACCACCTGCTGAGAAAAAGAACAGGAAATGACATCACCAACACAGGAAATGGCATCACCAACCCAAGGAAACCTAAACACATAAATATTAAGTGGGACATAACACCAGCACTCCACCAGAGGCTCACTGATGATGTTACCTAGAATGGTGACGAAACATCTGAAAACGAACCTTTCAGCTCAGCGAGCAAACTTACATCCAGCAGAGACAACTATTGGTTCTTGGCTATAAAAACCTCACTCAAAATCAAATACTGGTAGAAAAGGTATGTCCACTTATGGAAAACTGCCATTACTCATCAACCATCACAAACCATTTATTTTTAGTGTCTATAGTTAATCAAGTCAGTTAAGCTGCCTGGGACAACATTTGAATGCTTCCTCAGCACAATAAATTGTAGTACAAAACATTTTAGAGGACAAACTCTTCCAACAGGACTAAGTCGAATGGGCAAAGTCCTGGTAGTGTTGTTATGTATCAGAAGAGGCAGCTAAGGACTTGAGAAAATAAGAAATGCACTGAATAAGGTGCAAATGCTCCCAATGAAGGCGAAAACTGAGACCGAAGCCTCTGCTAAACATGTTAGGCCTGACAGATGGGAAGGACATGCTAAACAGCTGTTCCAAACTCTGGTGCTGCTTTACTCATCAAAGCCAGAGAGGCTGGATGAATGCGAATGATATCCAAGGAGACCCAGGCAACATACAAAGCAATCAGTTGGGATCCTGAAGATAGCAGTGGAAGGGAGCTCCGAACAGAAAAGATAGCACAAACTTACCCTCATTATTTCGCTACTATTACATCTTCTAATATAATGAAATAGAATTCTTCCTTTAGTGAAACATCCTATGGTGTCTTTACAAGGGATTTGAACATGTTGGAAGTTTGAAGATGGGGACCAGAGGTTGAATATATTGGTTTTTGAAACTTTTGAAAGTGGTTAAAAACATAGCAAAATAAAGGTTTGAAGGAGAGCTCAGAGTACAACAGCAAGAAGGATTTGTACAACAAGAAAGAGATGAGCCAAATACTGGTTTATAATTTGATGTAAATTAAGTTAGCAATTTAAGATTATACAGTTGTGAAATCCTCAATTCTCCCTCTCGTCTCCTGCAGCGACTGATTCGCTCCATGTTGCAGATCACAGGGTGCTGTCACTTGCAACTGCTCCCAGTTGTGCAAAGCTGATTTTAAACTTTGGGCATGTTGAGATGTTAGTTCATCTCAATTGATAGAAAGCAGAGTCTTCACTTACTCCAACTTGAATACTAAATTTGCATCAGTAATTATTTGATGTGATCAGAGTTAAAACCCGAAATAATTTCTCCCCATTCTAACTGCAAAGGTTGGCAGTTATTTGTAGCACCTTTCCAACTAAGTCAGATGATACAACCAAAACTAAGAACTGGAGTGGATGCTAGCTCTTCATTCCACTAACTGTAGCAGTCAGAAGAGCCATTGGCAAAGAAATTGCCAGTGTTATCTCTGCAATAATCTAAGTTGCTTGGGTTGAATATATTATTCAGCATTAATCAGATCAAATGTTCAATTAGTTATTGATCAGATTAATTTAATAAAACAATTCTTGGCTGCCAACCTCAACTGATCAAATTGATTAAACATTGTTATTCTTCTGCTCCTACTCACGCTGATGTATATCACTTTTCTTAACAGGCAGTCAATAAAATTTTACACATATACGGTGTTTAAATTTACAAAATACCATGAAAATGTAAGGCATTAGTCTCTTTACTGCCTTCAACAGATGCAAAAGATCTTGTGAATAAGCATATTTTAGCACAATTATAAATCTTGACTGGAGTAGATTTTACTTCTGTGCAGATAACTGGTGGGTATTGGAAGGGCTGCTTGCGCCACCTGTCCAAATTCCCTGTGAGAGGCCCAAGCCATATTTCAACATTGCCACTGAGATGCGAGGACTGCTCTTGGCAGCTGAACAGCTATAAATTATGGCCGCTCCACCCCCTACCAAAAAAGAAACAGTATCTTGTGGACAGGGGTGGGGAATTGTGAATTGTTATGGACAGACTGGAAGATATTTTGAAACAGTGGTTCTCCTGATTCCACAGACATCCTAAAGCAAGGTACGCCTCTCCGTCCACCTGTTATAACCTCTACGTCAACCTGTGACTTTGTCCCACTTTCCACGGCGCCTAATACTCATTTGCCAAGTTATGCAACTCCACACCCACCCCAAAGTCCCTCATTACCCCCATGACAACCTATACCACTCTTTCCACCTCCTATGATCCCTCATATCCTGCATGTCAACATACATTGCTGCACTAAACCTCTCTGACCCCTTACATCTCTTCTGCCAACTCATGTCAATCATGAGCCCTCAATCAAAAGAACTGAGGCAGTGATGCTATTCAGCATGACCCTAAATTCCCATCACAGACAACGGTAACTGAATGATTCAGTTCACCCTACATGACATAATGTGGCATTTCACTACAAAGACTAAACGCTCTAGCAACACCCTATTATCCTATTGTAGTGATGAACACCTGAAAATTAGCGCTCCCGCAGTCAAGTTATTCTAGTGTAAGTTATGACAACTCCCTGACAAAGTGGAATATTATGCATAAACCAGCCAACCAGCCTTCCCCTAATCATCAGCACTATCAAACAATACCAAAGTGCAGTAATCCATTCGCAGGTACGCAGCTTACATTCCACCAGAACAAGGGCTGCAGGCTTCATCATATCTCAGTACTAAGACAGATGAAAGAGTTTAATGCCAAAGGAGAAGTTACAGAGGTTGTGATTCTTTACTCCATTCGGTCATTTTCTTGGAATCTTCCATTTAAGGGAAAATGACAAGTGCTACAGTAGATCCAAGATCCACTCTCTTTTCAGAGAAATACATTTTCTAATTTTTCCCACATTCGAAGAAAAAAGGAACAAAAAAAAGCCTCATTGGTCAGTTGTTCCACTATTTTCTTGTCCTTCCTTGTAAGATTTTTGAAAACTCTAGAAGGGGAAAATTCATGGGAGAAGACATCAGCCAAAGTTCCCATCCTTGCTCACTTTTTGTTGACTCCTGCTAACAATTCTCTTTGTGTGAACACTGGTGAAGTTTGAAGTGATGCAGTTCAGTTGTACACGAAGAATGTAATTTATGACTTATTTTATTAAAGGAACTGTCCCCAATAAAGAGTTAATGCTTTCATGAGTGGAAAGGGAAAATAGGAGTGAGGAATTTCTGAAGACCTTATGTATGGTAGGGTGTCACTTTCCCCTTCTGCTACATTTCTGACCTTTACATAGATTGACTGCTGTCAACACCAAATGCACAGTGACCCCCACTCTGACAAGAGAAAAGAACTGGTAAGGCTTGTCAAATAATGAAGTCAGAAAACAAATCAGGGAAGTCAGAAGCTCAGCAAGTAACCAGTTATTTTGTGTTGATTTTCCAACCAGTCCTAAAATCGTGAGTTGAAACTAAAAGGGAGGGAGAGTATTCAAAGGATGCTCACCTCCATTGAGCCTTGCGTCCCTTGAAGATTCAGCATCAACATAGAAATATATTCTAATGTCAATTGAAGTTGTTACAATGGCTATGGGTTCCATTTAATCTATCATCTTCCACTCCTCATTGCTCTTAAAATAATTTAAAACTTTTTCAAGAGAACCACAGGAGGAAATAGCTGCCTTGCTTGATAAATCAGGTAAGTGCTGGGTTTTATGAAATGATAGAGCACAACATGAATAAAACAAAAATGCAGTGAAATTTCCTCCTTCCAACAAATCCCAAAATGTTTTGCAGCTATCTTAAAACTTGTGATCATTATCTTCTTGTAAGCCATAGTCTGCCTGTTGTCCACAGTTACAATCACTAACTTTTCTCCATTTGTTCTTCTCTGTTTTTATGCTGAAGACATTGATTCTGGCTCAGTTTCTCCCCATTAAAACCAGTGTGGCACTTACAATTTTGACACCAGCAACCTAACAAATTCTTTCCTCAACATCCTGATTTGGAAATCCATTAAAGTGTTCTCTGCTGCAGTCAAATAAGACCATAAGACATAGGAGTGGATGTAAGGCCATTCAGCCTATCAAGCCCACTCCACCATTTAAATCATGGCTGATGGGCATTTCAACACCACTTCCCTGCACTCTCCCTGTAGCCCTTGATTCCTTTTGAGATCAAGAATTTGTCGATTTCTGCCTTGCAGGCATCCAACGTCCCGGCCTCCACTGCACTCTGCGGCAATGAATTCCACAAGCCCACCACTCTCTGGCTGAAGAAATGTCGTCTCATTTCAGTTTTAAATTTACCCCCTCTAATTTTAAGGCTGTGCCCATGGGTCCTAGTCTCCCCGCCTAACGGAAACAACTTCCCAGCGTCCACCCTTTCTAAACCATACATTATCTTGTAAGTTTCTATTAGATCTCCCCTCAACCTTCAAAACTCTAATGAGTACAATCCCAGGATCCTTAGCCGTTCATCAGATGCTAAACCTACCATTCCAGGGATCATCCATGTGAATCTCCGCTGGACATGCTCCAGCGCCAGAATGTCCTTCCTGAGGTGTGGGGCCCAAAATTGGACACAGTATTCTAAATGGGGCCTAACTAGAGCTTTATAAAGCCTCAGAAGCACATCGCTGCTTTTATATTCCAACCCTCTTGAGATAAACGACAACATTACATTCGCCTTCTTAATCACGGACTCTACCTGCAAGTTAACCTTTAGAGAATCCTGGACCAACACTCCCAGATCCCTTTGCACTTCTGATTTGCAAATATTCTCATCGTTTAGAAAATAGTCCATGCCTGTATTCTTTTTTCCAAAGTGCAAAACCTGACATTTGCTCACATTGAATTTCATCAGCCATTTCCTGGACCACCCTCCTAAACTGTCTAAATCTTTCTGCAGCTTCCCCACCTCCTCAGTACTACCTGCCTGTCCACCTATCTTCGTATCATCGGCAAACTTCGCCAGAATGCCCCCAGTCCCTTCATCCAGATCATAAATGCAAGCCAAACTTTACTGGTCAACGTTTCTGTTGAAATTTCTACAGGTCTATGTGCTATAAGATTGGCCGCACTTGTAACCTTGTAAATAGGGTATGAACCATTTACTCACCATGCAAGCTTGATGCCGAAACAAGGCACATTAAAACTCTTCTGTAGGATAACAGCTACAGATAACGGTTAATTCTTGATTATTTCAAACTGATGAATCAGCCCATGGCTGCCATGTGTTCCTGAAAAGCATCCAATCTTCCTCCAACTATCTTGGAAGGTAAGATGCATTAAAAATTTGAGTAACAGGAAAAGCTAGCCTTTGCGTGCCACTAATATGCAATAGTAACACAACTGGTATTGTCCATTAACAGGCTGTCTGGCCAAACAGACATCCTGCCTACCACACAAGTGAGTTAAGCAGTATATAAATTTCAGCGTTGGTACAATGCCAAATGCATAGGCTGTATGTCCAATAATCTGGCAGATCATATCAAACAGAACATTCCTTTGCTACTCACAACAGGCAGAGTACTGACTGCACTCAACTCTCCATGCTGCCAAAATTCAGAACATAGTGTCCAACACCAGATGTGAATCAGCAATTGGGTCGGACTTACTCAACAATCTTAAGTATACCAAGGATCATACCAACAACCAATTTAAAACAGTCCGTCAGGCTCACAATGTGGCTCACCTATGCTTACTATGTGTAGGGTCTAGTCCTCTGCAGGCAAAAGGAGTTTGCCCAGGCATTGTGTTTTTTCCATTAAACAAAAGCACGGAAGTTTGGGGGTAATTGTTCCCTGATGCATTCGCAATGGCACATCTTGGCTTGTCAAGGTCAACTTCTTTGAAAATGTTTAAACGAAAAATAAAGCAGTAACTATTCCCTGGTACATTCTTCACTCAAAGCTTTGACCAATCAGAGCCCACTGGCCAAACAATCAGCACCTTGCTTCTCAAACAATATACATTGCTATTATCTTTGAAATTTGGCTATCTTCTGTCTATCTGTTGTATGTAAACTGAAAAACTTCAACAATCTCTTTTTTTAGCATTACGCAAATGATCCAGAAGTTCAGGGTTGAAATCTTCTAAAGCAAAATATAGATACATCAAGAGCAACTTACCCTGACAGGACGCCAAGGACAAGATTCAGCATAAAAAAAGAGCCAATAATGATGAGGGGGATAAAATACAACCAGTTCCAGGTGTTTCCTAAGGCATCATTGCTCTGAAAGGTAAAAACAAAACAATGAAGTTAGTTGCCAGCTTGTATTAGCACAGGAACTGCATTCTTTTCTCCCTTTTGTCCCTTTGCTGTCAGTATTCAACAATTTTCTCTCCCAGATCCACAGAAGTTGTTTTCATAAATATGCCCTTTTTTTTCTCAAAGTGAAAGAAAACGAGGAGAGAGAAAGTGGAGAGAGGTGAGTTTTTAAAACCTTAGTCTCTGCCACATTCACCCTCAGTGTTTCTATTACCTACACAGCCATGATTTGATCCACCTTTTTAAAAACCAGAATTGATCTCACTTTAAAATTATGTAGAGGTCTCCAATATTATGAAGACTTTTGACCGATAACATAAAGACAGAAGATTTCTGCTTGTAGGGGAGGCCAAAACCAGGAGTCATAAATGTAATAGATATCAGGTAATCACTAATGAATCCATAAGGAATTCAGGAGAAATTTACTTTCCCAAAATGTGGTTAAAATGTGGACAACTGGAGCATAAGAAATGGTTGTGGCAAGTGGTATAACAGCATAGATGCACTTAAAAGAAACCCAAGAGTCCCCTGGGGTCTCACTCACAAATTGATATTACATTTTGGACATTGCTGACAGTACTGGTTCCTTCAGGAAATGCAACCAGAGCCAAGCTTCTGGTACCACCACAGCCTGTCTGTACATGAGGAGACAAAGAGAGGAAGGGCAATAATAATATGGTATTCAACAGTCAGAAAAACAACTGGATGCCATCAATGTGACTTCAGGGTGATGTGTTGCCTTCCTGATGAAAGGGTCCAGGATGTCACTGAATGGCTGCAAGGAATCCTGAAGAGGGAGGATGACAAGGCAAAGGATCTGGTTCATGTTGGTATTATGGCATAGGCAGAAAGAGGGACAAGGTCTTGATTTCAGGGAGCTAGGCAGTAAGTAATCTAAAAAGCAGGGCCTCTCGGGTTGTAACCTCTGAATTACTCCTGGTGCCATGAGCTAGTGAGCACAGAAAGAGGAAAACAGCGCAGAAGAATGTGTGACTTAACATGTGATGCAGGAGGGAGGGTTTTGGATTCTTGGATCACTGGGATCATTTCTGGGAAAGGTGGGACCTGTACAAGCAGGACAGTCTGCATCTGATACAAAGCAGAACTAACATTTTTGCAAGATCACAGAAATTATCATAGAATCCTGATAGTGCAGAAAGAATTGAGTCTGCACCAACCCACCGAAGAGCTTCCCACCCTAGATCTATTCCCTTACGCTATCCCCATAACCCCATTCTTGCCATTGCTAATCCACCTAGCCAGCACATCTCTGGACACTATAGGGCAATTTCCCATGGCCAATCAACCTAATTTGCACATCTTTGGACTGACTGAGAGAGGAAACCAGAACACCTGGCGGAATCACACTTGGATGGGAAGAATGTGCAAACTCCATGCAGACCCTAGTCACCCAAGGCTGGAACTGAACCCATATCCCCAGCACTGTGAGGCAGCTCAGCTAACTACTGAGCCACCATGTTGCCCCACAGGATGATTTGCCAGTACTGCTGGAAGAAGTTTAACTTGGGAGTAAAAGAAGAGAAGATACTGCATTATTAGTTAAGGAGTCTGTAACTGCAGTAAGGAAGATGGGACCTTGGATGACACATTGAATTAAGGCTTGTGGGTGGAGCTTAGGATAAAAAAGGACAGCCACATTGCTAGGTGTTTATATATAGATTTCGAGAGAGTTAGCGAGAAATTGGAGATCAAATTTGTGAACAATTCATGAAGATATGTAAATGTAATAACAATTGGATCATTATAGCAGGTGGTTTCAACTTTCCCAATATTAATTGGGAGAGACAGAGTGCTAAGGCTTGGATGGAGTGAATTGCTTGAAGTGTGTATCGGAGAACCTTTTAGGCCAATATGTAGAAGGTCCAACAAGGGATGGAGCTGTTCTGGATCTAATTCTGGGGAATGAAGCCAGACAGGTGGTTGACATGGTGGTGGGAGAGCATTTTACTGATAGCGATCACAACTTGGTATTATTTAACGTTATTAAGGATAAAGAAAGAGGCAAATTGTGAAAAAGGGTTTGAACTGAAGAGAACAGATTTTAGTAAAATAAGGCAGGATCTGGCCAAGATAGACTATGAACAGCAACTAATGGGAAATCTACAGAACAGCATTGGGAGGAGGGGTTCAAAAAGGAAATGGACAGAGTAGAAGCCCAACATTTTCCCTCCAGGGAGACAGGAAGGAGTTACAAGCCCAGAGAACCATTGATGACCAGAGGCATTCAGGATTTGATGAAAAGGAAAAGAGAGGCTTTTATTAGGTACAAGGGGAACAAATCAGCAGAGGCATTAGTGGAGTACAGAAAGTGCAGGGTTTTTTTTTCTTTATTAATTCATGGGATGAGGGTGCCACTGGCTAGGCAGCATTTATTGCCCATCCCTAACTGCCTAGACAGCACTTAAGAGTCAACCACATTGTTGTGGGTCTGGAGTCACATGTAGGTCAGACCACATAAGGATGACAGTTTCCTTCTCTAAAGGACATTAGTGAACCAGATGGATTTTCCAACAATGGACAATGGATTCACGGTCATCATTAGACTCTTGATTCCAGATATCTATTGAATTCTGCCATGGCAGGATTCAAACCTGAGTCTCCTGAACATTATCTGGGTCTCTGGATTAACAGTCCAGAGACAATACCACTAGGGCATCTCCTCCCAGGTGGAGCTTAAGAAAGCAATTAGAAAAGAAGAGAGGGAATATGAGAAAGCTCTGGCTAGTAAAAGTAAGGAAAGCTCCAAATTATTCTATATCAATTGGAAGAGGATAACCATGGAAAGAGTAGGGTCCATTGAGGACCATGGGGACAATGTGTAGATGAAGCCAGAGGACACTGGGGCCAACAAGGGGCAAAGCCACATTAGATTTGGTGCTGGGTAATGAGCCTGGCCAGGTGTTAGATTTAAAAGTAGGTGAGCACTTTGGTGATAGCGATCACAATTCTGTTATGTTTACTTTAGTGACGGAAAGGGATAGGTGTATACCACTGGGCAAGAGTTATAGCTGGGGGAAAGGCAATTACAATGAGATCAGGTAAGATTTCAGGAGCATAGGATGGGGAAGGAAACTACAGGGGATGGGCACATTAGAAATGTGGAGCTTATTCAAGGAAAAGCTCCTGTGTGTCCTAGATATGTATGTACCTGTCAAGCAGGGAGGAAGCTATAGAGCGCGGGAGCTGTGGTTTACGAAGGAAGTGGAATCTCTGGTCAACAGGAAGAAGAAGGCTTATGTTAGGATGAGATGAGAAGGCTCCGTTAGGGCGCTTGAGGGCTACGAGGTAGCCAGGAAAGACCTAAAGACAGAGCTTAGAAGAGCCAGGAGGAGACATGAGTTGTTGGTGGATAGGATCAGGGTAAACCCTAAGGCTTTCTATAGGTATTTAAGGAATAAAAGAATGACGAAAGTAAGATTAGGGCCAATCAAGGATAGTAGTGGGAAGTTGTCTGTGGAGGCAGAGGAGATGGGGGAAGCACTAAATGAATATTTTTCAACAGTATTCACTCTAGAAAACGACAATGTTGTTGAGGAGAATACTGAGATACAGGCTATTAGACGAGGTGGGATTGAGGTTCACAAGGAAGAGGTATTAGAAATCCTACAGAGGGTGAAGATAGATAAGTCCCCTGGGCTGGATGGGATTTATCCTAGGATCCTCTGGGAAGCCAGGGAGGAGATTGCCGAGCCTTTGGCATTGATCTTCAACTCGTCATTATCTACAGGGATAGTGCCAGACGACTGGAGGATAGCAAATGTGGTTCCCCTGTTCAAGAAGGGGAGTAGAGACAACCCTGGTAATTATAGACCAGTGAGCCTTACCTCAGTTCTTTGAGAAGGTGACCATGAGAGTAAATGAGAGTAAACCGGTTGATGTGGTGTATATGGAATTCAGCAAGGCGTTCGATAAGGCTCCTCACAGTAGGCTATTGTACAAAATGCGGAGGAATGGAATTGTGGAAGATATAGCAGTTTGGATAGGAAATTGGCTTGCTGAAAGAAGACAGAGGGTGGTAGTTGATGGGAAATGTTCATCCTGGAGACCAGTTACTAGTGGTGTTCAGCAAGGGTCGGTGTTGGGTCCACTGCTGTTTGTCATTTTTTTATAAATGGCCTGGACGAGGGCGTAGAAGGATGGGTTAGTAAAATTGCAGACAACACTAAGGTCGGTGGAGTTGTGGATAGTGACGAAGGATGCTGTAGGTTACAGAGAGACATAGATAAGCTGCAGAGCTGGGCTGAGAGGTGGCAAATGGAGTTTAATGCAGACAAGTGTGAGGTGTTGCACTTTGGTAGGAGTAACCGGAAGGCAAAGTACTGGGCTAATGGTAAGATTCTTAGTAGTGTAGATGAGCAGAGAGATATCGGTGTCCATGTACACAGATCATTCAAAGTCACCACCCAGGTTGACAGGGCTGTTAAGAAGGCATACAGTGTTTTAGCTTTTATTAATAGAAGGATCGAGTTCCGGAACCAAGAGGTTATGGTGAAGCTGCACAAAACTCTGGTGCAGCCGCACTTGGAGTATTGCGTACAGTTCTGGTCACCGGATTATAAGAAGGATGTGGAAGCTTTGGAAAGGGTGCAGAGGAGATTTACTAGGATGTTGCCTGGTATGGAGGGAAAGTCTTACGAGGAAAGGCTGAGGGACTTGAAGCAGTTTTCGTTAGACAGAAGAAGGTTGAGAGGTGACTTAATTGAAACATATAAAATAATCAGAGGGTTAGATAGGGTGGATAGGGAGAGCCTTTTTCCTAGGATGGGGACGGCGAGCATGAGGGGGCATAGCTTTAAATTGAGGGGTGAAAGATATAGGACAGATGTCAGAGGTAGTTTCTTTACTCAGAAAGTAGTAAGGGAATGGAACGCTTTGCCTGCGACGGTAGTAGATTTGCCAACTTTAGGTACATTTAAGTCGTCATTGGATAAGCATATGGACGTACATGGAATAGTGTAGGTTAGATGGGCTTGAGATTGGTATGACAGTTCGGCACAACATCGAGGGCCGAAGGGCCTGTACTGTGCTGTAATGTTCTATGTTCTATGACACTGGTAGAGTATTGAACCAATACTCGACATCTGTCTTTACCAAAGAGAACAATAATGGTACGGAACCAGAGGAGAGAGACTGCAAGTGCTTGAACAAATTGACATAGGGAAGGACAAGGTATTTGAGATGTTGGCATTTAAAGGCCGACAAATCTCCAGGTCAGTATACTTGTGACACAGGCTGCTGTAGGAGGCAAGGGAGGCAACTGCCGGGGCACTAACCCAAACTTTTAATTCCTCTATGGCCACACGGGTGGTGCAGGAGTACTGCTAATGTGGTTCCAATGTTTAAGAAGGGTTGCAGAGATAAGCCAGAGAACTACAGACCAGTGAGTTTCATGTCATTGGTAGGGAAACTATTGGAGAAAATTCTGAAGGAGAGCATCTATCTCCACTTGAAGATTCAAGGCTTAATCAGGGGATAGTCAGCATGGTTTTGTCAGAGGGATGTCATGTCTAACAAATTTGATTGAATGGTTTGAGAAGATGGAACAGATGTATAGATGAGAGTAATGCATTTGATGCTGTTTGCATGGATTTCAGCAAAGCCCTTGACAAGGTCATACATAGGAGACTTATATAGACGACAAATACACGAGGGATGCAGGGTAATTTGATGAAGTGAATTTTTACCCAAAGAGTGGTGATGGTTTGAAATGTCCTGCCTAGGAAGGTGGCAGAGGTGAATTACCTCGCGTCCATTGAAAGATATCAGGATGAGCACTTAGCTTGTTATAACACTGAAGGCTATGGGCCAAGTGTTGGTAAATGGAAATGGGTTCAAGTGTTTCTCACATGTTGGTCCAGACTTGTTGGGCTGAAGGGCCTCTTCTGCTTTGTATGATTCTATGACAGATAAATACACTAAGGAGAAGGGATTCAAATACTTTGCTCATAGGGATGTGGGAAGGCTCACATGGAGAATAAGCATTAGCACGAATCAGTTACAGTTCATTTTACAATTTATACAATTCCATGTAAGACATAATGGGAAATGGATCCAACTGAAAACCACAATGAAAAATATTTCCTGTTACTTAGGTGCCAACTAATGTTGAAACTGTTTAAAACCTAGAACCACCATCCTAGCAACTTGAAAAACATTTTGTTCCCTTTCCTTGAACTTTCTGTGTCCATCTTCTTCAGGTGGTGACTCTTACTGGAACACAATAATACAAGCTCTGTACTTCTAGCATTCTGTCCAGCTGGCTAATTTTCTAATTCTAAGTCAAAACTAGAAGTAATTCCAAATAATGATTGCAATTAAAGTACATCACCATGGCAACATCACAACTAAACTTGCACTAACTTCAGTGAACGCCATCACACCTGCACATTTCATCATTTCATGTCTAAACTGCAGCCTGAGCCAAAATCAGGAGAGGAAGAGAGCTGCCCAGATCTGTATTCCTCAGTATTAGAGTAAGTGGGTCATCTGATGAGCTGTACTGTCTATTCTATTTACTTATTTAAATGTTTTTGTTTTAAAAGTCACTATGAACAGTAGCATTTCAAATTTATGAATGCAAAAAATGAGGAAGGGAGACCCAAGAATGTGATAAATTGATCTGTATGATTTAGTTCACCTGCCTTACAAAAAACAAGAGCCACCCCATGCCAATTATCAATTTTTCTAACTGTTGCGAAGTTTATAATGATGCATAGCCGAAAGGCACTAATCAAGTAGAGAAGAAAAAATAACAGAAGGCCACAGAAAGAGTGATTTGATCTACATATTATGGGACAACTTCACTCAGACACTGACAACAAATTCCTTTTAGAATCATATTTTGAAGCAGATTACAATTGATCCTTTGCTGTTTTCCAACACAAACGTTCTATTTTGTTGTGTTGATGATGTCACGGAAATGTGACTGGACTAGTCATCCAGATGCTCAGAATAATGACCTGGCTCAAACATCACTGCAACAGCTGGTGGAAATTAAGTTCAATTAATACATATGAAATTATTTTTAAAAAGCTATCAAGTTTACTAATGTCCTTTAGGGAAGAAAATATGCTGTCTTTACCTGATCTGGTCTACGTGCAACTAAAGATATACGGCAATGTGGTTGCCTCCTAAATACTCTCTGAAATGACACTGTAAACCAATCAGTTCAAGGGCAATTTGGGGTGGACAATAAATGTTGGCCTTACGAATGATTTTCACATCCCATGGAAGATTAACTATACTATTGAAATCCAATCTGTCTGATTCTCTGGAACATAAAGAGCTAAAAAAAAACTGTATCGGAAGGAACAAAGAATGTCAGCAAATAATAATGCATTGCAATTCATCAACCTCAAAAAAAATCCTTCTATTAAGACTATCTTTTAGGTTCCACAGGTCCACTGCATCCAGAACAGCTCATCACTACACCACACTTCAAATGATTTCATAGTGGAGCTTCATGAGCAACAAATAAATAAAATATCCCTTTTCATCAGGCAGAGTTAGGTTATATTTGCCACAGGTGCTCTTCCTCAAAATAGTCCTGGGGACTCCCTATATCTATCCTCAGAAGCAAATGTGGCCTCGATTTAATTTTGAATCTGAAAGATTACACAGCCTACAGTGCAGCACAGTGCCTGATGCACTGCACTAGAAATGTCAGACAAGTAGAACTTGAACCTATGACTTTCTGACTTGGAGGTGAGAGTGCCACCAACACAGCAAAAGCTGAAGGACAAGAGATAGAATGAGAGCAGTGATTGACTATGTTTAGACTTATAAAGAAGTCAAGGAAGATGACAAAGGGTATTGCACTGTGATCACAGTCATAAGGAATATCATTTGTAATACTGACAAAATGAGTCCCAATACTGAGGACAGGATGGAAACCAGACTGATGGGATGGAAAGAGACAATGCTGGGAGAACATGGAGCAGATCTATGACTTGATGATCTGTTATTACTGCTTTATTACTAGGTAATCCTTTTTAAAATTGTCACTTGAGATCTTTGCAACAGTATAACTAAGACCAAGAAACCTCTCAAGAAAGAATGCTGGACTAAAACCTGAAGTTGGCATTACATGTCAGAATTTCAGCCACCATCCTTTGTGTTAAAAAGTTTTTCCTCAAACTTTCCCTAAACCCCCATGTCATCTCCATAAAGCTGCGCCCCCTGGTATGTGGCCTCTCAGAAAACAGATTTTTCCTGTCTACTCTATCCAAGGTCCTCATTATTCCTGGGTTGGCTGCATTCTGCCATGATGTGAGACTAAGGTGACTGGGCCTGCATTTTCCAGAATCTAGAAGAACAAGAGGCGATCTCGTTGAATCTTACAAAATTCTTGAAGGTTAGATAAAGGTCATGCTGAAGGCATATTTCCCTTGACTGTGGAGCCCCCAGAACTAATGGCCACAATCTTAAACAAGTAGTTAAGAGCTGAGATGTGAAGGAACCTTGTTACTTAGGAGGTTGTGAGAATAATTTACTTAACACGTCTTATTGAAATGCGTGACGAAGCAGTATATAAAAACAACAATTTCTTCACTTTCGATTCATGATTGAGCTTATTTCAATACTGCATCAAAAAGGAATACTTGAATTTGGAATCTTGAGACTGTTATTGTATTCTTGAGTCATTAACCTCATGACTAAGTCAAAAAGAACTGCAATAATGGGACTGGACACTGTGTCTCCCTCAGTGAAATTCAGTAATAAACCACTGGAATCAGACAGAATATTCTGCTGCTTTGGGTCCATGGTGACAAGCATTGTCCCTCAATGAAGTGTTCAGCACCACATGACTTCTCATTCAGAAAGTATGAATAGTTGCCAGCTGCCACATCCCCAATTCAGACCATTACAACTTCCACATTGGCTACACCTACCAATCCATCAGTTACCACTATCTCCCAACTAAATCACCCTAATCTTTCAACCTAACCGTACTCCTTCACAATTTTCTTCACATGTTTTCTTAAGCTCTGTAGGAAAATTTTCAAGGAATTCTGAAGCCTCAGTAGTACCACAGGAGAAGTCATGGTTACTGCACAGACATGCAGGATACATCAGTGGCTGGGGTAATTTTTAAAAAGATTAAAATAATCAGAGCAGGAAGAAAACTCTTTCCATATAGATAAATGGGGCCATAAGGGCCCATGGCTGCCTCTTTGGACCATCAAGCCTCTGATTCCAATGGTCACCAGCGTTGCTTTAGTGTGACAGCCCCCAATTAGCTTACAATCACCCCAACAACAGTCTGTCCTGTTAAATTGCCCTGAATTGTGCTATCAGTTATGCAAATCAGCTCCCCAGCTTTTGAAATGGCCAGCCAAACTATATTTAATCCCAGTGCTAGTAAAATGCCTCAGTGGTGGAACCTGGTTGATTTGACAATTCCTTACCAGTTTACTGCCATCATTGTCCCTCTGCCTGCTGGGGAGGATGGTGAAAACCCTGACATGTTTTCACAACTTATAACTGAACTGAGTGGTCCTATGAGTCAATTATTTTCAGGAGAACGTCCATATGAATGTGTCAACACCTGGGTGAAATAACGCCATAGACACTGGTATCCAATCATCAAGTCACCTTTTATTTACATACGAGCAGTCCTTAACTCTAGTATTGCCCTTCAGAGTCAGCTACCATCGTGGTAGAATCTCTGACTCTCCTCTTTTTATCTGTCAGCCAGGGTTGTCTGATTAGACCAGATTAACAGACCCAATCAGGGAACTCATATCCTATGATGTCCGGCTGGCTGACATCATTTTAATCACTACATCCATCTCCCTCCAAGTCTCTTTTCTTGGAGAGCCTCCCGGGGCTTTTTAGCAGTGAGTCAGGTTCCTCTGACCCGGCGTATGATACGGGCAGCATGTAAAGCACAGGAGCTCACTTCTTGCACCTGGAGTGCTTTGGTAGAATTTCACTTTCTTCTTCAGGCAGCAAAGACATCAAGGCAGCTACATCTGTCATGTCCACCTCTGATTCAGGGGACTCATCAACGCTTGACGCACAGGGTGATCTAAAGGGTTCTGGCAGCTTTTCCAACTGTTCCAGGGAGCAGAGCACATTTTGTTCCTGCACCGTTTGCGAAGTTGTGGCTTTCATAAGGTCCAGGTGCTTGTTCAGGACCATTGCACCTACATCACTGGTCTTGACCTTGCCTCTTACCCATGCAGGGGCCATTTCATGGTTCTTACTCCAAACTTTGTCCTCTGCATCAAACAGTCTCTTTCGCTTGGTAGAGCCTTGTGTCGCCATTGGCATTCCTGATGCCATCTCACCCTCCCACTTCAGGTCCTGGAAGATCAGAGTTAACCCGGTGCAGAGTCTTCTATCCATTAGTAACCATACCAGGGCTATCCCTGTAGTTGCATGTGGAGTGGAGCTATAACCAAACAAGAACCATGACAGCTTGGTATGCAGCAAGACTGTAGGCTATTTCTTCAAACCTGCCTTCAAAGTTTAGACAGCTCTTTTTGCCAGGCCATTGAATGATGGGTGGTATGGAGCTGTCCATGTTGAATCCTATTTGACTTTGAGAAATGCCTAAATTCCCGAGTGGTAAACGATGGCCCATTATGTGTGACCAACACTTCCAGGGCTCCAAATATTGAAAAAGAAGCACACAGTTTTTCTATATCGTCATTCCCATGTTAGACCAATGGACTCTATGCACATCCAATGCATGCCTATGAGTAGGCATTTTCAATGACTAAAAGCATGAAGCCCATGGAAGGACCTCAAAATTGATGTGCAACTGAGCCCAAGATTTACCCGGCATTCCCACCGAGGTGGAGGAGTTGTTGGCAGTAGTTTTGGTCCTTGTTGGCACTCCTGGCACTGCTCCACCAATGTGGCTATGTGTACATCCAAGCCTGGCCACCAAAATATAATTTTCCGTCAACATCTTCATTTCGGAGATTCCCTGCTGGCCCTAGTGGAATTCAACCAATATCAGGTGGCAATATTTGCTTGGGACAATCACTCCTGCTTCCCCTAACAATATGGTGTCCTTTACTGTGAGCTGGTCTCTTCAGGTTCAAAAAGGTTTCAATTCTCATCGTGACAGCCCTTTGGTTTCCCCCATCACTGCCAGCTGTTTCAGTTTTGACAGGACTGAATCTTTCAGTGTCCAAAATCTGATATTGGGATTGGGAGTGTGTCCAGAAAATTTAATACCATTAAATTTTCAATTGGAGTTTCAACCAGTAGTTGTTTCAATACTTCTACATTCACTACTTGGTCTCCCACACGGTGTTCACACTATTAATTATAAACACTTAGTATTAGACCCCATTGCTGAATGCAACCCTATGCTATGGGCAGCACCTCCTTGTCCTCTTTATGCAGACTCATTAGGTGTTTATGGTCTGTTATCACCGATGTCCATCCACAAACATATCAGTGGAACTTCCTGACTCCAAATATGACTGCCAATTCTTCATTCTCTATCTGGGTGTAATTATGTTCCACATTGGCCAAAATCCTGGATGCATCCATTGGGTCATCTATGAGGCAATACAAGCCCATGGGGAGGCATCACAGGTCCGCACCAGATCTTTCTTAAGATCATAGCGTGCCAACACCTTACAGAATGATAGCTTAGATAACACGGTGTGAAGCTGGATGAGCAGGAAAGTTTGACATTTTGGTTTGAGACCCTTCTTCAGAAATAGGAGAGGAGAAGGGGATTCTGAAATAAATAGGGAGAGGGGGGAGGCGGATAGAAGATGGATAAAAGAGAAGATAGGGTGAGAGGAGACGGACAGTTCAAAGAGGCAGGGTTAGAGCCAGTGAAGGTGAATGGAGTTGGGGGGCGCGGGGTGGTGTAGGGCAGTCAAGGGAGGACGGACAGGCCAAGGAGGCAGGATGAGGTTTCTGGGTTGGAGTTGGGGGTGGGGCTTGAGGTGGGAGGAATGGTTAGGGAGGCGGGGACTAACTGGGCTGGTTTTGGGAAGTGGTCAGCAGAAGGGAGATTTTGAAGCTTGCGAAGTCCACAAGCGAAATATCAGATGCTGTTCCTGCATCTTTCGGGTAGCATCATTGTGGCAATGCAGGAGGCCCAGGATGGACATGTCGTCCAAGGAGTTGGGGGGTGGGGGCACAGTTGAAATGGTTCGCAACTGGGCGGTGTAGTTATTTGTTGCAAACTGAGCACGGGTGTTCCGCAAAGCGGTCCCCAAGCCTCCGCTTGGTTTCCCTGAAGCGGAGGAGGCCACAACTGGAACAGCGGATACAGTATATCACACTGACAGATGTGCAAGTGAACCATCTGTTTGATGTAAAAAGTCTTCTTAGGGCCTGGGTTGGGGGTGAGGGGGGAGATATGGGGCAAGTGTAGCACTTGCTTCGGTTGCAGGGAAAAGTGCCAGGGTTAGTTGGGCAGGAGGGGAGTGTGGAGCGGACAAGGGGGCTTGAGAACCCTGCAGCCCAAGGGTATCAATGTGGACTTCTCAAGCTTCAAAATCTCCCCTCCCCCGGCCACATCCCAAAACCAGCTAGTCCCCACCTCTCTAACCATTCCTCCCACCTCAAGCCCAACCCCCATCTCCTACCCACTAACCTCAACCCGCCTCCTCGACCTGTCCGTCCTCCCTGGACCGACCTATCCCCTCCCTAACTCCCCACCTACATTCACCTTCACTGGCTCTAACCCTGCCTCTTTGAACTGTCTGTCTCCTCTCACCCTATCTTCTCCTCTGTCCATCTTCTATCCGTCTCCCCCTCTCTCCCTATTTATTTCAGAATCCCCTTCCCCTCCCCCATTTCTGAAGAAGGGTCTCGACCCGAAACGTCAAACCTTCCTGCTCATCTGATGCTGCTTGGCCTGCTGTGTTCATCCAGCTTCACACCTTGTTATCTCAGATTCTCCAGCATCGGCAGTTCCTACTATCTCAGAGAATGATAGCTGTTTCTTTACTTCACTAAAAGCTAGGGGTTGTCTATGAGACCACTTCCAAGGATGACTCTTTTTTAGGAATTTATGTAAAGGTGTCCGGATGGAGATCAGGCTTTGTATGAACTTTCTGAAATAATTTCCACCCCAATAAGTGATCACTAATATAATTATACTGACCTCCATAAGAACTGGATGACTATTTAGCCAAACATTTATTTTATTGAAGCTGATTTTGGATATTGCTAAGCAATCTAACAGTCCAAACCAGATGGAGGTAGACTTACCTGGGTATGAACTCTCCTGGATACCGGCCTATGAGTTATCTTACTCAATTTATGTCTAGTAAGACGTTTTAGCTGCCTTGAGTCCACATACCAGCAGAAACTAAATGGCTTGTCAGCTGGGAGCCTGAAGAAAATTTCAACTGTTTAGCCAAGGCTTGGCTTTATTTTGGATTTTACTGTGGGCTGACCTAGAGTTCCTCTATTCAGCGTACGGCCTGAGTGAGTTTATGCAATTGACTGCACTCAAGTGGTATCCCCAAAGCTCAGTCAGACTGGTGAGGGTGCCGAGTTCCACTGGAATACCCTGCAACTCAAACTCCACTTGCTGCATTTTCCAATGATAAAGCCAGTTTTTAAGTCTATTTGAAGCTGAGTTAGGCTTCAACTAACCGGTGCTTTTGCATGATTACATCATTAATCTCACATACCAAATGGTCTCTAGCATCTCATTACGGGTTAAATCAGAGTCACATACTTCTGCCTGTCAACTTGCCCAAGTCAAATATCCCAATACAGATTCCCCTGGTTCCTGAATTGCTGAGTCAAAACAATAGTGTTTCAGGATTAGAAGTGGCTTGGGGTCATAATATTCCTTAACTACATCTGTCAATTCTTGAATGGTTTTAATATCTGGTGCCTCAGGGAAAGTCAGGGTTCTAAGAACCAAAAAAACTGTGGCTCCACAGGTTGTCAGGAGAATTACACACTGCATTTCATCTGCCACAACGTCATCTCCTCAGAAAAAAAAGCACTCTTTCCACATATTGGGCCCAGTCCTTGATGGCACGGTTGCAAGAGTCACATCTTCCAAACAGAGGTATGATATAAAAAATGCTTACCTCAACTCAAAGAAAACTATTGTGAGTAAGCTCCTTCATGAACATGCTTTACTGTCACTGTCACTGAAATAACTCCACAGGGGCTGGTATCCCATCATCAAGTCATTCTTCATTTACACGTGAACAGTCCTTAACAGACCAGATTAATAGCCCCAAATCATATTTTATGATGTTCAGCTGGCTGACCACATGACAATCACTACAAAGGGAATTTTGAAGAATGTGCCAATATTTTCAGGACTCCCTGGAAATGAGTGAATATTTCTAGAGGTTCCCATGAAGCTGCCAGTATTTTCAAGGGCTTCCAAGACAGCATCACAATTTTCATGGGATCGCAGAAAACCAATATTTTCAAGCAGGTTTAAACAATGCTGAATTATAAGGTAACCCTCTTAATTTGTTTTTTTTTGCAGTGTAGGATGTGTACAAGTAAATCACAAGTGCACTGTACATTGGATACACTAGCCACGTTTTCACATTAAAGGCCACAATACCAGGATCCTTAATGAAAACGAAAAGAACTGTGAATGCTGTAAGTCAGGATGAAAAACAGAAGTTGCTGATAAAGCTCAGCAGGTCTAGCAGTGTCAGTGAAGAAAAAAATCAGAGTTAACATTAGTCACTGGACCTGAAAATTTAACTCTGATTTTTTCTTCATAGATGCTGCCAGGCCTGCTGGGTTTTCCAGCAACTTTTGTTTTGTACCAGACTCCTTAGTTTGTTTCCAGCCTGGGTAAATGTATTGGTCCAGGTTGCCAACCTTTTGCCTCTTAGCAGTTAGTGACAGCAAGCCCGTGGAAGAATCATGGTGGCCTGCCAACTGATATTTCCAAGGAATGACATATCACACTTGTTGCCCAAGAGAGGAAGCAAAAGACCAGAAAATTTTATCAAGAAACCCTTAAAGGGGAGAAACAAGTCAAAGGACATTTTAGATAGCAAGGTATGATCATCATGCAACAATGTCGCGTCACAACATAAACTCTGGTTATGGGAGGTGAGAAATCAACTTGTAATGCAATCATTTTCTCTGGTTTGACTTTCCAAAAACAAATGATGCATCATCTCCTAGGCCACAACACTGCATCAGGTTCCAGCACTAACAGAAGTAGGAACATGCCATTAGAGAGTATCTCAGTGAATTACTTACAAACATCTTAAGAGTTCACGCAAAATGAATATGATGAGTTTTGCCTCCTTATGTCATCTCTCATAACATAAATTAGGCATGGATAACACGGTATAGGAAGATCCACAGAATATTTATTACAGCTGGCTATTGTATCCAATGATTACATTCACAGACACACAGGCATCTGGGCTAGTTGTAGGCTATTCAGTTACAGCAGAAGAGCTTGCTTCTAGCAGCATGGGATGGTTCAGATGATTTTAAGACAGAGGGCATCTGAGACCTTTATGACCTCATTTCATGTGCTATGATACAGTGATAATATAATGAGAATTTTTAAAGGTGTACTGACGTACTAATTGTGAGAAATAATACAATGGAATGAACTATTTGTTTGATAAACAACAGTTACAATATTACACTAAAGACAGAATATCAACACAACATCGCTGCAAGCTTTTCATGAACATGATGAAGCAAGTGACACGCAAGGTGATTTTAAGGCAAATGACCAAAAGCTTGGTTAACTAATAAAGTTTTAAATGAGAGTTTTAAAAGAGGACAGGGAAGTAGAGTCAGGAAGATTTAGGAAGAAACTTCAGGAGCTTTGCATCCAACTAAAGGCATACCATCAATGATGTAATAACTAAAATTGAAAATGCTCAAAGGGCCAGTGCTGGATGAAATTATATTAAATGAAAGTTGAAGCATAGCTTGATAAGTGGGTGCACAGAGGCAATTTAAACAAAGACCATCATTCTCACCGAGACCTTCTAGGCAGAGACCTACCACTTGCTGTTCATGCAACCAAGACAAAAGAAGAAGGATGTATTTAAAAAATAATAATTAATATTAATGTGGCAGTACGTGGAAGTGATCTTGGAACAAGCAGTTTGGAGTTAATTTTAACATCTTAATGATAGAACATCCAATTACACAGCACTCCAGGATGGAGTTTCACATTGCACTTTGGCCAAGATTAAAACTCAAATCCTAGAGTAAGATATGAAACCACAACATTCTCACTCAGGTAGACACCACTAAATCAGCCATCCTGAGAATTTGCCCTATATTCTGGAACTAGCGTACCTATATGAAGGAGATTATTCCAGACAGATGGCAGCTTGGAGGCTTTCATCAACTGTCCTTCATTTGATAGTTAATTCAAATATATATGAGTGCTTCACCCAATAAGTCTATCCTTGTTAACTTTAGTCATTTGTTTTGTCTGCCTCACATGCCATTAGGCGTGGGAACAGATAATAAATATTTTTATATTTTTCCTCTCTCTTCACTCTGTCACCTCACTGTCCTTTGCAACTCTTACAAGTAATAAGAACAGATTGTAAATTATTCTTTAGGCCTGTTACAGGCCCTTCAATGCTTGTTCAGAACTTTGTTCTGAAAGCACAGGCAGGAAATTGGGTAAACATGCACAGGTGAGATGCCATGCAAATCAAGTCAGACTCTCAACAGAACTGTACACTAACCATATAAATCATTGCACTTTATATTTCTCTCCATGACACCCCAAATGCTATCATTTTATGATAGTCATCTAAGCAATGGGACAGAACGAGATAGAGGAGGAGAATATTAAAGAATATTGTGTGCAGTATTTTCTCACTGATTCCAAATTAGCATGCAAATTCCTGGATTTAGGTCACTTTCTGAGCCACTAAAATACAGGGATGCACGGAGAAATAAGAAAAAGGTTCCTAACTTCTTGAAAGATGTTGTTTATTATACAAGCTGCAGATTCAAATCTTTGGTCTGTCAATATTATCTCATGTCTGATTACCGAGAAGTGACAAATGGGAATAACTGAGCTTCAGATCTTACACTTGATCTCTGAAATTAAAGAAGATTTTACATTCATAGAATTGAAAAACAACATCCTGCACTCACATATTTTGGTACACAGACCTCCAGGTCAGCACCATGTTGTCTTGTTCCTAATAACCTGCTTGAGAAACGATTACACTGTTCTATGCATAGACTGTCAGGCCAATAGCATTCAATCAATAAGCTGAACAAAAGATCTAATTTGGACGCTCTATCTAGGTGATAAATCAGCAAACAGATGTGCTCATTGCTCAGCATTTATAATACTTTTTATGCTGGAGAACAGCTATATATGGAAAGAAATTCTTGTTGAAATTTTCTCACAAGTACAACTGACCGATTCAGGTTATGGATGCTGTATCGCCAATCCTAAAACTGGCAATTTGGTTTGCATAGCCTGAATTCTAAAATTAATGTCCCTAGCTGCCTCTAGGCTGGGGAGAGGCAAATCCCATTGGTGTACAGTTCTTGTTTATGAATCAATGGTCATTCTTTGTGAAATTACTCCACAAAAGCTGGTTCTTATCAGCAATGAGATAGCAGGAACTGCCAATGCTGGAGAATCTGAGATAACATGGTGTGAAGCTGGATGAACACAGCGGGCCAAACAGCATCAGAGGAGCAGGAAAGCTTGACGTTTCGGGTCGGGACCCTTCTTCAGAAAACTTATCACTAATCACCTTATTTACACATGGAGAGTCCTTGACACCGATCCAGCTCGCTCAGAGTCAGCTCTTAAAGTAAACAGAACCTCTAACACAAGATAATAAAATGTGAGGCTGGATGAACACAGCAGGCCAAGCAGCATCTCAGGAGCTGCTTGGCCTGCTGTGTTCATCCAGCCTCACATTTTATTATCTTGGATTCTCCAGCATCTGCAGTTCACATTATCTCAGAACCTCTAACACTCCTGATTATATCTGTTAGCAAGGGCTCTCTAACTGGGGCTGCTAATCTAGTCCAATCAAGAAGTGAAATTCTATGCGATCCCCTTGGCTGACATGATTACAATTACTACATCATGAGAATTGGACTTTGCTATTGCTTAAATGATAACATTCATCACGAGGAATACCATAGATCAAGATACAAGACCACGCAGCTGTAGCCCAGCACGGATCAGAAGAATCAGGACAGGAAAAAAAGAAAACTGATTTGACTTTTGATTTGATTTGATTTTTCATTGTCACATGTACTGAGATGCAGTGAAACATACTGTTTTGCATGCTATCCAGGCCAATCTGACCTTACTTAAAATTGAGAAAACAAACTGAAGGTAGCTAAAACGTATCAGGTGTACAACAGGTCTCAACAGCCATATAACAGTCTTTTTGGAGTATTTCAAAATATTCTGAAACAGACTCTCATTTCTGAGTGGCAATTTCTGTGTCTATATATTAAGTACTATGCCTCAGTCAGTTCAGAAAAGTATGTGTTGCAAACTGTGTAATTAGGACAGAAATTGTCATCTTGACATTGTGGCGCATTCTGTTTGCAAAATATCTCACCTCTTTGATCCTTTTGGGAGTCATCATGTTTAGTGGCAAGACGGCAGCATCTCAAAAATTTCTAATGTAAGGGCAGTGACATCAATTTTAGTGCTTAGACTGAAACTATCCTTGGTAAAGACGACATAGATCATAGATCATAGATCATAGAACCCCTACAGTGTAGAAACAGGCCATTTGGCCCAAGACATCTTTATATTTTTCTTTTTTTTTATAAATTGTAGACCAAAATGGGATAAGGATACTGCTTTAAACTAAGGACTATGGAAGAATTTGCTGTATTTATAAAAACAAGTTACTGGAATTCATTCCAAGTTGAATTTACACCGTTACTTCGTTCAAGTAGTGGGGAAAGACCAGTGACAGCATCATCAGCAGGTGGGTAGATTCTGTGTGAAAAATACAAAGGCAGAATCCTCCAGAGATAGTCATTCTCTATCTTTGCAGTGAAGTAATCAAAAACTTGAAGACAGCTGGCTATTTATCTCACCATTTGCTAATCTAGAACCCTACCCTCCCAGCATCTTAACATCATACTTACCTCATGTACTTAATGTTTGACAGCAGCTGTCAGGACTTTTAAATTTCAGCAGCTGGGTGTTGTGAAAATGGAAAATAGTTTGCTTTCCTCTGATAGTTCAATGCAATGAAAGAATGGAAGTACGGATCTGCATTTCTGAGGGAACCCTGGGCAAAATTTTCTGTCAAAAGCAGAGTTTTTTTTTTGAAAAAGTGTGAATGGCAATCTGCATGAAATTGCCATTCCTGAAAATCCAGTCGATGTTTCAATGAGTTAGACCTTCTTTCGCCTGAACTCAAGAGTGCAGGCTTGTCTTACTCAAAATGTTGTTATCACAGAACAGATCTCTCACTCCAAGAATCAATCCTGTGAAATAGCCACTGCAAGTACATCTTTCCTCAATAAAACACTGAAAATGCTGGAAGTAACTCAGCAGATCTGACAGTATGTAACTGTATGTAAAGAGAAATAGGATGATCTGATGAAAGGTCTCAGATCTGAAACTATAACAATGTTTCTACAACTATAAATGTTGCCAGACTTTGAGTATTTCCAGAATCTTTTGTTTTCTATATTTCAGATTTGCAGTTTCTGCAGTATTTTACTTTTGTATCATTCCTTTGATGGGAGTCAATACTTTCAAGCATATGCAGATCTGTGTGGATGACTGTCAACCTTTACTTACTCTAACTAGCCCAAATGTCAAACCATAGGGTGAATTTTTCAGTCCTATCAGGAGTGGTTGGGATACGGCAAAGATGAAAATATTAGCACCAAGCATGACATCAGAAAAACCCATCTGGTTCACTGATGTCCTTCAAGGAAGGAAACAGCCATCCTTACCTGGTCTGGCCTGCATGTGACTTCAGACCCACAGTAATGTGGCTGACTCCTAACTGCCCTCTAGGCAATTAAGGATGGGAATAAATGCTGCCTAGCCAGAGACACCCTCAACCTATGAATGAATAAAGAAAACAAAATACTTTGCCTTTAGCAATTCATGCACTAAAACACCTAGAACTTTCTGTACCTCAGAACTTTGCAAACTCTACTACCTAGAATAGGTGGGTTTTCTAAAGAGGGGTCTAGGCCCAAAACGTGGGCTTTCCTGCTCCTCTGATGCTGCTATGCCTGCTGTGTTCATCTAGCTCCACACCTTGTTATCTCAGGATACCTCAAGAGGCAAGATTGGACAGGCTTAGCTTGTACCTGCTGGAGTTTAAGACCTGAAGACCATAAGATATTCGGAAAAGAATAGGAATATTAGGAAAAGGCATTTCAAACTTGATGGTCTGCTCCATCTTTCAATCATGGTTGATTTGTTTCTCAAACCCATTCACCTGGCTTCTTCCCATAACCTTTGATCCCTCTTATTAATCAATAACCTATATAGCTCTGTCTTAAATATATACTCAATGACTTGGCCTCCACAGCCCTCTGCAGCAGTGAGTTTCACAGGCTCACCTTCTTCTGGCTGAAGAAACTCTTCCTCATCTCAGTTTTAAATAGACATCCCTTCACTCTGAGGCTGTCACCTTAGGTCCCAGTCTTTCCCACTAGAGGGAACATCTTCTCCACGCCCACCCTATCCAGGACTCTCAGTATTCCATAAGTTGCAATGAGATCCCTACTCATCCTTCCAAACTCCATCAAGCACTGAAATGGAGTTCTCAACTGTTTCTCATATGACAAGCCCTTCATTCCTGGGATTATTCTTATGAATCTTCCATGGAATCCCTCCAAGGCCACTAAGCCTATCCTTACATATGGGGCCCAAAACTGTTTACAATATTCTAAATGTGGTCTAACCAGAGCCTCATACACCTCAGCAGTAAATCCTTACTCTTGCATTCTAGCCTTCTCAAAATGAATGCTAACATTGCAAATTGAACCTGCATGTTAACGTTAAGACAATTCTGAGCTAGGACTCTAAGTTCCTTTGTGCTTCAGATTTCCAAAGTCTTTCTCATTTAGAAAATACACCTTTATTCTTCTGACCAAAGACTCAACCACACACTTTCCCATATTGTATTCCATCTGCCATTTCTGTGTCCACTTTCGGAGCCTGTCCAAGCTCTTCTGCAGCCTCCTCACTTCTCCAACACCACCTGTCCCTGGATGTAAGTTTGCTCACTGAGCTGGAAGGTTCATTTTCAGACATTTCATCACCATTCTAGGTAACATCATCAGTGAGCCTCCAGTGAAACGCTGGTATTATGTCCCGCTTTCTATTTATCTGTTTAGGTTTCCCTGGGTTGGTGATGTCATTTCCTGTGTTGATGTCATTTCATGCATTGGTGATGTCATTTCCTGTTCTTTTTCTCAGAGGGTGGTAGATGGGCTCCAAATCAATGTGTTTGTTGATGGAGTTCCGGTTGGAGTGCCATGCTTCTAGGAATTCTCGTGCAGGTCTCTGTTTGGCTTGTCCTAGGATGGATGTGTTGTCCCAATCAAAGTGGTGTCCTTCCTCATCTGTATGTAAGGATACTAGTGATAGTGGGTCATGTTGTTTTGTGGCTAGTTGATGTTCATGTATCCTGGTGGCTAGCTTTCTGCCTGTTTGTCCAAGTTCTTGCAAGGTATTTTGTAAATGACATTCGTTTTGCTTGTTGGCTGTAAAGGGTCTCTAGAGTTCATTAGCTGCTGTTTTAGTGTGTTGGTGGGTTTGTGGGCTACCCTGATGACAAGGGGTCCGAGTAGTCTGGCAGTCATTTCCGAAATGTCTTTGATGTAGGGGAGATTGGTTATGGTTTCTGGGCCCGTTTTGTCTGTTTGTTTGGGTTTGTTGCTGAGAAATCGGCGGACTGTGTTCATAGGGTACCCATTCTTTTTGAATACGCTGTATAGGTGATTTTCTTCTGCTCTTCATAGTTCCTTTGTGCTGCAGTGTGTGGTGGCTCGTTGGAATAATGTTCTAATGACTGGCAGAGCTGTTTGTTCGAGTCTCTGCATTACTGCCTCTGCTAAGAACCCTGATATCGGAGATCCCATGGGTGTTCCATTGGTTTGTCTGTAGGTTTTGTTATTAAAAGTGAAGTGGCTGCCAATCATCCAACCCAAACTTCGGGTCTGCTATGTGGATGACACCTTTGTCATCACTAAACAAAACAAATTAGAGGAAACATTCAAGACCATCAATAATACCCTTTACTGGCATAACATTCACAAAAGAGGAGGAAAACAACAACAAACTGCCATTCCTAGATGTCACAGTAGAGCGAACAGCCAATGGGGAACTTCAAACCAGCGTCTACAGGAAAACAACACATACGGACCAAATACTGAACTACAGGAGCAACCATCCCAACACCCACAAACGCAGCTGCATTAGAACATTATTCCAATGAGCCACCACACACTGCAGCACAGAGGAACTACGCAGAACAGAGGAAAATCACCGATACAACGTATTCAAAAAGAACGGGTACCCAATGAACACAGTCCGTCGATTTCTCAGCAACAAACCCAAACAAACAGACAAAACGGGCTCAGAAACCATAACCACTCTCCCCTACATCAAAGACATTTCCAAAATGACTGCCAGACTACTCGGACCCCTTGTCATCAGGGTAGCCCACAAACCCACCAACACACTAAAACAGCAGCTAATGAACTTAAAAGACCCTGTACAGACAACAAATAAAACAAACGTCATCTACAAAATACCTTGCAAGAACTGTGACAAACACTACATTGGACAAACTGCCAGGAAGCTAGCCACCAGGATATATGAACATCAACTAGCCACGAAACGACATTACCCACTATCACTAGTATCCTTACATACAGATGAGGAACGGCACCACTTTGATTGGGACAACACATCCATCCTAGGACAAGCCAAACAGAGACACGCATGAGAATTCCTAGAAGCATGGCATTTTAACCAGAACTCCATCAACAAACACATTGATTTGGAGCCCATCTACCACCCTCTGAGAAAAAGAACAGGAAATGACATCACAAACACAGGAAATGGCATCACCAACCCAAGGAAACCTAAACACATAAATAGAAAGCGAGACATAACACCAGCACTTCACCGGAGGCTCACTGATGATGTTACCTAGAATGGTGACGAAACGTCTGAAAACGAACCTTCCAGCTCAGCGAGCAAATTTACATCCAGAACCTCAACCTGAGCTACAAATCTGCTCAAAACACATTACTACCTGTCCCTTCATATATCTTTGTGTCACCTGAAAACTTGGCAACAATGCCTTCAGATCATTAATACATAACGTGAATAGCTGAGGTCCCAGCAAGGACCCCTGTGGAACTCCAATAATCATCAGCTGCCATCTTGGAGAAAACCCCTTCATCCCGTCTGCCAGTCAGCCAATGCTCTATTGATGCCAGTACCTTGCCTGTAGCACTATGAGCTCTTACCTCAGTTAGCAGCCTTCTGTACGGCACCCTGTCAAAGGCCTTCTGGAAATCCAAATAGAGCACATCCATTGGCTCAGTTGAAAGCTATTTCCTGCAAATTACATCCCAAACTGCAGACATGTTTATGTTTGACGTATGTATAGGGGTTTAAAAAAAACAACTGCAAACACTGAACTGTGTGAGTTACTGAGCCGATGTGCCAGTGTGCAGAGAGAGCGATAGCATGAGGAAAGCAACCCCGTTTCACTACCTATGTCATAGTTATCTATATCATCCAGCTTAAGTGCAGTAAAGTTCCACCATCTCCTCATGGAAACTAGAGACTGATTTGTACATTTTGTTAACTGTTATCTATTTACACAATTCATGTTTCTAATATGTCTGTATTTGTGTTTTATTTTCTAATCTTTTCTCACATTTAGTAGCTAATTAATTCACCCTTTCTTTAATGCAAGAAAGACTTCTTAACTTGGGTCTTTTTAAAATACAAACACATTTGGATTGAGAAAAGGTATGCCGAGGCAAGGGATCCTTTTTACATTAACCTTATTGTAACTATTTGAGAGAGGAGGTGTTTTAAGAAGTGGAAACAATTCATCAGTCAGGACTACAACCAGTTGGGGCAGCCATGAAAAATTAAAATGAATTAGGAACAATCTTCCAGGGACAATCATTGAACAGTTTGTCAGGCTTCTAGACATGTGATTTCAGTATGTGAACAGGTCAGATGGCATACTGCAGTACACTCCTGCAAAGGACTTGTCTATAGTGGTATCCTACTGGACTCTTCATAAATCAGCTCTCCAGGAATGTGAGAACCTGGAAGAGGGTAAAGTGCTTAAAGGACCAAGATCATTGGAAAAAGAGGTGGCGCAGTATGTGGAAAAGAATCTAAAACAAGTGAAGGAAAATGATGTGAAATGTTTTTACCAGGCCGAGTATGGTTTTCAAGAGTTTTGACAGGATGCTATCAACTTCAGGAAACATCTGTTTCAGGCTTGATTCAACTAATTTCCTCCAACCAAGAGGAATGACATGGTATGGGCCTCAGTTAGCTGCACCTAAGAATACATTCACTAACAACACACTCTAGAACAACTCAACTCTTACTACTAATGAAGGATGTTTATCATTCACAGACCGCCCCCCTCCCCAAACCTTTCATCACTTTATCCCTAAATTCCTGTCCTTCCTTTAATAAGGCCCACACCATTATTTACCTAATGGTCAAAAAGACAAAATATGCACAGACATGCCATTCTGCAACACAGAGCTCTGTTCAATGTGGTGCCATCTGCTCTTAGCAATTTCTACAGGGTGCTCCTCCTGTGGCAACAGATGAGATGGAGACACTCACTTGTCTCACGTGTTTCCTCCAATGACTGAAATATATTCAGCAGACATTCATTCATAGGAGGTGACCGGGGAGGCGGGGGAGGGGAGCGGGGACTCTTCCAAGGTCGGTTGCAACAATGACACTGAAGCAAGCTACCTCCATCACTGGACCCTGTTGCACAATTTCTCCCTCAGTCATAAAGAGGCTAAAGGTGTAGCACCCTCATCTTCCTTAGTAATTGTGTAAGCCCTTATCTGAAAATCCAGATCGCTGCAGGGAGGGAACCATTAGCTGGGACTGGCATTGTCCTAACATCTCTACATTATCAGTGGCACTGACCAGTCAAGCTACACCTGGCAAACAGTGTGGGAATGTTACTGCATAGTTCATGCATGCATTTGACTCTCTATGAGGTTGGCTCCTCTCTCAGTAGAGGAGCTCATATGCTCAAAGCCACTAACCATTGTTGTGTACTTGGACTGATAAGCTCATTTGCACCCTCCAACCTGTGCTGCCGCAGAGAATTCTCTGATATGCGGGAGCACTTCTGTGTCTGATGATCTAATCAGAGCCCCCTTTCTTGTGATTCCTGAGGCCTTGTATTTGCACCCATGTGAAAGGGGCTTTAACTGTTCTTTTCACAGCTGCCAAAGCTTTTTTCACCTCCTCCTGCAGAATCATCACCCAGTTCCATCCTACCTAATGATACACAAGAACCCACCAATGCGTCTGTATCTGTGCTGGTGTCAGATATGCTTGCAGGATGTGACGATGGTTGGTCTGAGCTCTGCTCTAGCAGTGCTGGACATAACTGGTCTTTGCACAGTACCTGTGGGAGAAATAAAATGCAAATCATGGGGAGAATTTTACTGCCAAAATAAGGTAGTATCAACTTGGCAGGGCTGTTAAAATCACAGTTTCCTGATCATGTCCCACTGTTGAATAATTTTAGTGATGGTGGGAACCGGTGTGGGCAGGTTTTCTGCCACTTTAGAGACAATTGACTGCATGTACTAAACATTGCCTGTTGTAGTTGTTGAGCCAATCTGTGAGTGGCAATCTCTTCTGTAGCTGGCACAGATAAATATTTGTCAGCCTGAAGTCAACTGATGTTTCTCCTTACAGCATACTCTCTTTTCTGCCATCAGGTAACTTGTTTTGTCCTCTGCTTTTTCCTATGTTCATCTTGACTGCTTGTCTCCAGGCAATCCTGTAAGCAGCACTAACATTACTCCAGCAATGCATGTACTAAAATGGCAGCCACGGTAATAGCTGCTACTGCGCATTTAAATTGGGTCTGCTCTTTTTCTGTTTGATCTGTTCTCACCCTCAAGACCACTAATTTGCCATTCAGACTTAACCTCCAGCCAAATAATATTCAGACGTATAAAAATCAAAAGCTGTAATTGCTTCACTTAGGGCAGAATAGGTCTCAGAAACAGCCTGAAGCCTGTTTTGCCCCAGGAAGGAAAATCTTGCCTCATCCTTTCACCAAATAAAAGGAAGTATCGCTGTATTTCTGTCTTACTGGCATTCAAGCACAATCTTTATCTGGTTCAGTTAAGGTTTCCTCAGACAGCAGTTTTCTCATTCCTTACTTGATAGAAGTGTACAAAATGATCAGAGGTAGAGATAGAGTGGACAGCCAGAGACCTTTTCCTAGAGTGGAGGTAGCTATTATGAGGGGGCATAGTTTTAAAGCAAGTGGATGGAGATAGATATACGGGAGATGTCAGAGATAGGTTTTTTACTCAGAGAGTGATTGGGACAAGGAACACATTGCCGGAGAGGGTAGTTGAGTCGGCCTCGTTAGGGGCATTTAAGTGGCTATTAGATAGATTAGATTAGATTCCCTACAGTGTGGAAACAGGCCCTTCAACCCAACAAGTCCATACCGCCCCTTGGAGTGTCCCAGCCAGACTCATCCCCCTATAACCCACACGCCCTTGAACACTGTGGGCAATTTAGCATGGCCGATCCACCTAGCCTGCACATCTCGACTGTGGGAGGAAACTGGAGCACCCAGAGGAAACCCACACAGACACGGGGAGAATGTGCAAACTCCGCACAGACAGTTGCCCAAAGGTAGAATCGAACCCGGGTCCCTGCTGCTGTGAGGTTTCAGTGCTAACCACTGAGCCACCGTGCCGCCCAAATAGATACACCCAAGGAAACTAACAGTAACTGAAGTGCTCATTGATTTTGTGTCATGTGTGGTCGCGATTAACACTATCATCTCCTCACTATATGTTCTGAAAGGTCTAACTGATTACTCAGGTACCAGAGAATGAAACAAATAGTGTAAAGCAGCTTTGTGGAGGTCAGTCATTAAAAAGTCACACTTTCGTCTTACAGATGGACATTGATAATTGTCATCTTTTCAAAACCAGGACAAAAATATTTACAGGAGCAAAATATGGTGGATGCTGGAATTCTGAAACAAGAACAAAAATAGCTGTAAATATTCAGGTCTCACCACGAGTGGTCAGCCCGACAAACCAGACAGAGGGAACACATGCAATGCTATGCATCCAAACCATCTCACATATCCAAAGAGATGTCACATCTTAATTATCACTCTAACTGCAACAAAATCATGGAACTCCCTCCACAACAGCACTTTGTGTATTCAAAACGACTAAGCAGTTTAAGAAAGCAGCTCATCACTACCTCCTCCACAGCAGTTTGGAATTGGAATTAAATACTGGCCAGGCAGTGATGCCCATGTTCCCTTGATACTAGACTGTAATTGGCACTTGTAGGACAAAGAATCATCATTAGTTGATTTCCTAGGGGAACTCTATCTAGGCTTCCAAAAGGCCTTTGATACGGTGCCTCACGGGAGGCTGCTGAGCAAGGTGAGGGCCCACAGTGTTCGAGGTGAGCTACTGGCTTGGATTGACAATTGGCTGTCTAACAGAAGGCAGAGAGTTGGGATAAAAGGCTCTTTTTCGGAATGGCAACCGGTGACGAGTGGTGTCCAGCAGGGTTCAGTGTTGGGGCCACGAAAGGACTGGGGGCATTCTGGCGAAGTTTGCTGATGATACGAAGATAGGTGGACAGGCAGGTAGTACTGAGGAGGTGGGGAAGCTGCAGAAAGATTTAGACAGTTTAGGAGAGTGGTCCAGGAAATGGCTGATGAAATTCAATGTGAACAAATGTGAGGTTTTGCACTTTGGGAAAAAGAATACAGGCATGGGCTATTTTCTAAATGGTGAGAAAATTCATAAAGCAGAAGTACAAAGGGATCTGGGAGTGTTGGTCCAGGATTCTCTCAAAGTTAACTTGCAGGTAGAGTCCGTGATTAAGAAGGCGAATGTAATGTTGTTATTTATCTCAAGAGGGTTGGAATATAAAAGCAGCGATGTGCTTCTGAGGCTTTATAAAGCTCTAGTTAGGCCCCATTTAGAATACTGTGTCCAATTTTGGGCCCCACACCTCAGGAAGGACATTCTGGCGCTGCAGCGTGTCCAGCGGAGATTCACGGATGATGCCTGGAATGGTAGGTTTAACGTATGATGAACGATCCCGACCACTGGGATTATACTCATTAGAGTTTTGAAGGTTGAGGGGAGATCTAATAGAAACTTACAAGATAATGTATGGCTTAAAAGGGATGGATGCTGGGAAGTTGTTTCCGTTAGGCGGGGAGACTAGGACCCATGGGCACAGCCTTAGAATTAGAGGGGGTAAATTTAAAACGGAAATGAGACGACATTTCTTCAGCCAGAGAGTGCTGGGCTTGTGAAATTCATTTCCACGGAGTGCAGTGGAGGCCGGGACGTTAGATGCCTTTAAGGCAGAGATTGATAAATTCTTGATCTCACAAGGAATCAAGGGCTACAGGGAGAGTGCAGGGAAGTGGAGTTGAAATGCCCATCAGCCATGATTTAAATGGCGGAGTGGACTCAATGGGCCGATTGGCCTTACTTCCACTCCTATGTCTTACAGTCTTATGGTCTTATAGTTGAGCAGAATTACACTAAGGTGATACAAGAAGATGATTATGCAGCTGTAGTCTGGAACGTATTCTAAATAAACATAGTAAGAATCTTCAATATGTACCAGCCACAAAGAATGCATGTGGGATATATGCAAATTGGACTGTCTGCTCAGCATAATTTCACACAAACAAAACTACCCATTACAAAGAACAAACTGATGCAAAATTAGTTAACTTATCAACAAAGATTGCTAGAGGAGGCATAATTTCATTATTTCAGGAAAGGGATGTTTTGCTAAATAGAATCAGTGAGTGTTTGATGGAAAAGCACAGAGGAAGCTTGTTTTGCATCTAACCTTTGTGTACCTGATCCGAGAGCGCTTGATGGTGCATTGTAGAAAAAGCATTTTGAAGAGGGGGGTGAACAACCTGAAATGTGGGGGAATGGTAAGATTCTTAGTAGTATAGATGAGCAGACAGATATTGGTGTCCATGTACACAGATCATTGAAAGTTGCCACCCAGGTTGACAGGGCTGTTAAGAAGGCATACAGTGTTTTAGCTTTTATTAATAGAGGGATCGAGTTCCGGAACCAAGAGGTTATGGTGAAGCTGTACAAAACTCTGGTGCGGCCGCACTTGGAGTATTGTGTACAGTTCTGGTCACCGCATTATAAGAAGGATGTGGAAGCTTTGGAGAGGGTGCAGAGGAGATTTACTAGGATGTTGCCTGGTGTGGAGGGAAGGTCTTACAAGGAAAGGCTGAGGGACTTGAGGCTGTTTTCGTTAGAGAGAAGAAGGTTGAGAGATGACTCTCAAACATATAAAACATATAACATATAAAATAATCAGAGGGTTAGAGAGGGTGGATAGGGAGAGCCTTTTTCCTAGGATAGTGACAGCAAGCACGAGGGGGCATAGCTTTAAATTGAGGGGTGAATGATATAGGACAGATGTCAGAGGTAGTTTCTTTACTCAGACAGTAGTAAGGGAATGGAACGCTTTGCCTGCAACGGTAGTAGATTCGCCAACTTCAGGTACATTTAAGTCGTCATTGGATAAGCATATGAACGTACATGGAATAATGTAGGTTAGATAGGCTTCAGATCGGTATGACAGGTCGGCACAACATCGAGGGCCGAAGGGCCTGTACTGTGCTGTAATGTTCTATGTTCTATCTTCCATGTTCTCATAGAATATGCAAGAAAGGAGTAATTAAAAGCCACTAACATCTTTATGAACTGAAATAAAGTAGTCATAAAGATAAAACTTTTTTGTCATGATGGATGCTATCCTCTAAGTCTCCTGTTGATCAATGTGAGCAGTTAACAATGAAATGAAATCTTTGTCCATATGGTGATGTGAAGCTGAGCTCTGAGTCCCAGAATGTGAATTCATGCCACAAAAGCCTATTGATAACAACACAGTGTGGCATTCATCCAGACTTTTTAGACCTACCAAATAGATATGAACTACCACAGCCTGCTCATTTCACACTCTCCAGAGTATCTAAATCAGAAGAGGATGAATGCACTTAGAGGATCTGACAATTATGTCTTCAGTGGTATGAAAGCGCGCAAGGGAGAAACATAGATAGTCGGGCTGTAGCAGATCCCACAGAGTCAGTCTGTTTATTATACTATACTTGTTAAAGCAAAAAGAAATCACCACCTTATGTATCCTCAACTGTTTGTTCACAGAGTCTAGAACTAAATTATCCAACATTACTACAGTGGTATCCACATTTTTACTATTATACAGAAAAGTAATGTTGCTTTAAGAACTTAGAATATGGGAGCAGTTGGTCATCAGTTCTTTGAGGCAGTTCCACCAACCAAAAGATAATGCTTTATCTTAACTCAGCTGCATTTTCCTGATAGTTCCTCACCTCTCTTAATTCCCTTAGTGCTAAGAAAAAAAATCGATAATCAGCCTTGACCATCCAGTGGCTGATTTGGGGATTAGCACTGGACTGATAATCCAGGAACCCAGATAATGTTCTGTGGAACTGAGTTCAAATCCCACCACAGCAGATGGTGGAATTTGAATTCAATTAAAAAAGATCTGGAATTAAGAATCTAATGATGACCATGAATCCATTGTCGATAGTTAGAAAAAAACTCATCTGGTTCACTAATGTCCTGTAGGGAAGGAAACTGCCATCCTTATCTGATGTGGCCTACTTGTGATTCCAGAATCACAGCAATGCGGTTGACTTTTAACTGCCCTCTGGGCAACTGGGGATGGGCAATAAATGCTGCCCCAGCCAGCGATGCCCTTATCCATGAATGAATAAATTTTTAAAAAATCAATAGGTCTGCATGGCAGAAAATGCCAAAGTTCCACAATTTTCTGAGTGAAAAAATATTTCCTCATCTCAGGTCAAAATATTTGAGCCCTTATCCTGACACCATAATCTCCAACCATCCTTTCATTATCCACCCTGTCAAGCCTTCCATAAGCTTTCTTTGATACATTATGATCAATTCTCATTTTCCTAAACTACTTCCTATTTTCTCTTCAATCTCCCCTCATTGGACAACCTTCTCATCCCAGGAATTACTTAAAGGAACCTCTGCTGTGTACCGCTTATCCTTCCCTCAATTAAGAGCTCTTGTGGTACAGTGGGAGTGTCCTTACATCTGGGCCAAATGGTTTAGATTCAAGTCCCACCTACTTCAGATATGCGTTGTAATGTGTTGTAACAGGTTGATTATAAACATCTACCTTCCTTTGATAATAAGGCAACACATTTTAAATTATTCAATGGAATACAAATGTCACTGGCGAGGTCAAAATTTGTTGTCCATTGTAATTGCCGGAGAACATAGGCTATGTTCTTGAGCCACTGTAAACTATGTGCTATAAATACAACAGTGCTAGTAGGGAAGGAGTTCAAGGATTCTGAACAAGTGACACGGAAGAAACAGTGAAATGTTTCCAAGTCAAGATAATATATGGCCTGATGCGAACTATACAGGTGGTGGTGTTCCCAAGCCTCCACTGCCGTAGACCCTTTAAGAGGTAGAGGTTGCGCTGTGGGTGCTGTTGAAGGAGGCTGTCTTGTATATGGTATACACTGTTGCTATTTATGTGTCAACCAGATCATTGATAGCCCAGTCTTTAAATGCATTGTCCAAGACAGTACTGATCCAAGCAGAACTGAAATGTGTTGATAAGGTGTAGGTAAACATCAGATGAGGACAAGATAAATTTGACTGTGAAGGCTACCATAATAAGCTGCTGGTATTCAACTTGTTCCACCACAAACATGAAGGCTCATTTAGGTTACTACAGGATTGCCTGCACCCACTGAAGAATTTTGGAGGAAGAGAATGGAAGAAAATTGTAGGGGAAAAGCATAACTTATTTAGCCTTTAACACATAGCAGCCATTGTCTATGGCTGTAAATTATTTATTTATACTCTAAACTCTCAACACAAATCATATACTGAGACAACCCACAATTTATGCTTAATAATATGAGTGAGAAAATGCATTTCCCACACTTAACACAAGGGAGACCAGACATCAGCAGAGTTGGAGAGAATTGCATCACTGCGGCCTACACACTGCTTAGAAAAATAATCTTCATCCTAAGCAGTTGTGTTGACTGTGATCTTACACACTGTGATTATGTGTTACTATATTTAATTTTTGCATGAAGTAGCATAGCGGATTGAGTGTTACCCTCAAGGCTGAATACAATAATGCACATCACACACTGAAGGTGCATCGCTGTTCCCAAGTGGACTAATAAGGAAATGTACTGGTCAATGCAGTATTAAAATCATAAAAATCATAAGGATCCAGTGATGGTCTAGACTATACTAAATAGCAGTGTCATAAATGGCAATATAACAAGTGGTTTACACATCCCCTAGGCTAAGGCTCAGGAAATGAAAAAACTAGAAATTTTGCTCCGATTTGATATCCAGCGATCTCTGCTATGAAATGCCGATGATGAATGTCAAATAATTGACAGGTCATAATCGAACAGCATTCCTGTCCAGGTTCATTGTAATCACACTGAAAAATTGCAGACAAAATTTGAAAGATGAATAAAGTTAATTTCTGAATTATTTGCGGGAGTTGGTTAGCCCAGTTGGCTGGATAGTCAGTTTGCATTGCAGACTTACGCCAACAGTGTGGGTTCAGTTCTCACACTGGCTGAGGTTACTCTAAAGGACTCTCTTTCTCACCTTCTACCCTTGCCTGAGGTGTGGTGACCCTTAGGCTGAACCACCACCAGTCATCTCTCTCTAATGAGAAAGCAGCCCTATGGTCTTGTAAGACTGTGGTGACTTTTACCACAGAAATATGGCAACATGAGGGAGAAGCTGAAGCATATTGATAAAGGAGAATGTTGAGAGTTTTACCGCCATCTAATTTTGATGGATTTGACCTGAAAATACTTGATAATGACATCAAACAACTAAATTGAGAAATCTCCATTTACCATCCCTATCTCTTTATTTGATAAGCATAAAAATTTGCAAAAAAAGTGGAATTAAATGTTTTGCCACTATTTCTTGAAAAAATGGAAAAAGCACATGAGCAGAACATTGTACATGATCTTTGCTATGGTTGGTTTAGAGATGATCAAGGTGCCTTTGAGCTAATGGTCATATGATTCCAGCCCTGTGTGGTTTCCACAAACTTTTGGATTTTCATTGGTCCAAAGTTTTTGAGGCCATTTGTAGCATCACTACCTCTTACTGGAAAGTACACAAGTAGACATTGAGTGAAAAGGGAATAAGGTTGACTGTGAGCTCTTCCTCCAATACGCAGTTGATGCTTAGTCTAAGATCATAGAGGTAAGTGGCTGTTTGAGTCTTCAGTATCTGTGATATCACATTCCTGTACAAATCAGCACCCCCAATATGACAGGAGATATCATCTATAATATTTCAAATATATCAACAGTACTGGGGAGAAAACAAAAAATATATACTATTCTAATTTGAATTTAATTAAGACTCAGTCACCTGTATTTAGCTTTCAAACTAAAATCAAGGCAAACAGGGTGAGTGAAAACAGTGGCAGTGTTTCAATCAAAGAAATGATAAATGGGATTTGGCAACTGTATACTCTGAAGAAGTGCTGACATAAGAAACCCTTTTAGATAATGCCACCATTGACATCGCTTCCTGGGTTTCCTAATCTCACTAATTTGGCATCTTCCTATTGGAAGAAATATCAACAACTATCAAGCCAAAGAATTATTCCTTTCAATTAACAATCTCTAAATGACTTCAGGATAGCAATTCAGATGACCCCCTAATCAAAATAACAGATCAGGTTAAATGCAACTTCTGGACAGAAGACCATAACGAGACTCCCACACCAAGATTATTCAGGTTCTGTACCATCAGCAGCGCTAAAAAATGTTGGTTTTTTGTCGGAAATCACATCAATTATCGTATAAAATCTAAGCAGGTCCTTGCATAAAAGTATCAGGTTTGCAAATTCAATGAATCATGTGCAACTGATTGTGGTTCAAGAAATAAACATAAAACATCAGACTATAAAATGAACACAAGAATCATAGCAGCAGCATCTTATTTTACCATATTTTCCTGTTCTTTGTTTCTCAGTTTATTTCTTTTGTTTTGGTTTATGACTTCTGGTATCTTTATAAGTATTTATCAGGTTGCGAATTTAATTTGACCACTTGAATCCAGAAGATTAGGATCACATGATTGCTAAATCATAACAGTCACAACACCTCTACTTCTCTATGCTCTTTGTTCATGGCTATAATCCTAAACAAATTCTTTCATGAGATCTTCAAGCATGTTCCAACACTACTCAATATGCAGTTAAAAAAATCAAAGAAACACCTGTAAATTTCCTAGCCTGATCTTCTGGTTTTCAATATGCAAATAGCAGCCAAGTGGAGGCTTCAAAGATGGGGAGAGAACAGCTATTCTTGTCTACATTGTCTCATCTCAATACAAAATAAAAAGAATTGTGAAATTAGCACTGAAACTCAGTTCCAGTAACATCCTGTAACTAAAGAAATAATAATGAAAGCCAAAGACACAGAAACCAGCAGATATTTGATTAGATTAGATTCCCTACAGTGTGGAAACAGGCCCTTTGGCCCAATAAGTCCATACCGCCCCTTGAAGCATCCCACCCTGACCCATCCCCCTTTAGCCCACACACGCCTGAATGGATATGCTAAAGGCCCATCTGTAAAACACCAGCCAAAAGCAGCAATTTGACTATTTTGTAAATAACATGTATTTAATTCATTAGAAATTGTTAATATTCACCAAATATGTTGCCATGCATTTCCAAAGCTAGTTAATGTACAAGACATGAAAACAAAAATTGGCTCAGATTGGCCAAGATGGTGCCACAGAGAAAGCCGCCCTGGCTTCGCGTAATTCAAAAATGTCACAAAGCTTGAACAATTTTTTCCTGATTGCAGAAATCCAATCTAATTTTGTGAATATAAAATTGCTTTTAGGAAACATAAACAAACCACTTTACAAGCCACATGAGAAACCATTTTAAGATAATGAGCTATTAGTGCATTCAGAATTATTAAGCAGGTATGGACCAACTGAAAACCATGTCTGACAGTAGACAGGTTGTTTGGGTTTTGCAAGAAGAGCTGCGAGTGTATGGTCTGTTCTCCTACTTTGGCACTTGCTCAAGGTCAAGAACGACATGCTTCCACTCTGGGGGTCTGAATTCTACCCTGGCTGATTAGTCCAATCCTGAAACTCCAGACTCTGCCACCAGTCAGGCAGCTGGTGTTTGATGAAGTGGGTGGGTGGGACACTCTGCATTCTGCAAGCTCTTTGCACTGCTTGCACTTCACTTCCACATGCTCAAAGTAATTGGCACCTTTGCAGATGTTTTTTCTCCAGTTTTTACATAATATAGCAAGTGATTCCCATGTGTCAGTGCACAGGTAGCATTTGTTTATAGAGGCTTTTAAGGTGCCCTTGTAGCATTTCTTCTGCCATCTTAGTACTGCTTACCCTTATGGAGCTTAAAGTAGAGCACTTCTTCAGAGAGTCTTGCATCAGGAATGCAGACAATGTGGCCTGCCCAACACAGCTTACTGTGACAGACCAGAGCCTCTATACAGGGGTTAGAGTTAGAGTTAAAGTTAAGCTTGGGAGGGAATTTGGTATGCCTATCCAGTGAGTGTTTTTCAGGAGTTTACAAAGGCAGTGTTGTTGACAACTGTTCAGGGATGTGAGGTGTCTGCTGTACATGATCCATGCTTCTGATGCATACGGGAGGGTTAGGAGCACACAGCTGCTCTGTAGACTATGAGTTTGGTGCTTGGTTTGAGGTCTCAGGCTTGAAACACTCTACTTATCAGGTGTCTAAAGGTTGCACTGATGCATTCGAGTTGATTTTGAATTTCATCGTCACTATCTGCTTGTACTAAGAGCTCCCAAAGTATGGGAAATGATCCACACTGAACGGGGGCTTGACATAGATTTTGATGTTTTGGGGGCAGGGTTGAATGGCAGAAGCAGGCTGCAGGTGGACATTTGTCTTTTGGCTGTTTAGCCTGAGACCCATTCTCTCATATAATGCATCAATAATGGTTTCTGGTTTGGCCTCTGAGTGTGTGCACATGCAGGTGTCACCTGTGTACTGTAGCTCAATGACAGAATTTGGGGTTCCAGCTTGGAGGCGTTGATGTTGAACAGTTCCTCACTCATCCTGTAGTTTAGCTCCAGCATGCAGCTTCATGAGATTATGGTGGAGTGCTGCCACGAGGATGGTAGAGAAAAGCATTGGTGTGATGACACAGCACTGGTTGATCCCAATTGGCACTAATATTGGGTATGAGGTGGATTAATTGGTGAGGATCATGGCTTGCATGTCATTGTGATGGAGGTGGAGAATGGTGAAGAATTTTTGTACCAGTCGAATTTAAGAAGGATCTTCCACAATCCATCAGGGTTGACAGAGTTGAGGGCTTTCGTGAGATTGAAGAAAGCCGCTAAAGAGGTTGCTGCAGTTTTTTTTGATTTGTCACATACCGAAAATCATGTCCGCTGTCCCTCTTGATGTCCAGAAGTTGTGTTGAAGCTTGGGGAAGAGCTTACTGGGAGGAAGTGTCTGAGGAGGATAATTGCAATGACCTTTCCTGTGATGAAGGGCAAAGATATCCCTCGGTAATTTTCACAGTCAGACCTATCTCCTTCGTGAAGACGATTACATCGTCACAATTACACAACTGCCTTCCTTCCAGACAAGGGTGAAGGGAGTTGTGGATTCATGTCTAGAGTGCCTCTCTGCCATATTTTAGTACTTCAGCAGGGATTCCATCTGTGACAGAGGCCTCATTGGTTGTCAGTTATTGGGTGGTTTCTTCAACCTCACAACGGGTTGGTGGTGCACTGAAATGACGATGGGTAGTGTATTGTGGGATGTGGCTCAGAATACTTGGATTGAAGGTTCTTTTGAGTTGAAGAGGTCTTCAAAGTGCTGTCTCTAACAGGCATTGATGAACAATTCTCCAATTTTTGGCTCTTACTGGGTTAGGTCCCTGGGTACTCAGACTGTAGACGAATTTGATTGCACTGAAGAAGCTACACACACTGTGAATGTCTCTGAGTTGCTGAGTTTCCTGCGTGCTTTCCACTCACCAACTATTCTGTAGGTCACCTTTCTTTGTTGCGCCTCTGCCTTCAGTTGCCTGTAGACTTGTTTCCTCTTGCTCTAGTTTTGGTGGAGCTACCATTGCAGGAATGCTTTGAATGAGTGATCTTGAAGATCCTGGATTGCCTGATTGTTCTTATGGAACCAGTCTTGGTGTTTCCTGATCAAGATGCCAAGCATAGCCATTCAGGTTTTGACTGTGACAGCTTTTAGGTTGGACCAGGTGCTGTGAGTACTTGGCAGCTCTGGTACATTGATCATTACTGGACTGGCTGTGAGGCACCACCTGTGTAAGTCTTTCTTCTCAGGGATTTTTTTTTCCTCCACTTCAGTTTGGGGCCAGGTTGATGGAAATGGTAAAATAGATTAGTGGTTGCTCCAGCAGTTGTCAGTTCTGATCATGGCGCTGGTGACGAGGGCCATTCCAGTTCCTTGCTTGAATGATGATGTAGTTTATTAGATGTCAATGTTGGGAACAGGGATGTAACTATGATATCTTGTGCTTGTCCGTCTGGCAAAACAGGGTGTCTGTTATGATGAGATTTAGGCACTTGGTCAGGACAAGGACTCTGTTGGAGTCTGTTTTCCCTAGGTCTTTCTTGCCTAACGCACCTTTCCAAAAGTTTCTGTCCCTTCTGATTCTTGCATTGAAGGTGCTGAGGAGAATCACCTTGTCTCCCTTCACCATATACAACAGTGATTGCTTGAAGCTGGTACAGAATGACTCTTTTGTCTCGTCCATCGCATCTAGGGTCAGGATGAGGCACTGACGACTATGATGTACTGCTTCCAGGCTAGGGTGAGTCATAGGATAATGAGGCATTCACGCACCCCACAGGGAAATTCATTGAAACATCCAACCATTTCATTTCTTATGGTGAAACTGACTGCATGGAGGCAGGTGTTCTACTTCTGGTTTGCAATTCTAGAAGAAGGTATAATCACCTCTTGTTCCTTAAGCTAGTATTCTCCTGTTTGTCATGTCTGGGTCAGGGCAGCAATGTCGATATTGCAGTGCTGTATGATCTGTATTATCTTTTACAAACAACCAAAAGAAAATGCTGTTTGATTTGGTCAGCCAACCAGTGGGAAATATGGCCTATATGCTTGCCAGCACACAAGCAGTGAAATTCATACATGTGTTGCTCAAATGGACGGTTAGCAAAGCATTCTTTGGACTGACCAGTACAGCATCTGCTACATAGACCATACGCATTAGCAACCGGCTGATCAAATCAAAGGGGATCCTCCTTAAATTGTTCATAATGAGGCAGAGCACAGACAATACTCAACCAGCCTGCACTTGAGAAACCCAAAACAAACTCTTCACTGTTAGGTGCCATTCCATGTTTGGATGACACTTGGAGAACTACCTTGAGTATATGTTCGTAGGTACACCAACACCAAATTTAAGATAGTCAAAGTTTGTAAAGAGTCTCATTTATACTTGCCTGAAGCAACATACATTCATAATCTTGCAAATTATAGGAATATACCTATATTCTTTGGAAACTATATAATTCCCTGTTTCTTTCTCCATGGTAACATCAGGGCCAGTCAGAGTCGACATGTCAATCAATCAGAACTTCTCTCTCATGTAATATAAATTGTTGTGCTCATTTAACTTTTGACATCCTTAATTTTATCATTCTGAATTGAGTATAGAACAAAATACTTCAGCATCATACCTATTTTTAGCAATATTCAAACTATAGTACAAGTTAATGATATTTCAGTATACTGACAGTTGAGAAAACCAAGCCTCCAGCTCTCCAAGCCCCATTTGCTCTTTAATAAAGAGACATTTTTAGGACAGTTATGTTTAATGTAAAGCATTCATCTCAAATATAAACTGTTGAGCCATTTTTAAATACCAGAATTGAACTAGCTTCCTTCTTGAGAACAACTTAAATGGTTTCTATATTCCACTTGGATGGGAATATATCAGTGTCAGTAAAAATACTGTAGGCCAACTTTAGAACATGTTCCTTTGAAAGTTCTTTAAGAACATAAGCATTCATGTCATCAGGACTTCGAAGGCATCCTGGAATTGAGAAGAATGTTCAAGAATCTTGCACTAATCTTGGTCTACCTGGCCAGGTCACTGATGTTCAATCAGGCCTTGAATTTCAAACTCTAATTCAGCAAGTACGACATTTAGAACTGTTCCACATGTAATAAGTTTGGGACATCCCCATAGCAGTTAGGAAGACTGGACCCAGTGTTAGCTTGTATGATTTGCCCTTCGAGTTGAGGGTCGTGTTTTCACGTCTTTTCCATTATAGTACTTTACTTATCTTAGGCTGACATTGAAGCAATGTTTTCTTTTTAATGAGACATTAAATTTACATCCTAATAGGCATAAACTCACAACACAAAAATCCCTAGACTTGGCTGGAATTAACAGTTTCACTTGCAAAAGGCAAAAGGATAACTTACTATGACATGGAAAAGTTAACAGCAATGCTGCAGGATGCATTATACGGAGGTTTGAACTAAGATTCAGCATTGTGCCGCAGCAAAGGGGACTTTGATATAAATCAACCCTTTGCCATATAGCTTTGATGCTGACTGCGGATGCAAAGATTTACTGAAGCACTTTATTTCTCCTGAAATTGACATTGCTCACATCAATGAATCCAAAAATTGCTTAAGTTCAGAAAATACTCAAAGCCCTGAGTCCTTAATTACAGTTGAGCGTTGTAATCCATTATTGTTGTTCTCTTGCATTCCCATTATACTCAATGCTCTTAGAAAAATATGCTCATGCATAATAACACAATTTTTTCTAAATATATAGAAACATTAAAGAACACAAACTACCTCAAGGCAAAAATAGAGAATTGTTCCAATACTTTGCAAACTTCTGCCTGAAGCACAAGAACTCTCAACAGCCTCTCAGTCTTTGGCCCTGCATTCAGTTAACCCTTACCCCAAATTAATAAACTGGAACTCATGTTTGCTGCAAAATAAACAGTATTAACACCTTTTTTTTTCTCAGCCCTAGTTTACTAACAGGGATTAATATGATCTCTATTATGCGGATTAATTATACATAGGAGGGAAAGATTAGGTGCTTTAAAAGAGAAGAGAAATCCAGGGAGTAATTCAAGAGAATTAAGTCCAGAATATTGCTTTAACATGGTGTTGGTGCTGTTTTGCTGAAGCCAGAATGTCATTATTAAGGCGACAATTGGCCTCAGCCCCTCTGAGCCAATGATGGAATAAACAAGCCTAGACTCCCAATGATCTGTATGAATCGACATTGATGTTTGCTGAAAAATGTGTCCATATGAAATTTGTTCAAGAGTATCATCTGGCTTTGATTTCCTCCTTACCATTAACCATGTACTGATTTTGTCCACACATGATTAATCTTTTAAACATGGTGCAAAACAGCTGTATAATCAGCTCATCACGAATTTGTAACTAATCTCACTACAGCTCATTGATAACAGTGGCTAAAAACTGCATTTCTGCAGTTTCTTCTCAGTAACTTCCAGGTTTCCACCAGAGTTAAAGTGGGAGAAAAGTAAGCAAACTTTCAGGACCAAAAGACTTGAGTACTTCTGTCACTACCACTACTTTCTTGAACATAATATTGCCTGTAGCACTGTTTTACTTGAATTGTTCTACCTTCCTGTCTGACCCCCATAACTCTCAACTTCCTTGTTGATCAAAAATCTATCTCACTCTGCCTTGTATAAACGTCACAGCCTCCACTACTTTCTGGGGAAGCAAATTCTAGACTCTAACACTCAGAGAAAACAACTTTTCTACATCAGCCCTAAAAAGGAAATGTATTAATCTTAGACTGTGTCCAGTCACATCTTTTCCCCAACCCCACCCGATCTTGCACAACTATTTTAAACTTCCTTCCTTGCTTTTATATTCCATTCCCTCTCAAACAAGTGGATATTTCCATGTGGCTTCCTGATCACTCACTGCAGCTACATTCTAATTTTATTTGATTCATGCACCAGTGCACCAAGGCACTACTGCACCTCTAAGCTCCACAACCTTCCTCCATTTAAACTGTATACTCCTTTCTATTCTTCCTGGTTCTTTCAGAGGAATACCGTTTCTGATCAAAAAAACCAACATAAGCTGCTGATTCATCCTCCCTTTTATTCAAACTGAAAGATCAGGGTCTAGCCATTTAAAGTCTGCCATTAATGAACGTCATGTCACTTCAGTCCTGTGCTTAGGCACAGACATGGATACACGAGTCTTCATCTCACTTGTTGTCTGCCAGGGTCAAGCATGAGTTCCATTTCAAAAGTATAATGCTAGCTCAAGAGGACCATCCACAACACAAAATTGGCAATAAGTTCTAAATTAGCATACAATAATGATGTTTAAAATGATGAACGAATAATATGAGAAACTAAACGGAAGCATACTGCTTCAATTCAACAGCATAACTTATAATAATGTAGCATCTTTATTGTATGAAATAAGGTGAGGAGCAATACAAACAAAGCATTCAAAATTAATTTGGATCACTGGATGAAAAGAACAGCAATGAAAATGCTTTGGAACAGTTTACCTACCAACAAAACAGGTCCACAGAGGATGCCATATCCCTAACCCTCCACTCATTCCTGGAACATCTGGACAACAAAGACACCTACGTCAGACTGCTGCTCATTGACTACAGCTCCAACTTCAACACCATTATCCCCTCCACACTGATCTCAAAACTGTGTGACCTTGGTCTCAGCTTTGCCCGAGCAATTGGATCCTCAGCTTCCTGACCCACAGACCGCAATCAGTGAGGATAGGTAACTGCAGCTCCACCACAACAGCACTCAAACTGAAGATCCACAGGTCAACCCCCTACTGTACTCCCTGTACACTTACAACTGTGTTGCTAATCTTCAAATGAATGCCATCTACAAGTTCACTGATGACACCACTGTAGTGGGACGAATATCTAACAATGACAAGTTAAAATGCAGATGGGAAATAGAGGGCATGGTGCAATGAAAACAATCTGCCTCTCAACATAACTAAAGTAATGATCATTGACTTCCGAAAGAAAGGAGAACACGCCCCCATCTACATCAATGGAACTGAGGTTGAGACAATGAACAGCATTAAGTTTCTCGGAGTGACAATAACCGATGATTTTACATGTAACTGCGTCAGTCAAGAAGGCACAATGACACCCCTTCTTCCTCAGGTGACTCAGTAATTTGGCATGTCCATAACGTCCCCCACTAACTTCTACAGATGCACCATTGCAGCAATCTGTCCGGATGCATAATGGCCTTGTACGGTAACTGCTCTGCCCAGGACTGTAAGAAACTACAGAAGGTGGTGTGCACAGCCCAGGCCATCAGGGAAGTTAACCTTCCATCCATGGACTCTATCTACATGGCTCACTGCCACGGAAAGGTGGCCAACATCATCAAAGACCCAAAACCATGGGTTATTTACACAAAAGTGGGCGGCACGGTGGCTCAGTGGTCAGCACTGCAGCCTCACACAACGCCAGGGACCCGGGTTCGATTCCAGCCTCAGGTGACTGTCTGTGTGGAGTTTGCACATTCTCCCCATGTCTGTGTGGGTTTCCTGCGGGTGCTCCGGTTTCCTCCCACAGTCCAAAGATGTGCAGGCTAGGTGGATTGGCCATGCTAAATTGCCCGTAGTGTTCAGGGGTGTGTGGGTTATAGGGGGATGGGTCTGGGTGGGATGCTTCAGGGGGCAGTGTGGACTTGTTGGGCCGAAGGGCCTGTTTCCACACTGTAGGGAATCTAATCAAAATCTAATCACACCCTGGCAGTGATCTCCTACCTCTTCCATCAGGCAGAACGTACGGAAGCCTGAACACACGCACCAGCAGGTTCTGCAGCAGCTTCTTTCCAGCTGTTATTAGACTGTTCATCAGACTCTAACCTCAAATAATGTAACATGCAATGTAACCTGTATGTCTCTAAGTCTTTTTGATCTGTACGTCCTTCGCTTGCTGTGATCTGCCCGTACCGCTCATAAACAAAGTTTTTCTCTGTATTTTGGTACAAGTGACAAAAAAAATCAATCAAAATATGTAAATGTGACCAGGAATATATACTAAAGCAAAGACTGAACTCAAACATAGACTGATTAGTCTGAATTATCTGTTCTCATGTTACAACTTTTATGTATTTTGTTTTCATTCATTTACTTCTATGTCCACAGTAGCATTGTATGCGAAACGAAGAACGGTCACAAATATGAAGTGGTATTGTAGACCCAGTTCCTGATCTACGTAAAGAACAACAGGAAAAAAATGCTAATATATCACATTGATTTTTCTAGTGAAAAAATGATTGCTTATTACATGAGTTTCATAGTGTTGGAATCGAGTTGTAAACTCTCGATTTTGCTACAAATGTGTTTGCTCAAGAATAGACATTGCGAGGTAAATTATAAAGAAAGGAACAGTTTAGGACATGTTACTGTAATCTGAATGTAAAGAAATACCGTACTGATATAACATCCCTCTCTAACCTGCAGTGAAAAAGGACATTAAGGTTTTACCTCTTCCTGTGACTGGAACATTATCCGTCTTACTCTGCACAATGAACGCCATTCTGGCCTGTGGCCAAAGACTGTCATACTATATATAACACAGTCATGTAGTCAATCAATAATAAAGTGAATCAAGCAATCTCAACAGAGAAACAGTTGAATAAGCTCATATGCATCACCTGTCTGGGAATTATGGGGACTGTGTGCTCTGAAGAAGTGATCCAGAAATAATTAAAGAATATTCAAAACTTTTAAAAACAAAACTGCATGATTTTTAAGGGATAATAATTCCCATATTCTAGTTTTGCAAAAGCTGTACTAATCTACCTCTATCTTTCTAGCTCCCTATGTCCTCTTCTGTACTATGCTGTGATGCAGTTCCATGATCAACATTTTGCAACTTATCCAAACGTTCATTTGTCACTACAGCCTAAGTAGTTGAGTGTCCATTCGGCTTTCACCATTGGGTAATATCATGATCAATCACATATCCTTGATTGACAATCGTTTTAATTGAGTGGGAGGGGCTGCAAAATCAAATGTATTCCCCATTCTAGAAACCCAAATAAGATCAGCTACATGAGCATAGCCTAAGGCCAGAATCATCCATTATAGATTCTAATTATGACTTCAAATGAAGAAGAGGGAGTCACTATTACACAGGGGCAGATCGGGTTTTCTTCCACAATGATATAGCTCATTACATATGCATGCAGTTTTAGTGCAAGTACAATTTTAGAGGGCGGTCCTAACCAGGATCTCCTAGGGTCAAAGACTTGGCACCATATTTAAATGCCACCTAGACATCCCTTCACTTTTATCATAGATAATAGGAACTGCAGATGCTGCAGAATCTGAGACAACAAGGTGTAGAGCTGGATGAAGACAGCAGACCAAGTGGCATCATAGGAACAGGAAGGCTGACGTTTTGGGCCTAGACCCTTCATCAGATGATTTCTGATGAAGGGTCTAGGCCCGAAACATCAGTCTTCCTGCTCCTATGATTCTGCTTGGCCTGCTGTCTTCATCCAGCTCTACACCATGTTATCCCTTCACTTATTACAGGTCAAGAACATCCTTCAGTTTCAATTCAAAGGATGAACTGAAATAACATTCATGAGCAATCTGCAATAGCACAGAGACATTCACCTTGAAAGATGCACATTCTGGAACAAGTTCAGGGTTACAATTTGAAAGAAGCAGCTGAAGATCACTGACATTTGGGAGGACTGCTGGAGATTAGGCCTTTAATCAACTCCATGTAGCTGACAAGCTTCTGTTTTCCACCATAACAGCCATGTTGGAGATTCAAAGACAAACAAGGGAACATCAGGCAGAAGAAATCTGTACATGAGGTATAAGCTGTCTCAATTGTGACTTTGGTTTGAAAGGGCTTACCACGTTTACAAGGAAAGGTTGGCAACTGCCTTGGACATGCATGTTCAGCACAACACACTATGGCTTTTAGACTTGCACTGAAACCTGCAGTCCAGCAATACAGCCATGTATACAATGGCTACAAAGTGATCTGCCACCAGATGCCTGTTCATCTCAAGAAGTCAGTGAAATTCTACCAGAACTCACAGAGGGGAATTCCAGTCAGATACCCTAGAGGTTTTATCAGAGGATACTCAGGGCTGCCCTGCCACTCACCTCAACTTTGTCTTGGACCTCATTCTTCCTGCAGGTCAGGCAAAGGAGGATGTGCTTGTACTATGCAGCAGACAGTCAGCTTGTTGGGGCCGTTTAAACCTCAAGGTTTCAAAGGTTTACTGGCAAACTTATCACAATCAACAGGGGGTACTACGCAAGAAGCTATCTCTAGAAACCAACTCCAGATGTCAAGACTGCAGTTAGACATAGTGATTACAAAGAAAGAACAACAAATGATCGGTGATGAGTCTGCCTCACGTTATTCTCACTACATAGGAAAGTGTAGTTTGCCCCAAACTGACAAGATTGCTATTTTGCCAAGCTAAGACAATGTCAGATGAGGTGAGAATGAAGAGAAAGTTCATTAGATTGTAGACAGTAGAGAGAGAATCTATTTGAAGAAAAAAATGCGACCAGACTCTACAAACTGGAAGAATCAAAAATCTTTCCCCTAGCTGAGGGTTCCATAGTCAGAAAAACAATTTCTCATAATGAGTGGTAGACAATAAAAGACTTAGTTCTTTCAAGAGGATAGGATGTGAAGGTTTGAAATTGTCCCATTGTAACAGTCCTGGAGGCACAGCCACTAGAGACTCAACTCTTGCAACTTTAGAATTGTGGAAGAAAAATAGTACCAGGACTATAGGGACAGTGAGGCAGTATGGTGATGAGCTCTACTCCAGGGTCACACTGGCCTAATAAAGTCCCTCTTTCTGCTCTCAATATGTCCTACTGGCTGCCTTACAAAGTTCTCAGCATGTGTCCATTTAGAGCATTAGTCATGGTGACATGGGGTTTCAAGCCAGGGTTTGATGGCATGGGAAATTCAAGGGCCTATGGCCAGCTCAATGATGGCCCTCATGAAGGCATGTGCCGTATTGTACTTCTCCTTAGCATCAATCTGAGGATCCCTCAATGATGTCATCAGTCAGGTCTTCTGGGGGAACCCTTGTTTCCCAGCTGCCAACTCTGTAATCAATGAGAGAAACTGAAAACTTTAGCCACTTGTGAGTGCACCAGAATATAGGAATCATGAGAGCCCCTGAATGTCATGCACAAACTTGAAGTGGTCACAAGACAGCTGCAGATTAAGGGACCCTTTCCTGCTGACAAAGAATTCCAGCTGATGTGTGATGGATGTTTTAGTGAATTGGAAACGGTTTCTACTGATGTTCCACAGGGCTCAGTCATAGAGGTTTTACCGCATGGAAAAATGCCCTTCAAGTCCATTGTGTCAACCCCAGTCATGAAGCATCCAAGTAGTCTAATCCCATTTTCCAGCACTTGGCCCACAGCCTTGTACGCTGTGGCAATTCAAGTGCTCATCTAAATACTTCTTGAATGTCTTGAGTGCTCCTAACAGGGTGGTAGAAGCAGGAGTGTAATCCAGACATCAAACACCCTCCAGGTGAACCTCTAAGTGTCTTGCTTCTTACCTTTAAGCTGTGCTCCTTGGTTACTGATCCCTCTACTAAAGGAAAAAGTTTCTCCCTATATACAGCCTTCATAACTTTGTATAGATTACAGACAAATTATGACTAATACAAACCAGGCGAGCTCTTAGGTGAATAATCCATGGCTCTCCAAGTGAGGGTTAATTCTGTCGCTCAGAACTTTTTTCCAACAGTTTCCCTATCACTAATGTTAGACCCAACGGTTGTGGATTCGTGGTTGATCTATATCAGCCTTCATGGATATTGATACCATGTTAGCTGGCCTTTGGCACATTTCCTGTGGTTAGAATTTGAAAATTAATGTCACAACCCTGCAATCTACTCATATGCCTTTCACAGCAGCCTGGGATACATCTAATCTGAGGCTGGTGATTTATTCATTTTCAAGCCCACTAAAACCACAAATACTTCCTCCCTCTCAATGCTAATTTGCTGATTTCTATACCTACGTTGTCTTGCTCTATAATGGGTACATTTTCATTTAAAACTGCAGCAATGTCTTATAGCTCCACAATTTAAAACCCTTTTGGATTTTTCTTAATATTACCCAGCACTGTTTCCTCATGTTCCCTCTTCAGTCTCCTAACTTCTATTTTAAGTAATGCAATGCACTTTCTATACTCAAGGCATCCATTTTTTTTATTACAGATACTAAGGGCACAATCAGTGGGCAATTCAGAGTCAGCCACACTGCTGTGGGTTTGGAGTCACTTATGGACCAGACCAGATAAGAACAGCAGTTTCCTTCCTTTGAAGGATATTATCGAACCACATGAGTTGTTTTGACAAATGACAATGGTTTCATGGTCATCATTAGACTCTTACAGATTTTTACTAAATTCAATTTCTACTAGCTGCCATGGTGGGATTTGAGCTAGGGTCCCCAGAACATTACACAGCTCTCTGGATTAGTAGTCTGGCGATAATGCGATGAAGACATCACCTCCCCAGCTTCCTTTTTACCCTTAGCCAATCTTGTCTGTCCCTTGACATCCAAGATTCTCAGGACTTGTTGATCTCACTCTTCATTTTACAGGAATATGTTGGGCCTGCGGTGTCACTCTTGCTCCTCTGAACATATCCAACTGCTCAGATATGTATTTTCCTGCAAGATGCTGCTCCCAGTCCAGTTTGACCAGATCCTCCCTTATCATATTAGAATCAGCCTTCCTCCAATTCTGAACCTTTATTTCAGATTCCCCTTTGTCCCTATCCATAATTATCTTAAATCTTGTTAATAATGGTTACTATCACTGAAATTCTTCCCATTGAACACATCTACCACCTATCCAGCTTTGTTCTCTAAAATTAAATCCAGCACTTTTGGAAGACTTTATACATAGACTTAAAAGGCTTTTAAGATACATTTTAAGAATTCTAAGAATCTTAAGAATTCCTTCAGCTCTAAGAGTTTTACACTTTGACAATTCCAGTTAATCCTGGTGAAGTTAAAATCCCACAGTGTTATTACTGTAACATTTTTACACTTCTCTGAGATTACCTACATATCTGTCTTCCTATCTTGCCCTGGCTGTTTGGTGGTCTATTGTACACGTCCACCAAAGTGATCACCCTTTTCTGTTTTGAAGTTTTACACATATGTCTTGACTCCTTGATCAATATTGCAATACCACATCCTCTTCCTCAGTGTTGGGTCTCTTGCTGTTTGTGGCATATATTAATGACTTGGACTTAAATGTGGAGGCATGTTTGGGAAATCTGCATCTAACACCAAAAATTGGCTGGGTAGTTGATAGTGAAGATGATGACTATGGATTACAGAATTACATCAATAGTTTGGTTATTGGTGAAAAAGTGACAAATGATATTTAATCTAGAGAACTGTGAGATTATGCATTTGAGGACAGAAAACAAAACAGAGGAATACATAATAAATGGGGGGGGGGGGGTGGTATTGAGAGAGGTAGAGGAAGTGAGAGACCTTGGAATGCAGGTCCACAAGTCCTTCAATGAACAGGACAGGGAGAAAAGGTGGTTAAAAAGGGATATGGGTGTTTTCCTCATTGGGTGAATTCTGAGTACAAAAGCAGGGATGTGAATATTCTAAAGAATGCTGAAATTATATAAAACACTGGTTAGGCCACAGCTGGATTTTATGTATAGTTCTAGTAACCATTATAAAAGGACATAATTGCTCTGGAGGGTACACAGAAGAGATCTAAAGATGTTGCCAGGTCTTGAAAATTGCCACTCTGAAGAAAGACTGGATAGGCTGATGAAGGGTCTAGGCCCGAAACGTCAGCTTTTGTGCTCCTGAGATGCTGCTTGGCCTGCTGTGTTCATCCAGCCTCACATTTTATTATCTTGGATAGGCTAGAGTTGTTTTGTTTAGAACAGAGGAAGCTGACAGACAACTGAATGGAGGTGCACAAGATAATGAGGAGCTTGGATAGTGTGGACAGAGAACACCATTACGCCCTAGAGCAAGAGGACAGTTACCAGGAAAAGCGGATTTAAAGGTGATCAGTAGGTGACTTACAGGGAACTTTTTCACCAAGGTTGGTGGGCCTCTGCCCAGTTTGGTGGCTGAATAAACTGTGAACTCAATTAAAAGGAATTTATATCTGCACCTGAAATGTTGAAACTGTAAAGTTATAGGCTAAGTGGTGTAAAGTGTAATTAGAACAGGCTAGTTTATTCAGCAGGCATTAATAATATCGAGTTGAAGAGCCTTCCTTTGTCTGTAGTTTTTCAATATGTCAAAACTATCACTCATTGCACCTACAGGGGACCTGCAAATGCAGAGCACTTCAGTGTTCTGGATGCTTAGATCTCTGCATCCAAGAGGAAACTTTCAAATTCCAAGGCTTTTCAGAATAACACACCTGCAATCACCCGAGTACACTTGTGAGTCACTGACTGGAAAGTGCTGCAGGACTACCAAGTGGAACGTTGGAACAAGCCTTTTGCAAAGAAGTGTAGTGTCACAGCAATCTTCAAGGCAATTTGCATGGGGCTGCTTCCCTGCCCTTGCAGTCACAGGTACTCATTCAACAGCTGCAATATGTAGGACTCAACTTTTTGGGACATCCTGAGGGATCTTCTGCATTGCACTTCAGTCACTGAAAGTAGCTGTACTGTCTCCCATAGATTTTGTTTCTATCCAATATTCATTCTCGCCACAGTCTTGGCCGCCTGTACATTGTATCCCTGTAAACTGATCTACTACCCATGTCTACACCTGCGTCAGTTACTGCTTTGTTGTATGAGAGCCAGGGCAAGGGCAGAGCTGTTCTGAATCATGGCAGTTTCGATTTCAGGAAATCTGAATAACTGCATTGATCCATGTAGTCAGTTTTCTTTGATATTACACTCCAAACCTGCTCCATTTCACACCTGTTAAGCCTTCCCTTCACATATAAACCCTTCTGGCCTCCTTCCCATCCAGCATGCCCAAAATAATGACTGTCACATTGTGTGGCTTCACAGGAAAGCCCCTGTGGCAAAACATTCATATCCAAGAAGATATTACACATTGGTGGAGTCCCAGGTAGACAGCATAGTGAAGAAGGCCTTTGGTAGACATGCCTTTATTGATCAGTGCATTGAGTATTGGAATTGGGAGAGCATGTTGGTTAGAAACAGGAAAGGAGAGGTCACCCTGTTGGGAGTTTTCTATAGGCCTCCGAATAGTTCCAGAGATGCAGAGGAAAGTATGTCAAAGATGATTCTCGATAGGAGTGAGAGAGACAGGGTAGTTGTCATGGGGGAATTCAACTTACCAAATATTGACTGGGAACACTATAGTTCGAGTACTATAGATGGGTCAGTTTTTGTCCAGTGTGTGCAGGAGGGCTTCCTGACGCAGTATGTAGATAGGCCAACAAGGGGTGAAGCCACATTAGATTTGGTACTGGGTAATGAGCCTGGCCAGGTGTTAGGTTTGGAAGTAGGTGAGCACTTTGGTGATAGCGATCACAATTCTGTTATGTTTACTTTAGTGACAGAAAGGGATAGGTGTATACCACTGGGCAAGAGCTATAGCTGGGGGAAAGGCAATTACAATGAGATCAGGCAAGATTTCGGGAGCATAGAATGGGGAAGGAAACTGCAGGGGATGGGCACATTAGAAATGTGGAGCTTATTCAAGGAAAAGGTCCTGTGTGTCCTAGATAGGTATGTACCTGTCAGGCAGGGAGGAAGCTGTAGAGCGCGGGAGCCGAGGTTTACAAAGGAGGTGGAATCTCTGGTCAAGAGGAAGAAGGCGGCTTATGTTAGGATGAGATGTGAAGGCTCATTTAGGGCGCTTGAGGGCTACGAGATAGCCAGGAAAGACCTAAAGAGAGAGCTCAGAAGAGCCAGGAGGAGGCATGAGAAGTTGTTGGCGGATAGGATCAGGGTAAACCCTAAGGCTTTCTATAGGTATTTAAGGAATAAAAGAATGACGAAAGTAAGATTAGGCCCAATCAAGGATAGTAGTGATAAGTTGTGTGTGGAGTCAGATGAGATAGCGGAAGTGCTAAATGAATATTTTTCAACAGTATTCACTCTAGAAAACGACAATGTTGTCAAGGTGAATACTGAGATACAGGCTACTAGACTAGGTGGGATTGAGGTTCACAAGGAAGAGCTATTAGAAATCCTACAGAGGGTGAAGATAGATAAGTCCCCTGGGCCGGATGGGATATATCCTAGGATCCTCTGGGAAGCCAGGGAGGAGATTGCCGAGCCTTTGGCATTGATCCTTAACTCGTCATTATCTACAGGAATAGTGCCAGATGACTGGAGGATAGCAAATGTGGCTCCCCTGTTCAAGAAGGGGAGTAGAGGCAGTCCTGGTAATTATAGACCAGTGAACCTTACCTCAGTTGTTGATAAAGTGTTGGAAAAGGTTATAAGAGGTAGGATTTATAATAATCTAGAAAAGAATAAATTGATTAAGGATAGTCAGCACAGTTTTGAGAAGGGAAGGTCGTGCCTCACAAACCTGATTGAGTTCTTTGAGAAGATGACCAAACAGGTAGATGAGAGTAAACCGGTTGATGTGGTATATATGGATTTCAGCAAGGCGTTCGATAAGGTTCCCCACAGTAGGCTATTGTACAAAATGCGGAGGAATGGAATTGTGGAAGATATAGCAGTTTGGATCAGAAATTGGCTTGCTGAAAGAAGACAGAGGGTGGTAGTTGATGGGAAATGTTCATCCTGGAGACCAGTTACTAGTGGTGTACCGCAAAGGTCGGTGTTGGGTCCACTGCAGTTTGTCATTTTTATAAATGACCTGGATGAGGGTGTTGAAGGATGGGTTAGTAAATTTGCAGGCGACACTAAGGTCGGTGGAGTTGTGGATAGTGACGAAGGATGCTGTAGGTTGCAGAGAGACATAGATAAGCTGCAGAGCTGGGCTGAGAGGTGGCAAATGGAGTTTAATGCAGACAAGTGTGAGGCGATGCACTTTGGTAGGAGTAACCGGAAGACAAAGTACAGGGCTAATGGTAAGATTCTTAGTAGTGTAGACGAGCAGAGAGATCTCAGTGTCCAAGTACACAGATCCTTGAAAGTTGCCACCGAGGTTGACAGGGCTGTTAAGAAGGCATACAGTGTTTTAGCTTTCATTAATAGAGGGATCGAGTTCCGGAACCAAGAGGTTATGGTGAAGCTGTACAAAAGTCTGGTGCGGCCGCACTTGGAGTATTGCGTACAGTTCCGGTCACCGCATTATAAGAAGGATGTGGAAGTTTTGGAAAGGGTGCAGAGGAGATTTACTAGGATGTTGCCTGGTACGGAGGGAAGGTCTTACGAGGAAAGGCTGAGGGACTTGAGGCTGTTTCCTCGGATGGTGACAGCAAGCACGAGGGGGCATAGCGTTAAATTGAGGGGTGAAAGATATAGGACAGATCTCAGAGTTAGTTTCTTTACTCAGAGAGTAGTAAGGGAATGGAATGCTTTGCCTGTGACGGTAGTAGGTTCGCCAACTTCAGGTACATTTAAGTCATTATTGGATAAACTTATGGACGTACTTGGAATAGTGTAGGTTAGATGGGCTTCAGATCGGTATGACAGGTCGGCACAACATCGAGGGCTGAAGGGCCTGTACTGTGCTGTAATGTTCTATGTTCTATGTTGCTGCTGTACAGGACATTGGTTACGCCACTTTTGGAATATTGCGTGCAATTCTGGTTTCCCTGCTTTCAGAAGGACGCTGTGAAACTAGAAAGCGTTCAGAAAAGAGTTACAAGGATGTTGCCAGGGTTGAAGGGTTTGAGCTATAGGGGGAGGCTGAATAGGCTCGGACTATTTTCCCTGGAGCGTTGGAGGCTGAGGGTCGACCTTGCAAAGGTTTAAAAAATCATGAGGGGCATGGATAGAGTGAATAGACAAAGTCTTTTCCCTGGGGTGGGGCAGTCCAAAACTAGAGGGTATAGGTTTAAGGTGAGAGAGGAAAGATTTAAAAGGGACCTGAGGTGCAACATTTTCACACAGAGGGTGGTGTGAGTATGCAAAGAGATGTCAGCAGAAGTGGTGAAGGCTGGTACAATTTCGACATTCAAAAAGTATCTGGAAGGGGATACGAACATGCAAGGTTTCAAGAGTTATGGGCCAAATGCTGGCAAATGGGACTAGATTTATTTACAGTACCTCATCAGAATGGACAAATTAGACCAAAGGGTCTGTTTCCATGATGTACAGGTCTATGACTTTATGACAGAGATGCTTAAAGAATGTCCTTGTACTTCCCTAGACACCTTAGTAAACTTCCCTTCAGTGAGGGTAAACCCATCGTGTTGAACTCTTGCCCTGGTATAATAGACATGCTACCCACCTACCTTGGCTGTCATGAGCAACTAGATGAAGAAAATGGAGACTCCAATCCTAGAGAATTTTGCCTTTCACCATTTATTTGCATCTCTCCCTATTCCTCTATATCTTGGATAGCATGAGAGGCCAATTAGTCCACAATGTGCTGGGACCCCACATGTTTATGCGATCTTATCGGAACACGATGCTAAGAGTTTGGAAATAATGCTGGTTCATTGGGACTGTAACTCAGCTGACCATTGTTCTCTGTCCTGTTGGCTCACAACTCATAGGATGCTTGTTTAATCAGCCAAAAATTCAGGCATTAATTCCATCCACCCAAATGAAGCCTCCTCCGACTTTGGATGTTGCCTTTTTGCAGTGACCTACACAGTAGATTTGTTTCCAAAAGGTGATTTGTTTTACTTTTATCATGAGCAACATAAGTTCAATCCTCTGACTGTACCCCATCAACTTATTCCCTTCATCCATCAGCACACCACTTTCTCATTCCTCTTCCTTATTATCCTTGAAGCCCCTGGCGTTGTCATCGATTCCATCACTGTCTAGGACCCATCCCATTTTCTAACAACTGGCATTTTCACTTTCATGTTTCCATTTCCACCACTCTATGAGACCATACAATATCTGCTCATGAGCCTAGAATCAGAGTAGTCCATTCAGGACAAAGATGAGGAGACATTTCTCTACCAAAGGGTGGTGAGCCTGTAGAATTCATTACCACAGGAAGTAGTTGATGCTAAAACATTGAATGTATTCAAGAGGCAGCTAGATATAGCACTTAGGGCGAATGGGATCAAAAGGTATGGGGAGAAAGCGGGATTACGTTATTGAGTTAGACGATCAGCTATGATCATGATGAATCGCAGAGCAGGCTCACAGGGCCGACTGGCCTCCTCCTACTCACATCTTCTACATTTCCCACCCTACCACATTCACATTCAACTTCTCCTTCTCCCTCATGCTGCCATTCAGAGAAGCTACATCACAACTCATTCATTCATTCCTACTGAGTTATAATAAGCTGCATTACTTGAAGAGCAAGCAGCAAGTATCTACTCCAAAGTCCTCAAAAAAAATCCAACTTCACTTAATGCTTGCCACTTGTACAGAGTTGCGTGTCTCAATGTATGCATTTCGGGATTGAACAGAACTTAGTTGGGAGCAAGAACTTAATTATGATTAACGAGCCTTTTAATGCGATGCATACACATGCAAATAGCTTTCCTTACGACTACTGCATTAGGGCGGATCGTTTCACCTTTAAAGGTTGCAGAAGTCACTTACATATGTTTATCCCACAATTGGGATTTTGAGTTTGGACTCTTACCCAAATGTGTTCTCTCACCTGCACATCCACCCTGCCTTCTACAGAACTGAAATATTCGACCCCAAGATTGAATGTGCAGTTGTGTTTATTTATATGGCTCCATACTGCCTGGGTCTAGGCCCGAAACATCAGCTTTCCTGCTCCTCTGATATTGCTAGGCCTGCTGTGTTCATCCAGCTCTACACCTTGTTATCAGTGCATCAGGCAGTTTTCTACTTAATCATGGTACCGGAACTCAGCACTGATTTCATCATGTAGTCTATTGGCCAAATTCTAAGAACATGTGGTTAACTAGCTATATAATCAATAGTAGAAAATTGTCCAGGGTGTTCTGTTCAACAAGATTAAAATTTGAAATAAGAGATTAGATTAAAATATAAATTCATTCTAGCCAGAACACAATACAGCAATTCACAATTCATAAAAAAATTGGAAATTTCTGGTATTGTGAGAAAAACAGTAATGGGATGTTTTGCAAAACAGTTGTGGAAATGTGATAATGGGAACTGCAGATGCTGGAGAATCCACGATGACAAAGTGTGGAGCTGGATGAACACAGCAGGCCAAGCAGCATCTCAGGAGCACAAAAGCTGAAATTTCGGGCCGAGACCCTTCATCAGAGAGGGGGATGGGTTGAGGGTTCTGGAATAAATAGGGAGAGAGGGGGAGGCGGACCGAAGATGGAGAGTAAAGAAGATAGGTGGAGAGGAAAGTATAGGTGGGGAGGTAGGGAGGGGATAGGTCAATCCAGGGAAGACAGACAGGTCAAGGAGGTGGGATGAGGTTAGTAGGTAGAAAATGGAGGTACGGCTTGGGGTGGGAGGAAGGGATGGGTGAGAGGAAGAACAGGTTAGGGAGGCAGAGACAGGCTGGGCTGGTTTTGGGATGCAGTGGGGGGAGTGGATGAGCTGGGCTGGTTGTGTGATGCAGTGGGGGGAGGGGCCGAAATGGGCTGGTTTTGGAATGCAGTGGGGGAAGGGGAGATTTTGAAGCTGGTGAAGTCCACGTTGATACCATTGGGCTGCAGGGTTCCCAAGCGGAATATAAGTTGCTGTTGCTGCAACCTTCGGGTGGCATCATTGTGGCACTGCAGGAGGCCCATGATGGACTTTCCCCCCACAGTAGTCGAGAACGCACTTGACCAAGTCTCCCGCATTTCCCGCAACACATCCCTCACACCCCACCCCCGCCACAACCGCCTTTAGAAGATCCCCCTCGTTCTCACACACCACCCCACCAACCTCCAGATACAACGCATCATCCTCCGACACTTCCCCAATCTACAATCCGACCCCATCACCCAAGACATTTTTCCATCCCCACCCTTGTCTGCTTTCCGGAGAGGCCACTCTCTCCGTGACTCCCTTGTTCGCTCCACACTCCCCTCCAACCCCACCACACCCGGCACCTTCGCTGCAACCGCAGGAAGTGCTAAACTTGCCCCCACACCTCCTCCCTCACCCCCATACCAGGCCCCAAGATGACTTTCCATATTAATCAGAGGTTCACCTGCGCATCTGCCAATGTGGTATACTGTATCCATTGTACCCCGGGTGACTTCCTCTACATTGGGGAAACCAAGTGGAGGCTTGGGGACCGCTTTGCAGAACACCTCCGCTCGGTTCGCAATAAACAACTGCACCTCCCAGTCGCGAACCATTTCAACTCCCCCTCCCATTCTTTAGATGACATGTCCATCATGGGCCTTCTGCAGTGCCACAATGATGCCACCCGAAGGTTGCAGGAACAGCAACTCATATTCCGCTTGGGAACCCTGCAGCCCAATGGTATCAACGTGGACTTCACCAGCTTCAACATCTCCCCTTCCCCCACCGCATCCCAAAACCAGCCCAGTTCGTCCCCTCCCCCCACCGCATCACACAACCAGCCCATCTCATCCACTCCCCCCACTGCATCCCAAAACCAGCCCAGCCTGTCTCTGCCTCCCTAACCTGTTCTTCCTCTTACCCATCCCTTCCTCCCACCCCAAGCCGCACCTCCATTTCTTACCTACTAACCTCATCCCACCTCCTTGACCTGTCCGTCTTCCCTGGACTGACCTATCCTCTCCCTACCTCCCCACCTATACTTTCCTCTCCACCTATCTTCTTTTCTCTCCATCTTCGGTCCGCCTTCCCCTCTCTCCCTATTTATTCCAGAACCCTCACCCCATCCCCCTCTCTGATGAAGGGTCTCGGCCCGAAATTTCAGCTTTTGTGCTCCTGAGATGCTGCTTGGCCTGCTGTGTTCATCCAGCTTCACACTTTATTATCTGGGCTGGTTTTGTGTTGCAGTGGGGGGTGGGGATGAGCTGGGCTGGTTGTGTGATGCAGTGGGTGGAGGGGGTGAACTGGGCTGGTTTTGGGATGCAGTGGGGGAAGGGGAGATTTTGAAGCTCGTGAAGTCTACGTTGATACCATTGGGCTGCAGGGTTTCCAAGCGGAATATGAGTTGCTGTTCCTGCAGCCTTCAGGTGGCATCATTGTGGCACTGCAGGAGGCCCATGAGGACATGTCGACTGAGGAATGGGAGGGGGAGTTGAAATGGTTCGCGACTGGGAGGTGCAGTTGTTGGCTGTGAACCGAGCGGAGGTGTTCTGCAAAGCGGTCCCCAAGCCTCCACTTGGTTTCCCCAATGTAGAGGATGCCACACCGGGAGCAATGGATACAATGTACCACACTGGCAGATGTGCAGGTGAACATCTGCTTGATATGGAAGGTCATCTTGGGGCCTGGGATCGGGGTAAGGGAGGAGGTGTGGGGGCAAATGTGGCACTTCCTGTGGTTGCTGGGGAAGGTGCTGGGTGTGGTGGGGTTGGAGGGAGTGTGGAGCGGACAAGGGAGTCGCGGAGAGAGTGGTCTCTCCGGAAGGCAGACAAGGGTGGGGATGGAAAAATAGCTTGGGTGGTGGGGTCGGATTGTAGATGGCAGAAGTATCTGATTCTATGATTGGCTATGTTCAATATAAATCTGACAATATACCATGTTAGAAAGACAAATGTTTCCTATCACGTGAAAAACAATACAATTTTGGGCTATCAAGCTGAAGTTCATCACTTTAAGTTCACACAATTGAATTATTAAGGGAGCACAGATCAAAGATAAACTGAATTTAATTATTATTTGCTTTAGGAGAAATTAAGATTGAGGATTGTTGCAAATTCTGGCTCGCAGTCAGGAAACTCCATTATAAAATGTTTTTGCCCTTTTTCAAAATGACAATTTTGCATATACAACAAGGTTGTGCTGGATACACAATTAAACTGGCTGACTTCCTGAGGCATTGCTCAATGATCTGACAGCAAGGAGAGGGCAATGTTGAAAGGACTTTAGGGTTAACAGGAGATGCACCTTCACAATGAAAGAATATGAAAAAGACTTCCCACCAAATGTAGAAAATTCTTTTCTCCTACTTTTAATTTGGTTGCCACAGAGTAAGCAATCAGCAATTTCCTCACTCACTATAGATAAATGCAATGGAGATGCATAAATACGTTTGTATATCAACATTCTTTTCAAAGTCTCAATATAAATTGAATAAAATAGACTCCGTCTCAGTCTCGAGAAGACAGATTAATTCATAAGAAAGAAGTTATGAAGCTATCCTGTTAAGTCTCACTCCAAAAAAAATTCTAAATTAATCCTCTAGCTTGCTTTGAAATCATTTTGAAAAGCATACTCACATAATATGATAATCTCAGGAAAGATACATATTCAAAGTTACAAAGAGAATCAAGTGATGCTTGTTATAATTTCCCATGTTGGAAGCAGAAATTGAGCCATAAGGTCATGCCTGCACATTTAATGGATGAAATTAACACAGCAACTTGGACAGATCTAAAATCAGATATAATATTTTAGAAATAATTAACTCTAACGTTGTTTTATGATGAAGGGTAAGAGCATAGAGAAACAAATCATTAATAAAGCTATTCAAAGATACAAGAGGCAACTTCACCATGTTATTATTTTCACCATGTTATTATGAAATACTTATATTTCTAACGTTTTTCCATTCGGTGATCTTGGGCTCATTCTGTTCTGTGTTTGTAAAATCTTCCTTACTCTTCTGATTTGACACCGTCAACTTGATAACTTGTGATTTCTCTACCTTATGTAGTTTGTATAGTTTTGGACAACTTGTTACTTTGGTTTGACCCTGGTCAGAAGTCATACAACACCAGGTTGTCGTCCAACAGGTTTATTTGAAATCACAAACTTTCAGGTGACAAAGGAGCAGTGCTACAAAAGCTTGTGATTTCAAATAAACCTGTTGGACTATAACCTGGTGTGGAGTGACTTCTGACCTTATCAACCCCAGTCTAACACCGGCATCTCCACAATCCTTGTCATGTGACTCTTATACCTATTGTGTTTTCCAGACATTTGGTTCATCTCTAGCACCAACATTTTTTTGATATTTTGTAATTATCTCTCTACCTCAATTAATTGGCTCATAGGCAATCTCTTCACTTTCCGTTCACCTGTTGAACTTTACTCACACGGTTTGACCCTTTGGATCACCTGCAAAGACTTGTTATTCAGCCTGTCAACACTCCATTCACACCATTTATACTATCGTTTCACTCTTAATTACCTGGTATTATCTTACAATAATCTCTCTGTCTATAATTTCTGTGCCTGTGTGCTTCCCTCCACTTTACCTGACAAAGGAGCAGCGCTCCAAAAGCTTGAGATTTCAAATAAACCTGTTGGGTTATATCCTGGTGTCTTGTGACTTCTGACTTTGTCCACCAGTCAAACACCGGCACCTCCACTTAAGACCTTCCCTTGTTCAATCTAAAATGTTAACTCTGTTTTCCCCTGTTCAGTTCTTTCCTGACTTGTGGAGAATTTCAAGTATTTCCTGTTTTTATTTAAGATTTACAGCATCACCAGCATTTTATTTTGGCATCTGTAAAAGTAAACCAATTAAATTCATTATGCCTGCTCTTTCCCCACATTCTTCAAAATATCCAATATTCCAATACTCATCCACTTTCTTTTTTAAGAGTTAGATATAGCATTGAGAGCTAAAGAGATCAGCTGATTATGAGTAGGAAGTGGGAACAGGATTCTGAGTTGAATGATGAGCCATGATTAAATTGAATGATGAAGGAGGTTAAAGGACTGAGTGGTCAACTCCTCCCCCTATTTTCTATTTTTTGATATTAAAAACCACAATGGATTTTTCTTTCATCACTCTTTCTGCTCAGACTTGTTATGCTTCTATTATCAACAAAAATTTGTTTGCAAAATCTTCTAAGTGAGTTTTTAAAAAATTAAAAACAATTGAATAATTCCACATTACACGTTAGCATGGGAAGGATTAAACTTGAACCACTTCTACCAATGGAGTCTGGGAAAGTCCCAGATGATTGGAAAATTGCTGCTGTAACCCCCTTGTTTAAGAAAGGATCAAGGCAAAAGATGGAAAATTGTAGGCCGATTAGCCTAACCTTGGTTGTTGGTAAAATTCTAGAATCCATTGTTAAGGATGAGATTTCTAAATTCTTGGAAGTGCAGAGTCAGATTAGAACAAGTCAGCATGCATTTAATAATGGGAGGTCATGCCTGACAAACTGTGAGAATTCTTTGAAGAGGTAACAAGTACGTTAGACCAGGGAAACCCAGTAGATGTTATTCATCTGGACTTCCAAAAGGCTTTTGATAAGGTGCCTCACAGGAGGCTGCTGAGCAAGGTCAGGGCCCATGGTGTTCGAGGTGAGCTACTGACTTGGATTAAGGATTGGCTGTCTGACAGAAGGCAGAGAGTTGGGATAAAAGGCTCTTTTTCGGAAAGGCAACCGGTGATGAATGGTGTCCCACAGGATTCAGTGTTAGGGCCGCAGCTGTTCACTTTATATATTAATGATCTGGGTGAAGGGACTGGGGGCATTCTGGTGAAGTTTGCCGATGATACGAAGATAGGTGGACAGGCAGGTAGTACTGAGGAGGTGGGGAAGCTGCAGAAAGATTGAGACAGTTTAGGAGAGTGGTCCAGGAAATGGCTGATGAAATTCAACGCGAGCAAATACGAGGTTTTGCACTTTGGAAAAAAGAATACAGGCATGGACTATTTTGTAAATGGTGAGAAAATTTGTAAAGCAGAAGTACAAAGCGATCTGAGAGTGTTGGTCCAGGATTCTCTAAAGGTTAACTTGCAGGTAGAGTCTGTGATTAAGAAAGCGAATGTAATGTTGTCGTTTATCTCAAGAGGGTTGGAATATAAAAGCAGCGATGTGCTTCAGAGACTTTATAAAGGTCTAGTTAGCCCCCATTTAGAATACTGTGTCCAATTTTGGGACCCCACCTCAGGAAAGACATACTGGTGCTGGAGCCTGTCCAGCAGAGATTCACACGGCTCATCCCTGGAATGGTAGGTTTAACGTATGATGAATGGCTGAGGATCTGGGATTGCATTCATTAGAGTTTAGAAGGTTGAAGGGAGATCTAATAGAAACTTACAAGATAATGCATGGCTTAGAAAGGGTGGACACTGGGAAGTTGTTTCCGTTAGGCGGGGAGACTAGGACCTGTGGGTACAGCCTTAGAATTAGAGGGGGTAAATTTAAAACGGAACTGAGACGACATTTCTTCAGCCAGAGAGTGCTGGGCTTGTGGAATTCATTGCCACAGAGCGCAGTGGAGGCCGGGACGTTAGATACCTTCAAGGCAGAGATCGATAAATTCTTGATCTCACAAGGAATCAAGGGTTACGGGGAGAGTGCAGGGAAGTGGAGTTGAAATGCCCATCAGCCATGATTTAAATGGTGGAGAGGACTTGATGGGCTGAATGGCCTTACTGCCTTATGGTCTTATGGTCTTATGTCTTAAAATAACCATCTTTCAATTAAGATTGTTGTTGTACGTTCTACCTGATTCACTCAGCTCATAGCGGTGCAAAATAATCTTAAACTACCGACACTTTCCAGAACATTATTCCATATTGCCTTCAACTTGTACATGGACCTCACAGCCAAGCAAAGCCTGGGTTCTCAACTGTAATTGGCCCATGCATTTATTCACAGAATACTTCACTGTTTATGTCTAAAAGGGCAGAAATCTGTATTCTATTTTACATTGTAAAGTGATCTTGCTCTCTTAAAATCATACACACTCTGACTCAAGTTATCCACAAAAAGTATACAAAAATAGAAAAGCTCTGCATTTAGAGCTCGTACGAACAGCAGATGCTAGAGGCAGAGGTAACACAGTATGGAGCTGAAGGAACACAGGCAGCATCAGAGAAGCAGGAAAGTTCACATTTCGGGTTGGAACCCTTCTTCAGAAATAGGGGAGGGGAAAGGGAGCTCAGAAGTAAATGGAGAGAGGAGGGGTAGGGCTGGGGAAGGTAAGTGGGATGGTAAGAGGTGAGTGCAGGTAGAGAGTGGTGGGGATTGGTCAGTGAGGTGGGGGGTGGGAGAGAAGATGGAAAGGTTGTGTCAGGTCAAGGAGGCCAGGAAGAGGGGGAGGATTGGTCATAGGAAGAGGGCACGGGTGGGGAGATTTTGAAACTGGTAAAATCCACATTTAGGCCATAGGGCCGTAGGCTCCCAAGGCGGAATATGAGATAGCAACAGTGATAGGGTCCCTCTTATCCTCACCTGCCATTTCCTCACCAGCATCCACATCCAGAAGATCGTCAGACGTCATTTCTGCCGCCTCCAGCAAGATGCCACCACCACATATTCCCCTCCCCTCCCTTGTCTGCCTTCTGCAGGGACCGTTCCCTCCAGGACAACTTGGTCCATACCTCCTTCAACCCCAGCACCTCCCCACAGCCCCATGGCACCATCCCCTGTAACTGGCAAAGGTGCAACACCTGCCCATTTACCTCCTCCCTCCCCAGTATCCAAGGTGAAGCAACACTTCACCTGCACTTCCAAGAATTTAATCTACTGCATTCACTACTTACAATGTGGTCTCCTCTACATTGGGGAAACGAAGCGTAGACTTGGTGGCCACTTCGCAGAACATCTATGTTCTGTTCGCAAAAAAAGATCCTGAACTACATGTTGCCTGCCACTTCAATGCACCACCTTGCTCCCCGGCCAATATCTCTGTCTCTGGCCTGCTAGAGTGTTCCAGTGAAGCCCAGCGCAAGCTGGAGGAACAACACCTCATTTTCTGCTTGGGGACCCTACAACCCTCCAGACTCAATATTGGGTTCAATTATTTTAGGGCCTAAACTCCATGTCCAAGCCCCCCACCCCACACATTAGGCCTTGTTACCACATAGCCTGCCATTACATACCTGTTGTTAGTCACTAATAGTCCCCATTAACAACTATTCACCCTCCCAGCCTGATCGTTAGCAACTCCTTTGTCTGTCCAACTGTCTTTCTTCTCTTTGGGCTCTATCCTATCATTTATTCCCCACCCCACCTATCTCCCTATTTTCTGCATACAAACTGATGTTTTCCCAGCCGCCATCAGTTCTGAGGAAGGGTCACCGGACCCGAAACTGATGCTGCCAGACCTGCCAAGCTTTTCCAGCAACTTTGTTTTTGTTTCAGAACATAAGATGCTGCTGTTCCAGTTTGCAGGCAGCATCATTGTGACACTGGAGGAGGCCCAGGATCGAAATGTCACCCAGGAAGTAGGAGCGGGAGTTGAAACGCATTTGTTGCACCACAGATAAATTAAAAACTTTATAAAATATAAATCTTGGAAAACTAAAATTTGGAGTAAGTATAGGAGGCAAAAATTACCATTGGAAATGTTTCTCAAAAACTACAATCTCAGGAAAAATCATTCATTTAAAATTAGGGTTAAATTTCTTTCCACGATCACAAACAAAATGACTAAAAATTGAGGTTCAGAGCGAAGACTAAAACTCAGATTCAAATTCAAATTAATTGAAAGATTTAAATTAATTGAAAGATTCAAATAACATTGTCAGAAATACTGGTTGAATTTAAGTCTCCTAGTTACTCACATTATACAAGAGATCAGTCCAGCCCTCCATGGTGATGCACTGGAATACAGTCAGCACAGCAAACAGGATGTTATCAAATTGGGTAATTCCATAATTTGGCCCTTCCCAGTATTCAGTGCAGTTCATTCCAACTGGACAGGTTCGAGCGGGTGAGTCTGTCCCACAAGGAGACTCTCCCACTATTTCATCTGAGAAGTGAAAAAGACAATTTAATATTAGCATTCAGATACTGTAGTATTATACTCAAAACAGAATGATTCATTTCATTCAATTAAAGACTCATTAAAGAGTCATAAATAGAATTGTTGTTTCTAATGGTATTTCAAAACTCTATGTTTCATTCATTTTTCAATATTATTTAAAATCCTTAATCAGATTCTAGCCTGTGACTAACTTCACAACATTGTCATTCCCAGATAGAATTGCAGGAGAGATCTTACACTGGATTTCTTTAAAACAATACTATTTTGTTTGGACATGCTTTACATGGATACTTTGCTGGACTGACAATCTGCTATTGATCACATGGTGCTAGTTGACTATAATTTCCAAAAAACCTCTGATGAGCAGTAACCAAGGACAAAGATTTACATTATTGTCTTGGAGTGTCACACTTACTGTATTATACAGATCTTCCATTCAAGAAACTGAAGACAAGATGTTTATACTCAGATAGCAAGAACTGTATATGCTAGAGTTAGAGATGACAAAGTGTGGAGCTGGAGGAACACAGCAGGCCAGGGTGCATCAGAGGAGCAGGAAAGCTGAAGTTTGAAGAAGGGTCCCAACTCGAAACATCAACTTTCCTGCTCCTCTGATGCTGCCTGGCCTGCTGTATTCCTCCAATTCCACACCATTATCTATATGGGGCAAAGGAAACCATTGAAATGTATTACAGTGGCATACAAGGCATACAGTGTTTTAGCTTTTATTAATACAGGGATCGAGTTCCAGAACCAAGAAGTTATGGTGAAGCTCTACAAAACTCTGGTGCGGCCGCACTTGGAGTATTGCGTACAGTTCTGGTCACCGCATTATAAGAAGGATGTGGAAGCTTTGGAAAGGGTGCAAAGGAGATTTACTAGGATGTTGCCTGGTATGGAAGGAAGGTCTTACGAGGAAAGGCTGAGGGACTTGAGGCTGTTTTCATTAGAGAGAAGAAGGTTGAGAGGTGACTTAATTGAAACATATAAAATAATCAGAGGGTTAGATAGGGTGAATAGGGAGAGCCTTTTTCCTAGGATGGTGATGGCGGGCACGAGGGGGCATAGCTTTAAATTGAGGGGTGAAAGATATAGGACAGATGTCAGAGGTAGTTTCTTTACTCAGAGAGTAGTAAGAGAATGGAACGCTTTGCCTGCAACGGTAGTAGATTCGCCAACTTCAGGTACATTTAAGTCGTCATTGGATAAGCATATGAACGTACATGGAATAGTGTAGGTTAGATGGGCTTCAGATCGGTATGACAGGTCAGCACAACATCGAGGGCTGAAGGGCCTGTACTGTGCTGTAATGTTCTATGTTCTATGTACTCATGAGTTGCTGCTAATGATCTGTGCTGTCATCTCCAATATCACTCAATATCTTTTAAGGCCTGATATCAAAACCACCTCATTAGCTGACATCCTCAACTGGGAGCCCTATTCACATGACTGAAACACCTGTTTTTGAACAGCTTTAACATTGTTTTGTCCCCTAGTCTTCTTTTAACACCAGAAGAGAAAGCAACCACACAACTTAGTTTAACAAACAAGATGTGGAGCTGGATGTTACCTTTTTCTGAACCTCTTTCCTGAAGAAGGGTCCAGAAAGGTCAGCTTTCTCGCTCCTCTGATGCTGCCTGGCCTGCGGAGTTCATCCAACTCCATAACTTGTTATTTCAGACTCCAGCATCGGCAGTTTCTACTATTTCCAAACTTAGTTTAGCTAATGCCTCCTCGAGTCTCAATCTTTCTCAGAAGTCTGACTTCTGGAAAGACTCCTGCATTTTGCTTGAAAACTGAACTAATTTCCCAGTCAGCGAAAACTATATTGCTATTCTTTCAAATGCTAACAACCTGCATCCAAGAAGTTGCAAGAAGGAATTCTGCCTAACAAACAAACTACAAGCCTTTACTGGGTGTTGACTTAAAAATCAAAGATACTGACACTAATTTACATGATTTTTAAGTAATCTGAAATTTTACGTTATTTTCCTTTTCTCTTTTCTCCCTTGTATGCTTGTGTGTGTCCATGTCTGTGTATATATGTGTTTTGATTTATCCCTCAGGTTGAATGTTTGAATAAATGTTTTTTTGATTTACCCTGAAAGAGAGTTTGCAAGACATTCAAACATTTGACTTCACAAGCAGAGCATCTGGTGGGGTGACACAGTAGAAATGCCTGGTTTGAAAGGGAATATATAAGAAAAAAATACATTTCAAACCTCCTCAATTATAACTATAAGTCTTTTTTAAAATAAAAAAAATCACAACTTCTATATGCGACACTGTATTTTGGAAGACAGTCCATAGTGGTATTATCATTGGGCTAGTAATTTTAACCCAAAACCACTGTGCTGTCCATTCTTCAACCAGAACCATTGTGGAGCAGATGATAAACCTGGCAAGAATAAGATTCTGATGACTGGATTAGTCTGATGAAAGCCTTGCAGTATAGTCCAAAAAGACTGTGCTGCATAATCCTAATTTGCTGTGCTCTGCATAAAGTAACAGGTGAAGATGGAATCTGATGAACCAAGAAGAACTGGGAGACTGGTGGCAGTGTTCTGAGTAGAAAGCTGATGGGAAGGTGTTGGCAAAGTTGTAATATCACTGGGCCTACAATCCAGAACCCTAGGCTAATGAGTTAAAATCACACTATGGCAGATAGTTAAATTTGAATTCAATTAAAAAAAAAACTGAAGAGAGAGCTGGCCTAATGGCAACCATGAAACTATTGTCAGCACTGTAAAAAGCCATCTGATTCATTAATGCCATTTAGTGGCCTGATCTGGCCTATATGCAACTCCAGACCCAGTAGTATGGTTAATGTTCCTCTGAGCATTAGGGAAGTGCAATAAATGCACACATAGCCAGGGACACCCACATCCCATGAATTAATAATAAAAACTATTTTCTTCTGTATTGTTTCAGTCTGGCAATGTGACTTCACTCTCTATTGTTTTGTACATTAACCAGCATAACTCTCAAAGATAAAATACTTACACTGATTAATTGCATTCATTACTCACGCTGATTACTGAAAAGGAATACACTATGTAATGGCTTTCTGGTCCACCTGACTATCTGTACATCACAAAATTACAGGAAAAGCTTGAACTACAATATAAAGCTGATTTTCTTGCAACAACTAATTTCTAACCTACAGCAATACAGATTCCCCTGGGGTGACACTGTAGTTAGCACTGCTGCCCCAAAGCATCAAACGACCCAGTTTTAATTCCACCCTCATGCAACTGTCTGTGTGGGCTTTGCACATTCTCCCTGTGTCTGTGTAGGTTTCTTCCCACAGTCCACAGATGCGCAGGTTAGGTAGATTGGCTGTGCTAATTTTTTTTTCCGTTCATTTTGTGGGATGTGGGCGTTGCTGGCTGGCCAGCATTTCTTGCCCATCCCTAGTTGTCATTGAGATGGTGGTGGTGAGGTGTCTTCTTGAACTGCTGCAGTCCACCTGCTGTGGGTTGACCCATACAATGCCCTTAGGGAGGGAATTCCAGGATTTTAAGCCAGCAACAGTGAAGAAACAGCAATATATTTCCAAGTCAGGATGGTGAGTGGCTGGGAGGGGAACTTGGAGGTGGTGGTGTTCCCATATATCTGCTGCCCTTGTCTCTCTAGATGGAAGTGGTCATTGGTTTGGAAAGTGCTGTCTGAGGACCTTTGGTGAATTTCTGCAGTACATCTTATAGATAGTACACACTGCTGCTACTGAGTGTTGGTTGGTGGAGGGAGTGGATGTTTGTGGATGTGGTGCCAATCAAGCAGTTGCTGTGTACTGGATGGTGTCAAGTTTCTTGAGTGTTGTTGGGGCTGCACTCATCCAGGCAAGTGGGGAGTATTCCATCACACTCCTGACTTATGCCTTGTAGATGGTGGACAGGCTTTGAGGAGTCAGGAGATGAGTTACTTGCCACAGTATTCCCAGCTTCTGACCTGCTCTTGTAGCCACTGTGTTAATGTCGTGAGTCCAGTTGAGTTTCCGGTCAACAGTAACCCCCCAGGATGTTGATAGTGGGGAATTCAGTGATGGTAACACCATTGCATGTCAAATGACGGTGGTGAGATTGTCTTTTACTGGTGATGCTCACAGCCTGGCATTTGTGTGGCGTGAATGTCACTTGCCAAAGCCGGGATATTGTCCAGATCTTGTTGCATTTGAACATGGGCTGCCTCAGTATCTGAGGAGTCACGAATGGTGCTGAACATTGTGCAATAAATTGGAGAACATCCCCACTTCTGACATTATAGTGGAGGGAAGGTCATTGATGAAGCAGCTGAAGATGATTGGGCCTAGGACACTACCCTAACACTATCCTGCAGAGATGTCCGCAGCTGAGATGGCTGACCTCCCACAGCCACGACCATCTTCCTATGTATCAGGTAAGACTCCAACCATTGATGAGTTTGCCCCAGATACCCACTGATTCCAGTTTTGCTAAGGTTCCTTGATGCCACACTCAGTTGAATGCAGCCTTGATATCAAGGGTTGTCACTCTCACCTCACCTCTGGAATTCTTATGTCCATGTTTGAATCAAGGCTGTAATGAGGTCAGGAGCTGAGTGGCCCGGGCAGAACCCAAACTGGGCATCATTGAGCAGGTGCTGCTTCATAACCCTGGTGATGACATCTTCCATCATTTTATTGATGGCTGACAGGGTGGTAATGAGCCGGGTTGGATTTGTCCTGCTTTGCGTGTACAGGACATACTTGGCAATTTTCCACATTGTCGGGTAGATTCAAGTGCTGTAACTGTACTGGAACAGCTCGGCTAAGGGAGCAGCAAGTTCTGGATTACACGTCTTCAGTACTATTGCCGCAGTGTTGTCAGGGCCCGTAGCCTTTGCAGTATCCAGTGTCTCCATCCATTTCTTGATATCACATGGAGTGAATCAAATTGACTAAAGACCGGTATCTGTAATGCTGGGGACCACTGGAGGACGCCGAGATGGATCATCCACTCAGCACTTCCGGTTGAAGATTGCTGCAAATGCTTCAGCCTTATCTTTTGCACTGATGTGCTGAGCTCTTCCATCATCGAAGATGGGGATATTTGTGGAGCTTCCGCCTCTAGTGAGTCATTTAATTGTCCACCACCATTCACGACTGGATGTGGCAGGACTGCAGAGCTTAGATTTGATCCATTGGTTGTGGGATTGCTTAGCTCTGTCAATCACTTGCTGCTTTGGCTGTTTGGTGTGCAAGCAGTCCTGTTTGGTGGCTTCACCAGGTTGATGCCTCATCTTCAGGTATGCCTGGTGCTGCTCCTGGCATGCCCTCCTGCACTCTTCATTGAACCAGGGTTGATCCCCTGGCTTGATGGTAATGGTCGAGTGGGGGATATGACAGGCCATGAGGTTACACATTGTGTTGGGAGTACAATTCTGCTGCTGTTGATGGCCCACAGTGCCTCATCGATGCCCAGTGCAAAGTCTGTCCCATTTAGCACAGTGTCAGTGCCACACAACACAATGGAGGTGGTTCTCAATGTGAAGGTGGGACTTCGTCTCCACAAGGACTGTGCAGTTGGTCACTCTTACCGATAGTGTCATGGACAGATGCAACTACAGATTGGCAGATTGGTAAGGATGAGGTCAAGTATGTTTTTCCCTCTTGTTGGTTCCCTCACCAGCAGTCGCAGACCCAGTCTAGCAGCTTTGTCCTGTAGGACCTGACCAGCTCAATCTGTACTACTGCTGCCGAGCCACTCTTGGCGGTGAACACTGATGTCCCCCACCCAGAGTACACTTAGTGCCCTTGCCATTCTCTGTGCCTGCTCTAAGTATTTTTCAAGATTTAGGAATACTGATTCATCAGCTGAGGGATGTCGGTATGTGGTAATCAGCAGGAGGTTTCCTTGCCCATGTTTAACTTGAAGCCATGAGACTTCATGGGGTCTGGAGTCAATGTTGAGGACTTCTGGAGAAACACCCTCCTGTCTGTATATCACTGTGCTGTCCCCTCTGCTGGGTCTGTCCTGTCGGTGAGATGGGACATGTCCAGGGATGGTGATGGTAGTATCTAGGATATTGTCGGTAAGGTATGACTCTGTGAGTATGACTATGTCAGGCTGTTGCTTGACTATTCTGTGAAACAGCTCTCCCAATTTCAGCACCAACCCCTAGATGTTAGTGAAGAGGACTCTGCACGGTTGACTGGGCTGTTTCTGCCGTTGTCTTTCCAGTGCTTAGGTCGATGCTAGGTGATCCGTCCAGTTTCATTTCTTTGAGTCTTTGTAGTGAATGGTACAACTGAGTGGCTTGCTAGGGCATATCAGAGGGCAGTTGAGTCAAACATGTTGCTGTGGGTCTGGATCACATGTAAGTCAGACAAGGTGAGGGTGGCAGATTTCCTCCCCTAAAGGACATTAGAGAACCAGATGGGTTTTTCAGACAATTAGCAGATTCTTAATTCCAGAATTTTTAAAAAAATTCCAATTCCACCATCTGCCATGGTGGGATTCGAAGCTGGGTCCTTAGGCCATCAGTTGGGTTTCTAGATTAATAATCTGGTGATAATACCACTAGGCCATCACCTACCACAGTGTCCAAGGATGTGCAACTAGGTGGATTTGACATGGGAAATGTAGGGTTATAGGGGTAGGGCAGGGGGATGGATCTGTGTGGATGCTCTTTGGAGGGTTAGTGTGAACCCAAGGGGCCAAATGGCCTGCTTCCATACTGTACGGGCTTCCTGATTTTAAAGGTTGATTATAAAAGAGCACTTAAGAGGCCTCTCCAGTTATTAAGAGAGGCAAGAATGGTCCTCAGGTCCATGGGGCAAAAGATTAATTCTTCCAGTGCAGTAAATACACTTATGTTTGAGTACACTTCACTTCAGCTCTGAGTTCAGAATGCTGAAACTATTAAAAGTTGACCAAACTAGTACTAACAAATTCATTAATTATTTTCTCTCATCTTTTTCTGATCTTCACTTTCAGATGTGCTGTTTATTTGCTGAATACAGGTTCTTGAACAGTACTTTGGCACCTAACACAGACACGAGTCATGCATGAGTTCAGACAGCGAATACAGATTAAAATATTCAAATATGGGTGACTATCAAATCTAATCTAAAAAATGTCCACATATATGCATGCATATATGAAAGCATCAGCATTGAGTTACAAATTCCAGTTTCATTGGGAGGTTCAAACTTATAATGAACACACTGCACCGAATTGCAGACCAAAGTTTAGATGGAATCTGCATTGAATTTCAGAAACCTGACAGTAAATGTTGAATGGAATCTGAGTAAAAGGTTTCAGATGATATATATATGGAATAAAGAACATCCAGGAGCAAGCTGTGGGAGAAAGTCCAAGTGTGCCTTCTCATTTATTTATAAAATATTGGATTACTTAGAAGGTGCTACACATGGAATCTGATCAACAAATTCAATAACTATCAATTGAACAAAAGGTCCAGCGTAAAGAGGAAAGGCAGTGATGTACAAACAAGTTGAAAAACACATTAAAGGCTAATTAATTAAGGGGATCTAATCTTCAGTACAAGATACTGTTTGAACAAGAAAGGCTTTAGACTAAGCTGCATTTCTATGGATTGTTAAAACAGATCACTAGAGACAGTGGTGCAATTATCTTTGTATAGTTTTCCCAAGGAGGTAGCTGACCTTACTTGCTTTCTTCTTATTCTGCATAATCTGCATTAGTTATAGTGCAAGCTTCGTGCAAGATGCTTGGCATGGATTGAAGAATTATTTATCTACTTATTTATATCTATACTTGTCAAAGATGTATAAAATGCAATATAGCAGGGCTTCCAATAAAGAAAAGAATTAAAGAACTGGATTAATCCACCTCTAAAATAGCTGTATTCCTCTTACCTACCACTACATTTAAGTTATTTCACTTCCTTTCCTGAAAGTATGGAGTCTTGTGGGAATACAAGCTACATACGCTGGCAAGCCTCTATGATTCTATAAAGGTAGCCTATTTCTCATTTATGAGTCTAGATAGGATTAATGTGGTCAGTTATCTATAAGGTGTCTTGCAGCCAAGCTAGTTCCTGTTCTATTCTAAACAGGCCCGTTTTCCAGTCGGGATCACCACCTACTGCTTGACGAAAAATGGAGCTGATTTTATTCGCTTCTGTGACAAATGAGTACTTTGTAGCATGTGTACGTGTGCTTACCTTGCCTGGGATCAGTAAACCAAGAAACAAAACTGATGCATTTCTACTATTTATAGTTCAGTATCACATTAGCTGTTCATTTAACTCTCGTTAGCACTCAAGTAAACACATTAGAAAATGCAGAGACAATGGGAACTGCAGATGCTGGAGAATCCAAGATAACAAAGTGTAGAGCTGGATGAACACAGCTGGCCAATCAGCATCTTAGGAGCACAAAAGCTGACGTTTCGGGCCTAGATCCTTCATCAGAAAAAAAAGCAGGTTTTTCTGATGAAGGGTCTAGGCCCGAAACGTCAGCTTTTGTGCTCCTAAGATGCTGCTTGGCCTGCTGTGTTCATCCAGCCCCACAATTTGTTATCTTACATTAGAGAATGCAAATAACAGAACAGGAGAGTATGGCTATAATTTAACCCTAGGATTCGCAAGTTAGCCTGATGACAATCTGTGTTTTATTCTAATAACAAAACACTAGAACAAATTGCAGCTCATCCAAACTTTCACTCGCAAGAACGTACTGTTGCTATCAAAGCACGCTTTATGAAATTTTCCCATGTAAAATTCTAATCCAATGATTGCAAACATGAGAATGGCGAAGAAAAGTAGCAATCCAATCTGAAGCAGGGGGATCATTGCCTTCATGATGGACTTAAGCACAACTTGTAAACCTGAAACATAAAATAAGACCAATTAGCTCAGATTTGTTTTGTTAATCATCCCTAATATATAGCTTACAATTTTAAACATTTTACGTGATAGTTCTACTCACTGAGATATGGCACACCACTTCTGGAAAATGAAATACTTTCTGCAGGTGAGCAGGTAAAAGCATCTAGTTTAAGTGCTGGAAAGCCACCGTTAACAATTTGAAGATGGTGGTCACCCAAAACTGACAAGGTCCACCTTTATACACTTTATGTCAAATTCCCATAACATCACTGGGATGCAACTTAAATTTAAGAGGTGAAAAATCTATGCTTTCATTTTGAAACCTATATTTGCTCCTCTGAACTCTAAACTATGGTGTTGGCTTCTCTTGTCATGGATTCTCCCCCAAAACCCTGTTTCCTAAATATCAGATACAAAATGGGTGAAACATAAGCTGGCATGAAACTTGAATGAAGTTGGCATTGAAAAGTAAATTTCCAGATCACTTTCCGCTTGTCTGGATATAAAATTTGGAACTTCTGTCAGCTTTAAGAACCAGAGATTTGACACAAGATATTTACTAACTTAAGGCTCAAAGCCACATTCTACCACTTTGTAATTCATCACTTTAGAATTGAAGTATAAAATGTACCACAAATATTTCAAGAATTATTCTATCTTTAAAAGAATTATTCTAAAGCAGTTGTAATACCTACTTGGAATTCCAGAAACCAATTTCAAGGGTCGAAGGACTCGAACTGCACGCAGTGTCCGAAGATCAAATTCTGCCCCTGTTGTAGTAACAATACTGGAAAAAAAGATCAAATATTTTATTTATACGCAACTACATATGAGAGTTGTGACTGCACACTGCATTGTACATATACAGTTCTTCGAGATCCATGTAGGCCACAGGACACAAGAATGAAATTTGTTCCTGCATGATCTATATGTTGGATTGAAGCGCATCTCAGCAAAAAGATTCTCCTCTATTTTCTTATCTCATTTAAAAGCACAAACTCATGCTAGTTTACAGTTCCTCATGTAAGCAAGTACACTTCTCATACGCCAGTATTCTTCTTTTTCCCCTGGTGCAATGGGATAAGTGGAAAGACATTACTTTCAAATTAGTGAAATCATAGAATGATCAAGCACAGGCAGAAACCATTCAGCCCATGGTGTTTGCATCAGCTCTCTGCAAGATTAATCCAACTTATCCCTTTCCCACATCCTTTTCCCACAGCCTAGCAAATTACTTCTCGCAGGGTGCTTACCTTATCCCCTTATCAAAACCAAAATCTTATTTGCCTTCACCACCCTGTCAAGTATTATATTCTTGATCCAAACCATTTGCTGTGGACAAAGATTGTCCTTCCATCATTGTTGCTTCATTGCCAATGAACTTCAATTTAAACTTCCTGATCGTCTGGTTCCTTCCAATGGAGGGAACAATTTTCTCTTCATCCACTCTGTTTAGATCACTATTTTGAAAGCTTTCACCAAATCTCCACTCAATCTTCGCTTTTCAGGAAGGACAATCCCAGGTTCACCAGTAACTGAATCTGAATACTTAATTGCTGGAACCATTCTTCAAAATCTTTTCCAAACTCACACTACATCATTCTTAAACTGCAGTGTCCAGAATTAGACAGAATGAGCTAAATCTTACATTTTTCTGGCTAAGTGATAGCTGAATTAAGTTTCATGGAAGGATTGTTTGCTACAAAGTCTAGCACTTGTCATATCTTAACAAACTCACCTCAATAACTACCTGCCATGCCTTTATTTTGTCACGTTCAATTAGAACACTATTCCCATATCAACTCACTATCTGCTGGTTATCTGCTGAAAGCCTGACATTTCAAGTCCACGCCATCTTTAAGAGGTTGCTTTGCACCTGAACAAGCACGGACATTCTGGAAGTTGCCCTGCTTGGTTCAGGATGTTTCCAAAAGGTGCTGGAATAAGCAAAGAATGGCATTGCAACTTGCTGAGAGGAACCTGGAGGTCGTGACTAAGGGGGATGATGCAAAGAAAAAGATACCCCTTCCCAGAGGACGAGAAGAGGAGGCCACATCACGAAGCCCTGGCAGCCTAGTCTAAGGTCACCACTCAGGTCAACGCCATTTTCACAGGTGCTAACGAATGACCAGTAGTGCCATAAAAGATCAATGACCTCCACTGCATCAGAGTGAGTGCCACAGTGTTCTCTGTGTTACCTAACACACACGTTATCTCTGCAACTCTGCCTCTTCCTCCAAGATTCATTCTCACTGTTGCCTGCAACATTTTCCTTCATTTGCTCAAACTCCTGTTCAAACACCCACACCATCAATCCTACATGGCTTTGACATAGCTTACTGAATCACTTGGGACACCTCACCACCTTTTCCCCCATGTGCACAAGGACAAACTGCCATGTCACCTACTTTGATCTCACTCAAAACTTCCCTTTTTCTCAATACAAGAGAAGGCAGCCCAAAAAATGGAAACAGAGAAACATAAAAAATAGAAGCTGGACTAAGCCATCCAGACATTCAGGCCTGCTCCACCATTCAATATGATCATGACCAATCATTTAACTCAGTATTTGTCAACTTCAGTCACATTAATTTCTCCAATATTACTTTTTTAAAAAACTAAGACTGATTTCTTTCAGTTCCTCATTCTCACTATCCGTTGGATCTATTATTTCTGGGAGATTGTTTATTTCTTCACCTATTGTGAAATAGACACAAAGTAACACGGTTTAAGACCCTAGCTTTGGATTGAACTACATAGTTTTCAAACACAATTGATTATTTTAATCACATTCATGGTCACTCTTCCCTAAAAGATTTTTTTGCATCAAGGTTATTTATTGGCCAGGGTCAATCAGTGCAGTTGGCTGATTCACATTGCAGAGTGGTGCCAACAGCTTGAGTTCAATTCCCACACTTTCCTTCTCAATCTCTCATTTCACCTGAGGTGCGGGTGACCCTCAGGTTAAAACTGCTCTCGAATTAGAATCCTCAAGGACCAAGGCGGCTTTACCTCACTTCACCATTTATTTACTGACCCCCTTTTCATTGCATAATACTAAATATAAAATACCCTCCTCCCAGATGGTTTCCAGAGCAGATTGTTAAGGAACTATCTTGTACACATTCTGGAAATTCCCTCTTCATAACACTGATGCACATGTGCATTGAAGGACCCAAGATTACTGCATTATCCTTTTACATGCATTTCTAATTCCCCGATTTTTGTTGTGCCATACATTATTAGTATTCTTTGGTGGCCTGTAAACAACTCCTATCAATCCTTAATACAATCAAACAGATTTAACATGATTTTGTGAAATGGAAATCATATTTGACAAATTTGCTAGAATTCTTTTGAGAATATATCAGGCAGCGTTGGAAAAGGGAAACAGGCAGTGTATTGGGAGTTCCAGAAGGCATTTGATAATATACCATGTAAAAAGCTTTTGCACAAGATCAGAGCTGATGGTATTGGGGGTAATGTATTAGTGTGGATGGGGATTGGTTCACACACAGCAGACAGAGTTGGAATCAATGGCTCTTTTTCAAGTTGGAAATACATAGCTACTGGAATGCTGCAAAAATCAGTCTGAGGCCCTCAACTATTTACTATTCATATTAATGACCAGGAGTTGAGAGCAGAGTGTAATGTACCCAAATTTGCGATGGCACAAAAATTCTTGTAAAGCCATTTTGCAATGAGGACAGAGGAAGCTGCAAGGGGAGGTAGCTAGGTTGAGTCAGTCGGCAAAAATTTGGCAAATGGAGTTTAACGTAAGAATTGTTGGGCATTGGTAGGAAGAATCAAAGGGGAATGAGTTATTTAAATTAAGTGAGACTCCACAACATAACAGCACAGAGAGATGTGAGTGTTTTTATGCATTAAACACAAAATGTTAGCATCAGGTACAGCAACTAATCAAAAGACAAATCAAATTTTTCAAAGGGGCTAGAGTTTGAAAATAGGGAAGTCCTGTAACAACTGTACATGGTGTTGACTGAGGCTGCACATTGAGTATGGTGTGCAGTTTTGACCCCCATATGTAAAATGAGGATGTACTGCCATGGATGCAGCCCAAAAAAGAATCATCAGGCTGATTACTGGGATGAAGAAATTGATTTCTCAAAAATGGCTAAATAGGTTAGGCATTTATTCACTAGAGCATAGAGGAATGAGAAATGATACTATGGAAACATGCAAGAGTTTGAGGATAGCTTGATAGGATAAATGCTAAGTTATTTCCATTATTGGGGAGATTTTGAATGTGTGGGCATAATTACAGAATAATTGGGCATTCTGAGATGGAAAGGAATTTCATCTTCCAGGGGATAGTCTGAAATTCTTTTCCCCAGAGAGTTGTGGAGGCGATTTCAAGTTTTTAAACAGACGGTAGATAGATTTTTGAAATATTAAGGAGTTGGGGGCTATGATGAACTGGCACAAAAGAGGTGTTGAGACTTGAGGCAGATCAGCCACAATCAGATTGAATGGCAGCGTAAGCTTGAGAGATCGAATAGTGCTACTCCGGCTCCTTTTTTTAAAAAAATGTCTTCCTTTACATGAGAGATAATGGGAACAGCAGATGCTGGAGAATCCAAGATAACAAAGTGTGGAGCTGGATGAACACAGCAGGCCAAGCAGCATCTCAGGAGCACAAAAGCTGATGTTTCAGGCCTAGACTCTTCATCAGAGAGGGGGATGGGGCGAGGGTTCTGGAATAAATAGGGACACAGGGGGAGGTGGACCGAAGATGGAGAGAAAAGAAGATAGGTGGACAGGAGAGTATAGGTGGGGGGGTAGGGAGGGGATAGGTCAGTCCAGGGAAGACGGACAGCTCAAGGAGGTGGGATGAGGTTAGTAGGTAGGAAATGGAGGTGCGGCTTGGGGTGGGAGGAAGGGATGGGTGAGAGGAAGAACAGGTTAGGGAGGCAGAGACAGGCTGGGCTGGTTTTGGGATGCAGTGGGGGGAGGGGACGAACTGGGCTGGTTTTGGGAAGCGGTGGGCGAAGGGGAGATTTTGAAGCTGGTGAAGTCCACATTGATACCATTGGGCTGCAGGGTTCCCAAGCAGAATATGAGTTGCTGTTCCTGCAACCTTCGGGTGGCATCATCGTGGCACTGCAGGAGGCCCATGAAGGACACGTCGTCTAAAGAATGGGAGGGGGAGTTGAAATGGTTCACGACTGGGAGGTGCAGTTGTTTATTGTGAACCGAGTGGAGGTGTTCTGCAAAGCGGTCCCGAAGCCTCCGCTTGGTTTCCCCAATGTAGAGGAAGCCAAAACCAGCCCAGCTCATCCCCTCCCCCCACTGCATCCCAAAACCAGCCCAGCCTGTCTCTGCCTCCCTAACCTCTTCTTCCTCTTACCCATCCCTTCCTCCCACCCCAAGCCACACCTCCATTTCCTACCTACTAACCTCATCCCACCTCCTTGAGCTGTCCGTCTTCCCTGGACTGACCTATCCCCTCCCTACCTCCCCACCTATACTCTTCTCTCCACCTATCTTCTTTTCTCTCCATCTTCGGTCCGCCTCCCCCTTTCTCCCTATTTATTCCAGAACCCTCGCCCCATCCCCCTCTCTGATGAAGGGACTAGGCCCGAAACGTCAGCTTTTGTGCTCCTGAGATGCTGCTTGGCCTACTGTGTTCATCCAGCTTCACATTTTATTATCTTCCTTTACATGTCCTTTGCAGATTCTGCCTGGTTCAGAAACAGTCCCAATGCCCCATAAATCTAAACCCCTTTAACCTACACAATTTCTCCAGCCTTGTGTTCACTCAAACTTATTTCTATACTCACCAGCACATGGTACTAGGAACAATTCAGAAATTATTCTCCGCACTAGAGATCCTGTATTCAATCTCTTTTCAAGATCCCTAAACTTTGCTTCCGGGGCCTGATTCTGCATTTTACCTATGTTGTCATTGGTACCAATGCAGATCATAACCTCTGGTTCTTCATCTTTATCCATAAGTGACTTTCACCGGCATGGTGACATCCTTGACCCTGGAATCAGGGAGGCAACATGCCATCCTGGAATCATCTCAACAGCTACAGAAATGCTTGTGTGTTCCAATAGATGTTGAATGCCCTATCTTTATGAACAACACAGTCACCCATTCCCTTTCTGTCTGCATGCTTCTGTGGTCTGACCACCTCATTAACTGAGCTATTCAAGTAGCTCTCACCAATCCTAAACCCAGATCTCAACTTCCTGCAAAAGTTACATTTCCCACACTGCTCATCAAGGCCCCAAGAAGCATCCAGAATTCTCCATGTGACAGGATGGGCAGTCCATGTGACTGAGTTTCCGCTGCTTACTTTTGAATTATTCATTATAAATACTAGAATGCAGAATTATTCACACTTATTAATTAGTTCTTTGTCCTGTGCCTATAAAGATAGGCACTTCACAGGGTTATGCAAAACTTATTTGTTATCAGTTTAAAGTGAAAATTACTTCTCTGTTTGAAGTCATTTACCTGTTAATTAATATGTGAATTTTATTGATATTGTTTTATTTATTACAGAACATTTTTAGAAATTGTTTATTTTTTCTATTGGATTCTTTGGGGACAATTTTTTAAAGTTATGTATTTTTGAAGTTTGTACAGTTGATCAGGTTGGCTTCCTCTTTGGCTGTTACAAGACAGAGGAATGAACGCAGAAGTTTGGGAATTGGTTCAGAGTAGGAACCAACATCAATGGCTTCAGTCTTTTAATACTTAAGCAACATGATAGTCTGAGCAATATTTTAGACTCATACAACGATATCAGTTTAAAGAGAAAGCATTGAGCATTTTTGTTGTTTGGAAAAGAGCTGTATATCAATTTAAATACTGCAGGTGAGTTGGCTAGATAGTATTTGAAAGTAGCACAGCATGTGATGGAACAGGAAGTAGAAAAGAAACCAAAAATTTGCGATTTTGCTAGTGGAAACAGTGTTACTCCCAGTGGTAGGTGAGCCTTCAAAAGCAAGGTTTCGTGGACCTTATCAAATCAAAAGGATATTGAATGAGGTGAATTATTTGATATGAACGCCAGGTAGGAAGAAATCTCACAGAGTATATTACGTAAAAATGCTCAAAAAGCATTTTGATAGAGAAGGAAAGCAAAAGCAGGATATGTTACTGGTTACAATACACAGTGAAGAAACAAGTTCAGAGGATTCTGAGTTAGACATTGCTCAAATTAAACTGGACAATGAAGAAGTTCTCAAAAATTGGGATATGTTATTGAGTAAACTTTCAGAGTAAAATTGAAATAACCTGAAAGAGTTATGCTAATTACTTGGGGAGACTTGTGGATACATGCTGGGAAGAACTAATCTAATTAGACATTATGAAGATGTAGAAAATGCCGTTCCAAATAAAAATATCCTTCTAGACTTAACCCTCTGAAGTTGGCACAGGTTCAAAAAGTGATAGAACGCATGCTCAAAGACAACAAATCAAAGTGAATTGCAGTGACTGGAGCTCATCCTTGGTAACTGCACCAAAACCAGATGGTGTCCAATGATTATGTGCAGGCTAGCACAAAGTCAATGTAGTTACAAAGTCTGACTCATATCCTACTCTGCATTGGGAAGACTGCTTTGAGAAGGTGGGATATGCAACTTATATTTCTAAGTTGGACTTACTCAGAAGACACTGACAGGAATCTTTATCCAAAACAGGGAAGACAACTTCTGTTTTTGTGACACCAAATGGGCTATGCCAATTTAAAGTCATGCCATTTGGTATGAAAAATGCGCCAGCCACATTTCAAAGTCTAACTAATAAAGTCATTTTGGGATTATCCAATTGTGTGGCAGATATGGATATCTGGGTGATTTTTAGTCACACATGGAAGGAACATTTCCACCATCTATTGGAATTAGGCAGGCTTGGTGATAAAACCGGCAAAGAGTGAGTTTGCAAAATCCCAACAGTACATTCCTTGACAATGTTATTGGACATGGACAGATAGCCCATGGGATGTGAAAACAAAGGTTATTGGGGGAGTCTCCCATACTATTGGAAAAGACAACAGTACTACAAATTGAGGGGTTTTTTTAAATCAGAAGATCGCATCAAATTTTAGCAATACGATTGCTCCTTTGACTGACTTATTGATGAAGTGCGCAAATTTCTCTGTACACAAGAGGCTAAAAGCTGTTTAATCACTGCCCCAGTATTAGCCACACTTAATTACACAAAGCCATTCAAGGTGGCCATTGATGCGAGTGACGTGGGTGTTGATGCAGTACTCTTAAATACCTTTTGGGTATTGTCCCAGAAAATTGTATGATCATCAGCAGAAATATTCTCCTATTGAGAAGGAAACCTTGAGCTTGTGTTGGCTTTGCAACATTTCAACATTTATTTTGCCAGTAATGTGCCTGAGACAATTGCATATACTGATGACAACCTGTTAAAGTTTTTGGAGAAATTTAAGGAACAATTCCAGACTGTTTAGAAGGATCTCATCATTGCAACCATTCAATTTGAAAATTATACACGCAGCAGGACGAGAGAATGTAATCGCTAACACATCATTGTGATCTTGAAGCAAGACCAAGGCATTCAGTTACAGGAATAAACAGACTGAAATAGACTGTAGGAGTAAATGCTTGCATGCTTAGAGTCAATATAATGCAAATGTATTGTAATATACAAAAAGAGTAAGACTAAGGCTTTTTAAAAATGAAGCCAAGTTTGTATATTGATGGTTCAATTTTTTAAGCGGGGGAAGGTCTGACGATGCTATGGCTTTTACAGGTTATTTTGTCCTCATTTTTTTAAAAAAAGAGGGGCTGCAAGGCAGAGGTGCCAAGCAGTCCACAAAACCACTAGAGTAAACAGTTTATAAAACTTTAGGTTCTTTTTATATAGTTGGAACAATGGAAGTAGGCTAAATGGGGTGTGGCTAACTCTCACAGACCAAGATTTCTAGGCTTTTTTTAGTTTTTAGGGTTTGGCATTAAGCGGGTGCTGATGCAGGCCTGAAAGAGGACAAAGTATCTCTTCCCTCTATCAGTTACAACTAGAAGCTGAGATTTCTCTCTGCTGTGATGTTACCTGTGAGACAAATCTATTTTTCTGAATTTTCCTTTTTTCCAAAGAGTGTGTTTATGGGATGTTACTATATTGAAATTTAATTAGTAATAGTTACTGTATCTATTATTCAGTTATGTTTTCCAATAAAATTCAGTTAATCTAGATTCCATCATTTAAATGTAATTTCTTTTCATGTTTGTTTGCAATGACCTGATGCTATTGGACAAACAACCACTACTTAATGATAGTTAAGTCATCCATGTGTTCATATTTCATGTTACATTTCTGGTGTAGTCAGCAGGATTCCAAAACACAGGCAGCAAGTCATGGCACACAAGATTGAAAGGCACCTGGCTAAGATGAAGAGAATGATGGAGGAGCTGAAACTGGAACGTCCATGAAGGAAGCTAAAGCTGCTTGGGATTATTAGAGGCTTAAGTATTGGCAGACGAAATCAGCTGTTCACACTGCACAGAGAAAGCATATCCAATCCTCGCTGTCCTATCTCTATGGTAAGCTTCCCATCGAGTGACAGTCAAGGGTGGGAAGTGAGATTTCTTCAAAATGAAGCTCAGTCTTCTGTAGTGCTAAACAGGCCTGCCCTATAGTGAGTGTGAAATTTGACAAGAAAAAAATGACATGTCTAATTGATATGGTTTGAGAAGTCAACCACTATCCATCAAATTTTCTGCAAAATTGTATTGAGGAGTGTAAACTGATTGATATCTCTTCCTTTACCAGGTCCCTGGTTCATTAGGGTTGGACATCCTCTACTATGGCTGCACTGAAAACAACAAATGCTGGAGATCACAGTGGGTCAGATAGCAGCCATGGAGATAGTGCAAGTTAAAGTTTTGAGTCTAGATGACTGTTCATCACAGGTGGCTACATTGAGCTCTCCTAAGAGATGGTAGAAACTGCCAATACTGGAGAATCTGAGATAACAAGTTGTAGAGCTGGATGAACACAGCAGGCCAAGCAACATCAGAGGAGCAGGAAAGCTGATGTTTTGGGTTTTGATCCTTCTTCAGAAATGGGGGAGGGGAAGGGGACTCTGAAATAAGTAGAGAGATGGGGGGAGGCGTTGATGGAAGGTGGATAAAGGAGCAGGTAAGTGGAGAGGAGACAGGCAGGTCAAGGAGGCAGGGATGGAACCAGTAAAGGTGAGTGTAGGTGGGGAGTTGGGAAGGGGGTTGGTCAGTTGAGGAAGATGGACAGGTCAAGGAGGCGGGCCAAGCTGGACTGGTTTTGGCATGAGGTCGGGGCGGGGAGATTTTGAAGCTCGTGAAGTTCACATTGAGACCACTGAGCTGCAGGGTTACCAAGCGAAAAATGAGGTGCTGTTCCTGCAGCCTTCGGATGGCATCATTGTGGCACTGGAGGTAGCCTAGGCACTCTCCTTATTATTCTCAGTCATATTTTTCATAGTCTGAGGTTTCTGGAAGTTTGTGACTTGATCAAACTTCTAGAATGGAAGTAAGGAAGTTGAGAATACCTGTGGTGTTGAGGTCAAACATATGTATCCAGCTTCCTTGGAAAGTATGGTGACTGCCATGAGCAGCACGTTACAACACCAGTAGTTGGGGGTACAAGGGTCTTTGATTTTGCAGCAAATGCTTAAGGACTATCAGTCTAAGGACACATTCTAAAGTCACGGTCGAACAATGTAGGGCAAGCCGTTTAGGACTGAGATGAGGAGAGATTTCTTCACCCATAGTGTGATGAGCCTGTCGAATTCTCTGCCACAGAAAGTGTTTGAGGCTTTAACTGAATTCATTGAATGTTTTCAAGAAGTTGTTATATATACTCCTTAGGGTTAGAGTAATTATAGGGTATGGGAGAAAGTGGGAACAGGGTACTGCTTTGGATGATCAGTCATGATGATATTGAACAACAGAGCAGTCTTGAAGGGCCACATAGTCTATTCCTGCCCTATATTCTGTGTCTATGCAGGATTCTAGAACAGTTCAAGTGGCAGGGAATTGGGCTGTTATTTTACCTGCTCACATCATTATCCTTAAAGGCTCATGCCAGCCATCTCCAATTGGTTGATGTCAAGCTTTCGTAGACCATTAGTGTCACATTTAGTAGAGCTCCCACTTGGTGTAACTCTGAAAGCCTCATCATTGCTGGAGAAAAAAGTTGATGTATCCACAGAGATTGCCCATTTCAGCAACAAGTATGTTTACTCCAACTTAGAATGCCCACAAGAATCCTCAAAACAAGCCAATGTCATGGTTAGTGAACCGACTACAGGAGATGTCTTGAACTTCTTTTCAAAGCTATATGTTGAGTTGGAACAGGCTTAAAGGAAGCTGTGTGCTTCTACTCTCATCAAGTACAACACAACTTTCAGTAAAAATAACAATAAAATTGGGCACTGTTAGCTGGTGAACCACAAGATTGTGACTAAAGGTGACCATCCAGCAAAGATTCTTAACTACCAGATTCCAATTCAATGGAAGGGAATCCAGGACTATCTGCAGGCATCAGAAGAGATTCCATTGGTTGTGAGTTTTCATATGCCTCTCCCATAATCCTTGTCAGGGAGAAAGGTAAAAAATTAAGGATCCATCAATAATCAGGAACTCACGCAAAGACTTATAAGGATGCTTAATACCTTCCTAAGATTGAGCAAACACTGCTAGTTCTCAAAGCTGCGAACTATTTCTGTAAGAGATAACAAAGTGTGAAGCTGGACGAACACAGCAGGCCAAGCAGCATCTCAGGAGCACAAAAGCTGACGTTTCGGGCCTAGACCCTTCATCAGAGAGGGGGATAGGGAGAGGGTTCTGGAATAAATAGGGAGAGAGGGAGAGGTGGACCGAAGATGGATAGAGGAGAAGATAGGTGGAGAGGAGAGTATAGGTGGGGAGGGGATAGGTCAGTCCAGGGAGGACGGACAGGTCAAGGAGGCGGGATGAGGTTGGTAGGTGAGAAATAGAGGTGTGGCTAGAGGTGGGAGGAGGGGGTAGGTGAGAGGAAGAACAGGTTAGGGAAGCGGGGACGAGCTGGGCTAGTTTTGTGATGCAGTGGGGGGAGGGAACGAGCTGGGCTGGTTTGGGGATGCAGTGGGGGAGGGGGAGATTTTGAAGCTTGTGAAGTCCACATTGATACCATTGGGCTGCAGGGTTCCCAAGCGGAATATGAGTTGCTGTTCCTGCAACCTTCGGGTGGCATCATTGTGGCACTGCAGGAGGCCCAGGATGGACATGTCATCTGAGGAATGGGAGGGGGAGTTAAAATGGTTCGTGACTGGGAGGTGCAGTTGTTTATTGTGAACCGAGCGGAGGTGTTCTGCAAAGCGGTCCCCAAGCCTCCACTTGGTTTCCCCAATGTAGAGGAAGCCACACCGGCTACAGTGGATACAGTATACCACATTGGCAGATGTGCAGGTGAACATCTGCTTAATATGGAAAGTCATCTTGGGGCCTGGGATGGGGGTGAGGGAGGAGGTGTGGAGGCAAGTGTAACACTTCCTGCGGTTGCAGGGGAAGGTGCTGGGTGTGGTGGGGTTGGAGGGGAGTGTGGAGCAGACAAGGGAGTCACGGAGAGAGTGGTCTCTCCGGAAGGCAGACAAAGGTGGGGATGCAAAAATGTCTTGGGTGGTGGGGTCAGATTGCAAATGGCAGAAGCGTCGGAGGATGATGCGTTGTATCCCAAGGTTGGTGGGGAAGTATGTGAGGACTAGGGGGATTCTCTCAGGGTGGTTATTGAGGGGGCGGGGTGTAAGGGATGTGTTGCGGGAAATGCGGGAGACACGGTCAAGGGCATTCTCGATCACTGCGGGGGGGAGGTTGCGGTCCTTGAAGAACGCGAACATCTGGGATGTGCCGGAGTGGAATGCCTCATCCTGAGAGCAGATGCAGCAGAGGCGAAGGAATTGTGAATATGGGATGGAATTGTTGCAGGGGGTGGGTGGGAGGATGTGTATTCTAGGTAGCTGTAGGAGTCGGTGGGCTTGAAGTGGACATTAGTTTCTAGCTGGTTGCCCGAGATGGAGACAGAGAGGTCCGGGGGGTAAGGGATGTGCTGGAGATGGTCCAGGTGAACTGAAGGTTGGGGTGGAAGGTGTTGGTAAAGTGGACAAACTGTTCGAGCTCCTCTTGGGAGCAAGGGGCAGCGCCGATACAGTCATCAATGTAACGGAGGAAGAGGTGGGGTTTGGGGCCAGTGTAGGTGCGGAAGAAGGACTGTTCCACGTAACCTACAAAGAGGCAGGCATAGCTTGGGTCCATGCGGGTACCCGTGGCCACCGCCTTCATGTGTAGGAAGTGGGAGGAATTGAAAGAGAAGTTGTTGAGGGTGAGGGCGAGTTCGGCTAGGCGGATGAGGGTGTCGATGGAGGGGGACTGGTCGGGCCTGCAGGACAGGAAGAAGCAGAGGGCCTTGAGGCCATCTGCATGCGGAATACAGGTGTATAGGGACTGGACGTCCATGGTGAAAATGAGGTGTTGGGGGCCAGGGAAGTGGAAGTTCTGGAGGAGGTGGAGGGTGTGGGTGTTGTCACGGACGTAGGTGGCGACGTCCTGGACCAAGGGGGAGAAAATGGAGTCCAGATAGGTGGAGATGAGTTCAGTGGGGCAGGTGCAGGCAGAGACAATAGGTCGGCCAGGGCAGGCATGTTTGTGGATTTTGGGAAGGAGATAGAAATGGGCCGTGCGGGGTTGGGAAACAATGAGGTTGGAGGCTGTGGATGAGAGGTCACCTGAGGTGATGAGGTCATGAATGGTGTTGGAGATGATGGTTTGGTGCTCGGGGGTGGGGTCACGATTGAGGGGGCGGTACATGGAAGTGTCAGAGAGTTGGTGTTTGGCCTCGGCGATGTAGAGGTCAGCGCGCCATACTACCACTGCGCCTCCCTTGTCCGCGGGTTTGATGGTGAGGTTGGGTTTGGAGCTGAGGGAGCGGAGGGCTGCCCGTTCCGCGGGGGAGAGGTTGGTGTGGGTGAGAGGGGTGGAGAGGTTGAGGCGGTTGATCTCTCGACGGCAGTTGGAGATGAAGAGGTCGAGGCAGGGTAGGAGGCCTGGGGTTGGTGTCCAGGAGGAGGACTTGTGTTGGAGGTGGGTGAAGGGGTCAGTGGAGGGAGGGTTAGGCTCCCGGTTAACAAAGTAAGCGTGGAGGCGAAGGCGGCGCAAAAACTGCTCGATGTCCAAACGTGACTGGTATTTCCATATTAAGCAGATGTTCACCTGCACATCTGCCAATGTAGTATACTGTATCCATTGTACCCAATGTGGCTTCCTCTACACTGGGGAGACCAAGCAGAGGCTTGGGGACCACTTTGCAGAACACCTCCGCTCGATTCGCAATAAACAACTGCACCTTCCAGTCGCGAACCATTTTAACTCCCCCTCCCATTCCTCAGACGACATGTCGATCATGGGCCTCCTGCAGTGCCACAATGATGCCACCCAAAGGTTGCAGGAACAGCAACTCACATTCCACTTGGGAACCCTGCAGCCCAATGGTATCAATGTGGACTTCACAAGCTTCAAAATCTCCCCCCCGACCCCACTGCATCCCCAAACCAGCCCAGCTCGTCCCCTCCCCCCACTGCATCCCAAAACCAGCCCAGCTCGTCCCCGCCTCCCTAACCTGTTCTTCCTCTCACCTATCCCCTCCTCCCACCTCTAGCCACACCTCTATTTCCCACCTACCAACCTCATCCCGCCTCTTTGACCTGTCCGTCCTCCCTGGACTGACCTATCCCTTCCCCACGTCCCCACCTATACTCTCCTCTCCACCTATCTTCTCTATCCATCTTCGGTCCACCTCCCCCCTCTCCCTACTTCAGAGCCCTCTCCCCATTCCCCTCTCTGATGAAGGGTCTAGGCCCGAAACATCAGCTTTTGTGCTCCTGTGATGCTGCTTGGCCTGCTGTGTTCATCCAGCTTCACACTTTATTATCTTGGATTCTCCAGCATCTGCAGTTCACATTATCTCTGGAAACTATTTCTGTAATCTCAGTTTCTCCCAGAATTATAAACAGCTAGCCATCACTCAACAAAACATTGAAAACATAATATTCTGAACAGGCACTGAAGGGCTTTACAAATACACAAAAATGCCTCTGGTCTCTGTAATGTTCCTGGCACCTTCATGTGTGAGATAGATAAAGTTTTTGGCAACTTAATTTCTAGTCCCTCCTAGTGTACCTGGATGACATGCTCATCAGTTCGACATTCAAGGAGACGCTTGCAAGCCCATCTCATCCTGCTTGTCAGGGTTTACCTTAAGTTTGACTTAACTAAGTGTGCACAGTTGGCTAACCACTTCACAATTTGCTAAAGATACCACAGAACGTGGAAGGAGTGACTGGGAAAGGATGTATGAGAGAGATACTTGACCGATCATTTTTGAGTACTGGATTATCCCCATTGAAAATGCCTTTCTCACCTTCAAGCAGAAGCTTGTCTCATCTGTCTTTGGCATCTAGATTTTCAACTCCTTTTCATACTGATGCTGTCAAAGGTTTAAGGGCAAAAAAAGAGTCCTTATCATTTATTTTAGTCAGAGTCTCAAGCTGAATGAGAGCAACAGGGAGAATTACTCCAGTATGAAACTCAAACTGTTAGCTTTGAGGTGGGCTGTCCAAGAAGTTCAGAGACTTGATCAGTGCAAAGTTTGACATGTTTAAAGTTAAATGTCTTGGAGTAAGAAAGGCCTAGTAGACACTGAACATGCACAGCTCCAATTCTCAATCTGGTACAGGTCAAGCAAAAGTAATGTAAATGCTGACACCCTTTGCCAATTATTTCAAAAGAGGATCTCAGGTAGCTTCAGCTAATTAATGTGGGTATCATTATTGGACAGTCAACATCCACCAACTCGGTGCTAGTGTTTCAGAAGAGTCAGTGCATGATGTGTCAAGTACAGATTTTTGAATGGCCTGCGTGTTGTGAATCCATGGGGTGTATCCAGTGTGAGGAACACCCACCCTGAAAAATAGTGCAGTTGTCCTGCCAGAAAGCAGAAACTGAAGCAATAAGCATTATCGATAAAACAACTTGTGAAGATCTGACAGACCCAGAGCTCAATATGTTTGATCTGCCCCATAAACTGGAGCCCAGTTCTCAGAAGTACCAGAACTGTTCAGCAGCTGAAAAGGTATTCTCCAGCAAATGCTGGATCCTACCACAATGCTTACTATTTTCCCATATCAGTGATGCTGAAAAGATTGGTGCCACTAATGTGGGACACCAACATACCATTCTGGTATCACATTTGCAACCTCAAACGTCTAAAACATGTGGTTTGATAGAATCAACATTGATCATTGACTTGAAACATTTATTCTGTGTCTCTTCTCAAAGGCTGCCTGACCAATTATGCATTTCTATGTTTTTGTTCCTTTTTCAAATGTACAGCATCCATCCTGTTTTACAAACTGTTGAAAAGAGTTCATTTCAATGCGTTGCCGATGACAGGATATAAAATGTCAATAATTTTAACAAACACAAAACTTTTTCCCTTATGATCCAATCTCATCCCACCTCCTCCCACCCCGGCTCTCACTTTTTTTTAAATGGTGTCAGGCTGTTGCTTGACTAGTCTGTGGAACAGCTCCCTCAATTTTGACGCAAGCCCCATGATGACACTTTTCAGGGTCATCAGCAGTGTGTGTCACTGTTGCTTTGTACAGGTTTCATCCAATTGCGTGACTTCCTATGTCATTCTAGAGGGCAGTTAAGAGTCAACCACTCTGCTGTGGATTAAAGTCACATGCAGGGAAGACTAGATAAGGAAGGCAGATTTTCCTTCTCTCAAGGACATTTGTAAAATCAGTTGGGTTTTTACATCAATTGATGATGGTTTCATAGTTGCCATTAGACAAGTTTTAATTCCTGATTTATTAACTGAACCTCATGATCTACCATGGTTTAATTCAAGGCATGCTCCCAGAGCATTAATCTGGGTAAAAACCAAAAAAAGAACTGCAGATGCTGTAAATCAGGAACAAAAACAGAAGTTGCTGGAAAAGCCCAGCAAGTCGGGCAGCATCTGTGAAGACACAAATCAGACTTAACATTTCAGGTTGACCAAATGCCAAATAATCAAATAGTCCAACTCAGCATCAGACATTGGCTAATGTTTCTGTTCTGATTGCATCAGCATCACAGATCAGCCACTGTATTCTGCCAACATTTATGAATGAAGAAGCAATGTGAAATGACCAATCTGGTTTTTGTGACCATAACTGAAGAATAAGCATTGGCCAGGAAACAGGCAATGACTTCCTGCTCTTCTTCAAAACAGTGCCAAGAGATCTTTAACATGGACACAAACTGGCCAATGGAATCTTGGTTTAAATTCTCTGAAAGACAGTAGCTCAAACCATCCAATGCTCCCTCCGTAGAAAATTATAGAGTCAGCCTTAATTTCTGTATTCAAATCCTGGACTGGAGTTGAAACGAGCATGAGTTAGAAGCGAATGTGCTACCATCTAAGCCACACGGTGTCACTCGGAAACAGATTTCAAAGCATGTTGTAAATCAGCCATTTGAAGCAGATACAACAGGGAGAATAACTTGCCATTGCATCATTTGGCAAGTGTAGCCAAGAGCAAGAACAGAACCACTCACATACTGAAGTAAAATGGTATTTTGCTGACAACACAGCACAGTTACTGCATAATGTTAATTTTATTAAGAAGCAATCACCATGGCAATTGTATTTCCTGCTGCATCATGTTAATTTTAATAAGAGCTCACATTCATTTTGCCTCAGTTAAATAAAATATCCTTTTTACCCAATCAATAAACAGTTACCTCACCACAACAGAGACTGAAGCCAGCCTGTATTGGTGCAATAATAAGAACAAATAAAGTGGAAAAATTCAGCAGGTGTGAATTCATCAGAATCAATATTTAATGAAGGAAGATCATTGACTTGAAACACTTATCCTGTGTCTCCTCACAAAGGCTGCCTGACCAGCTGAGTATTTCAATATTTTTGTTATTATTTCAGATTTCCAGCATCCGTGGTGCTTTGTGTATTACTGCAAACTGGTTGCTGAGAAGAGTCCGTTTCAAAGTGTGTGAACAACAGCATGGAAAAAGTTAATGGTTTTAACCAACACATGCAAAATAATGATATAGCACAGGAACAAATTATGGGCAGTTTTGACAGTATTGTAGAAATTTCATGTTTATCAAGGGGAAAAATATATGATTATATGAGAAGCAATGCTTTTGATCGTCAGGCATCAGCACCAAGCATCCCAGATGAAGTATGTTGTGGTTTAAATGCAGGGTAGAGCATCTTTAATTCAACATATTCTTCCACTTCATAAGACCATAAGATATAGAGGCAGAATTAGACCACTCAGCCCCTCAAGAATGTTTCATCATTCAATCGTTGCTAATATGTTTCTCAAGCCCATGCTCCCATCTTCTCTCCCCATCCCTTGATTCCAAAATCTAGAACCTGTCAGTCTCTAACTAAAATACACTTAATGACTAGGCTCCCACAGCCTCTGTGGCAATGAGTACCACAGTTTCATCACCCTCTGGCTGAAGAAATTCCTCCACACCTCAGTCTTAAAAGGGTTGTCCCTTCACTCTGAGGCTATGTCTTCGGGTCCTAGTCTCTCCTATTAGTGGAAGCATCTTCTCCATGTCCACTCTATCCACGCCTCTCAATATTCTGTAAGTATTAATGAGATCTTCCACGAATGTCTAATCTCCATCAAGTACAGACCAGGAGTCTTCAACTACTCATGTGACAAGGCCTTTATCCCTGGGACCATTCTTGTAAACATCCTCTGGATACCTTCCAACATCAGGACCCAATTCCTTAGGCCCCGCATCTAAATTTGCTCACATTATTCCAAATGTCGTTTGACGAGAGGCTTATACAGCCTGCGAAGCACATCTTTGCTCTTGTATTCTAGCCCTCTTAAAATGAATACTTATAACTGCATTCAGCTGCCAACTGAACCTGCAAGTTAACCTGACAGAATCCTGAACCAGGACTCCCAAGTTACTTTGTGCTGCAAATTTCTGAAGCATTTACCACTTAGAAAATACTCTGCACCTCTATTCTTCCCATCAAAGTGCATAACCTCATACTTTCCCATATTGTATTTCACAATGCAGAGAAATAAACTTTGATGATTTAAAAACAGTTCACATTACAGAAGATGAAGTTCAGGAGGTCTAAGGGAATATAAAATTGGATAAATCACTAGGACTTGATATATTGTATCCCTGAACATTGTGGGAACTAAGGGAGGAAATTATGAGAGCCCTTGCAGAAATATTGCATCATCTATTACTACAAGTGAGGTGAGGAAATACGTCCAATGAGGCTGGTATCCATCATCCATTGTTTACACAGAGATTCCTTGACACTGATCCAGATCCCTCAGAGCCAGCATTAAGAGTGAACAGAACTTCTGACACTCCAGTTTATATCTGTCAGGTGATGAAGCCTGTTTGGAGCAGATTAACAGTCCCAATCAAGGAAATCAAAATTTATAAGGTTCATCTCGGTGACCTCATTACAATCACTACATTCCTCTCCCTCTGAGTCCAAGGACATAGGCTAGCTCATTTTTTGTAGCTCCGCCTGGGACATTTTAGCACCAGGTCAGGTTCCTCTAACTCCACCTCTGATATAGGCAACGCATGGTAGCTCGTCTCTTGTGCTCAGAGCATCTTGGGAGAAATTAATTCTCTTCTTCAAGTAGAAAAGGCATCAAGGTGGCGACATGCGCCGTGTCTATCTCAGATTCCAAGGTATCTTCAATGTTTGATGCAGAGGGAGAACCGAAAGGCTCCGGAACAGTCAGAAAATGTAGTTGTGGAGCCCGGAACATTTTCTTCCACATAGTTTGAGAGTTTGCAGCTTTCATATAGTCCATGTGCTTGCTCAAAACCTTCACACCTATTTGAACTTTATACGTCACTAGACCTGACCTCATGCTGAACATCCCGCTTACCCAAACAGGGCCATTCTGTGGTTCCTTCGCCAAACTTCATCCCCTTAAGTTAACTGTCTCTCTCTTGCTTAGCAGAATTTTCTCTCCAGCAACAGCCTTCCAGATGCCATTTCACACTCCTACCCAAGGTCCAGGGAGTTTTGATTTAACGTAGTGCAGAGTCTTCTCCCCGTTAGCAACTCTACTGGACATATCCCTGTAGTTTCATGAGGGGTGGTCTTATAGTCAAATAGGAACCAGGACAAGTTGGAATCTAGTGAACTTGCAGACTGTTTCATTTGGACTGCTCTTTCTGCCAGACCATTGGGTGATGGATGGTATCAAACTGTCCTTATATGACAAACACCATTGGACTTCAGGAAATAATTCAAATTTCCTGCTGAATAAATGATATGTGACCAACACTTCCAGAAGTCCATGTATTTCGAAAGATGCGTGCAGTTTTTCTATCACTATCCACATGCTTGATGAATGGAATCTGTGCACATCCAGCCATTTTTGGGTAGTCAAGCATAATGATTAGGACTGGCACAATTGACCTGTAATCGAGTCTAGGGTTTACCTGCCAATCCCAAAAGGCTGTTGGGGGGGCAGGGGTTGCTGGCAGTAATTTTTGCCCTTGCGGGCACTTTGCGAACTGTCTCATCCGTGCAGCTATGTCTGCATCCACTCCTGCCACCAAACATAATTTCTCACCAACATCTTCGATTTGGAAACTCCTGGATGGCCCTAGTGGAGTTCAGCCAGTGTCTGTGCTCAAAACAATCACTCTTGCTTTCCGTAACAATATACCATCCTCTACTGTGATCTGGTCTTTCTGGGTCAAAACACGTTTCAAACGGGCAGCCCTCCACTCCGATCCCAATCTCACCATCAAACCCGCAGACAAAGGAAACACAGTTGTAGTATGGCGCACTGATCTTTACTTTGCTGAGGCCAGACGCCCACTCTCCGACACCTCCTCCTACGGCCCCCTTGATCATGACCCCATCCCCGAGCACCAAACCATCATCTCCCAAACCATCCATGACCTCATCACCTCAGGTGACCTCCCACCCACAGCCTCCAACCTCATTGTTCCCCAACCCTGCACTGCCCACTTCTATCTCCTTCCCAAAATCCACAAACCCGTCTGCCCAGGTCGACCTATTGTCTCCGCCTGCTCCTGCCCCACCGAACACATCTCCACCTATCTGGACTCCATTTTCTCCCCCTTGGTCCAGGAACTCCCTACCTACGTCCGTGATACCACCCACGCCCTCCACCTCCTCCAGAACTTCCAATTCCCTAGTCCCCAACACCTCATTTTCACCATGGACATCCAGTCCCTATACACCTGCATTCCCCTTGCAGATGGCCTTAAGGCCCTCCACTTCTTCCTGTCCTGCAGGCCCGACCAGTCCCCCTCCACCGACACCCTCATCCGCTTAGCCGAACTTGCCCTCACCCTCAACAACTTCTCTTTCGATTCCTCCCACTTCCTCCAGACTATGCCTGCCTCTTTGCAGGCTATGTGGAACAATCCCTCTTTCGCACCTATACTGGCCCAAAATACCATCTCTTCCTCAGTTACATTGATGACTGTATCGGTGCTGCCTCATGCTCCCAAGAGGAGCTTGGACGGTTCATCCATTTCAACATCATCTTCCACCCCAACCTTAAGTTCACCTGGACCATCTCCAAACACATCCCTTACCTTCCTGGACCTTCCTGTCTCCATCTCAGGTAAACCGATGTCCATTTCAAACCCACCGACTGCTACAGCTACCTAGAATACACATGCTCCCACCCACCCCACTGCAAAAATTCCATCCCCTATTTCCAATTCCTTCGCCTCTGCCGCATCCGTTCTCAGGATGAGGCATTCCACTCCCGCACATCCCAGATGTTCGCGTTCTTCAAGGACCGCAACATCCCCCCCTGCAGTGGTCAAGAACGCCCTCAGCCGTGTCTCCCGCATTTCCTGCAACACATCCCTCACACCCCACTCTTGCAACAACCACCCTAAGAGAATCCCCCTAGTCCTCACATACCACCCCACCAACCTCTGGATACAACGCATCATCTTCCAACGCTTCCACCATCTACAATCCTACTCCACCACTAAGACATATTTCCATCCCCACCCTTGTCTGCCTTCCGGAGAGACCACTCTCTCCATGACTCCCTTGTCCACTCCACACTCCCCTCCAACCCCACCACACCCGGCACTTTCCCCTGCAACCGCAGGAAGTGCTACATTTGCCCCCACACCTCCTCCCTCACCCACTTCCCAGGCCCTAAGATGACTTTCCACATCAAGCAGATGTTCACCTGCACATCTGCCAATGTGGTATACTGCATCTGCTGTACAGGGTGTGGCTTCCTCTACATTGGGGAAACCAAGCGGAGGCTTGGGGACCACTTTGCAGAACACCTCCGCTCGGTTCGTAATAAACAACTGCACCTCCCAGTTGCGAACCATTTCCACTCCCCCTCCCATTCCTCAGACAACATGTCCATCCTGGGCCTCCTGCAATGCCACAATGCTGCCACCCGAAGGTTGCAGGAACAGCAACTCATATTCTGCTTGGGAACCCTGTAGCCCAATGGTATTAATGTGGATTTCACCAGCTTCAAAGTCTCCCCTTCCCCCGCTGCATCCCAAAGCCAGCCCAGCTCGTCCCCACCTGCATAACCTGTTCTTCCTCTCACCCATTCTCTCCTCCCACCTCAAACCGCACCTCTATTTCCTACCTACTAATCTCATCCCGCCCCCTTGACCTGTCCATCCTCCCTGGACTACCTATCCCCTCCCTACCTCTCCACCCTTACTGTCCTCTCCACCTATCTTCTCCTCTATCCATCTTCAGTCTGCCTCCCCCCTCTCCCCATCCCCCTTTTCTCATGAAGGGTCTAGGCCCAACACATCAGCTTTTGTGCTCCTGAGATGCTGCTTGCCCTGCTGTGTTCATCCAGCCCCACACTTTGTTATCTTGAATTCTCCAGCATCTGCAGTCCCAATATCTCAGATGTGGTTGTGATGTCCCTTTAGTTCCCCATCACAACCAGCTGTTTCAGTTTTGCATCCAATGTCTGATACTGTCAGCTGTGACTGGAAGTGTGTCCAGAACACTGAAAACCATTACGGATCCTTTCAGTGGTGGGACCACCAGTGGCATATCTGCCAGCGGAAGGTGGCTGAATGCATCCGCATTTGTTTCTTGGCATCCTAGATGGTGTTCCAATTTGCAATTATATGCACTCAATATTAGAGCCCACTGATTAATTCAGCCTGAAGCTGTGGGTAGAACTGTTTTGACCTCTAAGTAGACCTAGTAGGGGTTTGTGGTCTGTCATTATTACAAATTTACATCTATAAAGATAGTGGTGGAACTTCCCAACTCTAAATACGGCTGCCAAATCTTCCTTCTCTATCAGGGTGTCTTTACACTCTGCATTAGCCAAAGACCTCAATAAATTGACTATCAGGCATTCCTCGCCATTGGACAACCTATGAACTAATACTACCCCGTGCTGTACAGGAGGCACTGCATGTCAATGCCAGATCTTGCTTGGGATCATGGTATGCCAACATTCACAAGATGATGGCTGTTTATTCAACAGGAAAAGTGGTTTACCATTTGTTTAATATCCTCACAAAGGTGAACGAACCTGTCAGGCTTTGCCATCAGTACATCTGGTGCTGCCTGTTCCACAAACTGGACAGGTTTAATGATTCCTTCACTTGCTAGCCTTCTGCTATCTGCCTCTACGGCAACTTACACTGGGTGGGCCTTGCAGAATCATGGAATTTTTTCCTGATCATTATGCAAGGTGCCCTTGGCTCTTTTGATAGTCCCTAGATCTTCCTGAAAATCCTCCATGTATATAATTAGGACTTCACTCAGACAGCCATTTTCTAATCAAGAAATGTTGAGCCAATCTAGGTTCAACTTCCTGAAACAATTTCACCCCATCAAGTTTGGGCCCAAGTCTTATTCTACAATCAACAGTAACTGAACCAACTGGTTCTCATAAAAGGCCAGAACTGAAGCTGTACCATTAATCTGTAAAGGTTCCCCAGTATAGGTTCTCAGTCTAGCTGACGTCTTGTGCAAACGTAAGGGGTGGAGTCCAGAGTAAATATTGTTAAGCACAGACTCCATGCCATTTTCAACCTCTGGGCAACCATTTAACAAGACAGTTATTTTGATTGGCTCAGATTTGGGATTTACTAAGCAATTTAACTATTCCAAACCAGCTGCAGGTGGACTTTCCAAAGTGTGCACTCTCCTGGATACCGGCCCAGGAGTTCTCTTACTCAGTTTAGGTCGAGTGGGACTCTTTTGCTGTCTTGTGTCCGCATTCTGGTAGCAGCGATAATGGCTTGCCAGACGAATCCTGAAGAAAATTTCAACAGTTTGGCCAAGGCTTGGCTTTGTTTTGAGGTTTTACTGTTGACTGACCTAGAGTCCCTCTGTTAAGGAAATGTCCTGAGTGAGGCTGCACTCGAGTTAGTGTTCTCCAAGCTCAGTCAGACTGGTGAGATGCAGCAACTCAAATGCTCCACTTGTTGAATTTCCCAATGACAAAGCCAGCTGTAGAGACTGTTTGAAATTCAATTGAGCTTTAGCTAGCAGGCACTTGTGCAATGGCTCCATTATTAATCCCATCTACAAACAGTTTTTCAGCATCTCATTAAAGGTTAAATGAAGTTACATGCCTCTGCCAATCATTTTAACTTAGTTAAAAATCCAGCTACGGGTTCTCAATAGCATCTCAGAATTAGAGGAGGCTTGGGGTTGTAATATTCCTTAACGAAATCCATCAACTCTTGAAATATTTTAGTATCTTGTGCCTCAGGGAAAGTTAGGTTCCTAATAACGGAAAACGCTGAGGGTCCAGAAGCTGTCAAGAGGATTACTTGTTGTTTTTCATCTGTCCCAATGTCATTTGCCCAAAAAAAAATTCTTTCCACATACTGGGCCCAGTCTTCGACAGCAGGATTGAACAAGTCAAGCTTCCCAAATAATGGCATGATGCCAGAAATGCTTAGCTAAACTCAAAGACAACTTTTGTAAGCAAGTTTCTTCAGGAGCGTGCTTTTCTCTTGTTGCCATTGAAATAACATCACATAGAACACAGAACAGAACCTAGAACAATACAGCGCAGAACAGGCCCTTCGGCCCTCGGTGTTGCACGGACCTGTGAACTAATCTAAGCCCATCCCCCTACACTATCCCATCATCATCCATATGCTTATCCAAGGACTGTTTAAATGCCCCTAATGCGGCTGAGTTAACTACACTGGCTGCCAGGGCATTCCACGCTCTTACCGTTCTGAGTAAAGAACCTGCCTCTGACATCTATCACCCCTCAATTTGCAGTGATGACCCCCTTGTACAAGCCAACGTCATCATCCTAGGAAAAAGACTGTCACTGTCCACCTATCTAATCCTTTGATCATGTTGTACGTCTCTATTAAATCCACTCTTAGCCTTCTACTCTCCAATGAGAACAGACCCAAGTCCCTCAGCCTTTCTTCATAAGACCTTTGCTCCAGACCAGGCAACATCCTGGTAAATCTCTTCTGCACTTTTTCCAATGCTTCCACATCCTTCCCGTAATGGGGCGACCAGAACTGTACGCAATATTCCAAGTGAGGCCACACTAGCATTTTGTACAGTTGCAGCATGACATCACAGCTCAGGAATTCAATCCCTCTACCAATAAAACCTAACATACCGTATGCCTTCTTAACAGCACTATCAACCTGGGTGGCAACTTTCAGGGATCTGTGTACATGGATACCAAGATCCCTCTGCTCATCCACACTACCAAGAATCTTTCCATTGACCCGGTATTCTGCCTTCCTATTATTCTTCCCAAAGTGAATCACCTCACATTTATCCGCATTGAACTCCATTTGCCACCTTTCAGCCCAATTCTGCAGTTTATCCAAGTCTCCCTGCAACCTGCAACATTCTTCCACACTGTCCACCACTCCACTGACTTTAGTGTCACCTGCAAACTTACTAACCCATCCACCTATGCCTGCATCCAAGTCATTTATAAAAATGACAAACAGCAGTGGTCTCAAAACAGATCCTTGAGGCACACCACTAGTAACCGGTCTCCAGGCTGAATATTTTCCATCAACCACCACTCGTTGCCATCTTACAGAAAGCCAGTTTCTAATCCAAACTGCTAAATCTCCCTCAATCCCGTGCCTCTGTATTTTCTCCAAATAGCCTACCATGTGGAACCTTATCAAAGGCTTTACTGAAGTCCATGTACACCACGTCAATGTCCCTACCCTCATCCTTATGCTTGGTCACGTTCTCAAAAAACTCAATGAGGTTTGAGAGACATGACCTGCCTTTGACGAATCCATGTTGACTATCTCCAATCAAATTGTTGCTTGCTAGATGATTATAAATCCTATCTCTTGTAATCCTTTCCAGAATTGTTCCTACAACAGACGTAAGGCTCACTGGTCTATAATTACCTGGGTTATCTCTACTGCCCTTCTTGAACAAGGGCACAACATTTGCAATCCTCCAGTCCTCTGGTACTAAACCTGTACACAATGATGACTCAAAGATCAAGGCCAAAGGCTCTGCCATCACCTCCCTAGCTTCCTAGAGAATCCTCAGAAAAATCCCATCCACACCAGAGGATTTATCTACCTTCACACCTTCTAGAATTGATTACACCTCCTCCTTACTAAAAGCAATCCTTTTAAGCCTAATAGCCCGTATGTCAGTCTTCTCCTCTAATATTGTCCTTTTCCTGAGTGAAAACAGATGAGAAATATTCGTTTAGCAGGTCTCTGATCTACACCGGTTCCACACACAGCTTCCCACTTCTGTCTTTGATTGGCCCCATTCCTACCCCAGTCATCCTTTTATTCCACATATCTATAAGAAGCTTTAGGGTTCTCCTTTATTCTACCTGCCAATGACTGCTCATGTCCCCTCCTTGCTCTTCTTAACTTTCTCTTTAAATCCTTCCTAGTTAATCTGTTACTCTCCATCGCCTCATCTGAACCATCTCATCTCAATGTCACGTATGCCTCCCTTTTCCTCTTAACAAGAGATACAATTTCTTTAGTAAACAACAGTTCCCTTACCTTATCACTTCCTCCCTGCCTGACAGGGACATACCTATCAGGGACACGCAATATCTGTTCCTTAAACCAGCTCCACATTGCGATTGTCCCCATCCCCTGCATTTTTTTACCCAATTCTATGTCGCCTAAGACTTGCTTACATCACAGGTTCCCACCCCGCTGCTGACCCAGTTTAAATCCACCCAAACAGCACTGGCAAATTTCCCCTCTGGTTCGAGGGATGACCGTCCTGATTGTAGAGGTCCCACCTTCCCCAGAATGAGCCACAATTATAATTGCCCTTCCCCATCTATAACTCTTGCCCTGTTATCTTCCTGTCCCTTTCCATCGCTAGACTAAACATAACCAAATTATGGTCACTCTCTCTAAAGTGCTCACCTACTATTAAATCAAACACCCATTACCAAGTACCAGATCCAGTGTGGCCTCCCCTCTTGTCTGCCCTTTGACATACTGTGTCAGGAAACCCTCCTGCACATATTGGACAAAAACTGATCCATCCGACGTAGTGTTATAACATTTCCAGTTAATGTTGGGGGAAGTTAAAGTCTCCCATAATGACCACCCTGTTCCTTTCACTCCTGCCCAGAATCCTTTTGCCAATCCTCTTCTCCACATCCCTGGAACTTTGCGGAGGCCTATAAAAAACTCCCAGTGTGACCTCTCCTCTCCTGTTTCCAACCTCAGCCCATACCACCTCAGTAGACAAGTCCTCGTCAAAAGTTCTTTCAGCAAGCATTATGCTGTCCTTGACTAACAAAGCCACAACTCCCCCTCTTTTACCACCTTCCCTAATCTTTACAAAAGCTCTAAACCATGGAACCTGCAACATCCATTCCTGACCTTGCTCTACCCATGTCTCTGAAATGGCCACAACATCAAAGTCCCAGATACCTACCCATGCAGCAAGCTCACCTACCTTATTCCGGATACTCCAGGCATTGAAATAGACACTTCAAACCCGCTTGCTGTCAGCCAGCACACTCCTGTGACAGTGAAATCCTGTCCATGTACTCCCCACTCTCATCCTCCTGCATACTGGAACTACATCACAGGTTCCCATCCCCCTGCTGACCCAGTTTAAATCCACCCAAACAGCACTGGCAAATTTCCCCTCTGGTTCAAGGGACGACCGTCCTGTTTGTAGAGGTCCCACCTTCCCCAGAATGAGCCACAATTATCCATATACCTGAAACCTTCCCTCCTGCAACATCCCTGCAGCCATGTGTTCAGCTGCTATCTCTCCCTATTCTTCGCCTCACTATCACGTGGCACGGGTAACAAACCAGAGGTAACAACTCTGTTTGTTCTAGCTGTCAGCTTCTACCCTAGCTCCCTGAAATCCTGCCTTACATCCCTATCCCTCTTTCTACCTATGTCATTGGTACCTATGTGGGCCACAACGTGGGGCTCATCACCCTCTCCCTTCAGGACCCTAAAGACACGATCCAAGACATCACAGACCCTGGCCCCTGGGAGGCAACACACCAACTGTGAGTCTTTTTCATTCCCAACAAACCTTCTATCTGTCCCTCTAAACTATTCAGTCCCCAATGACTAACACTCTCCTCCTTTCCTCCATTCCCTTCCCTTCCCTTCTGTGCAAGAGGAACAGACTCTGTGCCAGACACCTGCAACCCAGTGCATGCCCTGGTATCAGAGAGGCTGATAACCCATCACCAAGTCATCCTTTATATACACATGAAGAGTCCTTGACACCAATACAGCTAGCTCAGAGCTAGTTCTCTCACAACAAACGGAACCTTTGATACTCCTGTTTATATCTGTCAACCAGGACTCACTGACTGGACCAGATTACCAGCTTCAATCTAGGTACTCATATTCTATGAGGTTCACCTGGCTGACCTCGTTATAATTACTTGCACAGAACAGAGACAGTTTCAGAGGAGCTATTTCTCTAATCAAAGGGTGTTTCTCCCCCAATATTTGCTGTTCACAGACTCGCTGTGAGCTGAGCAGCAGCAAGTGCAGGAGTGATCAGAGGAACAGTGGGCAGGGGAGTGTGCTGTTAACTTCAGGAAGATATTTTTGCTGATGCTGCAACACTGACGTTACCTCCCTTTACAGGGTAATAGGGTATGGCATGGGGATCAGTCACTCTGCAGGCAAGGCTGGGGGTGCAGGAGTCTGCAAACAAGGCTTGGGGTGCACAAAAAGTAGCCACATGAACAAAAATCTTGAAAAAAAAATCTATTTTGGCTTCTGCTGTACAAGTGCTATATCAGGTTAAAATAAAGCAAAATCGTGGCCCAGTGGTTAGCGCTGCTGTCTCACAGCGCCAGGGACCCGGGTTCAATTCCACCCTCAGGTGTTTGTGTTTGCATGTTCTCCCCTCGTTTGTGTGGGTTTCCTCCCACAGTCCAAAGATGTGCAGGTTAGATGGATTGGCCATGCTCAATTGATTGTTGTATTTAGGTGGTTTATAAGGGGATGGTCCAAGGGTCGGTATGGACTTGTTGGGCTGAAAGGCCTGTTTCCACACTGTAGGGATTCTATGAAAGTCTTACTCTTTCCATGGTTTTTAAATTATGTTCAATTAACCTATCTAGACACACTATGACACACGTTCATGACAGATGGGACTTAAAAAAGATCTTGGTTTATTAATATGAATATTTTCACAGTGCCACAATAGCGCCTAGCCATACGCTTGTCTGGAAACAGAATATTAAGTTTTCTTTGAACGAATCTGTTCAGACATGTTTTGTCACGTCTCTATAGCAGGCAGGACTTGAATCTAGACTTTCTGGGCCAGAGAAGGGACACTATCGTGTGCCAAAGGTTTAAGTATATTGCTATGGCTTAAGTCAACAACATAATTATAGGACTTCCAAAGTTAGCTTGCCTTCTTTCACAACATTAATCCATGATTTTACCTCCATGTAAATTCAGTGCCAATTACAGTTAAATTAGGCACAATGCTGCAGTCACTAAGAACTGGAATTTGGCAAGCAAGAAGTCAATATTTTCATGCCATAATTTTGTGTTAGAATTAACCTTGAGCCGGAAAGAAGTATCGAACCCATCACATCATCAATTCCCTGGTAACTGCTTTAAAAATAGGAAAATATAATGATAACTCTGATAAGAACAACACATTCTTCTCAAGTCCATACACACAGCTCAAGTTCCTTGTCCCTAGATACACAATGAGAATACTTCTGAGGATGTGAAAATTCAGGTATGCAGATAGGCCGGCGAAGTTGGAACTGTTTGTCCTGGAGAAAAGAAGCCTGAAAAAAGATTCAAAATCATGAAGGAACTGAACAAAGTAGACAGGGTAAAACTGTACAAATCAATGGGAAGGTCAAACAGAAGGGTACAGTCTTACTGCCACTGGTGACATTAGGGAAAACATTTTCATGCAGCATGCAATTAGGATCTAGACTGCACATCCATAAGTGTGGTGGAGGTAGGGTTCATCAAGGCATTCTACTCAAAATTGCATTGCTATCCTGAAAAGGAAAAATGTGCAGGAGGTGTGGCATAAAGCTAATTGCTCCTTCAGCAAGTTATCTCTGGCATAACATGCAGAATGACTCCTTCAGTATTGTAACCATTCTCTGATCCATTATGTAGCTTTGCCAAGGTCTTGGCAACTTTTGTTCCGGAAGCGTTGTGTCTAGAGTTGCACACAATACTCCAGCTGAGGCTTACCAGTGATTTACAAACGCTGGTCATAATTTCATTGCTTTTGTACTATATGCCTCTTTTTTATAAAGCAATGGATTCTGTACTATTTTTTAATAATCTTAAAACAAGTTGATCTGCAAAAACATTATCCATGTGAACGCCCAGGTGTCTCTGTTCCCGCACTGTCTTTAAATGGCTAACATCTATTCTATATCAAAAGCATGGAATGCATTTCAGGAGACAAAAATTAATTTTTTGAATAAGACCAGTTATTTCCTGTTGAAATTCCTGGCCAGAAAGTTACCATCTGCTAGTTTGTTTATCAGCAGCAATTAACCGCCAAATAGAACAAAGAACAAAGAAAATTACAGCACAGGAACAGGCCCTTCGGCCCTCCAAGCCTGCGCCGATTGAGATCCTCTGTCTAAACATGTCATCTATTTTCTAAGGGTCTGTATCCCTCTGCTCCCTGCCCATCCATGTACCTGTCCAGATACATCTTAAAAGACACTATCATGTCCGCGTCTACTACCTCCGCTGGCAACACGTTCCAGGCGCCCTATGCATAAATAACTTTCCACGCATATCTCCCATAAACTTTCCTCCCCTCACTTTGAACTCATGATCCCTAGTAATTGAGTCCCCTACTCAGGGAAAAAGCTTCTTGCTATCCACCTAGTCTATACCCCTCATGATTTTGTAGACCTCAATCAGGTCCCCCCTCAATCTCCGTCTTTCTAATGACAATAATCCTAATCTACTCAACCTTTCTTCATAGCTAGCATCCTCCATACCAGGCAACATCCTGGTGAACCTCCTCTGCGCCCTCTCCAAAGCATCCACATCCTTCTGGTAATGTGGCGACCAGAACTATACGCAGTACTCTAAATGTGGCCGAACCAAAGTCTTATACAACTGTAACATGGCCTGCCAACTCTTGTACTCAATACTCCGTCCGATGAAGGAAAGCACGCCGTATGCCTTCTTGATCACTCTATTGACCTGCGTTGCCACCTTCAGGGAACAATGGACCTGAACACCCAGATCTCTCTATACATCAATTTTCCCCAGGACTTTTCCATTTACTGTATAGTTTGCTCTTGAATTAGACCTTCCAAAATGCATCACCTCGCATTTGCCCAGATTGAAGTCCATCAGCCATTTATCTGCCCAACTCTCCAACTATCTATATTCTGCTGTAATCTTTGACAGTCCCCTTCACTATCTGCTACTCCACCAATCTTCGTGTCATCTGCAAACTTGCTTAGCAGACCACCTATACCTTCCTCCAAATCATTTACGTATATCACAAACAACAGTTTTTCATCCACCTGACACTGTATAACATTTTAATGCAAGACAATGATTTGATTTGATTTATTTTAGTTTCTTTATTCATTCATGGGATGAGGGCATCACTGGCTAGACAGCATTTATTGTCCATCCCTAATTACCTAGTGGACAGTTCAGAGTCAACCACATTGCTGTGGGTCTGCAGGCACATGTAGGCCAGCCCAGGTAAGGATGGCAGTTTCCTTCCCTAAAGGACATTAGTGAATCATATGGATTTTTCCGACAATTGACAATGGATTCACATTAGATTCTTAATTCCAGATATTTATTGAATTCAAATTCCACTATCTGCCATTCCAGGATTCAAACCCAGGTCCCCAGAACATTATCCGGGTCTCTGGACTAACAGTCCAGCACCAATACCATTAGGCCATCACCTCCCAACATTAGACCATTGCCTCCCTTCCTGTCAGGAGAGAGATCAATGTAAGCATTAAAGAGGTCCATTCAAAAGTCTGATAACAGTTGGTAAGAAGCTGCTCTTGAATCTATTCATACATATATACAAGCTTTTATACTTTCTCCCTGTTGGAAGGAGGTGGAAGAGAGAAAAATTGGGGTGGAAGGGGTCTTTGATTATATTGGTTGTTTTCCCAATGCAGTGGGAAGTACAGATGAAGACAATGAATGGGAGTTCTGAGGAAGGGTCACTAGGCCCGAAACGTTAACTCTGATCTTTTTCTTCACAGATGCTGCCAAACCTGTTGAACTTCCAGCAACTTCTGTTTTTGCTCAATGAATAGGAGGCTGCTTTGCGTACTGGACTGGGCTGTGTTCACAACTCTCTATATTTCTTTCAGTCTTGGGAAGAGCAGTTGCCATACCATGCTGTGATGCATTCAAGTAGAATGCTTTCTATGGTGCATCAATAAAAATTTGTAAGTGTCTTTATGGGTATGCTGAATTTTCTTAGCCTCTTGAAGTAGTAGTGGCATTGCCAAGCTTTCTTGGCCATTGTGTCAACATGGGTGGACCAGGATAGATTGTTGGTGATTGTCACTCCAGGAACTTGATGTTCTTGACCATCTCCACTTCAGCACCATTGATGCAGATAGGGGTGTGTCCTCATGCTGCTTCCTGAAGTCAATGATCAGCTCCATCACTTTGCTGATGTTATTGGAGAAATTGTTGTTTTTATACCATGCTGCTAAGCACTCAATCTCTTTCCTATATTCTGTTTCATTAATGGTTGAGATCCAACCTGCAATGGTGGTGTCATCAGCAAACTTGTAAATGCTGTTGGAGCAGAATTTTTCCAACAGCTGTGTGTGTATAAGGGATTTGGTACATGGCTGAGCACACAACCTTGTGGGGCACCAGCGTTAAGGATTATTGTGGAGGAGGTGGTGTCGCCTATCCTTACTGACTGTGGTCTGTTGGTCAGGAAGTTGAGAATCCAGTTACAGAGAGTGTGTGGAGGCCTAGGTCTAAAGTTTAGAGATGAGTTTGTGTGAAATTTTAGTGCTGAAAGCAGAGCTGTAGACAATAAGTAGGAACCTGATGTGAGCATTCTTGTTACGTAGAAGTTACAGGGATGAGTGTAGGACCGGTGGGTTGGCATCTGCCATGGACCAATTGCACAGGGTGGCGAATTTCAAGGGATTAAGGCAATCCAGGTGGGTTGAGTTGATGTGAGCCATGACCAACCTTTCAAAGCAATTCATAATTATGGATATCAGAGCAACCAGGTGGTAGTCAGTGAGGCATGCTGCATGGTTTTGATTTGACACTGGGATGATGGTGGTGGTCTTTTTGAAACAGGTGAGGACTTTGGATTATAGTAAGGAGAGGTTGAGGAAGTCTGCAAATACTCCTGTCGGCTGGTCCCCACAGGATCAGAATGCATTGCTGGGCACTCCAACTGGGTCGATCCCTTTCCAGGGGTTCACCCTTAAGAAGGTTGATCTAACATCTGTAGCAGTGGCCAAGGGTACAGTTGCTTCCGAGACTGATGGGACAGGTAGTATTGTTGCAACAACCTTCTGTTTGAAGTGAGCATAGAGTGCATTGAACTGATTCGGTAGGAGCGTACTGTCATCCACAATTCTGTTCAACTTCGTTTTGTAGTGAACGACGTCACAAATGTAGTGTAAAATTCATGTGTATTTTAGTATCTATTTACAGAATACATCAACAAGTTTCAATGCTTGTGACAAGCTATAAAAAGTAACAGTACAAAAATTTATATTCTGTTGGCTTCAACACAAGATCTGTCAACTCCTCAGATTGTATATGCACTGCAGTACACCTACAATGAAGTCAATACAATAGCAAAACAATTCTAATCCTCTCCCTTAGGCGGTTCAGTGTGTAATTTTTTGAACAGCACACAATTGGTTTGCACTCACAGAGTGTTCCATATTCCACTATCACTGTCACATCTGCATCTGTCTGTAAACTTTCCCAGCTTGCTCTAATAGTCCCACTCAAATCATGGTACATATCCTCGAGTGCTAGCTTTCCACCATTGTCTAGTTCCAGCTCTATGTATTTGAGGTTGTTTAGTTGTTAATAGAACACAATCCTATTGACACGCACATGTTTCTATCAGGAGTTTTGACTTCCCACTACCTTGAGGCAATTTATCTAATTAATTCCAACTTACCTGTCTTTGCTATTCGTTGACCTTGGGCCATTCATGTTCTTGAGACACCAGGCTTTAATATATTACACATACTTATTACCAAGGTCATAAATAACCTAAAAATGCTGCTTGTTTGTCTCCTCTCTCCTCCCCTGCCCAAAGTAATATGAATACATAAATAAATAGAGATAAAACTTCAGTTCTAGCTGAAATTGAAATGGTTCTTTCTCACTGTGAGAATAACACTTTATATTGCTCATTAATTTTTTCAAGTTATAAAACTCTGCATCTTGGGTCAGACTTCTAAAATAAATTTTACATATGATTAATGATTTCAAAGCTTTCCATTGCATGAATTCTTGAAACCAATGGAATCATGCCACTGGATGTTTTCTTATTCACACCATCTTGACAGCAATGGACCATATCCTTGGCAACGAGCCACTGCTCATTCATAACTGTTACCACGGCAATAGGCCATAACTCATTCATAAGGGTTACTATGGCAATGGCCATATGCTCATTCGTACAATCTTCATAGTAACAAAGTGATGCTCAACAATCATGTCACTATGATAATATGCTCACAATCAGTGTAAATGCATAATGGGTTCAGTTGGGAGAAAGAGAAGGAAGAAGTCACTTTGATTATTACTGCCATATAGAAGGAATGATCTCTGGATAATTGTGAAACAGACATGCATCTGCTGACTGTTTGTATATCAACGAGCATTGTAGTACTGGTAAATCCATGCTAGATTGTGAAAGGTACGTCTTCTCTTTTCTCTGCAGGTTTGTACATTTATTCTAGATTTCTATATTGAGATTATTCCTTTTTCAATTTAGGATGTCAGCATATCAAACTCAAAAATTACTGTTTTGAATGACACAGCTTAAGGTTATTGGCACTCTTAGAATTTGATTATTTAGTAATTGAAGTGATGCTCCGACCTAAATCTGGAGCAAAGTTGAACATTACTTTTTCTTCCAGCCGGTCCAGCTCTGCTTCACTGATGTCAGGTCACACTCAGATCGCAGATTTAGGTTGCATCTAGCCAATAAATGGGTGACAAGTGAAATTGATTTATACCAATATAATAATTCTACTGTAAATGCAATACTCCATTCAGACTACTGTCCACAAAGTTGGAGAATAGTTGTCAGGTTTAGGTTCATAATGGGATTGATCCTTTCTTCCTGCCTTTAGACATTCTGATTACTTGAAAGCTCCCATTTCGAGCTTTCTAATTTTAAATTTATTGTGCAACCTAAAATATAGTCCACATGTTCCTCATAATGCTGAATCTTCACAGAAAACCAGATCTGAAGAGCAGTCTCTCAGCTTCACAGGTCTCACCTTACCTAAACAAACACTAGTCCAGGTATGCTCACTGTTAATGTATACAACAAGACGAATCACACAGTGCGAGTAAGCATGAGCATCTGGAAGAGAAACACATCCTTTCCCATTAAGAACAGTAATAACTTTCCAGGCTGACAAGCAGGAACAGAGTCTTTAGGAAACATAGGTCTCATACTCAAGCAGTGGAAACAATCTCTTCTTGTGCATTTTAGATGGTGCATAGGGTGAAAGGTTTCACAAATTATGTTCTTCATAGTATGCAAATATAATGATGAGCATTGGCAGTTTTCTAGGAGATAACAACCAGTACTACCAATCCAGAGCATAATTTCTTGACACTTTTAAACTGCTAGAGATAGCTGCACCTTAAAAGTGTCAAGAAATTATGTTCTGGATTGGTAGCACTGATTGTTGTAAAGAAAACCAGGTTATAAATGCTATAAATTGAGACAATCTTCATGCACTTTATAAGCATTTGTTTACAGTCATAAAATTTGCAAACTTGCAACTACTCCCACTACCATGGTTAAAGTATTTTCTATCCAGAAAAATACATTTAAATCCCCAGTTAATGCCCACAATCTACATACAGTTGAACAAAACTAGTATAAAACTAACAATGGCAGCTTCCAGAAATGACCCTAAAAACATACTAGAAAAGGCTTTAGGAAATAATAGCCTGTTTTCATGCATGAGCTAATGCTGAATGCTTTGGGTCTTTAATGAATGACTGTGGATAATAATATCACTGCTCATAGTCTTAAAATGACTTTAAATGTTGGCACAGGATGGAGCACGTGGCCCAGCCCTCCTGGTAGGCATTCTACCTTCAAGTAACGAAACACCAAAGCAGTTCCTTACAAGGATACCACTGAACAAAAAGTCCACTAGAGCTTCATTAGTATATTTTTACCACTGTCTTGGCAGTGAGAAATGAAAAGTTAGACTCAAGCACTGCAAGAAAAGTAGTAGTTGTAGTAGCAATAATGGTTCAATACAGCAAAAAGAAGGGACATGAAGAAATAAATATATAAATACTTGATAATTCAGTGCATTTGGTGCATCATCAGAATTAAAGGCTCATATTATCTTTCCTACACAGAGATTCATGTTTTGGAAATTTCCTCTTCCTGAGACATGTCAGTGGCAGCACAGAACTGGTCATAGTCATCTGAAAAAAAGACAAGCATTATTTGGGACACTTTTGATTTCTGTTGATGGGGGTTTATTACTTCTAGTAGAAAGATTTGCTGACCATTCCTCACCTAGCAGTGCGTGCACCAGTTTCTCTCTCCTGAGCATCTAGTCTCCAGCCCTTTCTTCCTGTTTTCTTTCTGTGCTTGGAAGGCTCAATCCCTTTGTAATATGGACAAATTATGAAGGACGCAGCAATTCCTAAACCCTAATGAATGATACTACAGAGTGCCTTAACTGATCCAGACAATGAAACGGGCTCTCAAAAATGCAAAGCATCTTTCTTTCACAGGTGGCATGTGGGTTTACTAGATAGGCCTGCCTTTATTGCCAATCCTATTACCTTAAAGGAGGTAGTGCTAAGCTGCCTTCTTGAACTACTGCAGTCCCTAGGGTGCTCAAGTACTATTCAGGCAATGCTCTTTTGGCCTTTGTAAAAATGACAAACATCAGTTCTTGCCTGAAGTGAATATGCTGTCCACTGTCTATTTGCCCTGGCTGAACAATACAGCAGCTTCAGTTTACTCAAGAACAAAATAATCATGATTGCTTAAGTTGGTAAAGTACACTAACACTTAGAATATGATCACTTCCAGCACATTTGGTAAATTAAACTGCAAATGTAATTATTAGCCTTTTCAGGTATAGTCTTAATAGCCACACCAGTGATATGAATATCACATTAAACTTGTGAAAAATTGAGCCATTCAAAAGAAATCGCTTGAGGCAAGAATGCTGAAATTTGTAAGCAGCAATGTTTCAAAATGTCCCTTTAACTGAATTTTAACATTTTGAAAAAGGGGGCGGTGAAGTCATGGTAAATAACCCCAGTGTGGACACTGTCCAGTAATCAGGTTGCCATGGGGAGAAAGAATCAAACAGAAAACTATTGACATGTCCAGCTTCAATTTTAACACCTTTTCACAATCACACTCAGAAAAAGGTCAGCTGCTGTTTGAGGTACAGAACCAAAGGGTTTGGGGAAGCCAGTGAACTGTTATGTACAAACAAACTGAGGAGTTTGATTTCCATGAAAATTGAAGGGAATAAGCCAGGCGAACTCTTGAAGATATAGGAAATGGCAAGTTACTGTGGTGCACCCTGTTGTTAACATTCAGATCCGAAAAACTAAAGCAGCAGAATGATTGTTGAAGGACTCTGGAAGTTTTGACCTGTCCTGGTGGGGAGAAATGATCCTGCTCGGTTGGTGGGAGTGGTCATGGCAATGGTTCTTATTATGTTATTGATGTCTACAGGGATTGTAAGACTTGGCAGCCCTCCTTTTTGTTTTGCTAAGTCACAAAGATGTCTGAACACAACATTCTTCTCCTGTGTAATGCATCATTAGAATGTTTATTGGTCAACTATGATTAATGACACTAGAAACTATGTTAAAACATATGGATGTATGATAATTTAGTGTTGCTTCACATGCACTGACAAGCCTATTACTCTGGTGGAAAATTACTACAGGTCTGGTTCTTAGACAACATATCTCAGTTGGCCAGAGACTTTCAGTATTGTCAGGCACCGTTTATAAGAAAAACTCAGGCAGATCCCTCCGTCGGTAGACTTTATGGAATGGCCAACTATAAATTGCAAGTTTATGATTACAAGGTGTTGCAATCTCCTGGCTTCCATCCCTTTTTCCACATCCCTGTTGTAAGCAACAACTTTATGAAAAGACAGTACTATAATTTACTGAAACATCAATATTTTGATTTATTTCAATGAAATCCAAACAATTTTTTGTGAAACTTGGGTTCAGAAAAGATTTACAAGGATGTTGCCAGGGTTGGAGGGTCTGAGCTACAGGGAGAGGCTGAATAGGCTGGAGCTATTTTCTCTATAGTGTCAGAGCCTGAGGGGTGACCTAATAGAGGTTTATAAAGCCATGAGGGACATGGATAGGATGAATAGACAAGGTCTTTTCCCTGGAGTGAGGGAGTCAAAAACAAGCGGACATAGGTTTAAGGTGAGAAGCAAAATATTTAAAAGGGAAATAAGAGGCAACATTTTCACACAAAGGCTGGCCCGTGTATGGAATGAGCTGCCAGAGGAAATGGCGGAAGCTGGTACAATTACAACATTCAAAAGGGATCTGGATGGGTACATGAATTGAAAGGGTTTAAAGAGATATGGGCCAAATGCTGGCAAATGGGACTAGATTTATCTAGGATTCCTGGTCGGAATGGATGAGCTGGACTGGAAGATCTATCTCCTTGTTGTATATCTCTATGCCTCTATAGCTGTCACTAAATCTGGGTTCACATAGATGACGAGGAGGTGGTTGAGATTTATGATGGCAGACTTTTCCCCTCCTGAGAATTGGCAGGAAACATGGGAGGAAAAGACAGATAATGGGGAAGGTTGACACTAAGGAGATACCCACCTTCTTCACACAACATCACAAATTAAGTTCTGGATGAGAAGGTTAATGGCAGACCTTGCTGCTGTACCACTACTAATTAAGTCCCTTAATTGGTCAATTTACTCAACCACCAGGACAAGAAACAGTTTCCCTACCCAACCATAATCTATGTGTGGGTTGTCTATCAGTTTGTGAGGTTGGGTAGGTGGAGTGTCTCTTGATCTGTGCTCAATAGTGCGAGAGCAAGAGAATGGATGTGGGGCAGAGTTAACATTCAGATCCGAAAAACTAAAGCAGCAGAATGATTGTTGAAGGACTCTGGAAGTTTTGACCTGTCCTGGTGGGGAGAAATGATCCTGCTCGGTTGTTAAGTTAGATCAAGGTCATGGGAGGGAAGTTACTCTATTTCATTTTTGGAGTGAAGGGCAGGATTTGCTTGACGTGTCAAAGGTCTCATAACTTGGCTAGACAGCAGTGAAATAAATACTCACCCAAATCACAATTCAATGGTATGGCTACCAGTGTACCTTCCCCTGGACTCAAGTGTGCAAGGCAGAGGTCCCACCTAGTGAGACCTGGTGGCCAGAGGTCATGATTTTTTTTTAAAAATTCATTCACAGGGTTGTTGGCTTCACTGGCTAGGCTGGTATTCATTGCCCATTCCTAGCTTAGAGTCAACAACATTGCTGTGGGTCAGGAGTTACATATAGACCAGACCAGGTAAAGACTCTTTTCCTAAAGGGCATTAATGAAGTAGATTAATTTTTTCCTGACAATCAACAATGGTTTAATAGTCATCATCAGACTCTCAATTCCAGATTTTTTTTCTTTTGATTGCAAATTCCATTGTCTGCCATGGTGGGATTCAAACCTGGGTTCCCAGAATAGTATCCAGGTCTTTGCATTAATATTCCAGTGGTAATACCACTACGCCACTGTATCCCCAACAAGTACACCATTTTCCTTCCTGTTCCAGAGTCCCAGAATTTCAGAAGGTCTACAGGCTTCTCCAGTTGTGGTTGGAAGGAGAGGAGGGCAGTGGCATGGCTCCGAGTTCACAAATTTCTGCCAGATATCCAGGCCTTTGATCAGGCTACCCACAGAGAAGCAGCTGTCATCCATGGTAATGGGTGAAAAGGTCAACCATAGGCCTTCCTGGCCAGGATTTAATTCTGACAGAGGTGGGAAGGTGGTGCAATGTAAATGTAATAAAACTCCCCTTCATCTCCAAATAAATTCCATTCTCACATTCTAGCTTGCTGCGGAAAGCCAATTTACTTTTAATTTAACCAAATGGCCTTTCGACTGCCCAAATATAGTGGCTCCAGCAAAGGAAATACAGGCCTCATTGTCAGTAGCTTGCAATGCTGAAATAATCAGATCCACTTAAGCACATTAGGGGAACAGGAGATAATTAGGGGTTCTGCTCACTCTGAGAGCTGACTGTGAAGAAGCCAGACTAATAGATTAAAGCCAGACTTTTGGGGGTGGCACGGTGGCTCAGTGGTTAGCAGTGCAGCCTCACAGCACCAGGCACCCAGGTTCGATTCCAGCCTCGGGTAACTGTCTGTGCGGAGTTTGCACATTCTCCCCGTGTCTGCGTGGGTTTTCTCCGGGTGCTCCGGTTTCCTCCAACAGTCCAAAGATGTGCAGGTTAGGTGGATTGGCCATGCTAAATTGCCCATAGTGTTCAGGGATGCGTGGGTTACAAGGAGATGGGTCTGGGTGGGATGCTCCAAGAGGCGGTGTGGACTTGTTGGGCCGAAGGGCCTGTTTCCACACTGTAGGGAATCTAATCTAATCTAATCTAATTAAACATAGGTTAGCAGGTAAATATGGTACCCTTGTATTCAAAATGAAACTAAATGTAACCAACGGCACACAGCCTTTCTGGTGTTGGCAATTTTTATCAACATGCTATTTAATTTGTTTTCTTTTCCTATAGACTTGGGTCTATAGGAAAAGAAAACAAACATGCATTCTTATTAATTATTTATTGAAACCTGCTTATCTGAGTTTGTGCCAATTGTGAGAGAAAACCACAACCAACTGGAAGTACTGGTTTCTGATGGTAATTGTAACAAAATTTCTTTGAATTTTTTTTATTTTTCAACCTGACATTTCGTTTGGATTCCACAAGGGCCATTCAGTTCCTGACCTCATTAAACTCTTAATTAAAACACAGGCAAAAGAGTTGAGCTCCAAAGGTGACATGCAAATGACTGCCTCATTAATGCCTCATTTGACTGTGGCATCAAGGAGCTCAAGCAAAATTGTTCTGCCAAAGGGTTACTGCACCAGAAACATTAATCCTGATTTTTTTCTTCACAGATGCTGCCAGGCCTGCTGAGCTTTTCCAGCAACTTCTGTTTTTGTTCCAGTTTTACAGCATCCACAATTCTTTCGGTTTTTATTTTGTCCTAGTACAATGACTGTCAGCGGAAATTGAGGGGGAAATTGAGGGAAAACTCTCTGCTAGTTGGAGTCATTCCAAATATAAAGAAATGTGTTATGGTTGTTAGAAATTAATCACCTCAGCTCAAATGCATCATTGCAGCACTAACTTGTCACAGGCATTGTATAATACATTGGGACCATGCATTCTAGCATGAACATGGCGGCCAACACCATGCCAAGACTTCTGAAATCATCCATGATGCAGCATTGTATGGTTAATGATGCAGTTTCCATTTCATTCAAGCAGCAGCCACCCAGTACCAGGGTGTTTAAAAAGACTTGACAGATCTCCCAGCAGTCCAGCAATTTGTCCTCCATGAGAATTGCTGAACAGAAAACATAGTGGATATTATCATCTAGTATGGTCTGGCCAGGAAGCATGGGACCTTATGAAACTAGAAAACAGATTAGCCTGATACATTAATTAAGGGTTAGTTGGGTGAGATCTGGGTATATAAATATGAGGTAACAAAGTGTGAGGCTGGATGAACACAGCAGGCCAAGCAGCATCTTAGAAGCACAAAAGCTGACGTTTCGGGTCTAGACCCTTCATCAGAGAAGTCGAGGCCTGAAACGTCAGTTTTTATGCTCCTGAGATGCTGCTTGGCCTGCTGTGTTCATCCAGCTCCACGCTTTGTTATCTTGAATTCTCCAGCATCTGCAGTTCCCATTATCTCTGATATAAATATGAGGAGTAATTAGTCAATCTATGGTGTATAAACTAGAAATAAAGCCCTGACTAGAAACATACACAACTAGACTCTGTCTAAGCAGCATTTTAATCTCTGGTATTTAACGATGGTGTTACCATGGCTCCAAAATTCATGCAACAACTGTCCTCTCTCCATAACATAACATTTATTCCTCTTACACCTGCCAAAGTACATGCAATGACCATCCTCTTACCCCTGCCATGACACTAGTGGCCCTGTTCTTGTCTTATCCTGGCCCAAGCCAGCCTAGACTACCTCCATTCATGCAAACATGACACAGTATGAAGCCAGGCCTATTTGGCCCAGAGTGGTTTATAGTTATTTTTAAAAGGAAATTTATAAGCAAAAGGTCTGGTTTTATTGTCACAGATAGTAGGAACTGCCGATGCTGGAGAATCTGAAATAGCACGGTGTGAAGCTGGATGAACACAGCGGGCCAGGCAGATCAGAGGAGCAGGAAAGCTTGATGTTTCAGTTCGGGACCCTCCTTCAGAAAGGTCTGGTTTTATTTATAGGTTTATAATGGCATGCTTATTTTGTGGTGACTTTTATTTTTGCATTGTTACCAAGAGTTCAACAACAAAAGAAAGGTATGGCAAGGGTTCTGTTGAATGACCATTCTTTCAAAGTATTTGTTCTACTTTTCATTTGATCTTTAAACTTTTTTTTGCTTTTATATCAGATTTAGACCATCTGCAGTACTTTGCTTTAAAGAAGAGTTGGATTACTGGTGACTGAGGAATTAAGAGTTGGGATTGAGATTACTCCTATTGCGCTCAGATGAGTTCACCATAGTCATCCCAAGAAAAGTCAAAATTTCATTTCCTTTTCTTCTTTCTCCCTAAAAGCTACTAGGCCTCCTAATCATCTTTCTGTTCCAAAATTCTCAGCTGGTCACCATATAGCTGGTGGTAAGGGATATCTATTCATGGTAACAAAATTGTGCGGCACAGAGCAGAACATTACAAATCCAAGCCCAATCTACTGATTTCTAAAGGGCTCCTCTATAGAGTAAAAACATTATTACAGCACACCAATGATGGTTCTATTATGGTACTTGAGGTAGGACTGTTTTTATCCTCTGCACATTTCATATATGTGTGTGCTAAGCAGCGGGTATTAGTCCTGCTGTCAGCATGCAGCTTTCTCACCCTTGTGCCAACTTTTGGTTTGCTCTGGTGGCTTGAATGTTTTTGGCATAATGGATCGCTGCAGAATGAAGGAATCATGACTGTGGCCAGAATATCACACATTATCTTGTATAATTAGCTGGCTTTAGTCAGATTCCACTGCTTTAAGGGAGTGGAATTTCCTTCAATTCTGCTACATGAAAAGCTTGAAACTCACACGAAACTGACAGTTCACTCTACCTGCTTGTCTTCAGTTAAAGCAATTAAGTTAGCTTTCATTGAAAGGTGAGCTCTAAATATCTTCATCATGCAAAGATAGATTGCAAATTGTGAGACATTAAAAATACCCCTACAAATAGCAGTGGTGGGGAGAGCAAGTGGGTGGAAAGTGTTGCTGTCCTTGCTGTGCTTCATGCGTATTTACTTATGGTTAAAAAAAGATGTTAGCCAAAGTATTAAGCTTCAAAATAGTACTGCAAATTTGCTGAAGTGTTGATATGACTACTTTGCATATTCCTGGTGTATGTCACATGCAAACACCATCAACATGGCATCTGATATAATTCACTTACAATATGCACATTCTTTGGATTTCATTTTAAGCAATAGGGTCCCTAATAATACCCAAAACTGGATGTAAAATGCCCAATTTCTCACCCTTGAAATTTTGTAGACCTAAATTCTGACATAATTTTATTGAAACCAGCACAGCAACATCTATTTGCTGCCTCAGTGTACTATATCCTTTACAGCCATAGCATCCAAATCACTGAGCACGCTATTTCATAGGCTGCCTCAATTTCCTTTGCAACAAGAGCACAATGGCTTTTTTCAAAATAAATTCTGCAGTGACTCTGATAAAATGAATCGCCATCAAGGAGCTTTGTCTGCACTGTGCTAAGCCAGCATGAAGTAATTCAGCTGCTGTAGAAAGACACCATCATTGTCAGACCCAGAAGGGATGTAACATGATGCGCCAAGCTCTGCCATGCCACCACTACTGCCCTGGTAAGCTTTTTACCAATAGTCTCATTAGCTCAAGCAAATTAATGATGGGTGAATGCAGACATTTTTCCCTCAGCCCTCATAACTTCAAAGTATTTTCACAAACTAGGCATTTTATAAAAACGCAACAGACTAGCCTACTCAAATGTAGGCTTCAATAGAATTTTTACAGCTTCTAATAGCTAATCCTACAAATACTGTGGGCTAAAATGAAAACCTAAAAAAAATTTGCTTTTTCTATTCATTTTATGGTTCTTTTTCAAGTGGACTGGGGCGGACACACTTCCAGTGCTGTTCTGCATTAGAAGAAATAAACTATTAAAAATCCAGCATTGATATCCAAACCACCCTGGATAAGTCCTGTCCCACCGGCAGGACATCCATCACAGGGGTATACAGTTGGGAGGGAGTTGCCTGAGAATCCTCAAATTTGGCACTGGATCCCTTGAACTCTCAAGGCATGAGATCAAACATGGACAGGGAAACCTCCTTAATTACCATGTACACCTAATTACTCTCACACATGCACCTTCAGCAGAAGAATCAGTGTTCTTCCACATTAAGCCCCTCTTGGAGGAAGCACCAAGTGCAGAGAAATCTCCCAACTAGACAATGTCTGTCACCAAGAATGGCTGAGCAGCACCACTGCTGACCGAGCTGGTCTGCAACGGGTGGCGGAGAAACCCAAAAAAAGGGAAAAAAATTATTTTGCCTCAGCCTCAGTTTCGTCAATCTGCCCATACAGATGCATCTGCCCATGGCTATCGGTAAGACTGACCACTGTCAGTCCTTGTGGAGATGAAGTCCCATGTTCACATTGTGGATATGCTCCACCATATTCTGTGGCATTACGTGCTAAATGGATTGATTTCAATTAGACTAAGCATCCTGCTAGTTGAAGTTACACTTAACAGAAAGGAAGACAGCCATGCTTGTTGGAGGTCAGTCACCTTAGCTCCTACAGGAGCTCCTCAAATCATGTTGAAGGCCAAACAATCGTCAGATGCTTATCAATGACATAATCGCCATCATAAGGTCAGAATTGGGGGTGTTCACTGATGACTGCACAGTGTTCAGCACAACTTGTGACTCCTCAGATACCAAAGCAGTCCACTTCCAAATGCAGCAAAACCTGGGCTATATCCAGGCTTAAGCTGACAGGTGGCAAGTAACATTCACACCACACAAGTGCCAAGCAATCAGCTCGGGTGAGAGAGAATCTAAACATAGCCCCTTGACATTCACTAGTATTACAATCACAACTCCATATTATCAACATCTTGGGAGGTCACCAGTGATCAGAAACTGAACTCGAAAAGTCATAAAAATGTTATGGCTATAATTGTAGGTTAGAGGCTAGGAATTCTACAGTGAGTAAACCACCTCCTGTATCCCTGAAGCCAGTCCATCACTCTATAAAGCACAAGGCAGGCATAGGATGAAATACTTGATACTCACCCAATCTCCAGAGGGAAGGAGAGAGGTGGTGGAAGGGGGACATAGAAATAGCAAGGAAATGCATGACAGTCAAAGAAACAAAAAGACAGGCCACTTTGTAATGTAAAAGGAAGTGTTACTCTAGATTATAGCTGAGTAGATGTAAAAGCAGTAATGCATCTTGATGTCAGATCACATGGCACTGGACTCTGGGTCTGTGGGACTCAAAGTAAGATTAAGTAACACAAGTCACACAAAGAGCAAATACTCATTACATATGCAAGACAACATGTTCTATTGGTCCTTTATTTTCTTGGAAAAGATCTAAACCTATTATCTTATTTCTGCTCATTGTTTGTATGTAATCTTGGGAGTTTTCTGATTGTTATAAATTCATACACGGGATGTTAGCTTCACTGGCTGTGCAAAGCATCTACTGCCCATACTAACTGTCTTCAGGAGGTAGTGGTGAGGTACCTTCTTGAACTACGACAGTCCATTGTTGTAGATATACCCACAATGCTGGGAGGGAAGGAGTTGCAGGATTTGACCTGGTGACACTGTAAGAACAGTGACATATTTGCAAGTGTAGGTGCTGTTTAAGGATCCTTGGTGAATTACCATGCAACTCAGTATTCAATACCAGGCAAAGCTACCAGGTCAAATTTTAAAAAATAGAAAATCTCAGCAGTTTTTATTGGATGTGTAGTGACTGTAACAAAGTCAGTCAGGTAGACCTCAGAATATGACTTCCCTGATTGGGGCTGTTAGTCTGGTCCAAAGGAGTGCTGGCTGACAGATATAAAAGAGCCGGATCATTGTCAAGGACTCTCCACATGTAAATAAAAGATGACTAGGTAACTGGCCTCTTTGGAATAATTTCAGTAGTGATGAGAATAACACACTCCTGAAGAAATTCGCTCAGAACAGTTGTCTTTGAATTGGGGTAAGCATTTCTGGCATCATGTCATTATTTGGGAAGGTTGACTCGTTCGACCTTGCCATATGTGGACTCCATATGTGGAAAGAATGCATTACTTTTGCCGGCCAAATTACATTGGGACAAATGAAATGCAACAAGTAATCCACCTGATTGCAGTTCTTAGGAACCTAACTTTCCCCGAGGCCCCAGATACCAAACCATTTAAGAGCTGACAGATTTAGATAAGGAATATTATGACCCTAGCCACCTCTAATTCTGAGACACTACTAGTTTTACTTGGCAATCCAGGAACCAGGAGATTCTGTATCAGGATTTTTGACTAGGTTAAGATGACTGGCAGAAGAATGTGGTTTCGTTTAACCCTTATTGAGGTACTGAAAGACTGTACGGTATGTGGGATTAATAATGTAACCAGCCTAAGAGCTGAAAATGCAGCAAGTGCAGCCTATGAGTTGCAGGGTATTCCGTTGGAAGTGGGCACCCTCACTAACCCAATGAAACTCGGGGAACGCCACTTGAGTGAAAGCAATTGCAATAGCCTCACTCATGAAATATCCTGAACTGAGAAACTCTAGGTCAGCCCACAGCAAAACTCCAAAATGAAGCTATGCATCAAACTGTTAAAATTTTCTTCAGGAGCTAGGCCAGCAAGCCATTGCAGTTGCTCCTGTATGCAGACTCAAGGCAACAAAAAGAGTCCCACTAGACCTAAATTGAGTAAGAGAACTCACAGAATGGAAAGTCCACCTACTTCTGATGTGGAACAGTTAAATTGCTTAGCAAATTCCCAAGTAGAACAGCACAGCTTTTTCAGTGATCACAGAACCAGTCTTCAACACAATTCACTGTGGACTCCAACCCTTACATTTGCACAAGATATCAGCTAGACTGAGAATCTATACTGGGAACCTTTACAGATTAAGGGTACAACTTCGTTTCCAATCTCTTATGAGAAGCAGATGGTTCAGGTAATAAAAGACTCAGGCCTAAACTTAATTGGGCAAAATTGGTTGAGAGAAATTTACCGAGATTGGCTCAATATTTTTCAATTGGAAAATGGCTGCCTGAGTGAAGCTCTAATTAAATACCCAGAATTATTTCAGGAATGCTTAGAGACTATCAAAGGAGGCAAGGCCACTTTACATGTTGACCAGGAAGCAATTCCATAATTCTGCAATGGCTGCTCTGTGTCATTAGCCTTATGGATGAACGTAGAGGCAGATATCAGTCAGATAGAAAGCGAAGGAACAATTAAAACATTGCAGAATGGGCAGCACCAATTGTATTGATAATGAAGCCTGATAGGTCAGTTTGTCCTTGTGGAGATTTTAAACAAATGGTGAACTGCTTCTCGCAGCTGGATACCCAACCCGTTGCATAGAGGACTTATACACAAAGCGGCAAGAGGGGCATGTTCTTCACAAACTGGACATGAGCCAAGCATTCCTCCAATTTGCAGTTAGATAATGATTTCCAGAAGTATGCTACAACTACTACACATAGGGCTTGTACCAATATATGACACTGCCATTTGGGGCATCATCAGCCTGTGCAATTTTTCAGTGGACGATGGAGAACATTTTACAAGGTTTACTTCAGGTCACCATTTACTTGATGACATGCTAATACAGGGAAGACCAATAAAGAGCACTTAGAGAGCTTGGACACAGTCCTTAGACATTTCTCCCAGGCAGGCACATGCCTTACAAGGGAAATACATTTGTTCTAGGCACCCCACATGACCTATTTTGCCTATAGAGGTGACAAGACCAGGTTACACCCATTGGAAGATGAAGTGAGAGCAATCAAAGTTGCCCTAGCTTCCAATCAGTGCTGGACCATAGGTCTTTCTTTGAACTGGTGAATTATTACAGTAAGTTCATACATAATCTGTCCTCCAACTTGGTACTTTTGCATGAAGTCTTTAAAAAGGGTCAGCCTTAGACATGGTCACATAACCAAGTCATGGTTTCAGAGTAGTGAAGAACCTATCATCCTCTAAGGTTGTTGGTACACTACGATCCCAAGCGAGATCTGGCATAGACATGCAATGCCTCCCCTTACAGCTCTGGGGTGGTATTAGCTCATAGGTGGCTCAATGGAGAGGAATGCCCAATAGTGTATGCATCCAGGACTTTGGATAATGCAGAGCATAAATATGCTCAGATAAAGAAGGCAGGTTTGGTGGTCATATTTGGAGTTAGGAAGTTCCACCAATACATATATGGACATTTATTTGTAGTAATAATGGACCATAAACCACTCCTAGGTCTACTTAAAGAGACAAGCCACCCATTGGCTGAATTCAGTGGTGGACTCTAATATTAAGTGTGTATAATTACAAGTTGGAACACCGTTCAGGAGTACAAGTAGCAAAATGCGGATGCAATCAGCCACTGGGGGTACCGCCACTGGAAAAGTTCATCATGGTTTTAAATTTTCTGGACACTTCCAGTCACATTTGATGAGATCAGACTTTGGGCCCAGAAAGCTCTGATCCTGGCAAAACTGAAACAGCTAAGTCATGATGGGAAAAATGAAAGGGCCATTGCAACCACAATTGAAACATTTTTGGACCTGGAGAGACTAGGTCACAGGACAGCATGGCATATTATTATGGGAAGCAAGATTGATTATCCCAAGCAAAGGTCACCGGCAGACAGTGGCTGAACTCTACCAGGGTCATCCAGGTGTTTTCAAAATGTTAGCATTAAGTTATGTCTGGCAGCCAGAATTGGATACAGACATAGCTGCGTAGGTGGGCCAGTGCCTGGAATACCAGCAACTCCCCACATTCATGAGAATGGCCAGATAAACCTTGGACCTAGTTACACGTTGACCATGCAGGTTCTTTCATGGGGTCAATGTTCTTAGTCATTGTGGACACGCATTCAAAATGGCTTGATGTGCATACAGTCCACTCGTCAAACACAGGGACAATAATAGAAAAACTTCAGGCATCTTTTGCAACACATGGACTTCTGGAAGTGTTGGACACAGATAACAGGCCATCATTTACCAGCAGGGAATTTGAGTTATTTCCTAAAGTCGAATTAGTACTTGTCATGTAAGGACAGCTCCAAACCATTCATCATCCAATGGTCTGGCAGAAAAAGCAGTCCAAACTTTGAAGGCAGGCTTAAAGAAACAGCCCACAGCTTCTTCAGTAGATACTAACCTGTCCCCGTTCCTATTTGATTATAGGACCAACCATCATGCAACTATAAGGATAGCTCCAACAGTTGTTAAGGGGGAGAAAAAAAAACACACCAGATTAGATCTGATCTTCCTGGGCCAGGTTGTAGCGGGGGAACTGTCCTGAACAGGCATGTGGACCATATGAAAGCTGCAAACTCGCAACCGGTTTCAGAGCAAACAGTACCCAGCTCCTTGACTCCCTTTCCAACTGTTCTGCAACCTGTGGGCTCTCCTTCTCCATCAAGTGTTGAAGATGCTTCAGAATCTGAGAGAGACACAGTGGCTGTAGTCACCTCAATGCCTTTGCTGCCTGAAGAGAAGAATGAATTTCTTCTGGGATGTTCTAGGTGCAACAGACAAGCTACTTTGCATTACGTGCTGCCTATATCAGAGGAAGAGATGCAGGAACCTGACCCAGTGCTAAAATTCCCCTTGACGTGTGGAGCTACAAAATAAAGAACCAGCCTATGTCCTCATATGTGAAGGAGGATGGATGTAGTGATTGTAATGATGTCAGACAGGTGGACCTCATGGAATAGGAGTTCTCCGACTGGGGCAGTTAATCCTAGTCCAATCAGGAAGCCCTGGCTGACAGACATAAATAGGACTGTCAGAGGTTCTGTTCAGTATTAGAGCTGGCTCTGAGGGAGCTGGATCAGTGTCAAGGAATCTCCAGGTGTAAATCAAGTATGACTTGGGAATGTCAAGATAATAAAATGTGAGGCTGGATGAACACAGCAGGCCAAGCAGCATCTCAGGAGCACAAAAGCTGATGTTTCGGGCCTAGACCCTTCATCAGAGAGGGGGATGGGGAGAGGGAGCTGGAATAAATAGGGAGAGAGGGGGAGGCGGACCGAAGATGGAGAGAAAAGAAGATAGGTGGAGAGAAGAGTATAGGTGGGGAGGTAGGGAGGGGATAGGTCAGTCCAGGGAAGACGGACAGGTCAAGGAGGTGGGATGAGGTTAGTAGGTAGATGGGGGTGCGGCTTGGGGTGGGAGGAAGGGATGGGTGAGAGGAAGAACAGGTTAGGGAGGCAGACACAGGTTGGACTGGTTTTGGGATGCAGTGGGTGGGGGGGGAAGAGCTGGGCTGGTTGTGTGGTGCAGTGGGGGGAGGCGATGAACTGGGCTGGTTTAGGGATGCAGTAGGGGAAGGGGAGATTTTGAAACTGGTGAAGTCCACATTGATACCATTAGGCTGCAGGGTTCCCAGGCGGAATATGAGTTGCTGTTCCTGCAACCTTCGGGTGGCATCCTTGTGGCACTGCAGGAGGCCCATGATGGACATGTCATCTAAAGAATGGGAGGGGGAGTGGAAATGGTTTGCGACTGGGAGGTGCAGTTGTTTGTTGCGAACTGAGCGGAGGTGTTCTGCAAAGCGGTCTCCATGCCTCCGCTTGGTTTCCCCAATGTAGAGGAAGCCACACCGGGTACAGTGGATGCAGTATACCACATTGGCAGATGTGCAGGTGAACCTCTGCTTAATGTGGAATGTCATCTTGGAGCCTGGGATAGGGGTGAGGGAGGAGGTGTGGGGGCAAGTGTAGCATTTCCTGCGGTTGCAGGGGAAGGTGCCGGGTGTGGTGGGGTTGGAGGGCAGTGTGGAGCGAACAAGGGAGTCAAGGAGAGAGTGGACTCTCCAGAAGGCAGACAGGGGTGAGGATGGAAAAATGTCTTGGGTGGTGGGGTCGGATTGTAAATGGCGGAAGTGTCGGAGGATGATGCGTTGTATCCGGAGGTTGGTAGGGTGGTGTGTGAGAACGAGGGGGATCCTCTTTGGGCGGTTGTGGCGGGGGCAGGGTGTGAGGGATGTGTTGCGGGAAATACGGGAGACGCGGTCAAGGGCGTTCTCGATCACTGTGGGGGGAAAGTTGCGGTCCTTAAAGAACTTGGACATCTGGGATGTGCGGGAGTGGAATGTCTTATTGTGGGAGCAGATGCGGCGGAGGCGGAGGAATTGGGAATAGGGGATGGAATTTTTGCAGGACGGTGGGTGGGAGGAGGTGTATTCTAGGTAGCTGTGGGAGTCGGTGGGCTTGAAATGGACATCAGTTACAAGCTGGTTGCCTGAGATGGAGACTGAGAGGTCCAGGAAGGTGAGGGATGTGCTGGAGATGGCCCAGGTGAACTGAAGGTTGGGGTGGAAGGTGTTGGTGAAGTGGATGAACTGTTCGAGCTCCTCTGGGGAGCAAGAGGCGGCGCCGATACAGTCATCAATGTACCGGAGGAAGAGGTGGGGTTTGGGGCCTGTGTAGGTGCGAAAGAGGGACTGTTCCACGTAACCTACAAAGAGGCAGGCATAGCTGGGGCCCATGCGGGTGCCCATGGCCACCCCCTTCGTCTGTAGGAAGTGGGAGGAGTCAAAAGAGACGTTGTTAAGGGTGAGGACGAGTTCAGTTAGGCGGATGAGGGTGTCGGTGGAGGGGGACTGGCCGGGCCTGCGGGACAGGAAGAAGCAAAGGGCCTTGAGGCCATCTGCATGCGGAATGCAGGTGTATAGGGACTGGACATCCATGGTGAATATGAGGTGTTGGGGGCCAGGGAATTGGAAGTCCCGGAGGAGGTGGAGGGCGTAGGTGGTGTCACGGATGTAGGTGGGGAGTTCCTGGACCAAAGGGGAGAAAATGGAGTCCAGATAGGTGGAGAAGAGTTCGGCGGGGCAGGAGCAGGCTGAGACAATGGGTCGACCAGGGCAGGCAGGTTTGTGGATTTTGGGAAGGAGATAGAAACGCGCTGTGCGGGTTTGGGGAACAATGAGGTTGGAGGCTGTGGGTGGGAGGTCCCCTGAGGTGATGAGGTCGTGAATGGTGTTGGAGATGATGGTTTGGTGCTTGGGTGTGGGGTCATGATCGAGGGGGCGGTAGGAGGTGGTGTCGGAGAGTTGGCGTCTGGCCTCGGCGATGTAGAGGTCAGTGCGCCATACTACCACTGCGCCACCCTTGACTGCGGGTTTGATGGTGAGGTTGGGGTTGGAGCAGAGGGAGCAGAGCGCTGCCCGTTCTGCGGGGGAGAGGCTGGAGTGGGTGAGAGGGGTGGAGAGGTTGAGGCGGTTAATGTCTCGACAGCAGTTGGAGATGAAGAGATCGAGGGAGGGTAGGAGGCCTGGGGGTGGTGTCCAGGAGGAGGACTTGTGTTGGAAGCGGGTGAAGGGGTCAGTGGAGGGAGGGTTAGGCTCCCGGTTGAAGAAGTAGGCATGGAGGCGAAGACGGCGGAAAAACTGTTCTATGTCCAATCATGACTGGTATTCGTTGATGTGTGGTTGTAGGGGGACGAAGGTGAGCCCCTTACTGAGGACTGACCGTTCGTCCTCAGTCAGTGGGAGGTCTGGGTATCTATGACTTGGGAATGTACCATGTAATTATATTCACTGTCTGCAGTGATCAGGTCTATTCTTCAGGATGAAATCACCATTTAATAGTTTTTGGCCCTTCAGCAAAGTTTACAATTGACCTTTAATCTGAAAAAGGTGCTAAATACTGATGGTACCATGTTACGGGAACTCAAAGATAACAAGTGAACAAAAATAATTTAATAAATGCACTCACAATCAAATTGAATCGCAGCATTCAAACTCTATATTAGTAGATCAATGGTTATATCAGCGGGGTGGGCACGGATTGATGCACTGTACACTGCGATATACTTATAATTGCTGTCTTTGCTAATGCAAAAGAAGCCTCTTTGAAGAAGACGGATGGAAACTTGAGAAGCTTTTGCCCTTTGGCACAAAGGGAAAGCAGGTATTTAAACGTGTGGTAGAATTTCATTTTACTTCTATGGCATAATAACAATCTGCGCCACTAAAGGGTAGATAAAAAGGTTGCAAAGGATGAAATAAAGGAGAAATAAGCAACATTTTCCAAGATTCTAAAGTCTAATCCAGTACATAAACAGTTACAGCTCAAAGAAACAACTCATGTGTTAAGCATGCACTGTGGTAGTGAACAAGGAAGGTACGTTGTACCTCAATAAAAATGACAGTAAAATATTCACAGTTTCTGGGCAGCTATATGGAGATTCAACTGATCACAAGCATTTTCTGCATACTAACTTAAATTCTTAACCGTGAGTCATCAAAAATTGTTCAGTGGTCTCTTAAGAGAATGAAAAAGGAAACAACCTCCTAACCTCCATTCCTACACACTCTCACATGACACAGAGGCAGTACTCTTTTAAAAGGAAGCACACCAATGCCAAAGAGCAATATGAACTCTGATCTCCTATTCTATCAAGTCTTGGCTGTGTTGTTTTCTGGTAATTCCATGTATGTTCCATCCCTCCAACAGAGAAGAAAGATTGTCACAAGATCCCTCACCTTAGACTATTCCCACTATTTTTGGCAGAAAGTATTTTTATAAGATAACACTCAGTCATGGATCAAACATTAAAACCCAAACGTTTGTACCTAACCTATGTCAATCTCCAGCCAGGCTGAAATCCACACTTATGATTTTGGCCATTGTTTCATGAACAGCAGCAAATGCATTAGAATAGGAGTTGGCTGCTTTAATAGTGAAAAGCCATTTTTTAAAAATGTAGTCAGAGTGCAGCACTTAAAAGATGCAATGGAACATGAGCTGACTATTTGGTCCATCAAGCTTTCTTCACCATTCAATGAGATCATGACTGATCTGGCTGTGGTATCAGCTCCAGTCTGACCCTGACCTATAACCCTCAGCTCTTGATGATCAAAAATCTGTTTAACAACCTTGAATAAATTCAATGACTCAGCTTGCATTACCTTCTGGAGAAGATAATTCCATACACCCTAATGACCCTTTGAGGAAATAAAAATTCTCCTTGTATCTGTCTTAAAAGGGAGCTATCATATGCTTAAACTAAGTTTCTCAGATGTTGTCTCACCTACAAGAGGAAATATACTTGTGGTACACACCCTAACTAGTCTTCTTAATACCTTTACGTATCAATAAGGTGACCTGGCATTCTTCTAAACGCCAAAGAACATATATCAAATCTCTTCAAGGAAAAACAGAGTTAACATTTCGGGTCCAATGACCCTTCCTCAGAACTTATTTTCTCAAAGGGTCATTAGGGTGTGTGGAATTATCTTCTCCAGTTCTGAGGAACAGTCACCGGACCCGAAATGTTAACTGTTTATTCCTTCACAGATGCTGCCAGACTTGCAAGCTTTTCCAGTACCTTTGTTTTTGTTCCTGATTTACAGCATCCGCAGTTCTTTCAGTTTTTATCAAATCTTTTCAATCTTTTGTCATAAAACAAGCCCTGCATCCTAGGAAAAAGAGTTGAATGAACCATCTCTGAACTGTTTCTTAAGGAATTGTGCATTTTGTTTTTCAAATACGGAGACCAAAACTGTACATAGTACCCCGAACATGATCTCATCAACTTCTAGTACAGCTGCAACAAAACTTCCCTATTTTATTCTCCAGTCCTCTTGCAATAAATGAAATTATATTTCCCTTCCTAATCACATTCTGAACCTGCATATTGTACTAACTTTCTGTGATTCATATACAAGGGACCCTGGTTCCTTTGGACCACTGAATCTGTCAAACTCTTGCCATTTATACTACTTTCAAAATTTACATTTACTTGCTTTATACTCTTGTTAGAACTTGCTGATTTTTCACAGACACAGCAAGCCCCAGGACACAGTGTTTAAGAGAAGTTGGCTATTAATGAGGTGAGTTCAGAGAAAATAGTTCTGGCAAGTCTGGAAGAGACTTTACCTTCAAGCAGGTGGCCACTGCTGAATGGTAACTGGGGCTTCGAAAAGAGACGGTCAGTCTATCATGGCAGGCCCATAGCTAAAGTTGGTTTTTTGAGTATGTTTTCTGGAGAGATGAGATTGGCTGCTGGTGACACAGCATGAAGATTTGAAAGCTCCCTGCTTAATCTCTCACAGCAGCTTCCAGATGCCCAAAGAGTAGAAAGCTGAGTTAGATAAAAATTGTAGTAATTCTACGTGAATTGACAAGGTGACCCTGATCAATGTTTCCAGAAAAGCAACCAAGATTTCCACATCAATGTCCATAAGCATCATGAAAACCATTTAAGTTGTCTGGCCAGTTCTATTATTTTCTTTTACTTATCCGATAACTGTATTTATCTTTTGTGCGAATGGAGGCTGAAAACAATGTTTCACATTTAAAGCATAAACATTTATCAGGTTACTTTGTTGTTGAATTTTTTGCTGAAGTTATTGTGCATTTAATAAATTGTTAAGTCGTTGTTTAAGATACACAACCAGTGTCCGGAATTAATTATTCACAAAGTCAGAGATTGGTTATTTAAAAGTCTGGTTATTTAAAAGTCTGGTTAGGAACTATAGAGGTTTTCCAATACAGCGCTGCAAAAACAAAGGCTGAAAAGCTGATTAGCTTCATCTGTCTCTGTATCATAACACCATCAGCTTAACCTGTCTATATCCTCTTCGATACGCCCTGCCTCATCTTGACAACTTACTTTCCTACATAAACTTAGCACCAGTAGAAAACCTAGCTACCATACATTCAATCTCCTCATCCAATGTTGTTACTTGTTTGCCAATTATATTGAAAACAAGACAGAGACACAGTTATCTGAAAAGGAAAAATGTGTGGGCTGTAGAGAGAAGGTGGCCAAGTGACACTAGGTGAATTACTCTTTTGGATAGCCAGATCTGACATGAGGCTAAATGGTCTCTTCCTGTGTCATAACATTTCTGTGACTGATGCCTGCTTGTTTTCGTTTTTCAACTTATAGGGATAACTGTTTACTTAAAAGAAACAACAAAAAGGGTTTGGTCACTGTCAAGAGTCATAAGTCTCTAAAAAGCAATGCGGTTTCAGGGCTGAAGACTGCAAACCCCTGAATTAGAACTTTTAGAATAACTAAGCACAAGCATGGTAGCAACACCAACGTACCAAGAATGCAATTTAATTGTACAGAAAGAGCTCTCAGTACAATCAACAAAAATATGAATTCATTAATGCATGAATGTCCTTACGTATAAGCAAGGTTCATTTATTCAAAATTCACCTCAAACACCTATTCAAGTATGATGCAGTTTTCTAATCAACAGGGATTGCTATGGTCCCACCAAATGTAACATCAATATCTAAAAACTCTTAATGTCCACATAATGCAGCAGAGCAATAACTTCGCTAATAACAGAGAAACTAGATGTGCTCAATCCGATACCTAAATGTTACTTGCACTTGCTGTGTAAGTTCTACCTACAATTTACCAAATTAGTTGCTACAATTAGCTATATACTCAGAAAAAGTGTCATAACATTAAAAGCTAAATCCCTCGTGTGGGAAAGTGGGACTAGTGCAGGTAGTAGTGTATTTTTGGAAGTACAACTCGATGGTTCCAAGGGCCACTTCTGTACCATATGATTCTATGAAAGTGAAAATAAAAGAGCTCTTTCACAAAACATTAAGTCCCAATGCACTGCAAATTCCACTCAAATGAGTCTCTGATAAGCATATGGAAAGGGGAAAAGATGTGACATTTTTACTTGTTTTCATTTATTGTACTTGTTCTCACTGAATACTTTCAATTCCAAGTTGTTGCGTGGCTAAACATCTTTCAAGTCTTTGTTAAATTAACAAAGTGAGCAATGAAAATAAGATCCTGCATAGGCTCAAATCTGCGCAAAGCAGAAACTAGCTGATGCAGTGCAGCATAGTAACCCTTAACTAGGAAACACAAACTTCTTGCAGACTGATTATCATTATAATTAGGATATGATGTCCATGCTAAATATGTTCCTGATTAGCTGCATGCTTAGCATGGAAATCAGATTTATACGAAGATGAAAGCCCATGAAACTAAGTGACAATATAGTTGGGAAATTGGCCCATTGACAGGAAGCAAAGCGTGATACAGGATGGGTGTTTTTCAGACTAAGAGGTGTATATCAGTACAGTATGCTGGGTACTTCCCATCTGAATGGAGGAAGCAGCATTACAAAGTTTACAGCTGACAAAAAAATTGGCAAAATAGTAAACAGTGCTAGATATTTATGAGCTACAAAGCAATGACAAGATTACTAAATTGCAAATGGAGTTAAAGTGGAGATGTGTGAGATGATTATGCATTTGGGAAGTTTTATGTGGAATCTGTCAAGCTAGCTGCTGCTACAGGATGCAGAGTCATAGAGTTGTACAGCACAGAAGCAGACTCTTTGGTCCAACTCGTCCATGCTGACCAGACATCCTAAATTAATCTAGACGCATGTGTCAGCATTTGGACCATATCCCTCTAAATGTTCCTACTCATATAGCCATCCAAATGTCTTTTAAATGTTGTAATTCTACCAGCCTCCACCAATTCCTTTGGCAGCTCATTCCATACACACACCACCCTGACTGAAAAAGTTTCCCTTGGGTACCTTTTAAATCTTTCCCCTCTCACCTCTCTCAAGATCCCATTATACTCTGAGGTAACTTTCTTCACGGCCCACCAAACCTTTTTACATAGATGACAAAAAGCAGTGGACCCAGTACAGATTCTTGTGACACACCACTGGTCACAGGCCTCCAGTCTGAAAATCAACCCTCCATCACAACGCTCTGTCTTCTACCTTCAAGCCAGTTCTGTATCCAAATGGCTAGTTCTCCCTGTATTCCATGTGATCTAATCTTACTAGCCAGTCTATCATGAGGAACCTTGTCGAATGCTTATAGAAATCCATATAGATCATGTCCAGCACCCTGCCTTCAACAATCCTCCTCATTACTTCGTCAAAAAACTCAAATTAATGAGGCATGATTTCCCACACACAAAGCCATGTTGACCATCCCTAATCAGTCTTTGCCTTTCCAAATATATGTAAATCATGTCCAGTAGGGTTCTCTCCAGCGACTTACCAACCACTGATATCAGACTCCCCAGTCCATTGTTCCCTAGCTTTTCCATACCACTTTTCTGAAATAGTGGCACCATGTAGGCCAACATCCAGTCTGCCAGCACCTCATCTGTGGCTATCAATGATACAAACATCTCTGCAAGGGGCACAGCAATTACTTTCCCAACTTCCCACAGAGTTCTAGGTTACAGCCGATCAGGTCCTGGAGATTTATCCACCTTTATGTGTTTTAAAACATCCAGCACCTCCTCCTCTGCAATATAGACAGTTTTCAAAATGTTGCTATTTATTACCCCAAGTTTTACATCTTCCAGATCCTTCTCCACAATAAACATTCATGCAAAATACTAATTTAGTATCTCCCCCATCTCCTGTGGTTCCACACACTAGTGGCCTTGCTGATCTTTCAGAGGTTCTATTCTCTCCCTAGTTACCCTTTTGTCCTTAACGTATTTGTAGAAGCCCTTTGGATTCTCCTTAACCTTATTTGCCAAAACTATCTGATATCCCCTTTTTGCCCTCCTGACTTTAGTCTTAAATATACTCTTACTGCCATTCTACTCTTCTAGAGATTCAGTTGATCTCTGCCGTCTATATCTGACATATGCTTCCTTCTTTCTCTTGGTTCAAACCTCAATTTCTTCAGTCATTCAGCATTCCCTACATCTACCAGCCTTGCCCTTCATCCTAACAGGAGCATACTGTCTCTGGACTCCTGTATCTCAGTTCTGAAAGTTTCACATTTTCCAGGTGGCCCTTTCTCTGCTAACATTCGCTCCCCCAACCCCGCAACTCCCCCCCAACGAACTTTTGAAAGTTCTTGCCTACTATCTTCAAATTGGCCTTCCTCCAATTTAGGACTTTAACTTTTAGATCCAGTCTATCCTTCTCTAGAGGTGACAATTTTCTGGAGTGTAATTTTCTGCCTCAATTCCATTTGCCTGCATCATTTCACCTGAGAGAGAAAACCCCCGAAGCTTTGTTGAATGTTGCATTCAAAAGTTGGCAATGTGGATCAAGTAGCATCAACATAATACTGGGGAAGAGTGTATTAATTTGTATTTGTATTAATTTATTTGTATTTGTTATAATGAAATTTCTGGCCAACAGGTACAAATTCTAACACTGATCACTCGGGAAACGCTATTGTAAATTCGCACCTAAAGTTGTCGTGAATTCCTGAAAATCATGACTTTAAGTGAATTTACATTTACCATAGCCATGGAAAGGGAAAGGAGCAGTTACCAGGGGAAGATATTTAACTGGGGTAAAGGAAACTATGATGCTATCAGACAGGACTTGGGAAGTACAGCTTGGGAGCAGTTGTTCCACAGAAAGGGCACAGCAGACATGTGGAGGCTGGTTAAAGAGCAGTTGTTGCGAGTGATGTATAAATTTGTTCCTCTGAGACAGGTAAGAAGGGGTAAGATTAAAGAGCCTTGGATGATGGGTACAGAGGTGCTTCTTGTCAAAAAGAAAAAGGCAGCATACGTAAGGTGGAGGAAGCAAGGGTCTAGCACAGCTTTAGAGGATTACAGGCTTGCTCAGAAGGAGCTCAAAAGTGGACTGAGGAGGGCCAGGAGGGGGCATGAAAAAGGCTTGGCAGGAAGCATTAAGGAGAACCCGAAGGCATTTTACTCATATGTGAGGAATAAGAGAATGATCAGGGAGAAGGTAGGGCCGATCAGGGATAGCGTAGGGAACTTGTGCGTGGAGTTTGAGCAGATAGGGGAAGCCCTAAATGAGTTTTTTGCATCGGTTTTCACTAAGGAAAGGGACCTTGTTGTGAATGAGACCTTTGAGGAGCAGGAAAACAGGCTTGAACAGATCAAGATTGAGGAAGTTGATGTGCTGGAAATTTTGGCAAATATTAAGATTGATAAATCCCCAGGGCCAGACCAGATTTATCCTAGGTTGCTCTGGGAAGCAAGAAAGGAGGTTGCTAAGCCGCTGGCAAAGATCTTTGCTTCCTCACTCTCCACGGGAGTCGTACCGGAAGATTGGAGGGAGGCAAATGTTGTTCCTCTTTTCAAGAAAGGGAATAGGGAAATCCCTGGAAATTACAGACCAGTCAGTCTTACGCTTGTGGTCAACAAGGTTTTGGAAAGAATTCTGAGGGATAGGATTTATGACTATTTGGAAAAGCATAGCATGATTAAAGGGAGTCAGCATGGCTTTGTGAGGGGCAGGTCATGCCTCAGAAACCTGATTGAGTTCTTTCAAGAAGTCACGAGACAGGTTGACGAGGGTTGAGCAGTGGATGTGGTGTACATGGACTTCAGCAAGGCATTTGATAAGGTCCCCACGGCAGGCTCATTCATAAAGTCAGGAGGTATGGGATACAGGGTGATTTGGCTGTCTGAATTCAGAATTGGTTGGCTGACAGGAGGCAGAGAGTGGTTGTAGATGGTAAGTATTCTGCCTGGAGGTCAGTGCTGAGTGGTGTCCTGCAAGGCTCTGTTCTTGGACCTCTGCTCTTTGTAGTTTTTATAAATGACTTGGATGAGGAGGTTGAGGGGTGGGTTAGTATGTTTGCTGATGACACAAAGGTTGGAGGTGCCGATGATCGTATCAAGGGCTATTGCAGGCTTCAGCGAGACATTGGCAGAATGCAGAGCTGGGCTGAGAAATGGCAGATGGCGTTCAACATGGATAAATGCGAAGTGATGCATTTTAGAAGGATGAACTTAAATGCTGAACATAGGATTAAAGGCAGGATTCTCAGCAGTGTGGAGGAACAGCGGGATCTTGGTGTTCAAGTGCATGGCTCCCTCAAAGTTGCCACCCAGGCGGATAAGGTTGTTAAGAAAGCATATAGTGTTTTGGCCTTCATTAACAGGGGGATCAAGTTTCAGAGTTGTGAGGTTATGCTGCAGCTCTACAAAACCCTGGTGAGACCACACTTGGAATATTGTGTCCAGTTCTGGTCGCCCTATTATAGGAAAGATGCGGAGGCTTTGGAGGGGGTGCGAAGGAGGTTTACCAGGGTGCTGCCTGGACTGGAGGGCTTGTCTTACGAGGAGAGGTTGACTGAGCTTGGACTTTTCTCTCTGGAGAGAAGGAGGAAGAGAGGTGACCTGATCGAGGTGTACAGGGTAATGAGAGGCATGGATAGAGTCGATAGCCAGAGACTTTTCCCCAGGGCAGGATTGACTGCCACAAGGGGTCATAGTTTTAAGGTGTTAGGAGGAAGGTAGAGAGGAGACATCAGAGGGAGGTTCTTCACCCAGAGAGTTGTGAGTGCATGGAATAGTTTACCAGTGGTACTCGTGGAAGCAGAGTCATTAGTGACATTTAAGCGACTGCTGGACATGCGCATGGACAGCAGTGAATTGAGGGAAATGTAGGTTAGGTTACTTTATTTTTTGGATTAGGATTATCCCACGGCACAACATCGTGGGCCGAAGGGCCTGTACTGTGCTGTACTTTTCTACGTTCTATGTTCTAACTTTAAGCAAATCACAGTCTTCCCACATAAACCAATGTAAAAACAGTAGTTCGGTTTTGTAAGGCATTCCACATCAGAAAAAAAATTAAAGCATGATACCTTGGAATTGAAATACTTTGCTAAATTCACAGATTGGTAAGTGAAATAACTTCTAAATTTTTTTTCGAAAAGTACATTTTCCTGCTTATAGCACCTCCACTTGTTGATGAGCCTCCATGCAACCAATGCTACTTCACGAACTTCCTGTTTGTTCTGCTTCCTGCTATTTGGCCCTTCTAGACACTGTGGACCCTTCTTTCCACCACCCTCCATCCTCGCTATCACCAACCATCTAGTTCAGGACCTCTCCTGCTTGCTAAATGACTCTCATGTTGCCAGTCCTTAGACTTGTGGCCTCTTCTGTTGCCTCATTTACCCATTGTTGCTGAACATGCAACCAGTGGCCACACCCATCCTATTGTTGATATTTTCTTTCATCAAACCTCCCTGTCCCTAGCTCTCCTACTTGTTGGTTCTCCTTCCTGATTTCTCACTGTGACAGCTAACTGTCAAAGCTTTTTCTCCTGTATCCCGCCACTCATCTTCAGAGGCCTCACTGTCAGCAAGAGCAAAGGATAGAAAGCATTTGCTAAAAGTTGGTAACAGCTCCAGCTTGACACTTGTACACCATCAGAACCCAATGCTCCATCTTAAACTTGGAGCTCTGTTTTTAGATTGGATCTGCATCTGAACCTTGAATGGGAGTAGAGGTTTAGGTGAGGGAACAGGTTAATGAGAGAGTCAGACAGCGACGTGATGAGTGGGAGATTTTACGAGAGGAAGGTTGCTAACTCCAGCTGGACATATTCTAGCAGAATTGCTGTCACACAATCATGGCAGCATAAAACAAGCAGGTAAACTTATCCATGGCAAAGTCAAAACCAGCCTACAATGTTCATGGTACAATATGTATGCTTGACCTATATCAATGTCAGTTAATGTCATGTCATCATGCTATTAAGTAGCGTTATACCAAGTATTATACTAAACATATAATCAAGTCATTGTTTTACAATGAATTATGAGATTCTGTGTAAGACTGTTATGCAGATCAATTTATTTGCTTAAAATAACACTTTAAAAATTTCCTGGATTGCTTTTGATAGCAGAGATGAATGCCAAGTCCACAACAGGATGGGGAAGATGGAAATGCTAGCTAGTATCAAGAGTATCATGCCGCTAGTAGGAACAGTACAGGAGAATAAATCCAAATTGTGGTAAGTATGAAACTACTGCCTAGGATGGTTGATGCCTGACCGTGACCACTAACTAAGATAAAAAGATATCACACCAGCTTTCACGAATGGACACGAAACAAAAATGTACTTATCATAACAGACTAATTCTCTAACCTATTTCAAAAACAGGTGATTAATCACTAATGCAAACTGAAACTATAACTGCATTAAACCCAGATACACATTCATTCATACATGAATGGATGGTCAAGATAGACTGTCTTTTCAGGAATATGGTGGGTAGAAAACATAGACACAAAAAGGCACAAGTCTGAGGATCAAAGCTGAAGCCAAAGGGATTGGAATGTGGTGATTTTTCTCAAAATTCCTTTTCTTGGTTTTGATAACACATTGTTGTAGCAATCCTCAATTTGGTAGCCAGTCATTTGGAGCTAGGTCTTTGCTTGAATTAAAAGTTTTTCTTGTAAAGTCAGGAGTGTTATTTCTTTATCAATTTTTTTTCAAAAGTGCAAAAGACAGAAAGAACAATTTCGCTTACTACAAGCTTTTTCAGGCTTGTGTTCCAATTGATCTCTCCCTCTTCTCAGTCCAATCTGCCATGCACAGCTAATCTAAATCCTGTGGCTGAGCGATTTTGATCAAAGACACCTGGCGCCATTGTAAAAGTACCAAAATCCAGCAGTTACATAACAACTGATACATAACAGGCCCATGACTAGTGGTAGTAGGAACTGCAGATACTGGGAAATCTGAGATAACAAGGTGTAGAGCTGGATGAACACAGCAGGATAAGCAGCATCAGAGGAGCAGGAAGTTGATGTTTCAAGTCCTGCTCCTCAGACGTGCTTAGCCTGCTGTGTTCATCCAGCTTTGTCACTTATATAAATGATTTAGATGAGATTACAGAAAGGCATGGTTAGTAAGATTGTGAATGATACCAAAATTGTTGGAATAGCAGACAGTGGAGAACATTATCCAATATTACATAGAGATCAGTTCAATTTGGATACATGCGAGGTATTGTGTTTTCATAAAACAAACAAGGGCAGGACTTACACAATTAAAAGAAGAGCCTTGGATAGTGTTGAACAGAGAGACCTAGGAATTCAGGTACATAATTTTTTGAAGTTTCTATCACATATAGATAGGGTGGTTAAGAAGGAGTTCAGCATACTTATTTCATTGCTCAGATATTTGAGTATAGGAGTCAGGACAATACGTTGAGTTTCTAAGAGACACTAGTGAGGCCTGTTCTGGAGTACTGTGTCCAGTTCTGGTCGCTTTGTTAAAGGAAGGATATTATTCAGCTGGAGAAGGTTCAGAAGAGATTTACTAGGATGTTGTCAGGAATGGAGGGTTTGAGTTATAAGGAGGGGTTGGGTAGGCTGGGACCTTTTTCACCAGGGTGTAGGAGCTTGAGGGGTGACCTTATAGAGGTTTATGAAATCATCAGCAGTATTGATAAGGTGAATGCGGCTGTCTTTTCCTTAGGGTGGAAGATTTCAAGACTAGGGAGTGAATACTTTTAAGGTGAGGGGAGAAAAATGTATAAAAGATAGGAGGCGCAATTTTTTAAACATAGAGTGGCTCATGTGTGAAATGAATTTCCGGAGGAATTGTTGGATGTGAGTACAGTTACAATGTTTAAAAGACAATTAGATCAGTACGTCAGTAAGAAATATTTGGAGGGATATGGGCCAAACACAGGCAAGAGGGACTAGTTTAGCTTGATATTATGGTTGGCATGTACTGGCTGGACTGCGGTCTAGTTCTGTGCTTGTATGACGATGACTCTGAGAATTATCTGTACAATTTCTCCTATCCTATAAGTTGTGAAAAAACATACTAAGGGACCAACTTTTCATTTCCCAGTTTATATTTCCAAGAAAATATGTTTATTCCATTTGAGTCAAGAAATAAAGTTAAGTAGCAGCACAGGCTTCAAGTTGGAGAGTCAGCAGTGAGAGACAGAGTCAGGGTGTGGGAGAAGATGCCCCAAAATGGCACCAGTCTGTTCTGTTGTCCTATGTCAGACTAGTAGAAAACAACTTTAAAACTGTTAATGTAACTCTGAACAAGAGTAAAAGCTCTATTTACAGATCAGATTTAAAACAAAACTATGTTAAGCAGGGCAATGTAATATGGGGACTTAATGAACATTAAAATCAAAAACTACACCCTGGACAAAATTCCAAAAAATTCAGTAATTCAAACCTTCCCACATTCCAAAGCAAAAGTGAGTAACTATGCAAATACTCTTATCTGTTGGATCTTAAATAGTCCCTCTGTGATAGGTGATTTGCTATTATTCCTAAAACCACAACTGTACAAAGGGTTTTCTCTTAGTTGAATCTCTATGTTGTATATCTCCCTTCCCGAGGTCAAGACCACAACTAATTGATGAGTGCAAGATCGAGATATTTAATTCCTGTTTAATCTCTGTCAAATGCAGTGCTCTTAAGTAAAAAGGCTATTCCCAGCTGTGACCACAGGAAGCCTAATCTGGAGAAGGCAGTAACAGCTGAGTTGAACATTATCCTTCAGAACTTGAAATATACGGGTAAAATTCATTTCATAATATTTACACTCTCTCAATTACTGGGGAGGCAAGAAGATTCTGCTACTATAGTTAGTTAGCTCACATACCCAAGTGGAAAATATAATAGGGGAAAGTGTCTATCGGGCCATACTTTCAATCTCAAGATTGCCAATCCATTCCTCCTTTTATTGAGAGAAAGGAGCTCAGTGAAAAATGGTTCACAGAGGGGAGTTGCTTGAGACCAGGAGTTTGTGGACGATGTGGTGGCAAACAACCCACTCAACCCAGCAGAACGGGAAGTATGGCGCATGATGATTCAAGGGGAGTGAAGTCAGATATTGATGTGGAATCCTGGACTGACTGGTGTGTTGTCATACTTCCAACCTTGAAAATATCACGGGGATGAGCTGGTGAGAGGCAACGACTGAAGCAGCAAGTGCCACCTATCATATGCTTCCTAGAGCCCGGACAGACCTGGACTCCAATATATGGGTAATCCACCATACAGCATGCATGCCGTGGAAGGTACCATTACAGAAAAGGGGCCAAGAAGATCTTCCAAGCCAAATGTTGGATATCATCCCAAATCTTGCTAAGATCAGTGACTTCCCCTGACAAAGGGGCTACGCTCCAACAGCTTGAGATTTCAAATAAACCTGTTGGACTATAGCCTGGGGTCATATGACTTTGTCCACCCCAGTCCAGCACCAGCACGTCCACATCATGAACATTCTAGCTTTCATGGTCCAACTGAAGTTCTTAATCACACCACTGATCAACAGTCACTGTGTGCAATGTGTACTTGCTTGCACAGCATGTTTCAAGCAGTGAAATTTGTAATGAGACCTCCAGGAGCAGGTGGCAATAGTGAGCGGGGGGGGCAGCTGGAGCAATTGATTTGACTGTTGTTGGGAAATAAAAATGTTTTTCATGGAAAGAGGGAAGGTGAGAAAGAAAAAAAAGGCTGTCTCAATCAATCTATAATATTTATTCCATGTACAAGCTGTAAGCTATTCTTCATTTCTCATATATTTCCCTTCTTGTTTAAAATGACCTGATGCCGGTAGAATAAAAATTGCTGCTTCATGATCTTTGAGCTGTGTTTTCAAATCTCATGTCACAACAATGTTAATTGAGCGATAAATATTGGTTAGTGACACACTGGAAAACTTCCCCTGCTCCTCTATAAAATAGTCTCATGGGATCTTTTAATTCTACCTGAGAGGGCAGACAGTCACAGTTTGAATTCTCATCTGAATTCTCATCTTTTCATTGGAGAAAAGGAGGAGGAGAGGGGAACTAATTGAGGTATACAAGATAATGAGAGGCATAGATACAGTTGATAGCCAGAGACTATTTCCCAGGGCAGAAATGGCTAACATGAGGGGTCATAGTTTTAAGCTGGTTGGAGGAAAGTATAGAGGGGATGTCAGAGGCGGGTTCTTTACACAGAGAGTTGTGAGAGCATGGAATACATTGCCAGCAGCAGTTGTGGAAGCAAGGTCATTGGGGACATTTAAGAGACTGCTGGGCATGCATATGGTCACAGAAATTTGAGGGTGCATACATGAGGATCAATGGTCGGCACAACATCGTGGGCTGAAGGGCCTGTTCTGTGCTGTACTGTTCTATGTTCTATGAAAGTCACCTCCAAAGTTGCAGTACTTCATCAGTACTCTCAGGCTTAATTTTTGTCTAAAATCTGTTGATTCAGAAGCGATAAAGTTACCCACTAAGTCACAGATGATTGTCATACACATTTGGCATTTGCAGGCTCAGTTGTGGAGAAGTATCATCCACGTGATGGCTTCTCAAATCCACACTATTAAATCAGACACACTTCTTGTGAACGGCAAACCCAAACAGTTAAGAAAATGTGGATCTATGATTCTACAGTTCAGCTACAGGAGGTAACATTTTACTAAATTTTGGACGCTACACGGTCAACTCTTTCCCATAGTTCTACTTCAGAAGCAATAAACTAGCCTTAAAAGAAATCCAAAGGATGCAATATTAAGGTTTTAGTTTATATAAAGTGTATCAGTGTCTTGGAGTGATCTGTTTGATCTGTGGCTATCACAATAAAAGGGACATAAAAGAGATCCTGGCTCATGCCTTGGTATGACGTTTCTTGATTTCACAGTATATCATTCCAAGAATACTAAATCATCAAATGGCCCAGAGGTGGACGGAGGAAATAAACACAATAACTATTAGTAGAGAAAATGCATTAAGGCTTAGAAGTCGATAAGCTCCCTGGGCCAGATGAGTCACATCCTAGGATTTTAAAAGAAGTTACAACAGAGATGGTGGATGCACTGGTAGTAATCCTTCAAGAATCCTTAGATTCAGAAAAGTCCCAGAGGATTAGAAAATTGCAATGTAACATGCTTATTCAAAAAGGGAGGGAGGCAAAAAGATTGTAACAGCAGTGCATTTAAAAATGTAAACTGGCTTCTTGAAGGGGAGATCAGGCCTGGCAAATTTATTACAGTTTTTTAAAGAGGTAACAAACAAGACCTGATAAAAGGGAACCAGTAATATATTTGGAATTTCAAAAGGCATTTGACAAAGTTCCCTACTTAGGGCTGCTTAATAGGAGACAAACACTGCTGATGGTAGTTTATTAGCATGGATAGAGGTTTGGCTAACTGATAAAAAAAAATAAAATTGTGAAAAAAGGGAGTATATTCAGGATGACAACTTGTAAGTAGTGGAATGCTCCTGGGATCAATACTGGAGATTCAATTATTTATAATACATATTAATGACTTGGATAATGGAAATGGACGTACTATCACCAAGATTGTGGATGACACAAAAGTAGGTGGGAAGCAAGTGGTAAGAATGACATAGAGCCTGCCGAGGGGCATTAACAGGTTAAATGAGTGGGCAAAAACTCTGCAGATAAAACACAATGTTGGAAAATGTGAGGTTATGCACTTTGACAGGAAGTTCAGAGGATCTAATATTATTTTAACAGGGAAAGATTAAAGAAAGCTACAGAATAGAGGCATTACAGGATCCTTGTGCATCAATGACAAAAAACTTTACACACAAGTTCAGCGGATAATAGGGAGGGCAAATGGAATGGAGTACAAAAATAGGAAGGTCTTGCTAAAATTATACAAGGCACTTGTCAGGCCACAACTGAAATACTGTGAGCAGTTTTGGTCCCCTTATCTAGGGAAAGATATACTGACATTGGAGCCAGTCCAGAGAAAATTCCCAAGAATGATCCTGGAAGGATGTTCTTATGAGGAGAAGTTGAGTAGGTTAGGCCTGTGCTCACTGAAGTTCAGGAGAATGACAGAAGACAAGGTAGATTCCGAAACACTACTCCTCTTGTAGGAAAGTCAGTTGGGGATGCTTACAAAGGCATGTGGATAGGCTGGGTGGGTGGGCAATGGTCTGGCAGAAAGATCTGGCAATATGGGAAGTTGTGAAGTTGTCTACCTTTGCTGAAATTATGCCACCTGCCTATTCTATCTAAATGGTGAGAGGCTGCACAACTCTGAGGTGCAAAGATCTTGACATCCTAGTCCCTGAATTGCAGTAGATTAGTATACAAATGCAACGAGTAATCAGGAAAGCTAATACAATGTTATATTTTCCAGAGAGGGGAAATGAATGCAAAGTGGAGAGGTTTGCTCCAGTTATACAGGGTATCTGGAGTACTGTGTACGGTACTGGTCATCATACTCACAGAATGATATTAAAGCAGAAGCAGTTCAGAGGAGGTTTATTAGACCAATGCCTGAATTGAGCAGTTTGCCTTACAAGGAAAGGCTAGACAGGCTAGGCCTGCATCCTCTGGCATTTAGAGCAGACAGATAGAGATGACTTATTGAAACATAAAATCCTGAAGGACCTGACAGGTAGACATTGAAAGGATGTTTTTTCTTGTGAGAGAAGGATCGTGGTTTAAAAATAAAGGGGTTCACCATTTAGGAGAGCAACAATAAACCTATTTCCTCAGAAGATTGAGAGTCTTCGGAATTCCAGAATCTTAAAAATATTTTTAAGGCAGAGGTAAATTGGCTCTTGATTATCAAGGAGATGAAAGGTTATTTGGGATATGCAGGAATTGAGGTTAAAATCAGATCAGCCATGATCAGAATAAGTGGAGGAGCAGGTTTGCAGGGTCAAATGGGCTATTCTTGTTCTTTGTATGTTCATCTGAGAGTCAAGGACCAGCGGGCATAATCTCGGAATAAGAGGTTTTAAGACAAAGATGGGGAGATTTTTTTTCTCTCAGCGGGTTGTAAATCTATTGAATTCTTTACTGCAGGGGCCTGTTAAGTGTATTCAAGATTTTTAATCAGCAATGGAGTCAAAGATAACGGGGAAATGGTAGGAAGGTGCAGTTAAGGATTATTGAATCAGCCATGATCTTGATGAATGACAGGCCTTGATAATCCAAATGGCCTATTTCTGCTTATATCTTACGGTCATTCTTAGAATCTGACACAACAAATTTCCACCATCTGCCTTGTGCTCCTGGGCAAAATACAATAAAGTGCACTTTGTCTAGGATGTGATCCTGCTCTTACAGCAGTCTCTCTTTGAAACTGATGGGACCTTGCAGCTTTAATTACAATCAGAAGTTAAACTTTGAAACAGCGGCCAGCAAAAGGGTGGATTCATCTGTCAATGTAGTAAATGAATGATTCATAGCAAAGTGGTTATTAACTTAACAGGAACTGGCTGTGCGATGCCAATTTAGTGTTTCTACACAGTTAGGCATTTCCTGAAAGCTGCCTGGACCGTACATGTGGCCCTGAAAAATGTCATTCCATGTAACTACTAATGTAATTGAATTTGACGAGGATCAGTGTGGGGTTACACAAGTACAATGCTTTTCAGGATAATAAGCCCTGCCAATAATGGCCAGCACAGCAGCTCTCCATCCGATTATCAGATAGAAGATTTCCAAAACACAACTAGCTAAGTCATAGAAAAGAAAAGCAATTTTTTCACATTGTCCAAATTGACAGTGAACAGGGTGCTGACCTTATAATTTCTACTGCCTATGTTATTTAAGTCCGTAAGACATAAAGCAAGATTTTGCTGTTCAGTCCATCATTCAAAAGGTTCACTGCTCATCTGATCACAACCGTCACTTTCCTCCGCCACCTGTCCCTCATCATAATCCTCAATTCCCTCGTTGATCAAACATTATCGAATATAGCCATGAAAATATTAAATAACTCAGTCTCCACTGATGTCTGCAGAGGAGAATTCCAAAGATCAATGACTTAAGGGAAAAAAATTCTCTTCATCTGTCTTAAATGACTGACCCCTTATTTTTAAACTTAGACAATAGTTCTAGAATTCCCCACAACAGCAGACATTCTCGCTGCATCTACCCTGCCAGGTACACTCTTTTCAGTTTTTGTATATTCTGCTGGACAGAACAGGTTGGAAGAGATCATAACCAGGGTGAGAGGGGGTCTTTCATTATGTTTTCTGCCTTTCTGAGGCAGCAGGAAGTACAGATGAAGTCAGTGGATGGGAGGTTGGCTTGTGTGATGGACTGAATTGTGTTCACAATTCTGTAGCTTCTTACAGTCCTTGGCAGAGCAGTTGCCATACCAAGCTGTGATGCATCCGGATAGAATGCTTTCTACAATGCACTTATAAAAATTGGCAATAATCTTTACAGACATGCCAAAAAAGAATGTTGAAAAGAAATGAAACAGTTTTTGTGTCATGCACAAAACAAACCCCTGGTACAGTACTCAAAACACCATTCGTATAATACCACAGAGTCACTTGTGACTTCAACTGGAACAGCAGATAGCTTCTTGCGGGAGCTAATACATACCTGAGCTTCACTCAGCTTTGTGTAATCTTTCAGGGTTTTTATTGAAATACCTCTGATCTGGAACTAACACTGACTCTTCAATCCAAGGTACTTTAATTCATTCTATCAATCCCATTAGAAGCACTGTTGTATACAGCCATCCTGTTGCAAGATCTTCCTAAGACTATTCAAAAAAAAAGTTTGCACCATCTGCGCTATGACATCTGTTAGATCAACCATAGCCCAATTAAGTCTTAATATCTCCATTAGTTTTGTTTAAAAACAGCAGCAGCAGGATCCCTGCCATGGGAAATTTCAAGTTGATGTATTTAAGGACCTGACAAAGAATGTCCTACCATCATTATTGCGTCACAACCAGCCTGGCAATGCTCAACAAACAGGAATCACTGAGTTTTCAAGGCCATGACCGTTCCTTAAATTTATCATATATAGCACTTGAGGAATTTTTAGATTTCTCCACAAGGAAGCAGGAATGACCAGGAGTTCTAACATCTACTTTATCCCAAGCGCAAGATGTTACTAAACTAGAAAATGAATAATACTCAAGGGAAAGAAAGCAGCTTTATAAACAAATGAAGGCGAGTGTTCAAGAACCTGTGACCTATTGAACAAATGGGAGAAGAAAGAGAACAGAAAGTACAGCGATTCACTGACAACCATGACATAGATTTTTCGCAGTTAAGATCATCTATGATCTATCCCACTGAGAACTAAGAATGAAGTGATACTCATCAAGAACAGACAAGCAGTTAGCACTCATTGGAAGGAGTACTTTCAGAATCTCTACCAGAGACTCAATCCTCAATGTGAATGCCCTTAACTATGTCCTCAGTATACTATGGGTCACCATCTCAACACAACCCAAGGCCGTTGGGCTGAGAACCACCAAGCCTGCCGGCACAGACAGCATCACTGCTGAAGCAGTAACATATGGCAGAGAAATACTCTGGGCCCATCCACACAGACTAATATTCCTCAAATGGAAGGAGAGCAGTATGCTAGATGATCTCTGCGGCACCATACTTGTGATCATCTTCAAAAAGGGAGTGAAGATAAATCAAGGTAACGATAGAAGGTTATCTCTACTATCCGCCACTGGAAACATCATTGCAAAAATCCTCCTCAATTGTCTCTTCCAGTGACTGAAGAGTTCCTCCTTGAGTTATGAACATGTCTTTCCATCAAGAGGCATATCAGACATGAGCTTCACAGCAACGCAAATTCAAGACAGAAGTGCAGAGAGAAGTAGCAACCTCTGTATATGGCCTGTTTTAACCTTACCAAAGCCTTCAAACGCTATCTATTGGGAAGAAGTCTGGGTGGGATGCTCTTCAGAGGGTCGGTGTGGACTTGTTGGGCTGAATGGTCTGTTTCCACACTACAAGGATTCTCTGATTCTACGATTCTAAGTGGAGCGCCTTCCTCAAATGTGACTGCCTGCAGAAATCCATGATCATCCTCCGCCTGCTGCACAATGGCATTTAAGCAGTGAACTTCACTAACAGATTCACCACAGACTCTTTGTGCAAACTGCAGTCAGGCAAGGCTGTGTCATGCACACGTTTTTCTATACCTTCCTCTTTGCAAGACTCCACCCCATGTCCATGAATACTGCTGCTAATTCATAGGACAAGAAGCAAATTGATCAACCTACATCGTTTCCAGTCCAGAACCAATATCACTCCAACATCTACTATCAAGTTGCTGCGTACAGACAATGCTTGCATGTGCACACACTCAGTGGCTCCAAACCACTATCAATGTATTCACAAAGAAACATGAGAGAATGGACCTTAGGCTAAACATCTGGAAGACAAAGGTGCTTTACAAGCCTGATTCTGCTGCATTACATTGCCCATCCTCCACATTCCCACTGTCAAGATCCATGGTAAGCCACTAGACAATGTGAATCAATTTCAATATCTTAGGACCTTCTGTCAGTGAGGGTAGGCATCAATAAAGAAAATCAACATCATCTCCAGTGTGCCTGCAGAGCTTCTGGCCATCTCGAAAAGGTCAGGTGCTCCATTGTCAGTAATGTCTCTCTCACCAAAATTCCTTCTATCAAGGCATTAGTTAGTTATTCAGCTGTGTTGGGAAGGCCACAGCATCCTCATGTCTGACAAAATACTTCCAAAACACTCCACTCTAAGTTCCATCAAAGCAAGCACTATCAGGCAATGTTCCCTCTAATTTTCTTTCCATCTATGCTGGCCTCTGAGGTCCTTGCGTGGCAGTGGCTTCCAGAACTGGCAGGGCTGATTGCCATGTGCGGAACCTTCCTTAGGGGAAGCATGGCAACCAGGCCAGCAAAGCAAACGTCTCCGTCAAGGATATCACTAAACCTTCTGCAACAAAGTTCAATAACACCAGTGACTTGTGGGAAACTCCTGTCCAAGACCAGATGGAGGTCAAGCACAAACATCAGAAAAACAAGCATCCAATCAATCGACATTTCCAAACATTACCTGTACCAACTGTAACAGCATGTGCGGACCCAACGTTGTGTGATTTAGCCACCTCAGAATCCACAATCCCAGAGTGGAAGAAAGCCATCCTCAATCCTGAAGAACTGCCCCAGAAGAAGATGAGAATTATTTTCTGAATGTCCTGCCACTACTTCCCTAATAACGGAATCCTGCATTTGTCCAAGGATAGATATTAGGCTAACCAGCATAAAGTTTAGGAGTTGACAATAAATGTTTGTCAGCAACACCTGCATCCCATGAATGAAAGAAGAAATTGTCTTCAGTTAACTTCATACGTTATATGTAAATACAGCCTATGAGATGGGATAGGGAGGAAATGAGATAGTACATCTGCACTCCAATCAAAGGGTGCAATATGAGCATATAAAGACAAGCCTTGCATGTCTAGCACATGGGAACAAATCCAATTTCCCCTCTCTGCAGATTCTCAACATATTCTCTATTTCAGCACGAAACCATCATCTAATACTATTCTGCTCTGTTTATACCTACATTTAATGCTACAGTATATCAGTTATTACGGGCACAGCTCGGCATGGTCAATCTGGTAGCAGGATTCCTATAACCCATGAGAATAAGGTTTCCACTTAACATTGGATGAAGTCAAATTTGCAAGTTTAGATTCTTGACAAGGAGCCAGTGAGGAAAGAATCACATGCTTGTAGTTTTAGTTTTTAAATGTAAAATGCAATTAAGATACCTGTTTTACAAGAGAGATAATGGGAACTGCAGGTGCTGGAGAATCCAAGATAACAAAGTGTGAAGCTGGATGAACACAGCAGGCCAAGCAGCATCTCAGGAGCACAAAAGCTGACGTTTTGGGCCTAGACCCTTCATCAGAGAGGGGGATGGGGAGAGGGTTCTGGAATAAATAGGGAGAGAGGGGGAGGCGGACCGAAGGTGGAGAGAAAAGAAGATAGGTGGAGAGGAGAGTATAGGTGGGGAGGTAGGGAGGGGATAGGTCAGTCCAGGGAAGATGGACAGCTCAAGGAGGAGGGATGAGGTTAGTAGGTAGGAAATGGAGGTGCGGCTTGAGGTGGGAGGAAGGGATGGGTGAGAGGAAGAACAGGTTAGGGAGGCAGAGACAGGTTGGGCTGGTTTTGGGATGCAGTGGGGGGAGGGGACAAACTGGGCTGGTTTTGGGATGCAGTGGGGGAAGGGGAGATTTTGAAGCTTGTCAAGTCCACATTGATACCGTTGGGCTGCAGGGTTCCCAAGCGGAATATGAGTTGCTGTTCCTGCAACCTTCGGGTGGCATCATTGTGGCACTGCAGGAGGCCCATGAAGGACATGTTGTCTAAAGAATGGGAGGGGGAGTTAAAATGGTTCGCGACTGGGAGGTGCAATTGTTTATTGCGAACCGATTGGAGGTGTTCTGCAAAGCGGTCCCCAAGCTTCCGCCTGGTTGCCCCAATGTAGAGGAAGCCACACCGGGTACAATGGATACAGTATACCACATTGGCGGATGTGCAAGTGAACACTTCATTTCAAGCCCACCGACTCCCGCAGCTACCTAGAAAAAACCTCCTCCCACCCACCCTCCTGCGCAAATTCCATCCCCTATTCCCAATTCCTCCGCCTCCGCCGCATCTGCTCCCAGGATGAGGCATTCCACACCCACACATCCCAGATGTCCAAGTTCTTCAAGGACCACAACTTTCCCCCCGCAGTGGTCGAGAATGCCCTTGACGGCATCTTCCGCATTTCCCACAACACATCCCTCACACCCTGCCCCCGCCACAACCGCCCAAAGAGGATCCCCCTTGTTCTCACACACTACCCTATCAACCTCCGGATACAACGCATCATCCACCGACACTTCCGCCATCTACAATCCGACCCCACCACCCAAGACATTTTTCCATCCCCACCCTTGTCTGCCTTCCGGAGAGACCACACTCTCTGTGACTCGCTTGTTCCCTCCAACCCCACCACACCCGGCACCTTCCCCTGCAACCGCAGGAAGGGCTACACTTGTCCCCACACCTCCTCCCTCACCCCTATCCCAGGCCCCAAGATGACATTCCACATTAAGCAGAGGTTCACCTGCACATCTGCCAATGTGGTATACTGCATCCACTGTACCCGGTGTGGCTTCCTCTACATTGGGGAAACCAAGCAGAGGCTTGGGGACCGCTTTGCAGAATACCTCCGCTCGGTTCGCAATAAACAACTGCACCTCCCAGTCGCGAACCTTTTTAACTCACCCTCCCATTCTTTAGACGACATGTCCTTCATGGGCCTCCTGCAGTGCCACAATGATGTCACCCGAAGGTTGCAGGAACAGCAACTCATATTCCGCTTGGGAACCCTGCAGCCCAATGGTATCAGTGTGGACTTGACAAGCTTCAAAATCTCCCCTTCCCCCACTGCATCCCAAAACCAGCCCAGTTTGTCCCCTCCCCCCACTGCACCACACAACCAGCCCAGCTCATCCCCTCCCCCCACTGCATCCCAAAACCAGCCCAGCCTGTCTCTGCCTCCCTAACCTGTTCTTCCTCTCACCCATCCCTTCTTCCCACCTCAAGCCGCACCTCCATTTCCTACCTACTAACCTCATCCCACCTCCTTGAGCTGTCCGTCTTCCCTGGACTGATCTATCCCCTCCCTACCTCCCCACCTATACTCTCCTCTCCACCTATCTTCTTTTCTCTCCACCTTCGGTCCGCCTCCCCCTCTCTCCCTATTTATTCCAGAACCCTCTCCCCATCCCCCTCTCTGATGAAGGGTCTAGGCCCGAAACGTCAGCTTTTGTGCTCCTGAGATGCTGCTTGGCCTGCTGTGTTCATCCAGCTTCACACTTTGTTACCTGTTTTACAAGTGTGGGTAATTCTTAAGCCAAAATCCTGCTGGATGTTGGCTTACAGCGCAACACAGAGCAAAATACCAATACCTTCAGAGACCAGAAATATGGCTGTTTTTGAAAATGAACATATCATACCAGAGAAGATTACTATTATTATACACTAGCTTCACTCAGCATCCAGCATTTAACCAAGACCAAAACTCCAACACTGTACTGCTCAATAATGCTGTACAAATGCTGCACAATTGCATGCGTGGTTTTTTTGGATGACAGGATTAATAGGAGAGAGAGATAATGGGAACTGCAGATGCTGGAGATTCCAAGATAATAAAATGTGAGGCTGGATGAACACAGCAGGCCAAGCAGCATCTCAGGAGCACAAAAGCTGACGTTTCGGGCCTAGACCCTTCATCAGAGAGGGGGATGGGGGGAGGGAACTGGAATAAATAGGGAGAGAGGGGGAGGCGGACCGAAGATGGAGAGTAAAGAAGATAGGTGGAGAGGGTGTAGGTGGGGAGGTAGGGAGGGGATAGGTCAGTCCAGGGAAGACGGACAGGTCAAGGAGGTGGGATGAGGTTAGTAGGTAGCTGGGGGTGCGGCTTGGGGTGGGAGGAAGGGATGGGTGAGAGGAAGAACCGGTTAGGGAGGCAGAGACAGGTTGGACTGGTTTTGGGATGCAGTGGGTGGGGGGGAAGAGCTGGGCTGGTTGTGTGGTGCAGTGGGGGGAGGGGATGAACTGGGCTGGTTGAGGGATGCAGTGGGGGAAAAAACTCATATTCCGCCTGGGAACCCTGCAGCCATATGGTATCAATGTGGACTTCACCAGTTTCAAAATCTCCCCTTCCCCCACTGCATCCCTCAACCAGCCCAGTTCATCCCCTCCCCCCACTGCACCACACAACCAGCCCAGCTCTTCCCCCCCACCCACTGCATCCCAAAACCAGTCCAACCTGTCTCTGCCTCCCTAACCGGTTCTTCCTCTCACCCATCCCTTCCTCCCACCCCAAGCCGCACCCCCAGCTACCTACTAACCTCATCCCACCTCCTTGACCTGTCCGTCTTCCCTGGACTGACCTATCCCCTCCCTACCTCCCCACCTACACCCTCTCCACCTATCTTCTTTACTCTCCATCTTCGGTCCGCCTCCCCCTCTCTCCCTATTTATTCCAGTTCCCTCCCCCCATCCCCCTCTCTGATGAAGGGTCTAGGCCCGAAACGTCAGCTTTTGTGCTCCTGAGATGCTGCTTGGCCTGCTGTGTTCAGGATTAATAGGAGCTCTGACTGCCCTCTCAGCTGTATATAAAAGATTCCACCCTACTATGAAAAAATATCAGAGTTCTACTGGTATCCTACCTATGTACGTCATTAAAAACAAATAATTCCATAATTTGAGGTTGCTGGTTTGTTTTTGTTCAGACGTTTCATCACCACACTGCATGACATCATCAATAGAGCCTCCGACGAAGTGATGTTATTCTACTCTGCTTGGAATTTATACTGTCTGGTCTGTGATAGTGAGTCGCGTAATTTCCAGTTTTTACCTCTATGTGTTTGTATATGGGATCCAATTCTATATGTTTGTTGATTGAAGTATGGGTGGAGAACCATGCCTCCACAAATGAGAAATTGTGAACCAAAAATCACAGTATCTAAACACTACAGACCAGTAATGGACGACAACCCTAGAGTAGGCCATCATCATCAATCAAAACAAAGTCAAAATTAAGAAGAGATACAAACTACAGGAGAAACTCACCAAACTGTTCCACCATAAAAGCAAGGACAACAACAAACCGGAAATATAGGATTCTTATTAATCTAACAGACAACTCACAGAAACTGAGAAAAATGACCTATTACGCGGACTGAACTATAACCACAAAGATGCAAACAGAAAATTCCCAGAGGCACGGTTCTCCATCCATACTTCAATTCACAAACTTACAGAATTGGGCCCCATATAAAAAACCATACTGATCAAAACCAGAAATGACAGTACTCACCATAACAATTGGACAGTATAAATTCCAAGTGGAGTAGAATAATATCGCTTCATCGGAGGCTCCACTGATGATGTCACCTAGCATGGTGACGAAACATCTGAGCAAAAACAAGCCAACTCGGCAAGCAAGTCAACAAGCTCATCCACAACCCAAGCTACAGATCTTTACCAAAACTTAAATACCATCATTTATCTGATTCCTGTTTGTGGAGCTTGGTTGTGTAGAAAGGTGCTGCACATTTGCTTTCACTGTAAGACAAACTAGACTTTAAAAAGTTGGCTGTGAAGTGTCCTGGAAAGTCAAAAACGGTATTTAATTGCCTGCACTTCTTTGTTCCTTTCCTGTGGATCTCCTGTGGTAATAGCATTTTACAAAGATAGGATTGTTATATCATCTAGTAGAAAATGTCATATTCTACCTAAACTGAAGTAATTGCTTAAGGAAACCACTTTCAGCAAGATGACAAGGCAGAAACACTAAGGAGGATTATTCTGAACTTCGATTTATGTCGTAACAGGAACTTGTGAATCCCAGTCTCCTGATCAGAAGACGTCGAGCAGGAAATTTTAACCCCTCTTCAAAAATAAAATGTTCCTTTTTTGGCACATTTTTGACTTGCTTAACTGTAAGTATTTCACTAACATGATATCTAAACAAAATGCAAGTGTATTGAGGTATGGTATTGTCAACTAAGGTTACAACTTTAAAATTCTATCACCACCTGTAATTGGAGGTAATTTTAGCCTAATTCTCTGGGCCGCAATCTCAAGGCTTATTTTACACCCTGATGAATATTAACTTAAATGGAAAGTAGATTCAGGCATGGCGTAAAACTGTTCGAGTTGATCTCCAGTTTCTTGAAGGGCGGCTCCCACATTTAAGTGTTGGTTTCCCTAGACATAGCCTTTTGCCACTAACATTAATATCTCTGAGATAAGACAGCAGGAGACGGTTAAGTGGTAAACTATAAGAGATGTGAACCCAGCTTCCTGCATATAAATTCCCACCTACTTTACGGCAGTGAGTATTTAACTGCCCTCCTGCGGAAAAGTGGGTCACTTAATTATATTTAAATCGGGTTTTCACAGTACAACTGGGAGATGATTTGAAATTTTTGTTGCTGCATGTAGTTTCCAGGTGTTGGGAAATTAGACAGTTAAGGAGAAACTGGGAGCTGCACTCTTTGCGGATGAGCTCTTCTCAAGCTCTTCAAGGATGCCTTTGATTTCCTCCAGGCCCGATAATCATTCTGTCCCAGCTTCTCGTAACCCAAATGCAGACTCCTATAATCATGGCCTTCTCCCAAACACCTGTTTGCTAGGGAACATTCCTAGGACTGTGCATTTTGCCATTCTCAAAGTTTAACAATTTTATCCAGAGGCTGATTGCTTAATCCTGTTCTTGCATTTCTATCTAGTCAATCACCAACACTGCAATATCATCACATCTGTAACATGGCCCATCAGTCCCACTAGCAATTCTTTACTAATACCAAGAATATACAGCATGCTTTTACAACTGCAGGCCTTTTGTTGCCTTCTATTTCCTACCTCCAAAAAGTACACTACATGGAGACGCAATGGCCTTGTGGTATTAAAGCTGGACTGTTAATCCAGAGACCCAGAAAAAATTCTGGGGACACGGGTTCGAATCTTGCCACAGCAGATGGCGGAATTTGAATTCAATAAAATACCTGGAATAAAGAATCTAATGATGACCATGAATTAATTGTTGACTGTCAGAAAAACTCATCTGGTTCACTAACATCCTTTAGGGAAGGAAACTGCCAACCTTACCTGGTCTGGCCTACGTGTGACTCCAGACCCACAGCAACATGGTTGACTCTTAACTGCCCTCTGGGTAATAAATGCTGCCTAGCCAGCAACGTCGTCATCTAATGAATGAATTTTTAAAAAAAGAACACTGTGTCCTACTCGTCAAACAGAAGATCAACACTCTCACCATTTCATCTAGCCAAGCTTCAAAAGCTTTATCTACTTAATCCTTGAAAGTCACCACCCAGGTTGACAGGGTTGTTAAGAAGGCATACAGTGTTTTAGCTTTTATTAATAGAGGGATCAAGTTCCAGAACTATGAGGTTATGCTGCAGCTGTACAAAACTCTGGTGCTGCCGCACTTGGAGTATTGCGTACAGTTCTGGTCACCACATTATAAGAAGGATGTGGAAGCTTTGGAAAGGGTGCAGGGGAGATTTACTAGGATGTTGCCTGGTATGGAGGGAAGGTCTTACGAGGAAAGGATGAGGGACTTGGGGCTGTTTTCGTTAGAGAGAAGAAAGTTGAGAGGTGACTTAATTGAGGCATATAAGATAATCAGAGTTAGATAGGATGGATAGGGAGAGCCTTTTTCCTAGGATGGTGACAGCAAGCACGAGAGGGCATAGCTTTAAATTGAGGGGTGAAAGATATAGGACAGATGTCAGAGTTAGTTTCTTTACTCAGAGAGTAATAAGGGTATGGAACGCTTTGCCTGCAACGGTAGTAGATTCGCCAACTTTAAGTACATTTAAGTAGACATTGGACAAGCATATGGACGTACATGGAATGGTGTAGGTTAGATGGGCTTCAGATTGGTATGACAGGTCGGCAGAACATTGAGGGCCGAAAGGCCTGTACTGTGCTGTCATGTCCTATGTTCTATGTTCTATGTACTACAATGATATGATGATTAGATTTTTATTCATTTGTTCAAATTTTTCTATGGAGTTAAACAAACAGCATTATGGTACTCAGCCAATCTGACGGGTCAAGTGCCATGGGCACACATTCCTCCCATGATCAAGAGCGGCATGCTTCCTAAAGGTTCTCAGCAGTGTGTCTGCTGGATGGCTAAAACACAGAGACCTGCCTTGAAGGTTGGTGACTGCACAATATTTCTCATTCTGGGTTATTTCAATTTTAAAAATCAATAAACTTTAAAACAAGTGGACAGCATAATGTAAGCCACTTCAGAAGTTTATTAAAATAGCACACTCCTAAATTACAGACTGGTCAATAATGCATAAATAAATGGGAAAAATTAGAAAATGAACATATTAAATGCCATAACCTTTACGTCTTTCTGTGGGGCAGCAATAACCAAAGCAATTGGTTACAATGACTAAGTAAATAAGGCACTGTTGTCTTTGCTAAACTTAACAATCTCAACACACTCGTGGCCAGCCTTATTTATTGTACCGTCAATAAACAAGAGGACATTCAAAAATCTGATGCCGGATCCTAACTTGTACCAAGTCCTGATCGTTTATCAACTCACTCTCGCTAATTGTACAGAGTTTTAGATAAGCAATGCCCGACGATTTTAAAATTATTCTTCAAGTTTTCAGGTCACTCCATCCTTTCCACCTTTCATAATCCTCTTCCAACTACCAACCTCAAAGATATCTGCGCTCAACTCTCGCATTTCAAGCACCCCAGATTTTAATCATTCCTGTTATTGCAGAAATCACGCCTTCAGTTGCAAGACCCCTTGAACTCTGGGATTTCCTCCTAACTTATCTCTACATCTCTTCTTCTCGTTTCTTATTTTAAATCTATCTCTTTGACAAACCTTTGATTGCATGTCCTAATATCTCATTGTACGGCTCCATGGATTGCCTAAAGATGTTTTACTATGTTAAAGGTGCTATTTGAAAATACAAATGTCATTTATGCTCCTTCATTCAATTGTCTTCTCAATTCTACAACTTTGCCAGAGTTAAAAACAAAACTGGTATTTATAACTAATACCTACTATATCCTTGGTTTTGTGTGTCATTACAGAGGAATTCACTGAAGTATTCAGCGAGGAAAAAAAGTGTTCAGTCGCTTGGCAAGAACAGCATTTCAAAACCAATCTCATTACCACACAGCCCAGTTACCCAGATACTATATTTTAACATAATTAACCTTGGATATTAACTCTTATTAAATTTTGCTGGGTACAATATCCTTCCTATATTACTGAATTCTACATTCCTATAAATTAATTATCTCTGCCATTACCTACCTCTGATTCCAAGCAGTCACTGGGCCAATGATGTTATTCACTATTTTTCTTGATTACCAAGACATTCTCACCCATGTAGCCAACTCATGGTTAAAGCATGGCAGCCAAATTTTAACAGAATACAGTGGGCTAAACAAATTACACTGCATACATTACAGCATACAAAGGATAGCAGGTTGGGAGGATGATTACAGAGCAGTATGAGTCCCTGGTACATTTGGTGTTTCCATCAATGCCATGTCACTAAATCCTTAAATGTACTATCGTACAAAATTGGGACTGATGCAAAGTTGTTATTTATTATTTCCTATGCAGTCTAACCAATAAGGACTTGCAATTTAAAAATATCTTCAATATAAGAATATACCAAAGAACTCTAAGATGATTTCAGAGATGGAGCACAGACACATAAAAGTGGGGACTTGAATTGTCATGTTCTGGGACAGCAGAGATCCACCGTAGTACAGTCAGACAATGGGATGCTGAACACACATTGGTATGGCATAGAATGCATGATAAACAGTAGATGTTTGCACAATTCGACACTTTCTTTTGGTCAGGATTTGTGTATTACTGAAAACAGACCACTTTGTCAAAACATAACATATCGCACTCATTAGGCCAATTCACGAAATACCAATTTAAGGAGAAAGCCAATATTTATACTGTATGAGAGGAGAATGTTGTTTGATTGACAAGTGGACACTGGTGAGGTTTGACAATGGAAATTGCACCAGTTAATGATGATTGACAGTGTATTCCCAGATAGCCTTGCAAATGTTTTTTTAGCAAGTGTCAAATTGAAATTCATGAAAAAAGGTCTATCAGTCGTAGAGAAGGGCAATGTTACAATTGAAGATTTTTTGGTAAAATATACATTGGAGTTACCAGAGACTTGAAGACTATAACAAAATTCCCAGTGACATATTGTCTGCCATTTCCTTAATTTTGGCATAAGCTCAAAATGATTTTTGTCCTTCTCTCTCAATTTGCACACCAAACCCCCACCCCCACTTTCTCTCCTCTCCTAAATAAACTACCTTTTGCCAGCAATCATCTGGCATTTTACTCAATTTCCATTTTCTTATGTGCATATCAGTTGATAAATTAACTATGAAACAAAATACAACCAAATTAATTCTTTTCTCAGCTGCTAGCTGCTCACTTGCATTTCTCAGTAAAATGTATGGGAATCAGATGGAGGATAAAGAACTCCTAAGACGCTGCTTGACCTGCTGTGTTCATCCAGCTCTACATTTTGTTATCTCGGATTCTCCAGCATCTGCAGTTCCTATTATTTCTAAAGAATTATGACTATGTGTTCTTCACTGGGCAAGACATTCGGTGTAATATGATTTACAATAAAGGTAAGAAAAATGCCTTAAAAAAAGCAGGTCTGGCAGCATCTGTAGAAAAGAGAAACAAACAGAGTTACTTTTCATTCCAATGACTCTTCAGTCTCCCCCAAAGTTCTCAGTCCCAGTCTGTTTAATCTTTCCTGATAGGTATAACCATGTCTTAGCTGATAGCAAACATTTTTAAGTTCAAGCTATGATCAACACTTCTGGAAAAATATTTGTACAGCTATTAATCTCAAGGAGACAGTCTATTATCACTTCTCCCTAACAGTAAAAATCACACCTGAAAAGAGGTAAGCAATGGAGAGACATGGTGAGTACATGGTCAGTTGATAGACAGGAATAAAAAGGATATGTTGAGAAAGCATATAGTTGAGGGAAGGATTGAGGAAGCTGTTGTGAAGTTGGACAGCAGCTAGAGATCAAAGAAATGTAACACTGTACATAAAAAATTCAATGGATCTCCCAACTGGTTTGGTTTGTACATTTGGAAATTTTGATAAACAAAATGAGGATGAACCGCAAATGTTGAGCGCGTACTTAGTGCTTAGAATATAAATCATTGCACGAGCACCATCAGACCCAGTTTATGGCGCCCGATTGGACCCCATTTCACAGGTCCGTTCTGAACAAATCCAATCTACATTTCACACAGTTTTTAAATATCCAACACAGTCTATCTTTTTGATTGTCACATGGTTACAGCCTGCTAAACAGGGCACACAGCCACACCACATACCAGTGCAGACAGTCTTTAGGAGAAATCCTGACCCTGTGAGGAATACAAATAGTGAACTGTTTTATGAGAAAATCAAGCATGTCAGAAAATTAGAAGCAAATTATTATTCAGTTACTGTAAATTGGGAATCTCACCAAATCATAAGTGGATTTTAATCCGGGGTCGTACTAAGCAATGTGGTAAAAACTATATTAACATATCTAGAGTAAATTCAGTGATAATTACAATTGCACAGTCTATGTATTTACAGACATTCTCTTGCTGTACTGACAACGTTTCATATTTGTTTGAGTGCAATTTTAAGATGTTTCTGTAGGAATATAAAAAATCCTGCAATGAATATTTACGTGTAACAATCTAAACACGTTGACTTCTAATTTGTAGTTAGCAACAAAGCAACACCAATTCACCAGTGACCTCCAAAAAATTGTGGAGATCTAGTTATCTCTGTGGAAAGAACTTTAGTTCTCGCAAAATTCAACTGGTTGTACAGTACTTTGTAGGATTTCCCAGTATTCAGTTGCAATAATATCATTAGGCTTCCAAATTATAGAAAAACTTCAGACTCCAAACCAAGATATTGAAAACACTAATACTTCAAAATCGCTTTACAGAAAATAAAATTAATGTTGTAGCATGCACATGGGTAAAGATAAAAACAAAAATATGAAGAAACATTAAGAAAACAAGTTTTAAAAATTTGTTTAAAAAGAATAATAAATTAGTCAAAATAGTGAGTCAATAAGAGTCAACTATTGCTCAGGGTCAGAATAATTGTTCACAGTTGTGGTTTTGTTTCACAGATGTACAATATACTTTTAAAGGGACATGCTCAAGAAGTCATCACGATATCATGGCATGTGACCTAATATTATAAGGCTCTGAGACTCCACCTTACTGAGCTCTGTAAGTTGACAATTCATCATCAAAAACATCGCAAATTTCTGAACAACATAAATCATACGCTCCCTATTCATCAATACTAACATGCAGTCTGACATGGGGCAGAAGCAGCCCAGCATTTCCTAGAGGTAACAATGGAATAAGGTCAGAGTTGTGTCATCCTTTCATCTTAGAGGAAATGCACATATATGATTGCATTGTCTAGTTTTACAGCCAAACAGTACTTCAAACTTTCTCAAACATTAGCAACAGTTTTTCATCACCGTAAATTTACCTCCAACCTATCATGTACATAACAACCTTAAGTAACTAATTCTGGTGTCCGGTAATGATTTTATTTTCAATAATTTCTCTACTGTGTGATCTGCATTATATTTTCTTTGATCTCTTATATTTTAATGGTAACAACGTTAAAATGAAAATAAAAAACTACAACAATTTTACTTTCAGAGATAATGAGAACTGCAGATGCTGGAGACTTCCAAGATAATAAAATGTGAGGCTGGGTGAACACAGCAGGCCAAGCAGCATCTCAGGAGCACAAAAGCTGACGTTTCGGGCCTAGACCCTTCATCAGAGAGGGGGATGGGGAGAGGGAACTGGAATAAATAGGGAGAGAGGGGGAGGCAGACCGAAGATGGAGAGTAAAGAAGATAGGTGGAGAGAAGAGTATAGGTGGGGAGGTAGGGAGGGGATAGGTCAGTCCAGGGAAGACAGACAGGTCAAGGACGAGGGATGAGGCTAGTAGGTAGATGGGGGTGCGGCTTGGGGTGGGAGGAAGGGATGGGTGAGAGGAAGAACAGGTTAGGGAGGCAGACACAGGTTGGACTGGTTTTGGGATGCAGTGGGTGGGGGGGAAGAGCTGGGCTGGTTGTGTGGTGCATTGGGGGGAGGGGACGAACTGGGCTGGTTTAGGGATGCAGTAGGGAAGGGGAGATTTTGAAACTGGTGAAGTCCACATTGATACCATTAGGCTGCAGGGTTCCCAGGCGGAATATGAGTTGCTATTCCTGCAACCTTCGGGTGGCATCCTTGTGGCACTGCAGGAGGCCCATGATGGACATGTCATCTAGAGAATGGGAGGGGGAGTGGAAATGGTTTGCGACTGGGAGGTGCAGTTGTTTGTTGCGAACTGAGCGGAGGTGTTCTGCAAAGCGGTCCCCAAGCCTCCGCTTGGTTTCCCCAACGTAGAGGAAGCCGCACCGGGTACAGTGGATGCAGTATACCACATTGGCAGATGTGCAGGTGAACCTCTGCTTAATGTGGAATGTCATCTTGGGGCCTGGGATAGGGGTGAGGGAGGAGGTGTGGGGACAAGTGTAGCATTTCCTGCGGTTGCAGGGGAAGGTGCCTGGTGTGGTGGGGTTGGAGGGCAGTGTGGAGCGAACAAGGGAGTCACGGAGAGAGTGGTCTCTCCGGAAAGCAGACAGGGGTGGGGATGGAAAAATGTCTTGGGTGGTGGGATCGGATTGTAAATGGCGGAAGTGTCGGAGGATGATGCTTTGTATCTGAAGGTTGGTAGGGTGGTGTGTGAGAACGAGGGGGATCCTCTTAGGGCGGTTGTGGCGGGGGCGGGGTGTGAGGGATGTGTTGCGGGAAATACGGGAGACGCGGTCAAGGGCGTTCTCGATCACTGTGGGGGGAAGGCTGCGGTCCTTAAAGAACTTGGACATCTGGGATGTGCGGGAGTGGAATGTCTTATTGTGGGAGCAGATGCGGCGGAGGAATTGGGAATAGGGGATGGAATTTTTGCAGGAGGGTGGGTGGGAGGAGGTGTATTCTAGGTAGCTGTGGGAGTCGGTGGGCTTGAAATGGACATCAGTTACAAGCTGGTTGCCTGAGATGGAGACTGAGAGGTCCAGGAAGGTGAGGGATGTGCTGGAGATGGCCCAGGTGAACTGAAGGTTGGGGTGGACAGTGTTGGTGAAGTGGATGAACAATTTTACTTTGCTTTACTTACTGTACTTGGTATGCAGGAATGATGGTTTAGTGGCTTTAACATAATTTTCATAACGTTAATAAAAAAGAAATGAAAATTAGATACATGATAAATTTTCTATGTGCACTTCAGGATCTGCTTACTTTATACCCATTTATATGTTTAGGTGGTAAGCTGCCAACAGGAAAAGCAATGCAGAACAGGTATGAGTTTCACTGCATCAGAGATAATCGGAACTGCAGATGCTGGAGAATCCGAGATCACAAGGTGTAGAGATGGATGAAAAATCATTTTCTGACGAAGGGTCTAGGCCCGAAACGTTAGCTTTCCTGCTCCTAAGATGCTGCTTGGCCTGCTGTGTTCATCCAGCTCTACGCTTTGTTATCTACATTTCACTGCAAGTCACATTGTGAAAGTTCTGGCTCACAGTGTGAGAATGAGAAAAAGATGCAAACCTGATGACAAAAATACAAATTAGGGAAGGTTTATTAGAAGGGTATGGAGTACAAGGTATCATGTAAGCCATGAAAGAAGCATATGATAAAAACTCCAAATGAAGATGAGACCTGCAGAAACTAAGAGTAGAGGAAAGTGACAGAGAGCTTGTGATGGAGACTCAAACAAACTCCATGGACTGAATTTTCTCATTCTTGGGTTAAGTATTATTTTCAGGGAGTTTCAAGATGGTTCTCCCATCATGGCTCTTGGCAACATTTCCCGTGCTATCTTCAAGTGCTAATCTCATTGATTATGCATCTGTACATAAGCACTACTGCAAGCACATTGACTCTACTGGCCACATATTTAAACTGCAGCTGCACAGCACTTTAAAGGTAACAAGTCAGGAACTCTCCTTGCTACTATGGTGCTTGATCATTAACAGAAACGACACGTCCCAGAAAGGGAGGTCAATAACCCAGTAACCCCAGTCTGTCCATCAGGGATGTGGAGCTGCTGGTGAATGATGTGATGTAGAGAAGGGTCATCCTCTTTCCTTCAAACTTTACAGCAAAGGAAGCCACACTATCAGATCCCAGCCAACATGAAGTGAGACAGCAGCCTGGGTCAATTCCATTTCTTGGACTCAAAGAAAAGCCTAGAAATGCAAGACAAAGGTGCCACAATCTTCTCTTGGCTACCTCACACCCACTAACTCTTCAACTGCACAACAGCACCATCAAGGCTAATGGTCTACAACTTTTACCATTGCGTGTCACATCTCCACTCATGATTCTCATCCATGTCATTCTCCTAAACTACCACCTCTACCTGTCCTCTGTACTTTCTGCTCGTTCACTAGGGACAACAACTTACCACCTCGCCTGTTCCTGCACTACCATTAACAGCTCTTCCATCAACTTTAATCTCACTCAATCTTTCCTCCTATTTCATTGCAGAAGGAAACGTCAGAGGGCCAAGACGGGCAGTGGAGTAGCCAACATTTGATTCCTTGTCGCTGATGAGAAAATCCTTGAAATAGCTGGAGAGGATGTATCCATGTAGGGATACAAAGACAGCATTTATACAGACAGAGTCATACAGCATGGAAACAGACACATCGGTCCAACTCATCCTTGCCAGCCAAGTTTCCCAAAATAAACTAGTCCCAGTAACCTATGTTTGGCCATATCCCTGTAAACCTTTGCTATTCATGTACCTATGCAAATGTGCTTTAAATATTATAATTGTACCTGCATCCACCACTTCCTGTGGCAGTTCATTCCACATACCTACCACCCTAGTCCCTGGACCTTCCTGAAATAATTCCAGGTATTTAGTTAGGACTTCACTCAGGCAGCCACTTTCTAATCAAAAAATGTTGAGCCAATCTTGCTCCACCAATTCTGCTCCATCAAGCTTTGGCCCAGGCCTTTTACTACCATCAGTGGTAACTACACTAACTGCTTCTCATATGAGACCAGAACTAAAGTCATGCCCTTAATCTGTAACGTTTCCCGTGTATAGGTTCTCAGTCTGGCTGAGGTCTTGTGCAAACTTGAAGGTTGGAGTCCAGACTGACATAGCTGAGCCAGTATCAACATCCATTAGAACTGGGAGAGAATTTAACCAGGCATTTATTTTGAATGGTTCTATGTTACTAATCAATTTAATCTTCCAAGCCACATGTAAGTGGACTTTCCAAGTTTTTTTTATTCATTCATGAGATGTGGGCGTTGCTGGCTAGGCCAGCATTTATTGCCCAGAGGACAGTACAGAGTCAACCACACTGCTGTAGGTCTGGAGTCACTTATAGGCCTGGCCACATAAGGACAGTAGTTTCCTTCTCTAAGGGACATTAGTGAATCCAGATGGGTTTTACCAACAATCAGCAATGGATTCATGGTCATCAGCAGACTCTTAATTCCAGATTTTTTTAAAATTCAAATTCCACTATCTGCCATGGTAGGATTTGAACCCGGGTCCCCAGGACATTACCTGGGTCTCCTGGATTAACAGTCCAGCAAGAATATCACTAGGCCATTGCCAGATAGCTCTATTACTTTAATCAGGCCTCCTAGATCTCCTTTGCAGTCTGGTGTCCGCATACCAGCAGTGGCTTGCAGCCCAAATGCTTAAAAATTTACACATTTGGCTGACGCTCAGCTTAGTTTTGGGGTTTTCTCTGGGCTGACCTAGGGTCCCTCTTTCAGGATATGTCCTGCGTGAGGGTGTGTGATTGCTTACATTCAACTGGTGTTCCCCAAACTCATTTGGAGAGGTGAGGTTGTCTATTTCTATTGGGGTACCCTGTAGCTCACATATTCCACTTGCTGCATTTTCTAATGACAAGGCCAGTAGTAGTTAGAGATAGTAGGAACTGCCGATGCTGGAGAATCTGAGATAACACGGTGTGAGGCTAGATGGACACAGCAGGCCAAGCAGCCTCAGAGAAGCAGGAAAGCTGACATTTCAGGTTGAGACCCTTCTTCAGAAAAAAAAGGGTCTCATCCCAAAACATCAACTTTCCTGCTCCTCTGATCTGCTTGGCCTGCTGCGTTCATCCAGGTTCACATCATGTTATCTTAAGCCAGTATTAGTCCCTGTTTGAAGTTCAGTTAGGCTTCAGCTAGTAGGCGCTTTTGCATGGTTACATTATTAATCACACATAGTAAACGGTCTCTCTGCACCTCATTCAGGGTTAACCCGAAATCACATGGTTCCCTGGTTCTTGAACTGCCGGATAAAACCGATAGTGTTTCAGAATAGAGGAGGCTTGGTGTCATAAGAACATAAGGAACAGGAGCAGGAGTAGGCCATGTGGCCCATCAAGCCTACTCCACCATTTAATAAGATCATGGCTGATCTTTTTGTGGACTCATCTCTACTTACCAGCCTGCTTATCATAACCCTTAATTCCTTACTGCTCAAACATTTACTTGTTTTTAAAGCAAAGATATTCAATAAGGTAGCCTCGACTGCTTCACTGGGCAGGGAATTTCACAGATTAACAACCCTTTGGGTAAAGAAATTTCTCCTCAACTCAGTCCTAAATCTGCTCCTCCTTATTTTGAGGCTATGCCCGTTAGTTCTAGTCTCAGCTACCAGTGGAAACAACTTCCTTGCCTCTATCTTATCTATTCCCTCCACAATTTAATATTTTTGCATAAGATTCCCCTCATTCTTCTAACTTCCAGTCTACTCAATCTCTCCTCATATGCCAATGCTTTCAACTCCAGAATCAACCTAGTGAACCTCCTCTGCACCCTCACTAATGCCAGTACATCCTTTCTCATGCAAGGAGACCAAAACTGTACACAGTACTCCAAATGTGGCCTGACAATTCCCCACAGAGCTGCAGCATAACCTCCCTGTATTTAAATTCTATCCCTCTAGCAATGCAGGACAATATTCCATCTGCCTTCTTAATTACCTGCTGCACCTCCAAACCAACATTTTCATAATATTCCTTCATTAAATCTGTCAACTCTTGGAAGGTTTCAGTACCTGGCACCTCAGCGAAAGTTGGCTCCTAAAAATTGCTAATGCTGCAGGTCTACAAGCAGTCAGAAGAATTACTCATGCATTTCATGTGCCCCAAAGTCTCTTGCTTGGAAAAATAACACATTCTTTCCATATACTGAGCCCAGCCTTCAACAGCAGGATTGAATGAGTCAAGCTTCCCAAATAAAGGCATGATGCCAGAAATGCCTACCCCAATTAGAGACGACTGTTGCAAGTGAATTTTCTTCAAGCGTGTACTGTTTTCTCCTGTTGCCACTAAAATAACTCCAAGCAGCAGGTATATCACCAAGTCATGGTATATCCCATCACCAAGTCACCTTTGATTTATACATGCATAGTGCTTGGACTCTGACTAGCTTGCTCAGAGCCAGGCCTCGGAATGAACGTGTCTCTTGCATTTCCCGCAGCTCATCCCTCACACCCCCTCCCTGCAGTAATAACCAAAACAGAACCCCCTTGTCCTCATGTACCACCCCATCAACCTCCGGATCCAATGCATCATCCTCCGCCATGTGCAATCCTACTCCACTACCAAAGACATTCCCCACCCCCCACCCTTATCTGCTTTCCGGAGAGACCACTTTTTCCACGACTCCTTTGTCCGCTCCACACTCCCCTCCAGCCCCAACACCCCCAGCACTTTTCCCTGCAACCGCAGGAAGTGCTACACCTGCCACTACACTTCCCCCCCTCACCCCCATCCCAGGCCCTAAGAAGACCTTTCACATCAAACAGGTGTTCACCTGCACATCTGCTGATGTGATATACTGTATCCACTGCAGCAGGTTTGGCCTTCTCTATACTGGGGAAACCAAGCAGGAAACCGTACGCTTGGTTCACACCAAACAACTGCACCTCCCAGTCGCGAACTTTTTCAACTCCTTCTCCCACTCCTTGGACGACATGTCCATCCTGGGCCTCCTGCAGTGCCACAATGATGCCACCCGAAGGTTGCAGGAACAGCATCTCGTATTTTGCTTGGGATCCCTGCAGCCCAATGGTATCAATGTGGACTTCACCAGCTTCAAAATCTCCCCTCGCCCGACCACATCCCAAAACCAGCTCGAACCCGCTTTCCTAACCTGTCCTCCCACCTATCCACTCCTCACTCCTCAAGCCCCAGCCCCATATCCTACCTACTAGCCTCATCCTGCCTCCTTGACCTGTCCGTCCTCCCTGGGCCAACCTATCCCCTCCCCAATGCCCCATTAAATCACCTTTACTGGCTCCAACCCGGCCTCCTTGAACTGTCTGTCTCCTCTCCACCTATGTTCTCCTTCATCCATCTTCTACCTGCCTCCTGCTTTCTCCCTATTTATTTCAGATTCCCCTTCCCCTCCCCCATTTCTGAAGAAGGGTCTAGACCCGAAACGTCAGCCTTCCTGTTCCTCTGACGCTGCTTGGCCTGCTGTGTTCATCCAGCTCTACACCTTGTTGTCTCAGATTCTTCAGCATCGGCAGTTCCTACTATCTCAAAATCACTGAGACTCCTGCTTACATCTGTCACCAAGGGCTCCCTGATTGGCCCAGGTTAGCAACCCCAATCGAGGATCTCACACTCAATGAGATCCATGTTACCCTCAATCCAATCACTCACACAATTAATGGTAAAGCCTTGGGGTGTGTTGTCAAACAGACAGATTTAGGGATGCAGGTACACAGCTCCTTGAAGGTGGCATCACAGGTAGACAGGGTGGGGAAGGAGGCATTTGGCATGCTTGTCTTCATCAGTCAAATCACTGAGTACAGCAGTCATGTTATGGCTGTACAAGACACTGGTAGGCCACATTTGGACTACTGCATGCAATTCTGGTCACCCTGCTATCGGAAGGATGTTTTAAACTGGAAAGGTTGCAAAAAAGATTTGCAAGAATGTTACCGATGTTGGAGTCCTTGAGTTATAAGGAGAGGCGGTATGTAACTGAGACGTTTACAGATAGAGTGACACTACATATCAGACAAGCAGAAATACTTTCTGATTTCTCAGTTGACTGATTAGAAGATTTTCAAGTGTAATGACAGCTTCCAAATGTATCTGACAGTTATCTTATGTAAATATTTAGCAGAGTAGATGCACTTATTCCCTTGGCTTTTGCTTGTTTCAGATATGGCAGCAACTGGAGTAATGCAACAAGTAAGCTTCAGTGTTCCTGGACTATGGAAACACAAAATTAATTGTGTTTCCTGCTCCTCATCACATGCCAGCACTTATGCAAATACTGAAATAGTGCAGGGTTAGGATTATCTGAGATATTATCCACAAATGAAGTTTGCTGATGCTAACAGCTTATGCTGTCAAATCAACATCTATATGAATGAAGTACTGAGTGGTAGTCAGCATTTATAAAGATATACACTAGTTAGCAACTTCAGGAGAGAGATGAAAAGGAGGTCAATTACTGCGTTTGCAACAACAGCAAGCATTTATAGCGAGTCATTAAGATAAGACATATCGTGTTCCAATGAGGAAAACCTTTTTCACATAGCAAGTGGTTAAGGTCTGGAATGCATTGCCTAAGAGTGTAGTGGAGGCAAGTTTAATGGAAGCATACAAAACAAGAATTTATCTGAGAAGGAAGAACGTGAATGATTGTGGGCAGGAAAATGGTGCAAAGTGAATTGCTCACGTTGACAGCAAATTCTCCAACTCAAGGAACAGTTACTGGGGTAAGATCAATACCTGGATCTTGTAGGTGGGCCTTGAGGAGGAAACAGACAGATTGAGAGCTACACGGAATAGGACTGAGGTGGTTGAAATCTCCTTCATTAATGCTGGGGGGAAGCGAGCAGAGATGTACACGTGGCAGCAGTCAAAGTAATAAAATGTGACAAAGAAGATTCCAAGTCACTTTCAAAAAGAAAACTGCAATCCATACAGAAATTTATATAGACTCAAAGATTGTTACAAAAATAAAGATATACTTTAGTTTTATGTGGCTCTGCCATGCATATAAGAATGTAAATCTACAAATATTATTCTTGACCTTCTGAACTTGTGACTCCAAAGAATGTTGCCAGGTGGAGGCTGGTCAGTTCTTCACATCTAATGTAAGTGCAAAAAAGTGCAAGAGAACTTTGCCACAAAGCAACAAATTGCAGCTAAATCATCTCTTGTTGGAAAAACATATGCAATGTAGAGTGCAGAATAAGGAATCAATACAAAAACGACAAGAAAGAAATAAAACTATTTGAAAGATTATACATTAATATATTTCAGTTTCTCTTATTATCGACTTCATTTTTTAAAAAAGTCTGGAATTTCTCGTTAATCTATAAGGTATAGAAATATGACAGCCTTTATTCCAATAATGCTAATTCCTACAATCAGCTCTGACCAGAAATTGACTGCTTGCAGTCAACCAAATATCATATATTCTGAACTAAATTTGATTAGAATAGAATAGAAAGTTATTGTCACATGTACTTTGACACGAAAAATATAGTGAAAAGTTTTACAAGTCGCCCAAATATGACACTTCTGGAACTTCTTAAAGGAATTTACAGATCTTCAGACTAAAAGTTTCATAGAATCAAAGAATCCCTACAATGCAGAAAGAACCCATTTGGCCCATCAATTTTGCAAGAATCCTCTGAAGAGCACCCACCTAGACCCAACCTCTACCGTGTCCCCACAGCCCTATATTTATCATGGCTAATCCACCTAGCCTGCACACCTATGGACGCTACTGGGGGAGTTTAGCATGGCCATCCATCTAACCTGTAAATCTTTGGACTTATTTATAAATTCTTATCAGTCAGGTTCAGATTAGTGATACCTCATGTACTGATGAAGAATGCAGATCTTAACCACTGCAAGAGCAGATTTCAGAAGTTAACAAATGCACACACAAATTAACCACAACAGAATGAAAGCATGGATGCAAAATCAACAACAGAAGAAACAGTTTTCACATAGCAAATGGTTTAGGTTTGAAATGCACAGACTGAGAATATGGCAAAGGTGTGTTCAATTGAAGCACTGAAAAGGAAATTAGATTTATAAAGAAAGGAAGAATGCACAGATTATGGGGAGAAAGTGAGGGAATAGCTCTATGCGCATTGCTGATTTGGAACACTGGCATTTACACAATAGATTGAATACCTCAGAGATAATGGGAACTGCAGATGCTGGAGAATTCCAAGATAATAAAATGTGAGGCTGGATGAACACAGCAGGCCAAGCAGCATCTCAGGAGCACAAAAGCTGACGTTTCAGGCCTAGACCCTTTCGGGCCTAGACTCTGATGAAGGGTCTAGGCCCGAAACGTCAGCTTTTGTGCTCCTGAGATGCTGCTTGGCCTGCTGTGTTCATCCAGCCTCACATTTTATTAGATTGAATACCTCCTCTGCTTTGTAAAAATTTTAACGCACTGAAAAGGAAATTAGATTTATAAAGAAAGGAAGAATGCACAGATTATGGGGAGAAAGTGAGGGAATAGCTCTATGCGCATTGCTGATTTGGAACACTGGCATTTACACAATAGATTGAATAGCCTCCTCTGCTTTGTAAAAATTTTAACATTCTGAGAAACGTCAAACCTTATTTTATTCTCTTTCCTTAAGATACAAGAAGGAATTCACTAGTTCATTGGAGCATATCTGGGAGTAACCCATTAGTTAATTTCAGCGCTGATCTCGATGCCAGGCTACAAGGTAAGTAAGATAGAACAATTGTCTTCAGAGGCTCCAAGTGGCTCCAAAGCCACTATTTAAAGACTCTTGTTGTGCCATGGTAGTGTCCTACCTCTGAGACAAGAGGCCTGGGTTCAAGCTCAGCCTGCTCCAGTGGTGTGTAATAACATTGCTGAATAGGTTAATTCAAAAGCAGAGTCAGAGTCAAAAAGTCATACAGCACAGAATCCATGCTAAACAAATCCTAAATTAAACCGATCCCACCTGCCTGCTCTTGGCCCATATCCGTCCAAGCCTTTCCTATTCATGTATTTATCTAAACATTGTTGAAATGTTGAGGTTTTCCATACACCCACTACTACTTCAAGAAGTTCATTCCACACACAAACTACCCTGTGTAAAAAAAATTGTCCCTTGTCTTTTATAAATCTCTCTCCTCTCACCTTAAAAATGTGTCCCCTAGTCTTAAAATCCTCCAACCCTAGGGTAAAGACAACTACCATTAACCTTATCTATAGCCCTCAAGATTTTATAAACTTCCTTTAGGTCACTTCTCAACTCCTACAGTGAAAAAAGTCCCAGCCTATCTAGCCTTTCTTTATAATTCAAACCTTCCTCATTCAGGAACATCCAGGCAAATCTGTACTGCATCTATAATATTTCCTCTGACAGCAAATATAAATGTAGCAACAAGAAGAAAGCTAGGAGCAGACTGATCTGAACTCGACCACATAAAATCTGTATTAAAATTCAACCACGGTTTTCAAAAAGGAAATTGGATAAGCACCCAAAGAGGAAATAAAATTGCAGGATTATACAAGAAAGGATATGACAGTGGAACTAGCCGAACTGCCATTATAGAGAACCAGCACAACACATTGAGTGGCATCTTCCTGCGCTGTGGCCATTCTATGGTTCCACATAGAACAGACTGCAGTATCATACTGTTGAATGCCAGCTGCAAACTCATCATGCTGTTAACAGAATACAAGGTTACTAATGTTGGCTGTGATGTAAATCTTTTCATGCTACTAGTAATCCTTAAATTGCATTTCCTCTCAAAATTCTCTTATCCTTTTCTTTTGGATCGATCAGTAAATAAATTCAAAAGAAACAGATAACAAAGTGTGGGGCTGGATGAACACAGCAGGCCAAGCAGCATCTTAGCAGCATAAAAGCTGACATTTCGGGCCTAGATCCTTCATCAGAAAACCTTTTCTGATGAAGGGTCTAGGCCAGAAACGTCAGGTTTTATGCTCCTAAGATGCTGCTTGGCCTGCTGTGTTCATCCAGCCCCACGCTTTGTTATCTTGGATTCTCCAGCATCTGCAGTTCCCACTATCTCTAATCAAAAGAACCAGATATTGGCTTTAAGCATTCTCAGGAAACTGTGAATATGGCTGTCCATTGTGGTGTTTTTACTTTCTTCATAGAATTTGGACATCACTAGCAAGGCCAGCATTTGTTGCCCATCCCTGACTGCTCCTGCACTGAGTAGGAAGGCTGACAGTTCCGGCCTAGACCCATCTAGGCCCAAAATGTCAGCCTTCCTGCTCCTCTGAACCCGCTTGGCCTGCTGTGTTCATCCAGCTCTACACCTTGTTATCTCAGATTCTCCAGCATCTGCAGTTCCTAGTATTCTTGAACTGAGTAGCTTGCTAGATCATTTCAGAGGGCAGATAAGAGTCACTCACACTGATGCGGGTTTGAAGACACATTAGACCAGGTAAGAATGGTTGATTTCCTTCCATTTACATTTACAACAGATTTCCATGTGTGGTCACCACTCCAGATTTTGATTAGTTTAAATTTCTGCAGCTTCCATGGTGGAATGTGATACTATATAACAAGATGATTAGCATGGGCCTCTGGATTACTTGTCCAGTGATGTTACCACAATACCACCATCACAGTTGAGATTTGCTGCCAATTTCTGCAATGTGCTAGAAATACAAACTAGGAAAAGGATTTTTATGCTATTTAAAGACCTAAACTAAGAAACAGATAACTTTACCTCAGCAGAAAGGGGATGAATAAATGAGTATTATTGAATTTGTTGCTACTGTCTTGAAATAAATTAGCTCTTGGGCACCCATTTCTCCACAGCTCTAGAGATGCCAAATCATCTGCTGCAATTTACCAGCCATCTATAATACTGTCATAAAGTAAAAACACTGTTCTGTGGGCACACATAACTGACGAGTGCCATCCAAGCAGTGAAGCATGTTCAGTATTACATTCATATTATTGTTAACATGTTGTGAGACCAGCTGGAGAAACGAAAGCACAGCACAAATATCAAGAGATTGCAAAACCAGGAAAAATGCAAGCTCAGTGCAAGTAAAAGGAATGGCAGAGGTAGCAGGAGAGTCACTATCAGACCGGCATGTGGTCTCCACAGAAAACAACATGTGATGTCAAAGAACATCAGCTGAGCTTTTTTTAATTCATTCACAGGATGAGGGTGTCGCCAGCTAGGCAGCATTTATTGCCCGTCCCTAATTGCCTACAGGGCAGTTAAGAGTCAACCACATTGCTGTGGGTCTGGAGTCACATGCAGGCCAGACCAGGTACGGATGGCAGTTCCCTGTCCTAAAGGGTATGAACCAGACAGGTTTTTCCCAACAATCAACAATGCATTCCAGATATTTACTGAATTCAAATTCCACCATCTGCTCAGGTCCCCAGAACGTTATCTGGGTCTCTGGATTAACAGGCAAGGGATGATACCACTAGACCACTGCCTCCTCTTTGCTGATAACTATTTTTCTTTTTTCTATCAAAACTTGGGGATTCTTTTCAAATTAGGATCTGGGAAATTAAGAATTTAAATTGGGTTGCTATAGTGATAAGGGAATTAAAGAGGTTATAAGCTTAGAGTAGGTCTAGAGGTATTAAATGAAAATATTAGTTCAAACAGGACAGCAGCCAAATTGTTAAAGAGGGTATAGAGGGTTTCCTTTACATCATGGGTAGTATCTGTGGCACCTACAATTCTTACATCATCTGGGAATTTAAGGGCACATTATGTATCTTGGGTGACCACACACAGGAAGTGCCCTTAGCTGCTTCAGCAGTGTCAGTAGGAGAACATTTAGGGATCAGTGATCATTGCATCATAGGGTTTTGGTTTGTTGAAAGAAAAGGACAGAGAACAATCCAGGGTAAAATAAAGGAAGTCAATTTTAACAGGGTATGAAAGGATCTGGCTCAGAACAATTGCAATCAAAGGTTGGGAGGCCAAAACAGTACCTGAACCACAGGATGCCTTTATAAAAGAGGTGGTTTGAGCAGAGACAAAAGTACAACCCCACATTCTGTCAAGAGAAAACAAAGCTAATGGGTCACAAAGGCTGCCAAATCTGCTGTATTTCTGCAGCAATTTCTGGTTTCCTTTATTACAATTAACTAATTTATTGGAGGTGTGACTACAGGATCTGTGTCAGCATAACGGTTTAGTGAATGTACTTTCATAAATTCTCACCTGACTCATGCTTATGCTTACAATTTTGGATGTTACGACACTTAAACGTGATATTGATTTTCAGCCATTATGTGGAGTTCTCCCAAGTGGTACTACAATCTTTATTTCTGACAATTAGCTGGGGCAAGGAAATATCAAAGTCCAAAATATAGTAATAAATAAATTGTCTCCAAAGGGGGTTTATATATTCCAACCTACTATTTCATTTTCATTTGTTTTCCCTTAGAAACTATAAAAGAATTTATCTGGCCTAATTATTTTCTATTATAAGAGTTATAAGTCCCAATCAAAATCTGTAGGTTTGACTTCATCGCTTCTTTTCAGCTCTGGTTCTGCAACTACAAAGCCTTTTCTTGGCAGCTATATTAAACCGATGCTATACATCCTCAGATAATAAGGTGTAGAGCTGGATGAACACAGCAGGCCAAGCAGCATCGGAGGAGCAAGAAAGCTGACATTTCGGGTCTCGACCCTTCTTCAGGCAAGTCCAGACCCAAAATGTCAGCATCCCTGCTCCTCTGATGCTGCTTGGCCTGCTGTGTTCATCCAGCTCTACACCTTGTTATCTCAGATTCACCTGCATCGACAGTTCCTACTATCTCTTATATATTCTCAATCTTTTAAAAATTTGCAAGGTCTCACCAAATACTGTCACCAAAAAAGCTTCACAAGTTATGTTCTTTCATTGATCTAGTTTATTTCCTTAAGTGCTCTGAACAATCTTCTTTTCTAGGACAGATTATATGTTCACCCAAATTCAATCAGGTTTCGTTCGAACTGAACCAAAAGCTATTGTGCTAAATTTTTTTAAAAATTTCATCCTCTGCAAAGCTAATGGCTCAATGTTGTCGCTCTCCAGTCATAAACCTTCACAATACAAAAAAACCTCCATTAACACTTCAGGACGTGCATATGGGTTTACAATCCCATGAATCTGAAAAGACTGACCAAGTAAAATTTTAAACACCTTCACAAAAGTAAATGAACACTGATATACCACAAGTTTGAAGTCCAAACTCCAAAATCAAACACAGCTTTCATCCCACTCTGTCCTGCTATGGTGCAAAGAGCATACTACCTCATCTGTGTCTGAAAAACCAAACAGTTTGTGCAAAATCCTTGAATCATAGAATGCTTATAGCGCAGTAAGAGACCATTCAGCCTATAAGGGTGACACAACCTTCCAAACAGTATCCAACATTATCCCCATAACATCATATTTACCATGCCTAATCCACCGAGACTGCACATCCCATGGACAATTTACCATGGCCAATCCACTTAACTCCACATCTTTGGATTGTGGAAGGAAACTGGAGTACCCAGAGGAAACCCACATAGGCAGAGGGTAAACTCCACATAGTCACCCAAGGCTGCAATCGAACTCAGGTCCCTGGTGCTGTGAGGCAGCTGTGCTAACCACTGAGCCACCATGCCATACAGGCCAAAGTTCTTCAGCATGTGCCATAGCACCACTTCTAGACCAGAACTTCAACTCTAAAACCTAACAAGTACTTCTATAATCACAGTGGAAATGCAACTGTAGTTAACCGGAAAATTGTTGATAATCCTAACTCTGGTGGGAGTATGAAGCATTTGCCTGCTGCTGAACACATCTCAGCTGTGCTAAGTTAGAAGAAGGAGCTGGAGTGATTAAGTGACATCCTTCCCAAGAGGAAGCCAAATGCTCCCAATAAAATGATATCCACTGTGCCTTGTACCAGAAGTGCATGTGGTCATTATGGACAGCATTTTGGAAACTTCCAAAACATCAATAAGCAAGAGGCATTAAGGCACCATATTTCAGCCCAACCTGACATGAAGATTTGAACACTGCAGGTGACAGGTGAAGTGTCAATCAAGCAAACTGCTTTGAACTCAACGGTGTCAAGCTTTAAACGTAGTTGGAGCAGCATGCATCCAGGCAAGTGGAGAATATTCCATCACACTCCTAACTTGTGTCTTGTAAATAGTGGACAGGCACAGCATGGGCAGGTGGGTGTTATTCACAACAGAAATCATCGCCTCACTTGTTCTTATAGCATAGCATTTACATGGCTGAAACAGTTTGGTTCTTGTCAAAGGTAACCACTAAGATATTAATAGTGAATGACTCAACAATAGATAAGCCACTGAATGTCAAGGGTGATAGTTAGATTTTCTCTCATTGCAGATGATTATTGCCTGGGCCTGTGTGGCACAAATATTACTTGCAACTTATCTGCCCAAGTCTGGATGCTTTACAGATCTTGGTGCATTTGTGCACAAAGCTGAGGTGACACAAAAGTCACGTTGAACATTGTGAAATCATCAGCTTTCTCACTTTTGACCTTACAATAGAGGGTATGACATTGGTGAAGCAGCCGAATATGGTTGGGCCTAAGACACTACCCTGGTTATGGATTTGCTTTGTCCTCTGCCTTGCAATCTGCTTTTGTTGTAGTATAGCTTTATCAGTTGGCACCTCATTTGAGGTGTACTTAGTGCTGCTCCAGGAATAACCCCCTGCACTTATAGTGTAGTGTTGTTCTCCTGGATTAGTGGTAGTCATGGAGGGGAGAATATGTTGGGCCATGAGGTTACAGGTTGTAGGTGAATATGATTCTGTTGCTGATGGCCCGTAGCATCTCATGGATGCCTAGTTTTGAGTTATTAGATCTCATCAAAGTCAGTTCTATTTAAGTCAGTGGTAGTGACACACAATACAATGGATCAAGATGGAGCCTCATCTTCACGAGGACTGTGCAGTGGTACTCCTACTGGTATTCTCATGGACAAAGGCATCTGCATTAGGTAGATTGGCGAGGATGAAGTCAAGTAGACTTTTCCCTCTTGTTGCTTCTTTCATTACTCGACACAGCCAAGCTAGCAGCTACATCTTTTAGAACCGGGACAACTCCATTACAACTGTTTAGCCCTGTCCTACCACCTCTAGAAAGTCTGCCCTGCCACTGGGATGAGATATATACCACAATGGTCATTATGGCGTTTAGGTCATCGTGTGATTCTGTGAGTATGACTATGTCAGGCTGTTATTTAACTAGTCTGTGGAACAGCTCTCCTAATTTTAACATATGCTCCCAGTTGTTGATTAAAAACATTGCTGTGTTTGACATTGTCATTTCTGGCCTAGGTCAACAGCAGGCGGTACATCCAATTTCATTCCTTTGGTTATACTTTGTAGCAGCATGATACACTGGAGTGGCTTATTAAGCCATAGCAGAGGACATTTAAGAATAAACAACATTGCTATCATTCCTCGGGCACACGTGGATCAGACTGGATAAGGACAATTAAAGGTCATTAATGAGTAGAATGGGTTTTTAACTACAAATGACAATGTTGCAATTAGTTTACTTTTTAATTTCAGATTGTTATTGAATTTAAATTGCACCATCTGGGATGGTGGTTTCAGACAATTAGGCCATAAGAAATAGGAACAGGAGCAGGTCGTTTGGCTCCAGGTTGATTCGATAGGATTACGGCTGATCCAATATTCCTTACATCTACTTTCTTGCAATTTCTGCAAAGCCCTTGATATCTCAACTGATCAAGAATTTTTCTATCTCTAGCTTAAATATACCCAAGCAATCTGCCCCCATATCTCTCTGTGACAAGGAGTTCAAAAGACTCAACACTCAGAGAGGAGATTCCTGCTCAATCAAACACATGTCCCCTAAACAATAGCTTGTGGCTCTAGATTACTGGTCTGGTGGCATTACCACAAGGCCACCACCTCACCTTAGTATGAAGGTGGTCATAAATTGATTAAATGAGCTACAGAAATCATGTAATCTCGTCACGTGAACCCTTGCAAACAACAAAAAGAAAGCAACTTCATTTTCCCCAAAATGACTGCAGGAAACCAGCATCTTACAGCATATAGCTGCTCTGTGTTTTTTTTAACCCCAATCAACAGCTGCTTGCAGCCAGGAAAATGTTTGGAGAAATAACGGATACAAACTCATTCATATTTGACTTGCATCTTACATGTTCAAACCTTCTAGAGAGCAAAATTATGTGAGCTGTCCAACTCTTTGTTTGCAGTAAACTTATCTAAACCGTCAAAGAAAAAAAAGTAATACGACTTGTGAATGACATATGCTGATCCAACTTGTTTTGTATGCTTAAAAACAGATTTCTAGAATAAGTTCCAATACATTCATTACAAAGTACTGCCAATTTTTTAAGAACTAGGATGATGACAGCCCGCACGAGGGGGGCATAGCTGCAAATTGAGGGGTGTAGAGTTAAGACAAATGTCAGAGGCAGGTTCTTTACTCAGAGAGTGGTAAGGGCATGGAACGCCCTGCCTGCCAATGTAGTTAACTCAGCCACATTAGGGGCATATAAACAGTCCTTGGATAAGCATATGGATGATAATGGGATAGTGTAGGGGGATGGGCTTAGATTAGTTCACAGGTCGGTGCAACATCGAGGGCCAAAGGACCTGTTCTGTGCTGTATTGTTCTACATTTAACTGTTATTCCCTCATCTGTCCACGATCTGGCCTTTAATGTTACTGTACACCTACAAACAGATGGCTAGCATACAAGTATACACACATTTACACATTCAACGTTTATGTCCTCACCTCTGCTGAATTTTATTCAGTCAACTCACCTAGAAGGCAGTACCTCAACCAAATGTCATAACTGAGTTCAGACAGTAATGCCCACTTTCTAAGGAAGTAATGAGTATGGCAGTGAAGGTGAGGTCCTAAAACATAGACAGAATTCTGTCCTTGATGACTAAAATCTCATTACACAAACATTTTCTCTATGAGGTACCTGAAGCATTATCAGAATCACTGATTATCTGGAAATTAGATGGCAGGAAAACATAACTTGGGGCCTGAAAAGTGGTACAGTGGAGATGTACCCCAGATGTAACTGAAAGGTAGCGAGAGAGAAGCCAGAGAAAAAGATAATTCCGTAACATCCTTCTGCAATTGAGAATAGTACTCCTATTCCTGATGGCTTAGAAAGGAACTTTAACTAAAATATTTAGACTTTATAGGCCTCTTCTGGTGAAGATTGACTTCTTGGCAAGTATCTTTTAATACTCAGGTCTTCACCTGAAAAACAACCGTATGTTCAATGGGTTAATCAGGACCCAAGAAATGAGGCACAGTTTGGCCCACCTGTTCCTTAAAAGCCCAGATTCTGTGATTTGGACCCAATCTACATAAGGTCTTCACCTTTTCCTAGGGGTGTCCCATTCATTTTCTCAAAAGATAAGGTTAATGCAGCAGGAAGATTCTGGAATCATGGAATGGCTATTATCAGCTAAGTACACGCCACTCCCTGACCATTGGTAGGTCACCACCACAACTTTCTCAAGCACATTTGAGGATGGGCAACAAATGCTGTCCAACCAGCACAGCCCACATCCCATGAATGGATTTTTAAAAAGCTTCTACCATTGTATACAGGGCCATCATATCATGGGGATATCCCCTAATCAACCTAAAGGGATATTATTACACACCCCTGGAGCGAGTTGGACTCGAACCTGGGTCACCAGATTCAGAAGTGGGGATTCTACAACTGCACCACAACAGACATGATCTCTCAGTCATCAACAATGGTGGTAACATATTCAGCTGTTTCCAAATGAGGTCAGTACAGTCGTGTCTGGACAGAAGGTCTTTTGTAGCACAGTGGTAGTGTCCCTACTTCTACGCCCGGAGGCCTAGGTTCAAGTCCCACCTGCTCCATAGTTGTGTAATAACATGACTGAACAGGTTGATTAGAGCGTAGAGGTAACAAGGTGTGGAGCTGGACGAACACAGCAGGCCAAGCAGCATCAGAGGAGCAGGAAAGCTGATATTTCAGGTCTAGACCATTCTTCAGAAAAATGAGTAGAGCATACCTAGTCAATGGACAGTTAATGAAGTAGGGATCCTAGCTAATGCTCCTTTGCTAAGCCCAGGGAGCTCAAAACAATAGGTTTTTTCTAACTCCAGCTAAAAGCAGCCAACTCAATATACATGCCAGAAAACAATTTAGTCCTTATAGTTCCATAACCTCATCTATTGGCCCCTAACCCTCTAGACCACACAGTCCTTTGTTCCCATAACTCATTACCACACCCCACTGTATATTTATGCACAGGACATCAGGCAAGGGTAAAAAAAAACCTACATTTTTTCTTCACTATATTTACTGCTATTTAAAGTCAGCATTTCAATTGTTTTATTGTCAATCGACTTCTAGCCTGCTCCCAAGATTTCAATAGAATTAATTGAGAAATTATGGGCTGTTCACAAAGGACTAAATATTTTAGTAATCCACTTAGTTGATTTAAATTCTGGTTGCCTGATCCAACAGTATTGTAAATATTATCAGAACATAATTCATTTTCATTGCTTCTGGCATTAAACTATACTTATTTGATGCAAACTAGTCACAGGAGTAGAGACTTAAATTAGACCCCACATCAATTTTTTGAAGTGTAGCTATTCCTGGGGGCGGAAGAGTGTCACAGCCCTCCCACGGACTACATGCTAGTGATGTTGTGAAGCAGATCTGTGCTGATGATGTTAAACATCACAACAAACGCCTGAACTTGGCACTGTTGTGTTTGTAGCAGATTTCTGTAGTTCAGTGGGAAATGCACCACCAGCTGTGGCACTGAGCAGAAATCAGGAAACCAGATCATCAATTTGTATTGATTTGGTAGATTTCAGACAGGCTGGTGTTGCATTAGGTACCAACAATTCTGTGCTGGGGTAAAAAGAGAGGGGAGTAAATTAGCGAGTGTCACTTCACTGCTAGCCACAAAATCAAAGGCTATAACTTAATTTCAGGGAGCTATTTGATGAAGGGTCCAGGCCCGAAACGTCAGCTTTTGTGCTCCTGAGATGCTGCTTGGCCTGCTGTGTTCATCCAGCCTCACATTTTATTATCTTGGAATCTCCAGCATCTGCAGTTCCCATTATCTCAGGGAGCTATTTAGTTGGCCAAATTGGTCAAAATCTGATGTTAAATGAGATGGAAACATTTCAGCAAATGGTACTCTGGTGATGATCAGCCAAGGCCTAGAATGGCCAAGCAGGGTCAGTAGCTGAATGGGCTACTCCTGTTCCAGTGTTCATGTCAGGGTAACGTGTAATTTGGGAAGAAATTTAGGTAGAGGTGTTCCTATGCATTTGCTGCCCTAGTTCTGCAGGATGGTAGAATCCGCATGTTTGACAGTTTTCATCAAAGTAATTGTAATGAATCATTGCAGTGTATCATCCAGATGGAACACACGACTGCCATTATGTGTCAGCGAAGGAAGTAATTGTTTAAAGTGGTGATGGATGCCATTTAAATAGGCTGCTTTGTACTGGATGGTGCTGACCTTCTTTAACATCATTAGAGCTTAAGTTGTCCAGGCCAGTGGGGAGTATTGCATCACACTCCTGACTTCTACCTTGTAGATGGTTGAAACTTTGGAGAATCAGGAGAAGGATTACCTTCTACATAATTCCCAGCCTTTCTTACCACAGTATTTATATAGCTGTTCCAGTTAAGGCTCTCCTTAATTGTGACACAGAATGTTTTCAGGAATGGTAATGTCATTGAATATCAAGGGCAGATAGTTAGACTTTCTTTTGTTAGTATCACTGCCTGCTTCTTGAATGACGTGAATATTTATTTTTTTTATTCATTCACAGAATGTGGGCTGCACTGGCTGGGCCAGTATTTATTTCCCATCCCTACCAGCTTCTCAAGGGCAATTAGTGAGCTACCTTCTTGAACTGCAGCAATAGCAATCTATTTGGTGTAAGTACACCCACAATGCTGTGAGAGATGGAGTTTCTGGACTTTGGCCCAGCAACACTGAAAGGCTCACAATATGTTTCCAAGTCAGGATAGTGAGTGGCTTGGAGACAAAATTGCAGGTGGTGGTGTTTCCATGTATCTACTACACTTGTACTTCTAGATGGTAATGGTCATGGTTTTGCAAGGTTACAGCCCAAATATGAATTTTGTCTAGGTTCTTCTGCAGGTGGACACAGGCTATTGCTCCAGTATTTGACGAATTGCAACTGGTGATGCACACAATGCAATCTTGAATGAACTCAGCCCACCTCCTAACTTTAATGGAGGGAAAGTCATTGATGAAATATCTGAATATGATCAGGCCTAGAATACAACTCTGAGGAATTCCTGGACTGATACCCTGGGACAGAGATGACTGACCTCCAGCAAAGCTACCATCTTCTTGGTAGATAGGTGCGGTGTCAATTACGTGAGAGTTTACCCTGATTCCTAATGAGTTCAATTTTGCTTAGACTTTTTGGTGCTGCCCTTGAGCAAATGCCAAGTGGCCAAAGCTGAACACAAACCAAGCATAGATAATCAGCTTATTGTTGAGCAGGTACTGCTTGACAATACTGTCAGCAACAACATTTAGCAATTTGTCGATCATCAGGAATAAACAGATCTGATGGATTTGATCAGTTCTCATTTTGGTAAATTGGATGTACCAGAGCAACTTTTAACATTGTTCGCTGGATGCTAGCATTAAAGCTGTAATAGAATAGCTTGGCTTTGAACCTGGTTAGTTCTGAAGTTAAATGTTACAGTCAGAATATTGTCAGAGCCCAGTGCTTTTACTGCTGCTAGTGCCTTCAGTCCTTTCTTGATATGATATTAAGTGAATCGAAATGACATCTGTAATGTTGAGAACTTCAAGAAGATGCAAAGTTGAATCATCCATTCGACACTTCTTACTGAAGACAGCAACAATCTTTTCAGGCTTCTCTTTTTATGACATTTTCGGTAGAGAACGTAGCAAAGTAGGGTTGCCATCTCTCCAAGAATCGAAAGCCAATCTTCAAGAAACAAGTAACTCAGTAGAATTATCAGAACAGTTTTAAAAAAATAGTTTAAAAAAATTTCTTTGAACAGTCACAAAAATATTGCATTCGGACAAAATATTCTTGACAGAAAACGAAGAATCATCCACTTCAGTAACAAAAAGTCTGTTCACTTTCCTTCGGCCTTGGGAACAGGGTAAATATTCAGTCTTTGTCTTCAATATTGACTACACAAAAAACATCTCAGTAAATCAGGAGGTTGAAGGAAGAGAGGTACTTATCATCACCAGCGAAGTGCTCCTGAGCAAAGTGACAGAGGTGCAAGTTGGTAAGTCTCTGGGTCCTTTTGGACTTCATTTAATGGTTACAAGGTGGTGACTGATGAGGTACCAGATGCAGTGGTGTTAATTTTTCAAAATTCATTATATTTTGGAAAGGTTCCATTAGACTGAAAACTAGCAATTATAATCCCTCTATTCAAGTAGGGAAGCAGGCAGAAAACGTGAACCAATCAGCCAGTTACCTTGACTGGCCATAGGGACAGAATCAGAATTGGTCTTTAAAGGGGTTATAACTGGGCACTTGGAAAATCTACAGGTTATTTGGAAGAGTCAGCATGCTTTTGTGAAGTGAAAAATCATGTTTAACAATTTAGTGGAATTCTTTAAAAAGGAGTCTGTGCTGGTTCCTCAAAGTTTTACAATTCCTTTCAAGGCGTAGTTAATAGCACCCTCCTCTACTTTTAAAAACATTCATTTATGTTGTCCTAAAATTCCACAAATACTCAGATACTTCCATTATCTCACCCAAATGGGCATTATTCTTTGTATAGGAAACCAGACAGAGGATATCTAGGCCTGAAATGTCAGCTTTCCTGCTCCTCTGATGCTGCTTGGCCTGCTGTGTTCATCCAGCTCTACACCTTGTTATCTTACAGGATGTCAACAGACTATCTAGCTCCGAGAGTAGGGGGAATCCAAATTCTATATGTATACAGTTTCCAACAAAGTGAATGGAAGAGAAAGTAGTTAAAATGTGGGAAAATGTAGATCGCCTAGCACATTCAAGCAATATGAAACAGTCCAAATTGCTTCCCTTTGAGCCATATGACCATAAGACCATAAGACATAGGAGTGGAAGTAAGACCATTTGGCCCATTGAGTCCACTCCGCCAAATAATCATGGCTGATGGGCATTTCAACTCCACTTACCCGCACTTTCCCCGTAGCCCTTAATTCCTTGCGAGATCAAGAATTTATCAATCTCTGCCTTGAAGACATTTAACACTCTGGCCTCCACTGCACTCCATGGCAATGAACTCCACAGGCCCACCACTCTCTGGCTGAAGAAATGTCTCCTCATTTCCGTTTTAAGTTTACCCCCTCTAATTCTAAGGCTGTGCCCACGGTTTCTAGTCTTCCCGCCTAACGGAAACAACTTCCCAGCATCCACCCTTTCTAAGCCATACATTATCTTGTAAGTTTCTATTAGATCTCCCCTCAACCTTCTAAACTCTAATGAATACAATCCCAGGATCCTCAGCTGTTCATCGTATGTTAGGCCTACCATTCCAGGTATCATCTGTGTGAATCTCCGCTGGACACACTCCAGGGCTAGTATGTCCTTCCTGAGGTGTGGGGCCCAAAACTGGACACAGTATTCTAAATGGGGCCTAACTAGAGCTTTATAAAGTCTCTGAAGCACATCGCTGCTTTTGTATTCCAATCCTCTTGAGATAAATGACAACATTACATTCGCTTTCTTAATCACGGACTCAGCCTGCGAGTTAACCTTTAGAGAATCCTGGACCAACACTCCCAGATCCCTTATGAACTTCAGCTTTATGAATTTTCTCACTGTTTACAAACATTTTCCATGCCTGTATTCTTTTTTCAAAGTGCAAGGCCTCGCATTTGCTCACGTTGAATTTCATCAGCCATTTCGTGGACCACTCTCCTGAACTGTCTCAATCTTTCTGCAGCTTCCCCACCTCCTCAGTACTACCTGCCTGTCCACCTATCTTCATATCTTCAACAAACTTCACCAGAATGCCCCCAGTCCCTTCATCCAGATCATTAATATATATAAAGTGAACAGCTGCGGCCCCAACACTGAATCCTGTGGGACACCACTCGTCACTGGTTGCCATTCCGAAAAAGAGCCTTTTATCCCAACTCTCTGCCTTCTGTCAGACATCCAATCTTCAATCCATGCCAGTAGCTCATCTCAAACACCATGGGCCCTCACTTTACTCAGCAGCCTCCCATGAGGTACCTTATCAAAGGCCTTTTGGAAGTCTAGATAGATAACATCTACTGGGTTTCCCTGGTCTAACCTACTTGTTACCTCTTCAAAGAATTCTAACAGGTTTGTCAGGCATGACCTCCCATTACTAAATCCATGCTGACTTGTTCTAATCCGACTCTGCACTTCCAAGAATTTAGAAATCTCATCCTTAACGATGGATTCTGGAATTTTACCAACTACCGAGGTTAGGCTAATCGGCCTATAATTTTCCATCTTTTGTGTTGATCCTTTCTTAAAGGAGTGATTTTCCAATCATGTGGGACTTTCCCTGCCTCCTGTGACTTTTGAAAGATCGCAACCAATGCCTCCACTATTTCCTCAGCCACCTCCCTCAGAACTCTAGGATGTAACCCATCGGGGCCAGGAGATTTATCAATTTTTAGACCTTTCAGCTTTTCCAGCACTTTCTCTTTTGTAATGTCTACCATACTCAACTCTGCCCCCGACTCTCCTTAATTGTCGGGATATTACTCATGTCTTCCACTGTGAAGACTGACGCAAAGTACTTATTAAAGTCTTCAGCCATTTCCTTATCTCCCATCACTAGCCATCCAACATCAATTTGGAGCAGCCCAATATCTACTTTTGCCTCTCATTTGTTTCTTATGTATTGAAAGAAACTTTTACTGTCATTTCTAATATTACTGGATAGCTTACCTTCATATTTGATTCTCTCCTTCCTTATTTTTCTCTTTGTTATCCTCGGATTATTTTTGTAGTCTTCCCAATCTTCAGATTTCCAGTGCTCTTGGCCACTTTATAGTCTGTGTCTTTTTCTTTGACACATTTCCTGACTTCCTTTGTCAGCCATGGCTGTCTAATCCACCCCCCCCCCCCCACCCCAGATAATCTTTCTTTTCTTTGGGATGAACCTCTGTACTGTGTCCTCAATTACACCCAGAAACTCCTGCCATTGTTGCTCTACTGTCTTCCCCGCTAGGCTCTGCTTCCAGTCGATTTTTCGTCAGTTCCTCTCTCATGCCCCTGTAATTACCTTTATTTAACTATAACACCATTATATCTGATTTTGCCTTCTCTCTTTCAAACTGCAGACTGAACTCTACCATATTAAGATCGCTGCCTCCCAAGTGTTCCCTAACTTTAAAATCTTTTATAAAGTCTGGCTCATTACATAACCGACAATACTGTGGTCACTCCAATGCAATCCTTTTGGTGTTACAGAGTCATACAGCAAGGAAACCAACCCTTTGGTCCAACTCTTCCATGTCAACCAGATTTCCTAATCCGAACTCGTCTCATTTGCCTGCATTTGGTCCATAACTTTCTAAATCTTGCCTATTCATGTGCCTGTGCAAATGTCGTTCAAGTGCTGTAACTGTACCTGCATCTACCACTTTCTCTGGCAATTCATTCCATATATGTATCACGCTCTGTGTAAAAACATTGCCCCTCAGGCCTGTTTTAAATATTTCCCCTATCATCTTATGCCTTCAGTTTTGAATTCCCTACCCTAGGGAAAAGACCTTTGCTATTCACCTTATCTACTTGCCTCATGATTTTATAAAGCTCTATAAACGTCACGTCTCAGCCTCCTATTCTCCAGGGAAAAGAGGTCCCAGCTCCTTGATCACCTTGTCCTTTAATAAGATAATTTAGAAACTGTTATTCATGTTGAAAATGAATTGGCACAGTGACAATCTGGTTGAATTCAGGCTTTGTTAATAAAAATGGCATGCTGACTAGCTGACATGAGTTACTCTGAATGCAATTTGAACAAAAGCATTAACTGAGGTTAGATAAGTGTAATCCAGCTATCAACAAGTAGAGAAAACTTATATGAATGAATAATATTGCACAGTGCAGTTTCCAAGCCTTTATGCCTGTATTTAATATCTAATTCAATTACATTAAAGTTAATGACATTCTAATTAACTAAAGTTTCTGAAAAGAAAGGTCTAAGAACATAAGAACTAGGAGCAGGAGTGGGCCATCTGGCTCCTCAAACCTGCCCGCCATTTAATAAGGTCATGGCTGATCTTTTTGAGACTCAGCTCCACTTACCCACCCGCATACCATAACCCTTAATCCCTTTACTGTTCAAAAATTTATCTGGCCTTGCCTTAAAAACATTCAGCGAGGTAGCTTCAACTGCTTCACTGAGCAGGGAATTCCACAGATTCACAACCCTTTGGGTGAAGAAGTTCCTCCTGACCTCAATCCTACATCTGCTTCCCTTTATTTTGAGGTGATGCTCTCTAGCCCTAGTTTCACCCGCTAACAGAAACAACCTTCCTGCCTCCACCTTATCTATTCCCTTCATAATCTTATATGTTTCTCTAAGATCTCCTCCCATCATTCTTCTGAATTCCAATGAGTATAATGCCAGTCTACTCAGTCTCTCCTCATGATCCAATCCTCTCAACTCTGGAATCAACTGAGTGAATCTCCTCTGCACCCCTCCAGTGCTAGTATACCTCTTCTCAAGTAAGGAAACCAAAACTGCACACAGAACTCCAAGTGTGGCCTCCACAGGACCCTATACAACTGCAGTATAGCCTACCTGTTTTTAAACTCCATCCCTCTAGCAATGGCAGACAAAATTCCATTTGCCTTTTTAATTACCTGCTGCACCCACAATCCAACTTTTAGCAATTCATGCACAAGGACACCCGAATCCCTCTGCACAGCAGCATGCTGCCATTTTTTAACCATTTAAAACATAGTCCATTTTGCTGTTATTCCTAGCAAAGTGGATGACCTCACACTTATCAACATTGTACTCCATCTGCCAGACCTTTGCCCACTCACTTAGACTATCTATATCCTTCTGCAGACTTTCAATGTCTTCTGCACACTTTGCTCTACCACTCACCTTAGTGTCATCTGCAAATTTTGACACACCACACTTAGTCCCAAACTCCAAATCGTCGATGTAAATTGTAAACAATTGCGGTCCCAACACTGATCCCTGAGGCACACCACTAGCCATTGACCGCCAACCAGAAAAACACCCATTTACCCGTACTCTTTGCTTTCGACTGGTCAACCAATCCTCTATCCATGCCAATACATTACCTGTAATACCATGCAACTTTATCTTATGTAGCAGCTTTTGGTGTGGCACCTTGTCAAATGCCTTCTGGAAATCCAGATACATTACATCTGCAGATTCCCCACTGTCTACCGTGCAAGTAATATCTTCGAAGAATTTTACTAGATTAGTTAAATATGACCTACCCTTCATGAGCCCATGCTGGGTGTTCCCAATGGGACAATTTATATCCAGATGTTTTGCTATTTCTTCCTTAATGATAGATTCAAGTGTTTTCCCCACTACCGAAGTTAAGCTAACTGGCCAAAAGTTACTTGCTTTTTGTCTACTTCCTTTTTTAAACAGTGGCATCACATTGGCTATTTTCCAATCTGCAGGAACCACCCCTGAGTCCAGTGAATTTTGGTAAATAATTACTAGTGCATTTGCTATTCCCCCCTCACCTCTTTTAGTACCCTAGGATGCAATTCATCAGGGCCAAGTGACTTGACTACCTTTAGCCCCATTAGCTTGCCCAGTACTCTGGATTGGTAGAGGATTGGTTGACCAGTAGAAAGCAAAGAGTAGGGGTAAATGGGTGTTTTTCTGGTTGGCGGTCAGTGGCTAGTGGCGTGCCTCAGGGATCAGTGTTGGGACTGCAATTGTTTACAATTTACATAGACGATTTGGAGTTGTGGACTAAGTGTGGTGTGTCAAAATTTGCAGATGACACTAAGGTGAGTGGTAGAGCGAAGTGTGCACTCCTTAGTGATAATGATAGTTTCTAGATCCTCACCTGCTATAACCTTTTTGCCATTAGTTTTCTCTTGTCTCTTTCGCTGTAAAGATCAACATGAAATAACTGTTTAATGTCTTGGCTTTTTCCTCATTCCTAGTTATTAAATGGGCCTCTCATCCTCTAAACAATCAATGTTTACCTTTGCCACTCTTTTACAATTTACATATTTATAGAAACTTTTGCTGTCTGTTTTTATATTCTGAGCTAGTTTACTCTCATAATCTACCTTACTTTTCTTTATAACTTTTTTGTGGCTTTCTGTTGGCCTTTATAGATTTCCCAGACTACTAGTTTCCCACTACTCTTTGCTTTTTTGTATGTGTTTTTTTTCCCCAATCTGATGCTTTCCTTTATTTCCTTAGACACCCATGGCTGGGTCTCTCTTTTCCTACAGTTCTTCCTTATCACTGGAATATACTTTTGCTGTGCGCTGTGAAAAATCATTTTGAAAGCCCTCCACTGTTCCTCAATTGACCCACCATAAAGTTTTTGCTTCCATTCTACCTTAGCTAATTCCTCCCCAATTCCTTCATAGTCTCCTTTGTTTAAGCAAGGACATAAGTACTGGATTTATCCTTCTCATGCTCCATTTGTATCTTAAATTCGACCATACTGTAATCGCTCCTTCCGAGAGGATCCCTAACTGTGAGATCATTAATTATTCCTGTCTCATTACACAGGACTAGATCTAGGATAGCTTGCTCCCTCATAGGTTCCATTTTGTTGCTAAAGATATTTTTTCTGACATTCTTCAGGACTAATGTGTGAACATCAAATTTCAAATGTGCACAACAATTTATTCAGCAGGAGAAAACACTGCTGAATGATTGACAAGTTAGAACTGATTCGACATTACACTGCCCTGGATAAAGCATGGAGAACTAGAGATTCCCCATGCTCCTTAATAATTCAAGGCTTGAACTTTTCATTCATTTGTGAAGTACAGGTCCTTGCATGTGACTGCATACTGCTTCTACAATTCTAATCAAACTATGCTACAAGCTTTACTGAAACCTGAAATTGTTCTTAGGTAGCTAGTACTACGCTTTCATTTAACCTACTTCATAATTTGGATTCAAGGTATAAACAAAATAGCAATACCTTCTCCCCTGCTCCAAGTTTCTGCTTTTCACACCCTCCACAATTCAAAGATCAAGCAACCAATTTATTGGTTACTACACACGTTTATAAAGTGTCTGCTGGGAATTAGGTGCTATTGACCTGTGTTTACTGCACTTTTGAACAGAAAAGCACCTGGCATCCAATTAGCATTTTACCAGATCAGCAGATGAGAGCTGAAACTGGACAAGTGATGATATGTTTATTTAGGTCAATGATATACCCTTAACCCTCTATGTGGCGCTTAAAACAATTTCAACATTGTGCTTCAAGCTACTTTTAATCTGTTAACATCAACAACTATGATAAAAATTGACAATCTATGAGGAAGAAATTCCAGATTGCACAGCACAAACATATCACAACAAGAGGTACAGTCCTCCACTGAAGCAGAAAAGCTTCAGAGAAGATTTGATGGAGTTATTCCAAATCATAAATAATTTTGCATTTGCTGGGAAAGTTGGTAATTAGGAGGTCCCCAATTATAGTGATTGGCAAAAGAACCAGAAGCCACATTAAGAATTTATTTTTAACCACAATGAATTGTTGTGATTGAAAATTCACTGCAGTAAAGAGTGGAGTAGAAGCAGATCCAATATAATTTGAAAGATGATTAGATAAAATACTTGAATGGCAAAACATTTCCATGATTATGTGGAAAGGCAGGGTTGAGGAGTGGGATTAATTGTATGTCTTTATCAAACAGCCGTGAGCTTAATCATGGAGTACGGTGTATGAAATTCTGTGGCATGGAAATTACTTTTTCTCCTTCAAATCCTCAAAAATTCTTTTTCTTGGTCGGTCTAAGACTGTGATGAAAATGTAGCGGGTATAAATAATTTCATAATTTATGTCTGCCTTCATCATGAGGAGGCTTTCAAAATCCAGAAAATTTGGTTGCCCTTGGACATTTGTTACCATCCTGAGCCTACCCCAAAATGACATGTAAGCCTGTGATCCTCACCAAAAAAACTACTACACATACTACATTACTGAACACTGGAGTCAAACAAGGTTGTGTGAGTAAATCAATTTTTGTTTTCCATTTTTTTCCCCATAACAATATGGAACCTCATCTCCGGCCAATTACTCACAGGAACGGAGATAACATACAGATGCAAACACTGTTTTTCTGTATATTTGATGTAGACTGAAATGGGGACAAGACTGTTTTAAAGACAGGACTTTTTCAAAGTGGTATTTATCGTGTTGTCTGTTCAATTTCCTCTCATCTCCATCTTCAGTGTTCAATGTCTCATTTTGTGGTTACGCATTCTGTTCCTAGACTCTCCCACAAAGGGCACCAATCTTTCCACATTTACCCTGTCAAGTCCCCCAAGAATCTTCTTGTCCCTGCAACTAAAAACATCTGAAGCCTTAAGAAAGCCAATTTATTCTCCCTCCACAATCACTGTAAACTGTTGCTTTTAACCAATAAAGAAACTGTAGAAGTTACAAATCCTGTCATTTTGTGCCTCCTGCAAGCAAGTGAAAGTATCAGAGAGGAAACAGATCATTGAATGGTAAGTCTTGACAACACGAAAGAATTATCTCAGTGAAACCTGTGGACATGGACCATTGAATTATCTTCCCAGCTTTTCCCCAATTCAATACACTAATGTTTTTGTTTCTCTGACAGTCTGCACATAAGGGAGCATTTATAAGGGAATTAAGAGGTTTTAACTGGTGGATTTAGATGTCAACAGTTCATATGGTTTACTCCAGCTAAAATCTATTTATTTGTATTAAATAGTAATTCTTGTTAAGTACAGAAACCTGGTATGTGCTTTCTGTCAACACAAGTCTAAAAGACAAGTAAATTGGGAACTTTGTGTACTTCTGTAAAATCTTTAACTTTTGTTATGAATCCAGGATTTAAGGGGCTTGACTTCCAGCATGCTACTCCAGTGAGGCATCAACAGAACAGATGAAAGCCTGTTTGACCCTTGCAGCTTTCAATCCAAAATCAAAGTCATTGCAAATATTCCTGAATCATGGAGCTCCTTGCTGCAGATGAAATTTGTGTGCATAAATGTGACTCTTACTTCAAAGTAGATGAGAAAAATACTCTTTCATTAACCACTGAGAATCAAGGTTCTCTTCTAATCAGATCACACATCACCTCCTTCCATTGATAAAGATCATGGCAAGAGCCAGGATCCATTTCTTGACACATATTGTAGCAGTAGTGGAATTCAAGATTCTCCAGCTCATCCTATTCATGAAATTTAATGGGGAGACTGCAGATGATACAAAGCAAAATGAAATAGAAAATCAAACATACTTATACTGTTAGTATGATCCTAAGTCAAGCCTAGGTATCAGTATAAAGGGTAATGACATTAACCCATTGCTTAACTCAGTCATACTATAGGGTTTCCAAGTATACATCGTACAGAAACGTTTATTCTTCTAGTAAATAAAAGATCAGCGGTTCAACAGAGTACAGTATTCTAGAAGTTTTCCTCAAGTTTAAAATTGCTTCTTTGATTGCAACTGGCAGTGCCTGTGAGTTTTGGCAAGAAATGCTGAGACATTTTTGCCTTTATTCATTCTCAGGATAAGCGTGTCACTGGCTAGGCAGCATTTAATACCCATCCCTAATTGCCCAGACAGCAGTTATGAGTCAGCCACATTGCTGTGGGTCTGGAGTCACACGTGGGCCAGATGAGGTAAGCATGGCAGTTTCCCTCCCTTAAGGACGTTAGCGAGCCAGATGGGTTTTTCCCAACAATTGACAATGGATTTGTGGTCATCTTTAGATTGTTAATTCTAGATATTTTTGAATTCAAATTCCATGATCTGCTATGGTGGGATTTGAACCTGGGTCCCCAGAACACTATCTGGGTCTCTGGATTAACAGTCCAGTGATAATTCCACCGGGCCATTGCCATCCCTGGTATAAGGCCACTTAGTTGCGTATGTAAAGAACAAACTTTTTTTAGACAACAAAAAACTGAAAGAACTGCAGATGCTAAAAATCTGAAACAAAAACAGAAATTCTTGTAAAATCTCAGTAAGTCTGGCAGCATCTGTGGAGAGAAATCAGAGTTAATATCTTAGGTCCAATGACCCTTCTTCAGAACTGATGGTAGCTAGGAAAAAATGACTTTTATACAGAAGATGGGGAGGAGTATGGTGAGAGAATAAACGGTCTGGGGACCATTAGTAGCTGACAATAGGTAGTGGGTGGTAGCAGCCCATGTGGTGAGAAGGCCTGGTATGAGAGTGGGGGAAGCACAAGAAAAGATGCTCAACCCCTAAAATTGTTGAACTCGATATTAGGTGGAAAATGACATGCTGTTCTTTCAGCTTGTGCTCAACTTTTTCTCCCCTTATCCAGTCCCTTCCCAATTACATCCACAATTCCTCTGACACTTTATATCAGAGTTTCCAGTTCACAAGCTCCAGCTGCCTCTTTACCATGGTTATGCCATCCCTTTAACATGTCCATCCCCCATCAAGACGGTCTCAGGGCTCTGTAGTTTTTTCTGAGACAAAGGCCTGACTGGTCCCCATCAACCACCTGGCCAAATTCGTCTTCATCCTGAACAACTTCACTTTTATCTCCTCTCATTTTCTTCAGCTCAAAGGGTCCTAGTTATGCCTGTTTCTTTGTGCAGTCACTGGAACATTCCATGTTCCAGTCCTATTCCAGGCCCCATCTACAACTCTTTCTCCGGTGTATCAGCGTCATCGATGCTGCTTCCCTCTCTCATACAGAAATGGAAATATTGATCTATTTATCTTCCAATTTCCACCCTGGTCTCAAATTCACCTGGTCTATTTCTGCCTCGTTCCTTCCCTTCCTCGACATCTCTTTTTCCACTTGCTGGCCATCAGTATCTACTACTAATGTACTGACTCCCACAGTTACCTTGACTACACATCCTTATACCCTGCTTCCTGTAAAGGCTCTATTTTATTCTCCCAGTTCCTCCATCTTCATTACATCTGTGCTGATGATGCCAACTTTGACAAGGGAGTCTCCAAAATGTCCACCTTCTTCCTCAACCAAGGATTTCCCAACACCACCGTTGACAGGGCCTTCGGCCAGGTCTGATCCATCTCCCACATTTCAGCCCTCGCCCCCTCTCTTCCATACCACAACAGCAACAAGGTCCCCCTTGTCCTCACCTACCATCCTATAGCATCTATATCCAGAGGATCATTAGCTGCCTTTTCTGCCATTTCCAGAGTGATGCCATCACCACAGATCCTCCTCCCCTCTCTTGTCAGACCTCTGGAAGGACCATTCCCTCCAGGACATCCCAATTCACACCTCCTTCACTCCCAACATGTCCCTACAGCCTCATGGCAGAATCCCCTGCAATCACAGGAGGTGTAATACCAGCCTATCTTCCCTTCTCACCATCCACGGCCACGACACACCTTCCAGGTGAAGTAGTGCTTTGCCTGCACTTCACTCAATCTAGTCTAATGTATTTGCTGCTCACAATTTGGTTGCCTCTACATTGGGAAAACAAAGTGCAGACTGGGTAAGTGCTTCACAGAACACCTATGTTCTTTCTGCAAAAAAGACCCTGCACATCCAGTTGCTTGCCACTTCAACACACCACACTGCTCCCTGGCCAACATCTCGCCTCAGTCTTGCAGCAGAGCTCCAGCGAAGCTCAGTGCAAACTGGAAGAACAGCACCTCATTTTCTGCTTGGGAACCCTGCAGCCTTCTGGACTCACATCGAGTTCAACAATTTTAGGGCTCAATCAACTTTCCCTTTGCTTTCCCCCACACCCACACACCAGGCCTTGTCATCACATGGGTTGCTATCACACACAACCCACTGTCAGCTATTGAAGATTCCGTTAGCAGTTTCTCATTCCCCCAGACTGACCTTCAATCACTCCTTTGTTCAAACATTTCTCTCTCTCTCTCTCTTTAGGCTCTATCTCCACCTTTCGTTTACTACAACGCAACCTGCTCCCACCCACCACCCTATCTTCTGTACAAAATACATCCATTTCCTAGCTACAATCATTTCTGAAGAAGGGCAATTAGACACAAAACATTAACTCTGATTTTTCTCCACAGAAGCTGCCAGACCTAAGTGTTTCCAGCAATTTGTGCTTTTGTCAAACATTTCTTTAATCAAGCTTTTGGCCATCTGCTATAATGTCTCCTTCTCACATGTCCTGTGAAGCACTAGGATATTTTAGTGTTAAAAGGAAAAATATATACAAGTTATTGTTTCAGCTTGAAAAAGAACATATTGTTTTTGATCTTACCAAATATGGCAGACACACACTTCTGGGCAAAAATATTTGCATTCTTCTGTTCGGGATAATTAGTTAACTAATTAACTGCCACAAGCAATGTCGTAGAGATCAATTTCTAGATTCATGTCATTAATAAGGGCTTGGGAAAATCAATCCTATGCAATATGTACAATTCAATACGGAGAACACTGGAGAATATTACGGCACCAATTTCCACAGTGAGCACTAGGATAGCTGGTGTAGAAAACACCACGGAAGCTATGAAGGTGCTCTTGAAGTCTGGGTTATTGCATTATTGTGGCAGGGTTGTGGGCGCTTCACCCAACATCTGTCAATGTTATTTATCTTAGAACATTTGATTGGACTCTGGATGCAGACAATCTTTCAATTTCTAGTACTGACCTTGACGAATACAAAACTTCATCAGTTGGGAAAAAAAACTGATGCTATATTGAATGTATGTTAGTCAACTAGGTCAGTTATTCACAGAGGAAAGCAGCATATTTGGATTTTAAGAACAATAGTTGAAACTAAAGATTCATGAAACCTCTTACCCTGCTAATTCAGTACAAGCAAGCACTGCAGACTTCACCAACATTTTCTATCCTTCTCATGTGGCTGGCTCTGGCCAAGGTACATTTTATCTTACACCAGCAATCAATCATGAGATATCTCATCCAAACAATTAAACTTCTGGCAAAACTAAAGCAAAATGTTGCAGATATTGGAAATCTGAAACAAACAGTTCTGAAGAGTCATACTAAACTGAAACATTAACTCTGTTTCTCCACAGGTGTTGTCATACCTGCTGAGCTTCTCCAGCATTCTCTGTGTTTGTTACACTTCACCGGGCAGTCCAAATAATAAGTATCAAAAAACAATTTCACTTGGGAAAGTCACATTAAAATGAACCTGTCCTCACACACGAACACGATTTTAGTGATTCTGCTTTCTCCATTCTTTTGCCCAACCCAACTTAACTTCCAATCCAATACACCTCCGTAATAGACAATGATTTCAAGATATTTTTTCTTTCTGAATCTCATCAGAAAATTTCCTATCCATTTAAACTGTATCATAGAGTCTATTACCTGACTTAACATAGCTTGGACATTAAAGCTTTCACCTTAATTTTACTCAGATGACTCAATTCTACATTGCAGGCGTATTTACGCAGTCAACTATTAAAAGAGAGTTATATACAACAGGACAATAGGCAAGTGAGGTCTGCCAGGCCAGCACTGGTGGAAAAAGTGTTTCTGAGTGTGACAGACAGTAAAACTGTAACACAGAACAGGTTAGAGAGGATAGAACTGGCATTTGTTCAAAGTGTACTCAACGTTCCTCTGTTGGAACTTGATGGCCCAGCTCTCCTCACATGGAACATGGAACAATACAGCGCAGAACAGGCCCTTCGACCTGTGAACTAATCTAAGCCCCCTACACTATCCCATCATTATCCATGTGCTTATCCAAGGGCTGTTTAAATGCCCCTAATGTGGCTGAGTTAACTACATTGGCAGGCAGGGCGTTCCACGCCCTTACCACTCTCTGAGTAAAGAACCTGCCTCTGACATCTGTCTTAAATATATCACCCCTCAACTTGTAGCTATGCCCCCTTGTACAAGCTGAAGTCATCATCCTCAGAAAAAGACTCTCACTGTCCACCCTATCTAATCCTCTGATCATCTTGTATGTCTCTATTAAATCCCCTCTTAGCCTCCTTCTCTCCAATGAGAACAGACCCAAGTCCCTCAGCCTTTCCTCATAGGGCCTGCGCTCCAGACCAGGCAACATCCTGGTATATCTCCTCTACACCTTTTCCAATGCTTCCACACTCTTCCTGTAATGGGGCGACCAGAACTGCACGCAATATTCCAAGTGAGGCTGCACTAGCATTTTGTACAGTTGCAGCATGATATCATGGCTCTGGAACTCAATCCCTCTACCAATTAAACCTAACACACCGTAAGCCTTCTGAACAGCACTATCAACCTGGGTGGCAACTTTCAGGGATCTATGTACATGGACACCAAGATCCCTCTGCACATTCACACTACCAAGAATCTTTCCATTGACCCAGTATTCTGTCTTCCTATTATTCTTCCCAAAGTGAATCACCTCACATTTATCCGCATTAAACTCCATTTGCCACCTTTCAGCCCAATTCTGCAGTTTATCCAAGTCTCCCTGCAACCTGCAACATTCTTCCACACTGTCCACTATTCCATTGTCTTTAGTGTCATCTGCAAACTTATTAACCCAGCTTGTGTCCAAGTCATTTGTAAAAATGACAAACAGCAGTGGTCCCAAAACAGATCCTTGAGGCACACCACTAGTAACCAGACTCCAGGCTGAATATTTTCCATCAACCACCACTCGTTGCCTTTTTACAGAAAGCCAGTTTCTAAACCAAACTGCTAAATCTCCCTCAATCCCATGCCTCTGTATTTTCTCCAATAGCCTACCATGTGGAACCTTATCAAAGGCTTTACTGAAGTCCATGTACACCATGTCAACTGCCCCTGCCTCATCCACATGCTTGGTCACCTTCTCAAAAAACTCAATGAGATTTGTGAGACACGACCTGCCACTGAGAATCCATGTTGACCATCTCCGATCAAATTGTTGCTTGCTAGATGATTATAAATCCTATCTCTTATAATCCTTTCCAAAACTTTTCCTACAACATATGACAATGGACTCGTGTTGCACCATGGAACAAAACTTGCCACCCATATACTACACAGTAGATATTTCATCCCAAATAAAATCAGTGATGACTAAATAGCCCAATGAAATTAGTAGAATACCATTTAACTGGAACATTAATATGAAAATTCAAAGCCACATGCCTTCATTTATCTTTCATCCTAACCAGAGTAGTCATTCCTTTTCACAATGGTGCACTTCATCTTTCGGTGAAACCAAGGACATGCAATTTTGTACCAGAGCTCTAGCAGGCCTCAAAGTGCCGCTGCTCAGCTAACAAACTTTAATCAAATCCATCACACCTCCAAGAACACAGCCATCAGCAACATTCACAATAAAAGCTGCTAGCTTACACACTCAAGGCTTAACATTTTGCATACTTCTTTCAGAGATCTCTGGAACAATGTTTCATAGATTATAGTGTCTGAAATTCTCCTGTTCAGCATGTAACTCAATTAATCAAAATTGATTGAGTTCACCAGAAAAAAAAAGCAAAACCTAAGAGTCACAGATACAAGAGCAATCTGAAATAAGATGGCTTTATTCTTCTGAATAAAGGCTTGTTGTCTCAAAAAAGAATCAAGAGAATCTGTACACATTGTAGTATAATCACTAGGCTAGGGCTATTAATGCTAATATGCTCTAGGAGAGGTGGGTGGGAAATTAGTTTTTGGTTTATGTCTCACTGGATGTAGACATAACTGAATCAAACTCTTGAGAAGGTGGTACTGATCTTCATTCATTAACCACAGCAGTCCATCTAATGTAGGTACGACTACAGTGGTATTAAGAAGGGAATCGCAGGATTCTGACTTCATGATATTAAGGACAGAGTGACATAGTTTCGAATCGGGGTACTGTATGTTTGGATTAGAACTTGCAGGTAGCAGTGTTCTCTGTTGCCTTTGTCCTTCCAGGTGGCAGAAGTCATGGGTTTGGAAAGTAATGTTGCAAGAGTCTTGGCGAGTTGCTGAAATGCATCTTGTAAATGGTATACACTGCTGTCATTGATGGGGATGAAAATTGAAGGTATGCCTATTAAGCATGAATAAATGATTCACTGAAATATTGATCAATAAAAATCCCACAATCATGTAGTAACATGAAACAGTGCAGTTCAGCAAAGGGCGGCAGCAATGCTGATTGACAATTGGGGCAAAGATTTGTATCAGCATTGTCATCACTACCAATCAGGGGTTCATGGAGGAAGTGTTGTCAAGAGACAGTTAGGCCCCAAATACTGTTTCCATGTTGATCCTCCTCCTCCTCCAACCAACAGAATAAGCCACTGTGAAAACCACAAGTAGCAGCAACAGACTGATTATAAACCCACAAGAGCTCGGAGTGCATTGCAGCTGCGCGAGAAAGCTGGAGTGATGTCACAGGGAGGCTGTGACCTGATTCACTTGGAGGAAATCTACATTAAATTTGAAAAAGAAGAATCAATAAATTTAAGTAACTCAAAAAAGTAATTAACCAAGTAGAAGTGGCTGGACAGGTGTTGTGTTGTAACTTATGAAGTGGCACATCCGGAAGGGGGAGAGTGTACCTGGATGCTCTGTTTCAGGAGGCAATCAGACCTAGTAGATAAGTACTTCAAATTTGATCAGTGGCCAGGGACAGCACTGGGTGACTGCAAGTGAGGCAGGTAAAGAGATCCTGCATTCAGGAACAGAGGAGCCTCAGCTCTTGACCTTGTCCAACAGGTATGGGGTGCAAAGTGGCATACAGACACGAGAATAAGGGAAGTAAACATGTAGCTAAAGGAGTAGTGTGGGAAAGCGGGGTTCATTTTCATGGGGCACCAGCATCTGTATTGAAACAGATGGGATCTGTACCGCTGGGATGGTCTCAGCTGAACCAAGCTGGGACCAGTGTTCTCGTGAAAAGGGTAAATAGGCTGGTCAACAGGACTTTAAACTAGAAAGTGGGAGGGAAGAGAAGTGTAAAACACCCCCCAGTGGGGAACAAAGCAACAGGTTAACATCTGGATGGGGTAGGTTCCACTGCATGGAAAAATATTTTTTAAAATGGGAAAGGAGAACTCAGGAGAGGTTATTAAGGTCTCCAGCACAGACACAAATAGGAAAAGTCTTTCGAAAAGATTAGGAATCAAAATTTAAGCATACTGGATCACATTGAGAAGTGGGACGGTCAATATAGGACGGAAGGTATTATGTCTGAGTGCAGGCAGTATTGGAAAGAAGGTAACTGAGCTTGTGGCGAAGACCGAAATTGACGGATACGACATGGTAGGCATCAGAGAGACATGGCGGGCATCACAGAGACATAGCTGCAAGGGGATCAGGATTGGGAGCTGAATATCCAAGGATATACATCTTATTGAAAAAATAGACGGTGGGCAGAGGGGGTGGGGTTGCTCTATTAATAAGAAATGAAATGAAGTCAATAGTAAGAAACAAAGTAGAGTCGGATGGTGTAGAATCTGTGTGGGTAGAGTTGAGGAATCATAGAGATAAAAAAAATATAGTTGTAATTATGTACACACTTCCAAACAGTAGCCAGGAGCTGGTGCACAAGATAAACCGGGAGACAGAAAAGGTATGTAAGAAAGGCAAAGTTATAGTGATCATGGGGTATTCAGTATGTAAGTGGACTTAGAAAATCAAATTAGTAGTGGATTGCAAGAGAAAGGAATTTGTGAAATATCTATGAGATGGCTTTTTGGAGCAGTTTATGGTGGAGCCCATTAGAGAACAGGCAATATTGGATTAAGTGTTGTGTAATGAGGCAGACTCGATAAGGGAGCTTAAGATGAAGGAATGCTTAGGAATCACTGATCATAGTATGATTGAATTTACTCTGCAATTTGAAAAGGAGAAGATAGAATCAGAGGTAAGACATTACAGCTGAACAAAAGGCAACTATAGAGGCATGAGGGAGGAGTTGGGCACAATTGACTGTGAGAGGAGCCTAACAGGAAAGACAGTGGAACAGCAATGGCAGGAGTTTCTAGGAGTCATTTAGGAGATGGGGAAAAAATTCATACCTAGGAAAAGGAAACATGGTACAGGGATGCTGAGGCAACCATGGCTGACTAAGGAAGTCAGTAATAGCATAAAAGCAGAAGGGAACACATATAATGTGGCAAAGGGTAGTGGGAAATCAGAAGATTGGGAAGCTTACAAAGACCAGCTGGGGGCAACAAATAAAGAAATAAAGGAGAGAGAATATTAAATATGAGGGTAAGCTAGCCAGTAATATAAAGGAGGACTGTAAGAGCTTCTTTAGATATCTAAAGGGCAAAAGAGAGGCAAAAGTAGACACTGGACCACTGGAGAATGACCCTAGAGAGATCGTAGTGTGGAACAAGAAAATGGCTGAGGAACTGGATAATTACTGTGCATCAGTCATCACAGTGGAAGACATGACTAATATCCCAAAAATTTAAATGTGTCAGGGGGCAGAGCTGACTATGGTGGCCATCATCACGGAGAACATGCTAGAAAAACTGAATGTCCGGAAGGTGGATAAATCACCAAGATCTGATGGACTACACCCCAGAGTTCTGAAGGATTTAGCTGAACATATAGTGGAGAGATAATGGTGATATTTCAGGAATTACAACAGCCAGGGAGGGTCCCAGAGGACTGGAAAATTGCTAACATGACACCCCTGTTTAAAAAGGAAGTCAGGCAAAAGATTGAAAATTACTGGCCAATTAGCCGAACCTCGGTCGTGGTTAAGATTTTAGAATCCCTTGTGAAGGATAAGTTTTCTGAATACTTGGAAGTACATGGTAAAATAGGGCAAAGTCAGCCTGGCTTCATTAATGGGAGGTCATGCCTGACAAATCTGTTAGAATTCTTTGAAGAAGTCACAAGCAAGTTAAACCAATGAGACCCAATAGGTGTTATCGACCTGGACTTCAAGAAGGCCTTTGACAAAGTGCCGCACAGGAGGCTGCCGAGTAAACTAAGGGCCAATAGTGTTAGAGGCAAGGTACTAGCATGGATAAGACATTGGCTCTCTGGCAGAAAGCAGAGAGAAGGGTTAAAAGAGAGGATAGCAACTGTTGATGAGTGGTGTTCCAATGGGTCAGTGTTGGGGCCACAACTTTGCACTTCATAAATTAATGACCTAGATGAAGGAACGAAGGGCATTCTGATCAAGTTTGCAGATGATACAAATATAGGTAGACGGAGTGGGACAGATAGTATTGAGGAGGCGGGGAGGCTGCAGAAGGATTTTGACAGGTCAGGAGAATGGACAAAGAAGTGGCAGATGGAGTACAACGTGGGTAAGTGTGAGGTCATGCACTTCAGTCAGAAGAATAGAGCATGGGCTATTTTCTAAATAGGGAATAAATTCAGAAGTCTGAAGTGCAAAGAAACTTGGGAGTTCAAGTCCAAGATTCTCTCAAGTAAACTTGCAGGTTGAGTCAGTAGTCAGGAAGGCAAATGCAACGTTGGCATTTATTTTGAGAGGACTTGAATATAAATGCAGGGAGGTTTTGAGGCTCTAAAAGGCTCTGGTCAGGCCACATTTGGAGTGTTGTGCGCAGTTTTGGGCCCCATTTCTCTGGAAAGATGTACTGGCCCTGGAGTGGGTTCAGAGGGGGTTCACGAAAATGATCCCAGGAATCAAAAGCTTAACATACGGGGAATGTATGGGGACTCTGGGTCTATACTAGATGGCATTTAGAAGGATATGGCGTGATCTAATTCAAGCTTACAGAATACTGAATGGCCTGGACAGAGTGGATGTTGGGAAGATGTTTCCATTGGTAGCAGAGACTAGGACCCGAGGGCACAGCCTTAGGAGGAAAGGGAAGACCTTTTAGAACAGAGATAAAGAGAAACTTCTTCAGCCAGAGAATTGGGAATCTGTGGAATTCACTGCCACCGAAGGCTGTGAAGGCCAGGTCATTGAGTAGATTTAAGATGGAGATAGAGAGGTTTTTGATTGTTTCAGGGATCAAGGGTACAGGTAGAATGGGGTTGAGAAATAGCGCAGCAGATCCAATGGGCTGAATAGCCTAATTTCTGGTCCAATGTCTTATGGTTTTACAGTTGTACCAAGCAAATCTATCACATTATTGAAATTGTTTGTATAATGCATATATAATCATTTCTTTCCGATCCAGCTGGAAATTCAGCAATGAGTAATATTTTGTTGTTGGAATTTCTACTGAGATCATTCAATTTAGGTAGTTTATGCTTCTCAATAATGTCGCTTCTGCCTCAAGATGCCATATGATCCCTATGCAAATGCCTGCACGATACTTGAAAGATTTTTATTCATTCACAGGGTGAGGGCATCATTTACTGGGCCAGCATTTATTGCCCATCCCTAATTGCGCTGAGGGCAATTAAGAGTCAAACACATCACTGTGGGTTTGGAGCCACATTTAGGCCAGACCAGGTAATGATGGCAATTTCCTTCCCTTAGGGTATTAATGAGCCAGATGGGTTTTTCCAACGATCAACAATGGTTTCAAGGTCATCATTAGACTCTTAATTCCAGATTTCTATTAAATTCAAATTCCAGAATCTGTCAGGGTGGGATTTGAACCCAGGTACCCATAACATTACCTAGATCTCTAGATTAAGAGTCCAGTGATAATACCACTGGGCCATTGCCTAGAGAAGCAAAGGCAACTTCCAGAATATAAGCAAGGTCCCAAAAATGAACAACTGTGTCACCCCTTAACTTGCCCTGAATTAATCAGCCCGTACTTACTTATTGATAAGACTTTGAAGTCTTAAAGGGACACACACTGACAACTAAGCAGCATAACTGTATTATGTAACTCCGTAAAGATTTGCTATTAATGTTTGTTGTAACAATTAAGGTGCATTGTTTGCCTGGCGTGAACACCTGGCCAAGGTTAGGACAAAATATTTTCAGCAGCACTTTTTCCACCATCTCTCCCACATGATTTTATGACATTTTGCTTCAGTAATACCACAAACAACAACATGTTCACGCCTCATGTTTAAGAAGAGGCACAGTTCTGCTTTAAATCATCTAATCACAAAATTGTGGTCTAGCATATAATTTATGGTGACTATTCCAGTATTGCCATGCTAATTGGGACAGACATGGAACAGATCTTTCAACTCAAAACTGGGTATCCATGACCATCAGCTGCAGAAGAATTTTACTAAACCACAATCTAGAACCTCATAGCCAAGTATATTCTCCACTCTACCATTACCATGCCAAGAGAGCATCAGACATACTTAAAAAGGAGGTGTCAACCCGGTAAAGCTACAAGAGGTTTGCTTGCATTCCAAGCTGTATAAAAGGCTATAACATAGTTTTAAGCAATCCCACAGCCAACAGATCAAATCTAAGCTCTACAATTCTGCATTACTGAGGCATAAGTGGTGGTGAACAATTAAACAGCCAACAAAAGGCTGAGACCAACAATGGGCAAGCACAGCATATCACTGCAAAAAGACAAGGCTGTGATATTTAAATTCATTTTCAGACAGAAGGGCTGGGGGTCTGGGCCCTCTTGGTATCCTCCAGAGGTCACCAGCATCCCCAGAGAAAGACATTGTTGCCAAGGAATTCAGATGGGATGATTAGGTTCTAGAACATGTTAAGATTAATAAAGGAGGTATTAGATATCTTAGCAAGCCAAAAGGTTCATAAATTGCCAGGGCTTCATGAGATATATTCCAGGCTGCTATGGGAAGCAAGGGAGGAAATATTTAATACTTCACTGACCGCAGATGAAATTCCAGATGACTGGAGGATAGCTAATGTAGTTCATTTGTTAAAGAAAGGCAGGAGCAGGCCAGGTAATTACAGAATATTGAGTGTAATATCAGTGGCAGGGAAATTATTGGAAAACATTTCTGAGGGACAGAATTAATCAACACTTGGAAAGGTACGGATTGATCAGGGACAGTCAGTGTGAATTTGTTTGAGGGAGATCCTATCTGACTAATTTTATTGAGATTTTTACATGACTAAATATATGATGAGGGTATACAGTTGATGTGTTTTACATGAACTTCCTACATGAAAGGATGGTCCTAAAGATAAAAGCCTATGGGATCCAAGGCAAGTTGAGAAACTTGATCCAAGATAATGCATCACTTGCCTGCATTTGGTCCATAACTCTATACATGAATAGGCAAGGTTATGTCCAAATAGCTCTTAAATGTTGCAACTGTACTTATACATCTACCACTTCTTCTGGAAATTCATTCCATATATGCGCTGCCCTCTGTGTGAAAACATTGCCCCTCAGGTCCCTTTTAAATTTTACCCCTCTCAGCTTAAACCTATGCCCTCCGATTTGAATTGTCCTCCCCCAGGGAAAAGACCTTTGCTATTCACCTTACCAATTCCCTCATGATTTTATAAACCGCTATAAGGTCACTCCTCAGCCTTCTATGCTCCAGGGAAAATTGTCCCAGTTCCTTAATCCGAGGTAATGGGAACTGCAGAAACTGGAGAATCCGTGATAACAAAGTGTGGAGCTGGATGAACACAGCAGGCCAAGCAGCATCTTAGGAGCACAAAAGCTGACGTTTCAGGCCTAGGCCTTGGATGAAGGGTCTAGGCCCGAAAAGTCAGCTTTTGTCCTCCTAAGATGCTGCTTGTACTGCTGTGTTCAACCAGCTCCACATTTTGTTATCCCAGTTCCTTAATACCTTTGTTCTTTAACAAAATAATTCACAAACTGTTATTATTGTTGAAAATGATCAAGCTTTGTTAATAAAAATAGCAGGCTGACTAGCTAACAAGACTTCCTCTGAACACAATTTGAACAAAAGAATTAACTGATTGAGTTAAATAAGTGTAATCCAGCTATCAACAAGTAGAGAAAACTTACATGAATGACCAGTATTGGACAGTGCAGTTTCCAAGCCTTTACGCCTGTACTTAATAGATAGTTCAATTATCTTAAAGTTATTGACAATATAATTAATTTAAAAGTTTCTGAAAAGAGATCTGTTGCCAAAGATTTTTCTCTGACACTCCTCAGGACAAATGTATGAATGTCAAATTTCAAATGATCAAACAATTTATTCAGCAGGAGAAAACACTGCTGAATGGTTGACGAGTTAGCCCTGATTCGACATTACACTGCCCTGGATAAAGCATGAAGGACTAGAGATTCACCATTCTCCTTAATAATTCAAGGCTTGAACTTTTCATTCATTTAGGAAGAACAAGTCCTTGCATGTGAATGCATACTGCTTCTACAATTCTAATCGAGCTATGTTACAAGCTTGACTAATACCTGAAATTGTTTTTGGGGTTCTTGAATTTGAAGGTGTTCTCCCAGCGCCCAGACCTTATATTCTGCCTTCATTTAAGGACATCAAAATTTCTAAATTACCATTTGCCTTTGTTGCTTCTGGGTTCTTATTAAGAATAAAAGGCAGCAGTTTGACTTCAAATCTTATTGCAATCAAATGTTCTTCACTTGATCTGAGACATTTAGGAAATGAACTAAGATATTTGATAAATTAAAAATCCTGTGAATGCATACATTAAACATGTCCATTCAGGCATTTTCCAGATTCCTGATCATTTCTCCATCTGTCATCAAAGACAAGGAGCCTGTAAAAGTGACCAAAGATGACAAATCAGCCTGTTAAAATATAATTTTATGAACCTGTACCTCAGATGTTTAATGCAGACAGACAGGTTGGGACCTTGTTTGGTGATTTCTTATACTGGCCCTGTTGTGATGGAGCAAACAGTTTTCACTGCGGGTCATAGAACACTACAAAGAACTATCCTAAGAAGGTCTTCCTTTCAGTTTTCCATAACTAACATATTTTAAATTACAAAACAAGCTCATGAAAGGTGAATGAGGACAGAGGCAATGTAGAAATATTTCATTATGTCATAATAAATACAAAGATACATTAAATGCTAGAAACCTTAATTTTATGATCATTCAAAATATGCCATGAGCCATGTTTCAAAATCAGCAATTTCACAGCATTCCCAACAATCATAATTTCAGTCTCTTTAGCTTTCACTTACAACAGAAAAGCAAGAAAGGAGGTGTGGTTTGCCTTGTCCTTTTTGCTATTTTGCTGAATGAATTGCAAAGTCCTTGCCACACTTCAACTTCCAAGAGATGTCAGACTAATCATCAAGTGAGCTGGGCATTTAGCACAATGTTGAAAAGGTGTCTGTATGTGCATGTATAGCGGTTGCAGGATAGAAATAGATAAAATCGGTTAAATCTTTTTTTCTTTTGTCGTTTTATTTTTATTTAAAATGCAAACATTTGAATGGCAAAGTGGACATGTATGTACATTAAACAAGAACAGAAATAAATGCAATTCCCTACTCCAACTTCTCCTGTTCAACACTAATAATTAAAGTCATGGGCATACATGTTTTTAGTATGAAGAAAGACTTCAATCCATCATGCCATGCTGGTCATCAAGCATCTATCTATCCTAATCCATTTTCCAGCACCTGACCACTGTATTGCATGCTATGGCATTTCAAATGCTAGTCGAACTACTTGTCAGATGTCTTGAGAGTTCCTGTTTCAACCAGCCATTTCGGAATGTGTTCCAGGCACCCATCATCCTCTCAGTGAAAAAATATGTTTCCTCAAATGCCCTTTAAACCTCCTGCACCTTACATAAAAAACTGTGGTCCCTGGGTGAGATGTCATTGGTAACCAAAACTGTGGTACTATACACCAATCAAGAAGATGGGTCAGAATTGGTTGAAAAAAAAGGAAAGAAGGGAAGGGAATACAGAAAACCAAGATATATTTTTGCTTTTGCATAAATCTGAGCCTAAGCTGTTGACCACAGCAAAACTTTCCACTACTGAATAGATTAGTGTACAAACTCATGAAGATCACTTATTAATGCAAGCATGTTAATGGTTTAGTCAGCAGGTCACCAGAAATGAAATAATTTTCAGTGATTCCTGACAATAACAAAGGCAAAACAGATGGCTGTTTAATCAAGGTGACTGCAAGGACAATGTTCTATGTGATTGCTGTTCTCTTCTTTTCCTTGCCCCTAATTTTAAGTTCACAACCACCTTTCTTTGCATTGAAATACTAAGAAGCTGCAGCCAATGATTAAAAAATGTCAACTGTTTCTCTCATTAGGACGCTGTTAGATAGGCCACTGATGAATTCCCTGTGTCCTGTGTCTTTCAGCCTGGCAAGATCAATGATAAAGCTGTTCACAGGGAGAAGGAGTGACATCTTCATATTTCATTCACACTGCCTTCATCTCGACTGGGCAGCAAGAATAGAAAAAGGTACTCGACAGGAGTGAAGCGAAATTATTTTCTCGCTACCTCTCCTTTGTCCTTCATGCTACAATCAGTAATTTTAGTGAAATTTCTGAAAATGAAAGATCAAATATTGCACACCATTCCTTGCCATTATTATGAATCTGAGGACAGTATGTTACACATCAATCTACCAGAGTCATTAGCACAGGCTTATAGTAGCTGCTGTCTTAAGGGACAGAAAGCAGCAAGCTCGATATTACTATTAGGACAAGGAGCTAGCAGGTAAGATCTGAAGATATACAGCTCTGTACTGCGGGAAAATTCCATCTGCACAGTGTGAATGTTCTGATTCCCAAACAGCAGGTTAGCAAACACTGATAAATGATGATTTGTGGCAGGAGATTTATTTTCAAGTGTCTTTGCTCAGCTTCTACGCTTTTGGTTCTCTTCTTTCTTACAATTTTTCGTTCTGTTGAAGGTGTTTATTTTTGTTGTATTTTCATGGCCTTCAGCAGTGTTAGCCATGCATGCAAGAAGTGTTACCAACTCTAACACTATTGGACATATTCCTGAGATGTCACCACATGACCTCTTGTCTGCAATAGATCTGCCCAGACATTCATGCTAATGATCATCTAACATGACATTTCACATAATGCCTTCTTTTTCAATGGTCAATTGCAAAACTATCAGACATTTCCGTTTCTGATTGGATAATTCTTGAATCTTGCTCCAAAAGCCATTTCTCTTATATAAATGGGCTGATCCTTAATAATCCTCAACCCAATTAAACTTGCAATAGAGTTTGAAAGCATTCATTTCCTAGATAGCATAATATTTGAATTTACACAAGAGAACAGCATAAATTAGCACAGTTTTGTTTACAAAATAAATGACATATACTTCTACACATTGCTTTTAGCCTCAGTGTTATATACATTAAAGTGGAACACCTTTGTTAAAGTCACCATCATCAAGATTCAAGAATTCATGAAGCTTCTGATTTCTGAATTCAAGGCGTTGGTTGCTTGTGAGAATATAACAATGCCATCATCCTAAATATATCTTCCAGAAACCAGTGCGGCCAGAGCTAAAATGCTACCATCACTTGCGCACAAAGCTAAGAGATTTTGAACAAACAGTTAGTACAAGTTTTAACAGCATCTCAGATTTGCATCTAACTATTGACACAATGTCTATTTGAACATTTTCATATAGTGTTCAAAATGCTAAAGTATTCAAAAAAATTTAAAAAGACTATTTTTACACTATTTCTTCTCCTAGGTTGCACACATCACTGCCCCGAAGATTAGTCAGTAATTCCTCAATATTCCATTAATCCCTCATTAATCTGGAGGTTTGGCAACCCGAGATACTAGAGGACATATCAAATTTTCAGGTTGCGGAGGCGATGGTGTAATAGCAGTGTCACTGGGCTAGCAATCTGGAGACCCAAGTAATGTTTTGCTGAGCAAGGTGAGGGCCCATGGTGTTCGAGGTGTGCTACTGGCTTGGATTGAGGATTGGCTGTCTGACAGAAGGCAGAGAGTTGGGATAAAAGGCTCTTTTTCGGAATGGCAACCGGTGACGAGCGGTGTCCCGCAGGGTTCAGTGTTGGGGCCTCAGCTGTTCACCTTATACATTAGTGATCTGGATGAAGGGACTGGGGGCATTCTGGCGAAGTTTGCCGATGATACGAAGATAGGTGGACAGGCAGGTAGTACTGAGGAGGTGGGGAAACTGCAGAAAGATTGAGACAGTTTAGGAGGGTGGTCCAGGAAATGGCTGATGAAATTCAATGTGAGTAAATGTGAAGTTTTGCACTTTGGAAAAAAGAATACAGGCATAGACTATTTTCTAAACAGTGAGAAAATTTGCAAATCAGAAGTGCAAAGGGATCTGGGAATGTTGGTCCAGGATTCTCTAAAGGTTAACTTGCAGGTAGAGTCCGTAATTAAGAAAGCAAATGTAATGTTGTCATTTATCTCAAGAAGGTTGGAATATAAAAGCAGCAATGTGCTTTTGAGGCTTTATAAGGCCCCATTTAGAATACTGTGTCCAATTTTGGGCCCCACACCTCAGGAAGGACATACCAGCCCTGGAGCGCGTCCAGCGGGGATTCACATGGATGATCCCTGGAATGGTAGGTTTAACGTATGATGAACGGCTAAGGACCCTGGGACTGTACTCATTAGAGTTTAAAAGGTTGAGGGGAGATCTATTAGAAATTTACAAGATAATGTATGGTTTAGAAGGGGTGGACGCTAGGAAGTTGTTTCCGTTAGGCGGGGAGACTAGGACCCGTGGGCACAGCCTTAAAATTAGGGGGGGTAAATTTAAAACTGAAATGAGACGACATTTCTTCAGCCAGAGAGCGGTGGGCTTGTGGAATTCATTGCCGCAGAGTGCAGTGGAGGCCGGGACGTTGGATGCCTTCAAGGCAGAGATCGACAAATTCTTGATCTCAAAAGGAATCAAGAGCTACAGGGAGAGTGCAGGGAAGTGGTGTTGAAATGCCCATCAGCCATGATTTAAATGGCGGAGTGGACTTGATGGGCCGAATGGCCTTACTTCCACTCCTATGTCTTATGGTCTAATGTTTGGAGAGCCAAATTTGAATATTAGCAGAGCTGATGATTGAAACTGAAAGAACTGCGGATGTTGTGAATCACAAATGAAAACAAAGTTGCTGGAAAAGCTCAGCAGGCCTGGCATCATCAGAACCAAAATATTAATTGTTTTTCCCTTCACAGTTGCTATCAGACCTGCTGAGCTTTTTCAGCAACTTCTGTTTTCATGCAGATGATTGAATTTGAATTCAAAAAAATCTGGAATAACAAGTCTACTGATAACCATGATATCACTGCTGATTGTTGTTGAAGATAAATATGGTTCACTCATGTCCTTTAGGGAAGGAAAACTTCTGTCCTTACTTGATCAGGCCTACGTATGACTCTAGACCCACAGCAATGTGATTCACTCTTAACTGCACTCTGAAATGACCCGAGCAAGTCATTTAGTTGCAACAAACTACTGTAAGTCTCAAAAAAAGGTATGAAATTGCTTGCACCACCTGGCATTTACTTAGGCACTGGAAATGACCAGAGCAAACGGTTGGTCCTGCAAAATGTTCCCTATATGAACATCTGGAGAATAGTTTCAAAATTGAGACAACTGGCTCACAGGCTAGTTAAGCAACAGCCATACACAGTCATATTCACAGAACCATAACTCTCAGATATCCCAGACACCAACATCACATCCCTGGATATGTCTTATCCCACTAGGAGAAAAAAACCCAGCAAGAGGTGGCACAGTGGTAAACAGTCAGCAGGGAGTTTCCCTGGGTGATCTTAACATTAGGGTCAGGAATCAATGAAATCTCATGGTTTCTGATTAAACACGTATAAGGAAATCTCCTGCTAACTACCACATACTGTCCTCCCACGGCTGATGAATCAGTACTCCTCCATGGTGAACAACACTCGGAGGAAGAACTGAGGGTGACAAGGGCGCAAAATGTACTCTGAGTGGGGGATTTCAATGTCTATCATCAACAGGAGTTCAACACAGCTCAAACTGGTCAGGTGACAAGAGAGCCAATAAAAGGAAAAAACAGACTTGGCCTCATCATTATCAATCCATCAGCTTTACATGCATCTGACAATGATGGGATCAGTAATAGCGACCATCACACACAGTCCTTGTGGAGTAAAAGTCCCGCCTTCACATTGGCAATACCTTCCACCATGATGTATATTCTAACTGTGCTAAATGGGATAATTGTGGGCAGTCCAGCAACTCAAGACTGGGCATACATGAGGTGCTGTGGGCCAATAGCAGCAGCAGAATTATATTCCAATACAATCTGCAACCTCATGGTACGCCATATCCCTGACTCAACCATTACCATCAAGCTAGGGGATCAAACTGGTTCAATGAACAGTGCAGGAAAGCATTCCAGGAACAACATTAGGCATACTTGGAAAAATGAGATGTCAACCTGGTGAAGTTACAAATTAGGACTACTTGCGCGGCAACAAAATTAGCAGCAAGTGATGGGCACAGCAAAGAAGTGATTCCAAACAACAGATCAGATGTGAGTTCTGCAATCATGCCACATCCACTCATGGATGATGCTGGGCATTTAAACAACTCACTGGAGGAGGCAGCTCCACAAATATCCCCATCATCAAATGATAGAAGAGCCCAAAATTTCAGTACAAAGGGTAAAGCTGAAGCATTTGCATCAATCTTCAGACAGAAGTACCAAGAGATGATCCATCTCAGCCTCTTCCATTGGTATCCAGAAATAGAGGCCAGACTTCAGCCAACTCAATTCACTCTACATGATATCAAGAAATGATTGGAGGTACAGAGTACTGCAAAAGCTCTGGGTCCTGACAGCATTCCTGCAATAGTACTGAAGACTTGTGCTCCAGAACTTGCTGCACCCCTGGTCTAGCTGCTCCATTACAGCTGCAACACTAGCATTCATGCAACAATGGCAGATGCAACCAAAGCACAAATCTTTGTGAAATCAAAATCCCATCTTTACACTGAGGATACTCTATACCATATTGTGTGGCACTATCACTGTGCTGAATAGGATAGCCTTTGAACAGATCTAGAAGCTCAAGACTAGCATCCATGTGGCACTATGGATCATCAGCAACAGAACTACAGTCAAACACAACTTGCAACTTCATGGCCTGGCATATTCCCCCACTCTATCATTATCATCAACCAGGGGATCAATCTTGTTCAATGAAAAGTGTGCAGATACATGAGCTAGGAACACCACACAATTACAAAAATGAAGTATCAGATTAGCGGTGTTATATCACAGGACTACTTCATGCTAAACATGCATGCCAGGGCAATGTGGTGACTCAGTGTTTAGCACTGCTGCCTCACACTGCCTGGGACCCAGATTTGATTCTAGCCTTTGGGGACTCTCTATGTGGAATCTGCACATTCTACACATGTCTGCATGGGTTTCCACCAGGGGCTCCAGTTTCCTCCTACAGTTCAAAGATGCACAGGTTAGGTAGATTGACCATGCTAAATCTTCCGTAGCATCCAAGGTGTGCAGGCTACATGCATTAGCATGGTAAACACATAGTAACAGGATAGGGCAGGAGGTCTGGGTGGGATGCTCTTTGGGAGGGTCATGGAGGAATACAGCATGGAAACAGCATGGAAACAGGCAGTTCAGCCCAAAGTGGTCCATGCTGACCATGATGCCCATTCAGCTAGTTCCAAATGCGCTCATTTGGTCTACATCCCCCTAAACCGTTCTCATCCGAATGTTTTTAATTAGTTGCTATCGTACCTGCCTCAATCACTTTCTCTGGCAGCCCATTCCATACACACAACACTGTCTGCATGAAGAAATCGCCCCTCAGGTCCTACTTAAATCTATCTCTTCTAACCTTAAACCTATACCCAGTTTTCAACTCCCCATCCCTGAGGAAACGACTATATGCACTCATCCTATCTATGTCCCTCATGATTTTATACGCCTCAATAAAGGTCACCCCTCATTCTCCTACATTCCAAAAAAGTCTTATCCAGGCCAACATCTCCTTATAACTCAGGCCTACTAGCCCCGGCAATATCCTCGTAAATCTTCTTTGCCCACTTTCTAGTTTAACTGTGACTTTCCCGTAAAAGGATGACCAAAAAAGGTACATAATACTCCAAATACTATCTCATATATGCACTCATCCTATCTATGTCCCTCATGATTTTATACGCCTCAATGAAGGTCACCCCTCATTCTCCTACATTCCAAAAAAGTCTTATCCAGGCCAACATCTCCTTATAACTCAGGCCTACTAGCCCCGGCAATATCCTCGTAAATCTTCTTTGCCCACTTTCTAGTTTAACTGTGACTTTCCCGTAAAAGGATGACCAAAAAAGGTACATAATACTCCAAATACTATCTCACCAAAGACTTACACAACTGTAACATAACATCCCAATTCCTATGCTCAGTACCTTGACCTATAAGGCCAGCATGCTAAACACCTTCTTTACCACCCCACTTGCAATGAACTATGTACTTGTACTCCTAGGTCCCTCTGTTCCACAACACTCCTCAGGACCTTACCATTTACTGTGATTACTGTGCACGTCCTACCTTGGCTTGGCTTTCCAAAATGCAACACCTCATGCTTATCTGTATTGAACTGCAATTGCCATTCCTCAATCCACTTCCACATCTGATCAAGATCCTGCTGTAATTTTTTTATAACATTTCTCACCATCAATGACACCTCCTAATTTCTGATCATCCACAAACTTACTTATAATGCCTTGAACATTCACATCCAAATCATTTATGTAAGTCGCAAATAACAAAAGGTCCTAGCACTGACCCATGGCACACCATTTGTCACAGGCCTCCAGTCTGAGAAACAATCTTCAACCACCATCCTCTGCTTCCTACCATCAAGCCAATTTTAAATCCAATAGGCTAGATCTCCCTCGATTCCATGCCACCTAACCTTCATGACTAGCCTGCTCCTCAGGACTTTGTCAAAGGCCTTACTAAAGTCCATACAGACAACCGCCACTGTTGTGCCCTCATCTATTCTGCTGGTTACTTCTTCAAAAAAACTCAAAGATTCTTCAGACATGACTACCCGCACACAAATCCATGCTGACTATCCCGAATCGGACCTTTGCTATCCAAACGTTGGTTGATCCTATCCCTCGGTATCCTCTCCAATAACTTGCCTGCCACTGATTTCAGGCTCACAGGCCTGTAGTTCCCTGGCATGTCTTTGCTACCTTTCTCAAACAATGCAGCAACATTAGCCACCCTCTAGTCTTCCAGAACTTCATCAGTGGCTAAAGACGAAGCAACAATCTCTGCGAAGACCTCTGCAATTTCTCCCCTAGCCTCCCACAATGTCCGAGGATGGGCTTGATCAGGCCCGGGGTTTTATCCACGTTGATGCGATCTAAGGCTGCAAACACTTCCTCTCTGGCAATATGTATGTGGTCCAAAACATTCCCACTTGTTTCACTTACTTCCTTAGCATCCATGATTCTCTCCTCAGTCAACCCTCAAGAGAAATATTCATTAAAAATCTCCATCTCTTGTGGCTCCACACATAGTCAGCCATGCTGATCTTTAATAGGACCTATTCTCTCCCTAGTCACTATTTCACTCTTAATATAGCTATACAACCTCTTGGAATTATATTTAACCTTATCTGCCAGATCCATCTCATACTCACTTTTTGCTCCTCTGATTTCCCTCTTAAGAGTGCTCCTACACTAGTTATAATCATCCAGGGGTTCACTTGAGCCTAACAGCTTAAACCCAATGTCGGTGCAGTCTCTGAGATGACAAGGTGTAGAGCTGGATGAACACAGCAGGCCAAGCAGCATCAGAGGAGCAGGAACACTGATGTTTCGGGCCTAGAGCTCAAAACGTCAGCCTTCGTGCTCCTCTGGTGCTGCTTGGCCTGCTGTGTTCATCCAGCTCTACACCTTGTTATCTCAGATTCTCCAGCATCTGCAGTTCCTACTATCGGTGTAGACTCAATGGCTGAATGGCCACTTTCCATGCTGCAGTATTCTATGATGGATTGAACTTGATGGGCCGAAGGACCTCTTTTCTGTTCTGTACATCGCTAAGACCAACTCAGTGGAGCAATAGCCTGCACATATTACTATCGTCAGTGAGACAGGAGCCCAACACGTCAGTGCAAAAGATAACACTGAAGCCTTTGCAGCAATCGTCAGCTAGAAGTGCCGAATGGACGAACAAATATCAGTCTCCCAGCATCACAGATGGCAATCTTCAACCAACTGAATGCATCCAACATGATATTAATAATAAACTAAAGGTACTGTATACCGCAAAGACTATGGTCCCTGACAACATTCCAGTAATACTATTGAACAAAATCAAACTCGCCGTATCAGTCTACTCTTGATTATCATCAAATATCACATTCAAAGGATGAAACTGCTCACTAACATTCAGTTTTGGTTACATCAGAGCCACTCCATTCCTGACCTCATTACAGCCTTGACTGAAACATGGTCAAAAGAGCTGAATTCCAGATATGAGGTAACATCAAGGCCACATCTGACAGTTCGCAGCATCTAGGAGCCCTCAAAAAACTACAATCAACGAGAGTCAGGAGTAAAGCTCTTGCTTTTTGGAGTTGTATCCAGCCCAAAGAAAGATGGTCATGGTTTCTGGAGGTCACTTCAGCCCAGGATACCTTCAGGAGTTACTCAGAATAGTGAACTATCATCTTCAACTGTTTCATCAATTAACTTTCCTCCATTACAAGTTCAAAACTGGAGAAGACTGCACATTACAGAAAATGGGAACTGCAGACGCTGGAGAAACGAAGATAATAAAGTGTAGAGGTGGATGAACACAGCAGGCCAAGCAGCATCTTAGGAGCACAAAAGCTGACGTTTCGGGCCTAGATCCTGATGGGTCTAGGCCTGAAACGTCAGCTTTTCTGCTCCTAAAATGCTCCTTGGCCTGCTGTGTTTATCCAGCTCCACACTTTGTTCAGTACCATCCATCGCTCCCCAGAAGCAGTCCCTTTCCAGTTTGGGGGTTGCATAAAATGTCATAACTATAATGGCCCTTCTCAGTCCTAGTCTGCTGCTGTAAGTTTAACTCACTTTAACAGATCAAAGTGAAAAAAATTTTTGAAACTTATGAGAATACTGATTGCGATTCATTCAATGCTTACAGTGACACAACACAAATCATCCAGTAACCAAAGGCATAGGTGATCTGCAACTGCCAGGGTGACTGTATTTTACTTTGTTAAAAATTTCTAGATTACTTCACACATGTAACAGTATGCAAGATAAATGATTTTTATACTCCCAACAAATTATGATTCCCTTCTTTATCATGTGACACGCCCATATTCAAAACAGGGCCTACTATAAACAAAAGCAAGAGAATTTTTTTAAAATCCTGTTTAGCACAAATTAGTAACATTTCAAAAATTTGTGACAAAGGCAAAACAACCTCTCTTTTTAAAAAAATCTGCTACAATTAGCTGTCAGAGTTTACACAGTTGGTTTGTTACTTATTTCTCCAGTTCCTGGGAAGTAAAGGTATGAAACGTTATGCTTATTTTATCATTGCTTCATTTCTCTGCATTCCTGTCTGTGAGGTATTGCTGTATCGAACACAACGCAATATACATCACTGCCACTGATCCTCTCATTTTTCACTCAACTTTGAGACAAGGAGAATCCCTTCAGCATGAAATATTTGAATAGAGATTCCATCAGCAAGACCTTCAGATACTACAATATTTAATTGCCATTGAGAGGTGCTGGTGAGGCATCTTTAACCACTGTAGTCTATGGAGTTCAGGTGCTTCCACAGTATTGGGAAAACGGAAAGTTCCAAGGCTTTAACTCAGCAGCTAAGAAATTTTCATGAGATATACAGATTTGTGCACGTCCCACTAACCGTCAATAGATAGTCATATGGAAATCTGGTGAGGACCCCTTGCTAACTCAGGAATATTCAGGATATACAATTCATATGACTGATAATAAAATTCCTTTGGCAATCATGTATGCTCAAATTGAACAAGAACACCAAATGTGAGGTAGATCAAGGTTCAAGGATGATTTGAAGGCAAACCTCGGGAAATTTGGAATAACCAGGACAAACTGAAAGAAAAGTTAACAACAACAAATTACCTAAGGAGCAATTGGCAGTAGTTGTGATTTACAGTTAAGAACAAAAAGCAAGTGTTAATGAACCCAGCTGAAAATATTACTGGACAAGTCAGATCACAGACTAAAATCTGACTTGACAGATCAATTTTTCTTTTAAACAGGTGGTCTTTCATTGAAGCTCAGAGTAATTGTTGGAGCATAAGTTTTAAAATAAAACAGAAGTTTATTACATAAAAGAAAAGATAAAATAAAATAGAATAAACCAAGCCATGTGCACATAATATAACTTGAAAGATTTCAAAAGAGAAAAAGTAGAATCTGATCTACATCAATACAATCACTTAGCAATACTCAAAGACGAGAAAGAATCCCTTCTCCACCAAATCTTTAATTAACCGCTTCTTTTTTTAATTCCCAGTTTTAAGAGTTTGGTAGCTTCTTCATTGATTAGTCACGCAACTGATCTTAGACTTTCCTATCTTCAAATAACCTCTTCTGGTCTGGAATACTTTGGAAAACTTTAAAATTGATTATATTAAAATACATTATATATAATTAAACACCTTAAATCACTCAAGTCAGAAAGATCAGATGGTGCCAAAATAAAAACTATCCTTGGACAGCGGTAAAGTCTGCAGCTGAGCTCCACAATCAAGATAGAACATACAATAGATACAATTGTTACAACACAAGGAATGGCCAATGTCAATCACAAAGGGAAACAGACAACTAACTTCTCAAGAATAGTTCAAAGCCAATCATAGAATTGGATTGTTAGTTAGATGAGATTAACTAATTTGCCATGAATCATGGATCAATCTGAAACATTCCTAATCTATATGGCTCAATATCACACTAAACTGCATTTCATCATTGAGAAATTGAAAGATTTAGCAGCACTCAAAATAAGGAGTTAAAACTGAACACAGTCTTTGGGTGAAGTTGGGTCGAAAGTCAGGAAACAACCTACACTTAATTAAGCTCCAATTTCAGTTTAATTTTCTTTGTTCTTTGTTAAAGTCTTCATTCATTGTTCTGTCTTTCGGTTTAAACGTGTTTACAGACTACTGGGGCACTAAAATGGTTGACAGATACAAAATGGAGACTGCCACTACTAGTGAGAGGATAAATATATATTGGAACAAGTTTACAGAGGTAGTTTCCATTGTAAACAGGCATATTGGTTTCATTTAAAAAGAAGTGAGCTGCACATTTTTAATGTATTATGTTGTGATAATCGTATTATTTCTGGAAATTAATTGTTCACTATTGTATGATAAATTTGCTCCAATTCTGAAATGATCATTAATTCTTCAATGGCACCAGCATCAGCCACACAGGGCACATCAATTGTCAATATCTGTTATTTGTTATTAAAATTGAACAACATGATTTTTCTGAAAGCAATTCTATCACCCCAAGAATCCATCATACAGATTAGCAGAAAATAATGGATTTCAAAATCACACATACTTGTGAAACAGCTAGAACTTTGTATTTGCCATTGTGGGTCATAATATGAACACCACGATTCGACTCCATTCTGTAATTCACTCCTGGGTGCCCATTATTCCTTTTTATTCCTTTTATAGACTAACCAAACCACTCAATCAAATTTCATCCTATAATTTACTCATAGGCATCCATTCATCTATATATAATCCATCGATAGCTCTTCATTAAACTGTCACTTTGCTCAGTTGGCACTAACCTTCAGACTCAGAAATTGGTTCAAGTGGGTTCAACTACTGTTGATGTTATTAGTCGCAGGAATAATATTGTCAAGATCCTACAAAACTTTCCACGTTTCCTCAAATTGTGCCATGGGATCCTAAACATGCACTTGAGCCATCAGAAAAGATATGAGCTTATTTTTAAGAAAGCACACAATACTCTTACATAGTATTCAGCAAATGCCACCCTAAAGAAGACGAAATTTTTAAAGTAGAGGGATCTCATGGTATCCATATAACATTTTCTTGAGACCAATAACTGCAAATGCATCAACTTATGCTCCATCTCAGCAATTTTCTGTGGGATCTTACTGCATGAAAATGACTATGCTTATGCTTCAGAGTTAATTGTTCTACGTGAAGTGTTTTGCAGACTAAAGTCTTATCATTTATTGCTGAAGACTACTCATCTGAAAAAAGGAAGCAGCACAAACAGGAATTGACCTCTTTCGCACAGCAGTAAATATTGCTAAATATTTTAGTTCCTGAAATTTAAATTAAAATTATCAAACTTATGGTTTTTTATCTGTACTCTTTGTATCAATTCTTACTCATTAGGTACTGAAGGTACTAAACAGTGACCAAAACATAATCTGAATTCGAAGGGTCCTGCCTGTTTTTTCTACAGAAGGTAGAGTTGGGTCCAGCACACTCACCTGCTTTCTACGAGTAGAATAAAACAAAAAGCAATGTGGAGTAAGTCAGGACAGCTGCTGTGATAAGCTGTATTGCAATGTAAAAGATGAAATGCTGTCTGACCTTGTGTTGTTGGAAAAACAGGTAGAACAGTACAGCACAGGATCAGGCCCTTCGGCCAATGATGTTGTGCCGAACGTGATATCAAGTTAAACTAATTACCTCTGCCCGCCGATAGTCTATATCCCTCCATTCCTTGCTAAATCATGTGCTTATGTAAAAGCCCCTTTAACCCCTATCGTATCTGCCTCCACCAGTACCCCTGGTAGCATGTTCCAGGCAACTACTGTGCTCTATGCAAAAAACTTGACCCTCACATCTCCTCTGAACTTTCCCCCTGTTATCTAAGATGCATGCCCGCTTGTACTAGATATTTCAACTCTGGGAAAAAGGTTCTGACTGTCAACCCCGTCTGTATCTTTCATTACCTTATAAACTTCAATCAGGTTGACCTTCAGCCTCTGTCGCTCCAGAGAAAACAACCCTAGTCTGTCCAGCCTCTCCTTAAAGCTCATACCGTCTAATCCTGACAAACCTCTTCTGCACCCTCTCTGAAGTCTCCACATCTTTCCTGAAGTGTGGTGGCCAGAACTGAATGCAATACTCTAAGTGCAGCCTAACCAAACTTGTTACAAAGCTGCAACGTCATTTCCTGACTTTTGTACTCAGGCCCCAACCAATAAAGGCAAACATGTCATACACGCCCTTTACCCCCTTATCTACCTGTGTGGCCACTTTCAGAGAACTATGATCCCTCTGTACATCAATGCTGTTAAGGGTCTGGCCATTAACTATATTCTTTCTCTTATCATTTGATCTCGTAAAGTATATCACCTCACACTTGCCCAGATTAAACCCATACCTACAACTGATTTATATCCTGCTGTATCTTTTGAATAGTGTGCAAAAATCCAGGTAAACATAATTTGCGTCAGAGAATGATGAATGACACTAATATGTAAGCATAACTGGTAATTGTAAAAATTTTTGATCCATCAAGTTTTGCAACCAAGGAAAAGGTCCTCTTTTTCTAACCATAACGCATCTCTCCTTGCTTAAGGAGGATATACTGGGTACAAAGGGAGTCCAACAAAGGTTTACTGGACTGATATCTGGGATGCCAAGATTGTCCAGTGGAGTAATCAAGAAGTTTAGCCCTGTATTCTATAGAGTGTAGAAGTAAGAGAGGTGACCCCTTTGATACCTGTAAAGTCTTCCCAGGTCTCAAGAGTGTACATTCTGGAAGGATGCTTCCTTTGGCTCAGGTTTCTACAGCAAGGGAACACGGACTCAGAATAAGGTATAAGCATTTAGGGCAAAAGTTGAGGAGGGATTTCTTCACTCAGGGATTGGTGAATCTTTGGACTTCTCTACCCCAGAGAGCTGTGGTAGGTTATTCATTGAATTTAAGACAGAGGTTGCTAGATTTCTAGTTCTTGACTATATTAACAAATATAGGGAAGACTGCTTCATCTCTCCTCTTTCTAACCACTGCTCAAACTGGTCATAACAAATATTTTATTTCTTTTTAGCATGCAGCCACACCAAATGTAGTTTACTAGATCAATGTCTCTTCATTGGAGTCAGTCCAGAGACAGTTCACAAAGTTGATCCCAGGTATGGAGGGATTTTCTTTCAGGAAGAAGTGGAGTAGGTAGGGTCTGTGCTCATTGGAGTTTATGAAAACTAAGAGTTTTGGAAGCCTTTAAAAGGTAGAGATGCTGTAGGTTGTTTCGCATTGAGTCTAACACCAGGGGGCATAATCTCAAAGCAAAATATCACCTATTTAGAAGAGGTGAGGAGGAATTTCTGCAATCAAAGGATAGTGAGTCTGTGGAGTTTTTTTAACTGCAGAAAACTGTCAAGGCTGGGTCATTAAGCATATTCAAAGTTGTGGTAGAGAGAAAGTGGAGTTGAGGACTATCAGATCAGCCATGATTTCACTGAATGCTGGAACAGTTTCAACAGACTGAATGGCCTACTTCTGCTCTTACATTTTATGGCCTTAGGAACCTAGGGATGGGAGCAGGCTCAATGGGTGGAATGGCCTGCCATTTAATACACTCATGGCTGATCAAACACTTCAAAGCCTTCAACGCACTCAGAGGGAGAGAACTCCAAAGTTTAACAACCCTGAGTATAATAAATTCTCCACATCTCGGTCTTAAATGGCATCCTTCATATTTTTAAATTGTGTCCCTTGGTTCTAGTCTCCCCATCTAGGAGGAATGTCTTACCTGCATCCATCCTGTCTATTCCTTTCAGTATCTTTTTATTTGTAAACTATTCAAAGTAGCCCCAGACTGTGGCAACAGTTGAAGCTTTTAATTGTATTTTACTGCATTATTGACTGTAAAACGCTAGTAATAATAAATCATTCAATTCTGCAAGACTTCATGAGATCAACTCTCATTCTTCAAAACTCAATGTCATACAAGCCAAAGATTACCCAATCTCTCTTCACACAACGGGCCTGCCAACTCACCAGTAAATTATGTTAATGTGATGTAAACTATGTGACTTATACTTTGAATATTATTTACTGTAAATTTAGAATGATGTTCTTTGAGTTATTAACATAAGAGTTCGGTATCTCTGATGTTAATTAAAGTGTGTCATGGCAATTTATTGTTAAAAGCATTTTTTGAGGCCTAGCTTTAGAATTAATGGGTTTTGTGCAACTCTAATAGGCTTTTGTTTATTTCAGATTTTTTTGACGCAGTTTGGTAAATAATAGAACCCTAAGGTTTGTTAGAGATATCCGAAACTTCTTTTAAGCCTAAGGGAAATACCTATATATTAGAGGGATTGATTTTTGGTTTCAGTTTTACTCTGAGTTTTGGACAGTCCTGTGAAGTCCTTGGATGAGGATGGCTGTGTGGACTAGAGATCTTGAGAAGGGATGGATAGTGAACTAGGTTATGTTGGAGTAAAAAATTAGTGTTAGTTCCAGACCACTCATGTTGGCATAAAAACTTGAAGAGGTTACTTAAAGCTGAGTACATTCAAACTTAGGTATATAATGCTGAGGTCTATAAGTCAAAGTCACAAGTGACTTAAACGTATCAGGGTATTAGATACAGGGACTCTGGTGTGAGCATTGTGCATGCAGTGTTTTGGTAACTGTATCGGGGTGTGTTTTGGGTATTATACAAAAGCTGTCATTCTTCTTTTAATTCATAAAGGACTATTTTGAAATTAGAGATTATACCTTTATAGTATGTTTAAAAATGTTTGAATTTACGCTATAAGTAGATAATTTGGTTTATTCTCATTTATGTCTTTTGTGAATAAATTTATGTTTTATTGTTGATATAAAGTCTGCAATGTGTGCTTATGTTTCCGTGAAAGTCCATTTTGTTATTACCAAAACAAATCAAATTAGATCTCTCAAGGCCAAGTTCAGTCTGGGATCTGACTTGGCCAGCAATAAGATTAGCTGGGATTGTAACACTAGATCAACATAAAGAAGCCAATTAAATGGTTTCTTGAGTGAAGACACCGACCGCACCCACACCCACACACCCACCCACCCACACACACACACCCACACACAGAAAACCTGACGAAGGGTGTGTATGTTTAAAAAGGACAATATCTGTTCAGGAGATCACATTAGACATTTTCAGTCAGTATTTTCAATTTTAAAACCCTTTCAGTTCACGATAGATCTCTGGAATACGATGATGGGCACTAAGATCTGATGGTCTATATTTACCATTATTGTAACTTATTATTGATCAAGATCTAATGAGAGAATCTAATCATCGCACCATGACATACAATGGCTTTGCCGTAACTGAATACATGGGATGTTTTCTACTTGCCTGGAGGAGTTCAGACAAAACAACCTATTGATGGGCACCATATCCAACATCTTCAACGTTCACACCTCCACCACTAATGCACAGTAGCAGCATGTGTGCCATTTACAAGACACTCCAACAACTCACCAAGGCACTTTAGACCACACCTTCCAAACACATGACTTCTATCGCCTATAAAGCTCAGGACAACGGATAAAACTTCCCCTCCAAGCCACAAAACAACTGCGAGCATTTTGTCATTCTTTCCTCGCTCCCCTAACAGCCTTGCGAGTGTACCTTAAACAAAAAGGAGCAACATTTTGAAAAGGCACCTCATCACTGCCTTCTCAAGGGCATGTGGGATAGGCATTAGATGCTGGCCCAGCCAGTGGTGACCACATCCTGTGAAACATTTTTTCAAAACCCATCCTTTGCTCTTTTAGAAATAATGGGAACTGCAGATGCTGGCGAATCCAAGATAACAAAGTGTGAAGGTGGATGAACACAGCAGGCCAAGCAGCATCTCAGGAGCACAAAAGCTGACGTTTCGGGCCTAGTCCCTTCATCAGAGAGGGCGCTGCAGGAGGCCCATGATGGGCATGTCGTCTGAGGAATGGGAGGGGGAGTTAAAGTGGTTCGCAACTGGGAGGTGCAATTGTTTATTGCGAACCGAGCGGAGGTGTTCTGCAAAGCGGTCCCCAAGCCTCCGCTTGGTTTCCCCAATGTAGAGGTAGCCACACCGGGTACAATGGATACAGTATACCACATTGGCAGATGTGCAGGTGAACATCTGCTTAATATGGAAAGTCATCTTGGGGCCTGGGATGGGGGTGAGGGAGGAGGTGTGGGGGCAAGTGTCGCACTTCCTGTGGTTGCAGGGGAAGGTGCCGGGTGTGGTGGGGTTGGAGGGGAGTGTGGAGTGGACAAGGGAGTCACAGAGAAAGTGGTCTCTCTGGAAGGCAGACAAGGGTGGGGATGGAAAAATGTCTTGGGTGGTGGGGTCGGGTGGTTCCCAGTCACGAACCATTTTAATTCCCCCTCCCATTCCTTAGACGACATGTCCGTCATGGGCCTCCTGCAGTGCCACAATGATGCCACCCGAAGGTTGCAGGAACAGCAGCTCATATTCCGCTTAGGAGCCCTGCAGCCCAATGGTATCATAGAACATAGAACATAGAACATAGAACAGTACAGCACAGAACAGGCCCTTCAGCCCACAATGTTGTGCCGACCATTGATCCTCATGTATGCACCCTCAAATTTCTGTGACCATATACATGTCCAGCAGTCTCTTAAATGACCCCAATGACCTTGCTTCCACAACTGCTGCTGGCAACGCATTCCATGCTCTCACAACTCTCTGCGTAAAGAACCTGCCTCTGACATCCCCTCGATACTTTCCACCAACCAGCTTAAAACTATGACCCCTCGTGCTAGCCATTTCTGCCCTGGGAAATAGTCTCTGGCTATCAACTCTATCTATGCCTCTCATTATCTTGTATACCTCAATTAGGTCCCCTCTCCTCCTCCTTTTCTCCAATGAAAAGAGACCGAGCTCAGTCAACCTCTCTTCATAAGATAAGCCCTCCAGTCCAGGCAGCATCCTGGTAAACCTCCTCTGAACCCTCTCCAAAGCATCCACATCTTTCCTATAATAGGGCACCCAGAACTGGACGCAGTATTCCAAGTGCGGTCTAACCAAAGTTTTATAGAGCTGCAACAAGATCTCACGACTCTTAAACTCAATCCCCCTGTTAATGAAAGCCAAAACACCATATGCTTTCTTAACAACCCTGTCCACTTGGGTGGCCATTTTAAGGGATCTATGTATCTGCACACCAAGATCCCTCTGTTCCTCCACGCTGCCAAGAATCCTATCCTTAATCCTGTACTCAGCTTTCAAATTCGACCTTCCAAAATGCATCACCTCGCATTTATCCAGGTTGAACTCCATCTGCCACCTCTCAGCCCATCTCTGCATCCTGTCAATGTCCCGCTGCAGCCTACAACAGCCCTCTACACTCAACGACACCTCCGACCTTTGTGTCGTCTGCAAACTTGCTGACCCATCCTTCAATCCCCTCGTCCAAGTCATTAATAAAAATTACAAACAGTAGAGGCCCAAGGACAGAGCCCTGTGGAACTCCACTCACCACTGACTTCCAGGCAGAATATTTTCCTTCTACTACCACTCGCTGTCTTCTGTTGGCCAGCCAATTCTGTATCCAAGCAGCTAAGTTCCCCTGTATCCCATTCCTCCTGACCTTCTGAATGAGCCTACCATGGGGAACCTTATCAAATGCCTTACTGAAGTCCATATACACCACATCCACAGCTCGACCCTCATCAACTTTTCTAGTCACATCCTCAAAAAACTCGATAAGGTTTGTAAGGCATGACCTACCCCTCACAAAGCCGTGTTGACTGTATTTGATCAAGCCATGCTCTTCCAGATGGTCATAAATCTTATCCCTCAGAATCCTTTCTAACACCTTGCAGACGACCGACGTGAGACTTACCGGTCTATAATTGCCGGGGATTTCCCTATTTCCTTTCTTGAAGAGAGGAATTACATTTGCCTCTCTCCAGTCCTCAGGTACGACTCCAGTGGAGAGCGAGGATGCAAAGATCTTCGCAAGTGGCAAAGCAATTGCATTTCTCGCTTCCCAAAGCAGCCGAGGACAAATCTGGTCCGGGCCTGGCGACTTGTCAATCTTAATGTTTGACAAAATTTTCAGCACATCAGCTTCCTCTATCTCTATCCATTCCAGCATGCACACCTGCTCTTCAAAGGTTCCATTCGCTACAAAGTTCGTTTCTTTCGTAAAGACAGAAGCAAAAAACTCATTTAGGGCTTCCCTACCTCCTCAGGCTCCACACACAAGTTCCCTATGCTATCCCTGATCGGCCCTACTCTTTCTTTGATCATTCTCTTATTCCTCACCTAAGAGTAAAATGCCTTTGTGTTTTCCCGGATTCCTTCTGCCAAGCCTTTCTCGTGCCCCCTCCTGGCTCTCCTCAGACCATTTTTGAGCTCCTTCCTTGCCTGCATGTAATCCTCTCTAGCTGAACTTGACCCTAGCTTCCTCCACCTTATGTAAGCTACCTTCTTCCTTTTCACAAGAAGCTCCACCGCTCTCATCATCCAAGGTTCCTTTATCTTACCCCTTCTTGCCTGTCTCAGAGGGACATATTTACTCATCACTCCCAACAACTGTTCCTTAAACAGTCTCCACATGTCTATAGTTCCCTTACCATGGAACAACTGCTCCCAGTCCATGCTTTCTAACTCATGTCTAATCGCATCATAGTTTCCTCCTCCCCAATTAAATATCCTCCCATTTTGCCTCATCCACTCCTTCTCCATAGCTATGTAGAATGTGAGGCAGTTATGGTCACTATCACCAAAATGCTCTCCCACCACAAGATCTGATACCTGCCCCAGCTCGTTTCCGAGCACCAAGTCTAGAATGGCCTCTCCCCTCGTCGGCCTGTCAACGTACTGCGTTAGGAAACCCTCCTGAACACACCTTACAAAAACAGCTCCGTTCAAATCTTCTGCTCGAAGGAGGTTCCAAGAACTACCAACCTTTGCTTAACTCTTCTAGACACAATCTGTAAATACCTGTTCCAGGTCATTTCCGGTAGCTGTCAGGGTGGTAATAGTCAGGAATTCAAGATGGTAATGTAATTGAATGTCTTGAAAAGTTGAAAATGGTTAGATTCTACCTTGTTGGAGATAGTTGTTAACCTGACACTTGTGTGCATGTTAGATAACAAGGTGTAGAGCTGGATGAACACAGCAGGCCAAGCAACATCAGAGGACTAGGAAAGCTGATGTTTTGGGCCTGGCCCTTCAGAAGAAATGTGCATGTTACTTGCCACTTACCAGCCCAAACCATAATGTTCACCAAGTTTTGCTGCATATGGATACAGATCTTTTTAGTGTCTGAGGAGTGGCGAATAGTGAGGATCATTGAGGAATCATCACAGAACATCCCCAACTCTGACCTTATGATGGAGACATTGAAGTAGCTAAAGATGTTTCGGCATAGGGCACTACCCTGCAGACCTTCTGCACTGGATAGACAATAAATGTGGCCGCCTTCACGTTGCCCAATTCCAAGAAAGAAAATAAACTCTTGCCCAAGTGTTCCCACAGGTATTGACACGGGCACTTGTGCCCAATTCATTTACCAGCACCAGATCCAACACAACCTTCCTTATAATTGGGCCAGGAAAACTGATCCTCATCTGTTAATTACATAAGAATTGACTGGGAAGTGTCAAAGTACATGATATCACCACTGTAGAATTTTTTTATAACATACAAACAGACTCTTTGGTCCAACCGGTCGTGCTGACCAAAATCCCAAACCTCTCCTTGTAACTGAAACCCTCCATTTCCAGCAACATCCTATGAATCTCTCCTGATCCCTCTCCAGCTTAATAATATCCTTCCTAACAGGGACAGAAGAGGCCTTACCAATGACCTGTACGACCTCAATATAATGTCCGAACACCTATACTCAAAGGACTGAGCAATGAAGACAAGCATACTAAACACCTTCTTAATCACTGTATCCATTTGTGATGCAAACTTCAAAGAATTAAGTTTCTGAACTGCTAGGGCTCTCTTTTCCATAACACTGCCCAAAGTCCAACTTATGATTGTTTGAGTTTATCCTTATTCGTTTCACCAAAATGCCATATCTTGCAATTATCTGAGCTGAACTCTATTTGCCACTCTTCAGTCGATTGACCCAATTGATCAAGATCTTCTTCACTGTCCACTATGCCACCAATCTTAGTGTTATCTGTAAATTTACTAACCATGCTTTCTACATTCTCATATTTAATATGTTTATATCATCTATTTATATTTATATTCTAAACACTTTCTATATTCTGCAGATTTTTTTTATCTCTTTATCTCTCACTGGAAACCCAGTGGGATACCCAAGTAGTAACGTCACCCTGTTTTTGCTTTTCAACTCTAAAAGATGGATTCTGTCCCCACCCTTTCAAAGAAACTGTTCTTTCTTATTCGTTCCTAATCTGTACTGCCATTATATCTTCCTTTCTTTCTTCTCTCTTTTCTGAACATTTTATATTCTTCTGTGCATAATACTTTTAAGCCACACTTCCATTACTGGCATTGCTTCATATTCCTAACTGGCTATTTGTGTGTGTAGTTCACCAATCGTGTTCACTGCACTTTGTGCATTTAGCGCATTGCAACTGTATATTGCTTTTCCTACCATCTTTCTTTGTCTGCCTCTAAACAGAACTACTTACTATCTAGAGCTGTGTAACATATCCACTGGTGATGCATGTTTCTAAACTTGGAGCTTTACAAACGTTGAAATGTACATGATTATGGTGATAGTATGACATTTTGTGCTGAAGTCAGCTGGAAGTAACCAGTCTTGCAGGACATGTCAGCTGGAGCATGATTTCTTTAGGCCTGTACCAGTATACTGCTAAGTTTGCCGCTTCCAATGTTGAGCAAATCAAATATGTTGCCAATAGGGAGGAAAGAAAGGACAACTAAACCAAGATATCTCTGCATGACGAAATAAAGTGACATTAATATTAAACAAAAAAGCGAGCATATGATAAATATCAAATTTATATGTTGAAGAATTATGCAGAAATGCAAATAGAAAAGGAAACAAATGAGCAAATGGAAAGCATGAGAAAAGTTTAGCGGGTAATGGAACACGGAAGTCTTTACGAACCTATAAATAGCAAACTGAAGTCAACAGAAAGGACCTATCAATTAAGGACAGAAATGAGAGCTTCTTGCAGAGGAAAAGGATATGGTTAAATAATTACTGAGCCTGTCATTACTAAAGAAGAGAATATTACCAATGTTATAGTAAATAAGCAGGTAGTGAAATTACATTGGTTAAAAATAAAGAAGTATTTAAAATGATGGCAGTGCTCAAAGCACAGAATGTCAAATGTGGACTTCACAAGCTTCAAAATCTCCCCTTCTCCCAATGCATCCCAAAACCAGCCCAGCTCGTCCCCTCCCCCACTGCATCCCAAACCAGTCCATCCTGTCCCCGCCTCCCTAACCTGTTCTTCCTCTCACCTATCTCTTCCTCCCACCTCAAGCCGCGCCTCCATTTCCTACCTACTAACCTCTTCCCACCTCCTTGACCTGTCCTTCTTCCCTGGAGTGACCTTTCCCCTCCCTACCTCCCCACCTATACTCTCCTCTCCACCTATCTTCTTTTCTCTCCATCTTTGGTCCGCCTCCCCTTCTCTCCCTATTTATTCCAGAATCCTCTCCCCATCCCCCTCTCTGATGAAGGGTCTAGGCCCGAAACGTCAGCTTTTGTGCTCCTGAGATGCTGCTTGGCTTGCTGTGTTCATCCAGCCTCACACTTTGTTATCTTTGCTCTTTTAGTACTGTTCTTGTTTTTTCTAAGCTCGAAGTTATGAGTTCAAAAGCTACTAAAATATTCTTCAGTATTCCAAATTGGTTACAATTTTCTTTCAAGATCACTTAATTACTCAACAGGACCTGATCTCCATATCGATGGACCAAACAAAGTTCTGTAGGAATGTAAAGCAAAGGATATTCCCCTCAAAGTATATCCTTCTCTTATTGTTAAAATGAAATAATCTATTTCCTAGCATATCTTGGTTTTCTCTACCTGTCGTGGTTTTGGATAAGCTTCAGGGATGAAGGTAGAAGAAACATTGCCTGTGATGAACCTTAAAAGTACAGGTCATAAAAATGCCAGTAGTACTAGCAGACACACACGAAGGAATGGTTCCATTGCTCCTGTTCCACTGCTCTATTGACCAAATAAATGGAACACCAAAAGAAAACATAAATCTACAAACTATATTAGATAAAAGTCTGTCAAGAACTCAATATTCTGTTGGCTATTGCAGAGTTGTCATCAGTTTTCAAATAAAACTCAGATAATACACTAAATGAAAACCCGAGATCAATAATAAAATATACAGAAAAATGAGGATTAAAAGGACGAAAAGAAAACTCAATATTTCGATAACAATGCAGGTGGCTATTTGTAATCCTTTACACCTGCTATTTTAGTGTTTTTTTTTCTCCCATATATTATTTTACTTCAATACGTTTTTTGTCAATTTTTCAGTTTCTTTAGCTCTCATTGATCTTTTTTCTCATTCTATTTCTTTATCATTCTGGTTTTTTAAAACGAAGTACCACAGTAGCGGCTCTCTCAGCGAAAGAAAGAGAGAGAGAGAGAAAGAGAGGGAAAGAAAGAGTGAGAAAGAAAGAAAGGAAGAAAGAGAGCGAGAGAAAAGGAGAGAAAGAAAAAGAGAGGGAAAAAGAAAGACAGAAACAAAGACAGAAAGAGAGAAAGACAGAGAGAAAGAAAGAAAGACATTTATTTTTCATGAACTTCTTCAAATATCTTTTAAACATTGTAACTGTATCCGCATCCACCACTTTCTTTGCAAGTTCATTCCACACACAAATCACTGTGTAAAAAAAATTGCCCGCACGTCTTTTTTAAAAACATTTTCCTCTAAACTTAAAAGTGTGCCCCCTAGTCTTGAAATCCCCAACCCTAGGGAAAAGACACCTGCCATTCACTTTATCTATACCCCTCATGATGTTATAAACTTCAATAAAGGTTACCCCACAACCTGCTAGGCTCCAGTGAAAACCATTCCAGCCTATCCAGCCTCTCCTTATAAATCAATCCCTCCATCCCCAGCAACACCATGGTAATTCTTTTTCTGAACCCTCTCCAGTGTAGTAATATCCTTCCTATAACAGGTAGTTTGAGAATTGAACCCACACCGTTGGCATCACTCTGCATCACAAATTAGCCAGATTTAATCAATATTATTTCAGATAAATTGAAAATTAACAAGATTTCATCACATATTTTATTTAAAACTCAATTAAAAGTACACTATTCTAATTGAGGGTAAGTTTAGGTTTTAGCAAAATTAAAATCACAGAATTGTTGTTTCAGAAAGGAGACTGACAGAGCATTATTCTAAAATATTTACATTTAGTATATAATTCTAATTTGTAACAATGACTCCCTCATTGAAAAACTGCTCAAGAAACCACCCTTTCTTTCAGTTGCTATCTCCTCCAAATATCGGTATCAAGTCTGGCGAGTAGACAGAGAAACAAAATTTTAAATGTTAACATGCCCCTCCGTTCCATCTCCATGTCAGTTTTTCCTAATTGGGACAAATAAGTCTCATGTCAGAGCAAGAAAATAAATTCTGCGTCAAACAGAATTTAGGAAAAGCAAGATAGCAAATATGTTTGGGAACAATTCCTACCCCAGCATCTAGTCTCCCAGGTACAGTAGCTCAACTCTACATTAAAAAGATAAAGTAAACATTTTCCAGTTGGAGTAAATTGATATGACTTACGTTTGAGATACAAGCAGTTGAATACTTCACACTGAAAGTAATTAATTTATCCTCTTTTCAGAATTTCATTGATCAAAAAGGAGAAAAGCACTTTACTAAATCACACCTGATCATTAAAATGGTTGCAGTGAACATCCTGGATCCATGTCCTTAACTGAACCTGTTTCACTTTTTTATTTCTGTTTCTGAGGTGTCTCAAAGACACAATCACCAAAGTTCGCAATGGCATTATCTCTGACCAACAAAAAAAGTATAAGAACAAAGAAAGGGCTGAGAAAGACTAGGAAATCTCTAGTTATCTATGTTTGTAACATATGGATTACTTAACCATCAAGCGAAGTATTCGTCACTCAAATACAATTCGATCTTCATGTGCAGTTGACTTCACATAGTCTCTTTATTAATAAGCTGCACATATTTACTGTATAAAACCAAATATTGCAAATGTTTATCCAGCTGCAAAATAATCCCAGTCTAACAAGAACAATATAAGACAACATTTCTGTGACTTACCCAGTCAGGACCACAACAAAATCCATGATATTCCAGCCATTCCGTAAGTAAGAACCTTTGTGGAAAGCAAACCCTAAAGCAATTATTTTAATTCCTGCCTCAAAGCAAAAGATTCCAATGAAATATGGTTCAGTGTCATCCTGAAACAAAGCAGAAAGAGAGAGAAGAGTTACCAATCTTTTCTCTCAACAAATTCTTGGCTAATACATTTGAGAGCTCATAAAGAATGCTAACTTGCCTTAGTTAGCAAGACTCTTCTGACTTTAAGGCAGAAGTTTAGGGTTCAAGATCCATTCTATTTCAACATAAAATCTAAGATCATATCCCAATGTAGTACTTCATAAGCATTTGTGTGTTCTGCCCTTTGAAATTGGCTTCAATTTTTACCCTTATACTACTTGTTTAAGCAAATATCCAAGGAACCATGGCAGGATTCAGAAATGAACAGCAAGTTTCTCTCCTGTCCTATAGAAACTCCTCTCCCATATACAAAACCAAAAAAAATCATCTATCTCACTGTCATCTGGTTATATGTAAAATTATTCTTATTTGTTAATGTAACAGTAGTTGGCGTACATCAAAATAATTAACTTCCAGAGAGATGATGTGATAAAGCTATAAATGTAAGTGGTACCTTTCTTCATTTTCACAAAAATCAGTGATTTCCATTGACAACAATAAGCAATTATAAATCAAGTATTGCAAATATCAAATAGTTTGAATGAAACAGTTGCATATTATCTTAAACAGCACTACAACTTTATCCACTATGAACAGTTAGAAATCAGGCCTTTCTGACCAAACAAGCTGCTTCATCTATTTGATCAAGACACAGAGGAAGCCATATGTGACAATAAATTTTATTCACCTGCAGGATGGATTGAATATTGGTCAGGCAGATGTTGATGGAAAAGGGACTTTAGGAAGTTAGGTGTTCCAATACTGCGCTTATAGTTTTGTGACCCTAGACCTGGATATTAACTGAGATTTCATATTAATACTGTAACCCAGAAATCTCCAACACACAGTCAATCAACCTGCAAAGGAATAGCAAATTCTGATGGTTAAAGAATCCAAGAAACTTTCAAAACTTAAATAACTTCACTTTCTCCACACTGACCTACAGTGACAGCAATATGCATCACGCTCAAAATACATGCAGCAGCCGCCCAAGGCTTCTTTACAAGCACCTTCCAAACCCGTGGCATCTGCCAGCTAGAAAGACACGTGCGGCAGATACTTGGGAACACCAAGTTCCCTTCCAAGCCACAAGCCATTGTTAAAGTTGTTGTTTCACTGTCACTAGATCAAAATTCTGCTGTTCTCTCCCAAATAACACTGGAGACATACTTACTCCAGACGGTTTTCAGTAGCAGTTCACCACAAACTTCTTAAAGACACTTAGGCATAAGATCATTACTGGCCTTAATAATAGTGCTCAGACCCCATGAAAGTTTTTTTTACGAAATTGCTGTATTCAAATTTCTCTTCTCTCCTGAAAGTACTATCTTTTCTGGGAGAAAAGTTCCAAATACACTGGACACCATCCAGTATCTTGCCCATATGCGCATAAAATTGCAGAGGTGTTATGATGCCAAAGAAAGCCATTTGGCTCATCATGTCTGCACATTTTTAATTTGGCACCAATCTCCTGCCTTTTCCCTATAATCCTGCACATTGTTTCAATTTAAACGATGCCTTTTAAACGATGCCTCCACCACACTTTCACTCAGCACATTCCAGACCCTAACTATTCTCTGTGTAAAAGATTTTTGACATTTTGCATTGGTACTTCAAATCTGTGTCCTCTTGCTCCCAATCCTCTTACTAGCAGTAACAGTTTCTCCCCATCTACTATGTCTACTATAAAAGACTGTATCTTTATTTTATGTATGTTTGATAATGGGCTGAAATGGGAAAGGACCTTGTTTCTAAACCAAAGTTTATGGAAGGACTGATCTATTTTGTAAAAGCAAGCTACCAGCATTTACTCTAAGAGTCTTTACATGGTTGTTTATTCACTCAGTGGGACCAATTTAGTTACAGCTGGAATCAGCACACGTACGAAGAGAAATCTGGCCCCTAACAAGTAGCTAATTGGTCTGTGGAGTAGTAAACAGTTGTCAATGATAAAGGCCTTCTGACTATCGACAATTACGTGATAAGCTATTCAGCAACCTAGGAGTCTAAGGGCATGAAAAGGGATGGTCAGAAATCCTCAAACTTTTGACAGGCCAAATGATGTCTTTTATTCTGTGTCAAAAAAACTGATTAGTTGGCAAAAGGACTCTGACTGAGAGGGCACTGCCATGAAGAATGAACCCATTCATGCTGAACGACAGTTAACAGCTTTGTTTTAATTTCAAATCAGGCAGGTTGGCTCTGAATAGTCAGGGCCGACCCTGAGAAATGAACCTGCAAATAGATGTCTATTTTGTTGAGTTGGAACCGATGCACAGCACGTACATATTTGTTGTCCTGCAAAGAACAAGAACTGTGTAATATGTAGCTTCCAGTACAAGCAAATGTACCACACTGCAAGCCTGACATGAACAACCTCCACCTCTATCTCATTTTATCTCATAATCCAGGAAATCAGCACTCTCAGGAAGGTGAGCTATGAAAGAAGCAAAATAATACTTACAAATAATTTTCAGGAATTTCCTCTTGTCCTGAATACCAAATTGTGCAGGTGGCAGGTCCTTGGATTCTAGTTACCTCGGAGTCTGACCTTTATACATTAGCTGGTTATTTTATAATGGGAGGAATATAGTCAAACGTGTTCCTACCCTCACACAACACCCTCATCCATGAACTTTCCAATTATAGAACATTGCAGGTACCTAGAGTTAACCTTCACTTCAACATCCACTAACAGTCATTATGATAAACACACATTATAAAAACATACAAGGAAAAAGTATCACTCACCAGTCGTTCAGACATGGGAGTCTTGTCATCATCAGGCAAATGCTGCTCCAGTGCTAAAACTATGCAGTTGGCGATGATTGTTGCTAAAATCATGTACTCAAATGGAGTGAGGTGCGGTTAAGGCAAAATTTCATGAAAAGAGGTAATTCTCAAATATCATGCATAAATCTGAGCTCACTTCCAAACAGAAACTTTGTTACCTCAACAGTGTTTCAACCCTTCAATAGAAACTTTGGGTAATGGAATGGTACTGTAAAATGTTCATTTGAACATATTTATATCATCACACGTTGCAAGAGGATATCAGTAAACTTGCAGAAAGAGTATTTGTTTTCCACATTTTTCACAAGGTGTGTGTCTTCAGCAGCCCATTCCTAACTTCCTCTGAAATGAGAGGCTCGCTCACTCCAACAATGATTCATGGTTACCATTGCTGCAACTAATTTCAATTCCATTATTTAAAATTGAATTTAAAATCTATTGTGGGAACTGAACCCATGTACCCAGAACACAAACCTGGGGTTCTGGATTGTTAGTCCAGTGACATTACCAAAACATCCAAATGATTCTTCATTGTAGATAACTGAGATGGTACACTTTTGTAGAAACAAGAATTAAACCTCAAGCGGCAAAGTGCTGTTGCATTTTCCACAGGTGCAAGTGCAGGGTGGCATCCATATAAGGGAGCAGCAATGGTTCAAAGACAAACTCAATATTTGTAAAGACCCTAGCTACTCCAAGATACTATGGACCATCCGTGGCAGATTACATATGCTAAGTGTTGTTAAAGGTGAGTTCACGACAGGCAATAACAGTATGTAATTAAGCATTCACTAATCCCACCCTGTTTAGCTATTTTCAGAAGTTTTGACCTATATCTCAGCATTCACAGATATTATTTTTCTTTTCTCACCATTTGCAGCTCACTTTGGCCAGAAACCTACGTCAAGGAGATGACTAACAAAGGGGCTTACAAGGAATAAACTCGGATCCACACAGAATTATGTTACAGAAATGATAATGGACTTGAAAAGACCTACAAAAGACAAACCGACGAGTCATGCACAGTTGTGGGATGTTTTTATACATAAAAGCACTTCAATTTACTCTTTCAAATTGTTGAATGAGTGTCACAATTCACATTGCTCTATGTACCTTCAGTCAGCTGCTCAAACACCAACCCATGCAGACTTTTAATCTATGTTCCCTCTGTTAGAACCTCAGAAATCATGGAGAATTCATCCAGGCAGCAGCTGCATCTAGCATCACAGACAGTAAAATCTCTCAACATGGAGACCGATGACATTATGCACATTTCTAACATGCTGCATCCTGACAGGTAAATTAACTAGTATGAGCAGTTTTATTGGCCCTGTACTAATGGCAGGAGCTGTATTACTGGAAATACGAACAATTTACTGGTGTCAAGATCAGCTTTCTCTACTGGTCCCAAATCCTGTTGTACTTTTCAGTGCTCCAATACTACCATTTCTTTAACCCTTTGGGGATAGCTTTAAAAAGGACTAAATCAAGTTAACATAACTATATAAATGCAAACAAAGCATAGGTTAATTTCCAGATGAATAAAAGTCTAAAACTGAGGTTTTACATTTAACTCAGATGGATCCTTGGTTACATCATTACTGTACTGTGCATAGATCTGATCTCAACACTACAAAGGAGCATACTGGAGAAAGTACAAAAAAGCTTTACAGGAATAATACCAGAGCTGAGAATTTGTAATGATCAGGAAAGGTGGAACAGCTATGCAGATCTCATCTCTAAATGAGAAGACTTGTCAGTGAACAAAGAGGTCTTTTTAAACTACGCAAGAGTTTAAGAATAGATGGTGAGAGGGTATTTTTACTTGCAGAGGTGTACAAACCTGGAGTTAATAATGATAAGGCACTGCTAAATCCAATAAGAAATTAAGGAAAACCTTCCATATTCGAAAAAAGCAATGATAATGTAGTTCTCACTATTGCAGAGATTGGTTACAGCTAATGCATGAAAAGGGTAAACAGACAAACTCAAAAGAGAAAGGAATTAGGTGCTGTGTTGATGGCAGTGACCTACTGGTTTGCTTGGACTACAAAAAGAAGTCATGTTCTCTCTCTCCTACAACTTCACAGACTGCAGTGGAATACCACCATCCTGGTAACTTCAGCTCACAGCTGTATGCAGGTAAGATCTGAACCCAAAAATATTTCAGGCTTTCCTTCACAGGTTTTGATGGTACAGCACAACCAATTAGCTAAGTTCATGCTAGATAACAAAGTGTGAAGCTAAATGAACACAGCAGGCCAAGCATGAGCTTTTGGCCTGCTGTGTTCATCCAACTTCACACTTTGTTATCTTGGATTCTCCAGCATCTGCAGTTCCCATTATCTCTGATCACAGCTAAGTTCATGCTGCTTTGTACTGAAAATGAAAATAATCTAAAAACTAAACATGAGAATCAGCATTCACATATTTCACAGCATAGTTATGTATAGATTGGAACAAAGATGGATCTCATAGAATATTAGTTCCCCGATTCGGGCTGTTAACCTGGTTCAATCAGGGGGACCTGTCTCACAGACATAAACAGAAGTGTCAGTGGTTCTGTCATTCTAAGAACCGCCTCTGAGCTAGATGAGTCATAGAGACATACAGTCGTACCACACAGAAACAGATCCTTTTGTCCAACCTGTCTGTGCCATGCATAATCCCAAACTAAACTAGTCCCACATGCCTGTTCTTGGCCCTTTCCTCTCCAAATATTTCTATTTCATGCACTTATCTAAATGTCTTTGAAATGCCGTAAGTGTACCCACATCCACCATTTCCACTGGAAGGTCTTGCATACATGAACCACTTTTGCGTAAAAAAAAAATTGCCCCTCACATATTCTTGAAAATCATTCTCCTCTAACCTTAAGAATGTGCACCCTAGTCTATAAATCCTCCACCCCAGGAAAAACTCACTAGTCATTCACCTTAATAAGGTCACCCCTTAACCTTGCATGCTCCGGTGAAAAAAGTCCCAGCCTGTCCAGCCTCTCCTTATAACTCAAACCCTCCATTCCCAGTGACGTCCTGGTAAATCTCTTCTGAACCCTCTCCAACAGCAGGCCGAACAGAATTGGACACAGTACCCCAGAACAGGCCTCACCAACATCCTGTACAACCTCAACATGACCTCCCATCTCCTATACTCAAAAAGGTCTGAGCAATGAAGACAAGCGTATTAAACGCCTTCTTAACCACCCTATCATTGTGTGATGTGAACTTGAAAGAATTATATACCTGAACCCCTACACTCTCTGTTCTACAATATAGCCCGAGGCCCCACTTTTAATTGCGTAATGCTTGCTTCTGTTTGCTTTAGAAAAATGTAACACCTCACATTTATCAAAATTAAACTTCATTTGCCACTCATCAGCCCATTGACCCAAATGATCAAGATCTCTTTGTAATCTTGGATGATCTTCTCCACTCTCTGCTATGCCGCCAATCTTGGTGTTACCCACAAACCTACTAACTATACTTTCCATGTTCTCAATTAAATCATTAATATAAATGACAAACAGAAGCAGACCCAGTAAAAAATCCCTGTGGAATACCACAATCCTCCACCAACACTCTGTCTCTTGTTGTTAAGCCAATTTTATAGCCAATTGGCAAGCTAACCCAGAATCCCAGGTGATCTAAGTTTACTAAACAGTCTACCATGTGGAACCTTGTCAAAGGCTTTACTAAAGTCCAAGCAAACAATGTCTTCTGCTCTGCCCTCGTCAATCTTCTTGGTTGCTTCCTCAAAAAACTCAGTCAAGTTTACGAGACACGATTTCTCTCACACCAAAACATGCTATCGCTAATCAGTCCTCGCCTCTCAAATGTACATTAATCCTATCTTTCAGAATACTTCCAACAACTTACCCACCACCAAAGTCAAACATACAGGTCTACAGTTCCCAAGCTTCTACTTGCATTCCTTCTCATGCAAAGGCACAACATTAGCCACTCTCCAGTCATTTGGCACCTCACCCGTATTTGTAGATGATACGGGTGTATCATATCAGTGTCATGTACTACACACTTATAAATGAAGGATGACATAGTGACAGGATGCCTGCCTCTGTAGAGTTACTTCAGTATCAATGAGAGAAATACACGCCCCTGAATAGATTCACTCGCAACAGTGTCTGAGTTGTGGTAAACATTTCTGGCATTATGATTCCATTTGGGAAATATGACTTGTTCAAACCTGCTGTCGAACACTGGGCCCAGTATGTGAAAAGTATGCATTATTTTTTACAGAAAGATGACATTGGGGCAGACAAAAACCAATGAGTAGTTCTCCTGACAGCTTGAGGGTCTGCAGCTTTTTTGGTACATAGGAGCCTAACTTTCTCTGAGGCACCAGATTATAAAACCATTCCAGAGTTGACAGATTACTGAAGGAAATATTATGACCCAAGCCTTCTCTAATTCCTCGACACTATTCGGTTTTACTCAGCAGTTTGAAAACCAGGGGAATCCCTATCAGGATTTTTAATGAGGCAAAGGCATGTGATTTTAGCTTAACCCAAAGTCAGAAGCTGAGAGACCATGTGGTAGGTGGGATGAATGATGTGACCATGCAAAAATTAATGCTAGCTGAAACCCAACTGTACTTCAAACAGGAGGCCAAGCAGCATCTCAGGAGCACAAAAGCTGACGTTTCGGGCCTAGACCCTTCATCAGAGGAGTCTAGGCCCGAAACGTCAGCTTTTGTGCTCCTGAGATGCTGCTTGGCCTGCTGTGTTCATTCAGCTCCACACTTTGTTATCTTGGATTCTCCAACATCTGCAGTTCCCATTATCACTGTACTTCAAACAGGCAGCACAACTGACTTTGCCATTTAAAAACACGGCAAGCGGAGCTGAGTTGCAGGATATACCAAGGAAATGAACACCATTACTAGGCCGACTGAGCTTGGGGAACACCACTTGAGTGAAGGCAATTGCACAGCCTCACTCAGGACACATCCTGAACTGAGGGACTCCAGGTCAGCCCACAGCAAAACCCCAAAACAAAGCCAAACTTCGTCCAAACAGTTAACATTTTTGAGAATCAGGGCCAACAGACCATTGTAGTTGCTGCTAGTAGGCGACACATGACAGCTAAGGAATCCCACTAGGCCTGAACTGAGTAAGAGAACTCATAGGCCAGTATCCAAGAAAGTGCGCACTCTGGAAAGTCCACCCGCAGCTGGTTTGGAACAGTTAAATTGCTTAGCAACATCCAAATCAGGACTGATCAAAAGAAAACATCTGGTTAAATTGTCACCCAATTCTAATGGAGGTCAATACTGGTACAGCTCTATCAGTGATCGTAGAACCAGGCTTTACCAGAATTTGCTCTGGACTCCAACCATGAAGTTTGCAACAGATTTTGGCCAGGCTGAGAAACTATACTAGGGAACCCCTACACATGAAGGGTGCAACTTTGGTTTCAGTCTCTTATGAGAAACAGATGGTGCAGTGACCACTGATTGTAGTGAATAGCCTGGGTCTAAACTTGACAGGGCAAAACTGGTCGAGAAATATTCAACTTGATTGGCTCAACATTTTCAAATAGAAACAGGCTGCCTCAGTGAAGTCCTAATTAAATACCCAGAAGTTTTTTTCATGAAGGCCTAGGGACTATCGTAGGAACCAAGGCCACCATACATGTTAACCAAGAAGCAATTCCACAATTCTACAAGGCCCGCCCAGTGCCATGTGCATTACCTGCAAAAGTATAGGCAGAAATCAGGAAGCTAGAAAGCAAAGGAAACATCAAACCTCTGGAGTCTGCAGAAAGGGCAGCATTGGTATAACCGATTGTGAAGCCTGACAGGTCAGTTTGACTTTGTGAGGATTTCAAATAACAGTAAACCACTTTTCGCAGCCAGACAGATACCCAAGCCGTCACAGAGGACTTGTGTACAAAACTGACGGGGGGAGGGCACTATCCTTCAAGACGCTGGACATGAGCCATGTGTTCATACAACTGCAATTAGATGAGGATTCTCAGAGATTTGGAACATAAAACCTAGAATATGATAGCACATGAATAGGCCCTTTGGCTCACGACACTGTGCTGAATATGACATCAAATGAAACTTATCCCTTCTGCCAGCCATTGCCCATATCCCACCATTCCTCGCTTATTCATGTGCTTAACTAAAAGTATCTTAACTGCCCCAACTGTATCTGCCTCCACCGCCACCCCTCGCAGTGTGTTCCAGGCTCCTACCATTCTGTGTAAAAACCTTGCCTCTCTCGTCTCCTTTGAACTTTCTGCCCCAACCTTAAATGAATGCCCCCTAGTATTAGACATTTCAACTATTAGACATTTCAACAGTGGGAAAAAGGTTCTGACTGTCAATCCTATCTATAGGCTTCTACCAAGTCTCCTTCAACCTCCAACGCTCAAGAGTAAACGACTCAAGTTTTTCAAGCCTCTCTTTATAGCTCAAACCCTCTAATCCAGACAGCATTCTGGTAAACCTCTTCTGCAGTCTTTCCAAAGCCACCACATCCTTCCTGTAATGTGGTGGCCAAAATTAAATACTGTACGCTTATGTGCGGCCTAACCAAAGTCTAATAAAACTGCAACATGACATATAAGTATCAATTGTAACATACAATTGTAAGGGTTTATAACAATATACGAGGCTGCCTTTTGGGGTATCATCAGCCTGTGCCATTTTCCAGCTGACAATAGGACAACACTTTACAAGGTCTACCCCAGGTCGTCATTTGTCTGGATGACATGTTAATACCCAGGACACCAATAAAAGGCATTTAGAGAACTTGGACATAGCGCTTAATCATTTCTCCAAGGTGAGTGTATGTCTTAGGAGGGAAACTGTGTGTTCCATTCACCTCAAGTGACATACTTGGGCTAAGGGTAAACAAGACTAGGTTACACTAATTGGAAGATAAAATGAGGGCAATCAGCATCTGTAGAGGAGTTTAGGTCCTTCCTTGAGTTGGTGATTATTACGGAAAATTCATATGTAACCTAGCCTCCATCCTGGCACCCATACATCTGCTATTGAAAAAGTTAGTCTTGAACATAACCAAGACATAGCTTTTAGGGATGTGAAGAAACAGCTATCAAAAATGTTGGCACACTACAAATCACAAACAAGATGTGATGCTGACAATGTGATGACTCACCATACAGTATTAGGGTAGTATTAGCTCACCAGTGGCCTAAGGGAGAAGAACACCCTATAGCACATTCTTCCAGGACTTCAGCTAGTGCCGAACACCCAAGTAGAGAAGGAAAGTTTGACGGTCATCTTTGGTGTGAGCAAGTTCCACCAATGCCTTAATGGACATAAATTTATAATAGTATCAGGCAAAACACCCTCAAAGAGGACAAGGCCATGACATCCATAGCTTCAGACCAAATTCAGCAATGGAGTCTTATTCCGAGTGCAAAGAAATTACAAGGCGCTATGCCATCCAAGAGGCCAAGTGGTAAATGCTGGTGCCTTGAGCCACCTCCTACTGGCAGATACATCACTGGTGGTGCTGCCGCTGGAAAAATCTATTCTACTTTTAAGCTTTCTAGACATCCTTGCAATGCTGAAGATGATGAAGAATTTCTTCTGAGATGCTCGCTGACAATATCAAACTATGGGCACAAAAAGATCCTGTCCTGGAAAAACTCAACAGCTGGTGGTGATGAGGGAAAGAAAAAGGACCATCACAAATCAGAACTGATACCTTTCTGCACGAATCAAGACCAAAATTACCATTGAGGACGGCACCTTATTATGTGGAACAAGGATGATAGTCCCAAACAAAGGTCACCACCAAATACTGGCTGACCACCACCAGGAGCATCCAAAGGTTTCCTAAAGGAAGATATTAGCAAGAAGTTCAGTATGACGGCCAGGACTGGATGCTGACTAAGCCACTTTGGTGAGGCAGTGCCCCATGCACCAACAAGGACAAAAATTAATGCCAGCAGCTCCCTCATATTTGTGGGAATGGCTAGACAAACCTTGGACTCGGTTATATGTTGACCAAGCCAGTCCTTCCACAGGGTCTACATTCTTGGTCATTGTTGACACCCATTCAAAGTGGTTGGATGAGCACAGAGTTCATTCGTCAAACACAGGGCTGATGATTGAAAAGCTGCAAGTACTTTTTGCAATACAAGGACTTTGGGAGGTGTTGGTCACAGACAATGGGCCATCGTTTACTAGCAGGGAATTTCAATATTTCCTAAAGATGATCAGCACTCAGCATGTAAGGACAGCTCCATACTATCCATCATCCAAATGGTCTGGCAGAAAGAGTAGTCAAAATTTGAAGCCAGGTTTAAAGAAAGAGCCTATAGCTTTGCTTTGATTATAGGAACACCCCTCAGGCAAATACAGCGGCCGCTCCAACAGAGCTGTTAATGACGAGATAATTCTGTACAAGGTTAAACCCAATCTTCCCAGACCTAGAGGGGAGGGTGAAACAGGATCAAAAATGCCAATGTTGAACACAAGACTGCTCGAAGCAAGACATGCAGTTTACTTCAGGGGATAAAATGTTTGGTGTCAAAACCACAAAAAATGGCCCTACAAAGGTAACAGGCATGGTTAATGTGAGATCAGGTCCTTTGACATACAAAATTCAGGTAGGAGAGGTAGTCCTGAACAATCACATGGACCACATCAAAGCTGTAAACAGAGCAGGAGCAAAACATACCTCGCCCTTCAAAACATCAAACAAGGCTGTCAGAATCCATGGGTTCTCCCCATATGCCTAGTGCCAAAGAAACTTCCGAGGATGAGATGAATTCAGTGGACGTTGCAGCCTCAATGCAGTTACTGCCTAAAGACGATGACGAATTTCTTCCGAGTGGCTCCGAGCACAAGAGGTGGGCTACAATCCAGTACAAGCCACCAGTATCTGGGGCAGTGTTGGAGGAACCTCACTTGCAGTGAAAATGCCCCAAGAGAAGTGGCAGGAAAGAGATCAGGCCTAGGTCCCAGTACTTAGACAAGGAGGGATGTAATGACTGAAACAAAAGTCAGCCTAATGGACCTCATAGAATAGGAGTTCTCTGATTGGTCCTGTCAATCTGGTACAGTCAGGGTGTCCTGACTGACATATATAAACAGGAGTGTCAGGGGCTCTGTTCGCTCCAGTAGCCAGCTCTGAACGAGCGGGGTTATTGTCATGTACCATGCATGTGTAAATAAACAGTGATTTGGTGGTGAGATACTGGCCTTTGTGGAGTTATTTCAGGTTACAGCACAGGAGGTCATTGGCTGGTCATGCCTATGTTGACTCTCTGAAAGGGCAATTTATTTATAAATCTATTCTTCTACCTTCTCCTTGTAATCCTTCACATTCTTCCTTTTCTGATAATAAGCCAATTATTTTCTGAATGCCTCCTCCGTACCCTGGGATAGAGAATTCCAGACCTTAATCAAATGTTGCATGAAAACAATGTCCTCATGTCACCCTTGCTTCTTTTGCCAGTTACCTTAAATGTGACTGTAGTTGTAGAATCCTACAGTCATACAATACGGAAACATACACGTCAGTCTAACTCATCCATGTCGAGCAGATATCCCAATCGGACCTTGAGCCTTATGCCAATATTAACTGTTTCTTTCTATTTTCCTGGAGTATTCAATGTCCAAATGCAGCAATACCTGGACAATATCTAGGTGTGGACTGACAACTGGAAAATAATATTTGCCAGGCAATTACTGTGTCTGATAAAAGAGGATCTAACCTTTGACCCTTAAATTTAATGTCTTTACCATCACTGAAACCCCACTATCAATATCCTTGCCATTGACCAGAAACGGAAGTGGACCAGCCATATAAATACCATGGCAACAAAAGCAGGTCAGAGGCAAGGAATCCTACAGCAAGGAACTCACCCGCTGACTCCACAGAGCCTGTCTACCATCGACAAGGTGTCAGTCAGAAGAGTAATGAAATACTTCCCACTCATCAGCATCGGTGAAACAACACTCAAGAAGCTTGACACCATCCAAGACAAAGCAGCCCACTTAGTTGGCATTATTTCATAAAAATTTGTTCCCTCCACCACCAGCACTCAGGAATAATACTTTATGCTGGAAGGCCTATGCATAAAGCCTAGGATGCTGAGCACTTTATTAAACTGTCACCAATGAAATGGTATCTTTCCTTAACTAATGGGACCAAAACTGCTCACAGTGTTCAGATGTGGTGGGAAGATGGTGACATAATGGTAAAAGTCACTTGACTAATACTCCAGTGGGCCAGCTTAACACCCAGGCAAAACAGGTTCAAATCCCACTATGGAAGTTGGTGGAAATTGAATCTATTGAAAATATGTGGGAAATATAACACACAACAAAGTGTGGAGCTGGATGAACACAGCAGGCCAAGCAGCATCTCAGGAGCACAAAAGCTGATGTTTCGGCCCTAGACCCTTCATCAGAGAGGGGGATGGGGAGAGGGTTCTGGAATAAATAGGGAGAGAGGGGGAGGCGGACCGAAGATGGAGACAAAAGAGGATAGGTGGAGAGGAGAGCATAGGTGGGGAGGTAGGGAGGGGATAGGTCAGTCCAGGGAAGACGGACAGCTCAAGGAGGTGGGAATAGGTTAGTAGGTAGGAAATGGAGGTGCGGCTTGAGGTGGGCGGAAGGGATGGGTGAGAGGAAGAACAGGTTAGGGAGGCAGAGACAGGCTGGGCTGGTTGCGTGATGCTAGGCGGATGAGGGTGTCGGTGGAGGGGGACTGGTCGGGCCTGCGGGACAGGAAGAAGCGGAGGGCCTTGAGGCCATCTGCATGAGGAATACAGGTGTATAGGGACTGGACGTCCATGGTGAAAATGTACGTCCAGGAACTCTCTACCTACGTCTGTGACATCACCCACGCCCTCCACCTCCTCCTGAACTTCCAATTCCCTGGCCCCCAACACCTCATTTTCACCATGGATGTCCAGTCCCTATACACTTGTATTCCTCATGCAGATGGCCTCAAGGCCCTCCGCTTCTTCCTGTCCCGCAGGCCCGACCAGTCCCCCTCCACCGACACCCTCATCCGCCTAGCTGAACTCGTCCGCACCCGCAACAACTTCTGTTTCGATTCCTCACACTTCCTACAGACAAAGGGGGTGGCCATGGGCACCCGCATGGGCCCCAGCTATGCCTGCCTCTTTGCAGGCTACGTGGAACAGTCCCTCTTCCGCACCTACACAGGCCCCAAACCCCACCTCTTCCTCCGTTACATTGATGATCGTATTGGTGCCGCCTCTTGCTCCCCAGAGGAGCTCAAACAGTTCATCCACTTCACCAACACCTTCCACCCCAACCTCAAGTTCACCTGGGCCATCTCCAACACATCCCTCACCTTCCTGGACTTCTCAGTCTCCATCTCAGGCAACCAGCTAGAAACTGATGTCCATTTCAAGCCCACCGACTCCCACAGCTACCTAGAATACACCGCCTCCCACCCACCCCACTGCAAAAATTCCATCCCCTATTCCCAATTCCTCTGCCTCTGCCGCATCTGCTCCCACGATGAGGCATTCCACTCCCGCACATCCCAGATGTCCAAGTTCTTCAAGGACCGCAACTTTCCCCCCCGCAGTGGTCGAGAACGCCCTTGACCACGTTTCCTGCAACACATCCCTCACACCCCGCCCCCACCACAACCGCCCAAAGAGGATCCCCCTCGTTCTCACACACCACCCCACCAACCTCCGGATACAACGCATCATCCTCCGACACTTCCACCATCTACAATCCAACCCCACCACCCAAGCCATTTTTCCATCCCCACCCTTGTCTGCCTTCCGGAGAGACCACTCTCTCTGTGATTCCCTTGTTCGCTCCACACTGCCCTCCAACCCCACCACACCTGGCACCTTCCCCTGCAACCACAGCAAGTGCTACACTTGCCCCCACACCTCCTCCCTCACCCCCATCCCAGGCCCCAAGATGACTTTTCATATCAAGCAGAGGTTCACCTGCACATCTGCCAATATGGTATACTGTATCCATTGTACCCGGTGTGGCTTCCTCTACATTGGGGAAACCAAGCGGCGGTTTGGGGACTGCTTTGCAGAACACCTCCGCTCGGTTCGCAATAAACAACTGCTCCTCCCAGTCACGAACCATTTTAACTCCCCCTCCCATTCTTCAGATGACATGTCCATCATGGGCCTCCTGCAGTGCCACAAGGATGCCACCCGAAGGTTGCAGGAACAGCAACTCATATTCCGCTTGGGATCCCTGCAGCCCAATGGTATCAATGTGGACTTCACAAGCTTCAAAATCTCCCCTCCCCCCACTGCATCACACAACCAGCCCAGCCTGTCTCTGCCTCCCTGACCTGTTCTTCCTCTCAACTTTCCCTTCCTCCCACCTCAAGCCGCACCTCCATTTCCTACCTACTAACCTCATCCCACCTCCTTGAGCTGTCCGTCTTCCCTATCCCCTCCCTACCTCCCCACCTATACTCTCCTCTCCTTTGTTATCTTCTTTTCTCTCCATCTTCGGTCCGCCTCCCCCTCTCTCCCTATTTATTCCAGTTCCCTCTCCCCATCCCCCTCTCTGATGAAGGGTCTAGGGCCGAAACGTCAGCTTTTGTGCTCCTGAGATGCTGCTTGGCCTGCTGTGTTCATCCAGCTCCACACTTTGTTATCTTGGATTCTCCAGCATCTGCAGTACCCATTATCTCTGGGAAATATAACACTTGAGTTAGTAATGCTGACATGTTTTTGGGGCAGCTCAGTGGTTAGCACTGCTGCATCACAGCACCAGGGACCCTGGGTTCAATGCCTGCCTCAGGTGACTGTCTGTGTGGAGGCTGCACATCCTCCATGTCTGCACAGGTTTCCTCCAGGTGTCTGGCTTCCTCCCACAGTCCAAACATGCCAAATGGCCCGTAGTGTCCTGGTATGTGTAGGTTAGGTGGATTAGCCAGGGGAAATGGAGGGTTACAGCGATAGGGTAAGGAGGTATGTCTGGGTGGGATGCTCTTCGGAATGATGGTACAGACTCGATGGGCCGAATTGCCTGCTCCCACATTGTAGGTATTCTATTTTGTTACACCAGTAGAGTGACAGTTGAAGTTAAAGACCTCCCTACTCCTACACTCCAAAACCCTTGAAGTAAGGGCCGACATTCCTAATTACCTGCTGCATCGATGTACTGGCTTTGTGTATTTCAGGTACGAGTACTTCCAAATCCCTTTGTGTTGTAGCCTTAGACAGATTTTCTCTTTTTAAATAATACTGTTATTTTGCTCTCACAAAAATGAATAACTTGACATTTCCCCATATAATACTGCATTTGCTAACTTTTTGCCCACTTATTTAATCTATCTATATCTCTCTGTAAACTGTGTGTATGCCTCTTGCAACTTGCCTTTTCACCTACTTTTGTGTCATCTGCAAATTTGGCTATTAGACATTCCCTTCCACCCTCCAAGTCCTTATTATATTGTAAACAGTTGCTGTCTCAGCACTGTTCCCTGTGGAACCCCACTGGTTACAGGTTTCCAACCTGAAAAAGAATTCATCATCCTACCTCTTGCTTTCTGCCCATTCACCAAATTAAGTGTTATTTAATGACTGTTAAGCTGCACTTTTTCAGTCCCATCAATAGATAATCACGCCAGCCTGAATATGCTGCATGTTTAATGTTCTTTTAGGGAATGAAATCTGCTGTCATTCCCCAGTCAAGCTTGTATGCGATTTCAAACCTGGAGCAATGTGGCTGATTCTTAACTGCGTTCTAAAATGGCTTAGCAAGCCTCTCAGTACAGGGACACTTAGGGAGGTGCAACAAATGCAAATATTGGCCTTGCCTGCGATGCCCGCATCACAGAAGAATAATTGAAAAACCTCACAATTTGGGAAAGGACAGTGATGAAGTGAGGATTAGAAATTAAAAAATGCTTTTTGCGCCCTCCTATTTATTGCCCCAGCATCCCTCATCATTGCTGTTTGCAGATTAATAATTTGTGGAGCAATCTACGCAAATACTGTAGTTTTGCACTTAAATGAACATAACAAAAGTAAATCTTTAGATGAACAGCATTTTGTTTGTGATCCTAATTGGCAAGGCACACTTCTAACGCTGTGCACCATAACACGACAGTGCACATTTCTCACCCACGATCTCAGCTGGGCCATATGGGTGAGGCGGAGCATTCCCATGAGCTACGGATGGAAGTTTAGATGGTTAGTCAACATAAAGTAAAAGAAAACAGGGACCATTTATCATCCATTTTTATTTTGTAATCTGATAATGCGGAGAAAGACCATCATAACTGATTTCAAAAGGTTTAAATCCCCTTGCAACATTGCACATCACAAGCATTCATGTGGATGGCACTGTGCCACACCCCAGCTTAACAGCCATTGATTTTCAAATACTATCAGAATCTTTGACAATATTTCCGGCAGCAGTATACTACTCCAGCAAATATAAAAATGATTATTTTTCTACCTTTGAATTTTTAAAAAACCATTTATCAAAGATAAAAGACAAGAGTTCAGAGACAGATGGGATAGAAATCACCTCCAAAGGCTGTCAAGGATCCTTTGTGAAATGAGAACGGGCAGCTTCAACCATGCTCTCAGTTGGCGTTCTGTTTGGAAAGCTGCCCCCACAATTCATAGCAATAAAAAGTGCACAGGTCTGAAAAGGGTGAGATTCTATGAGCTCTTGTGACCCTTTTGTTCATAATAAATCCCAATGCAGCATCTTCAGGCTGGCATGATCATCTACTGATGGCACTGAAGTACAGCCTTTCAATCATCAAATAATACTTAATTTGGTGAATGGGCAGAAAGCAGGAGATGGGATAACGTATTCTTTTTCAGGTTGGCAACCTGTAACCAGTGGGGTTCCACAGGGATCAGTACTGGGACAGCAACTGTTTACAATATATTAAAGACTTGGAGGGAGGAAGGGAATGTCTAATAACCAAATTTGCAGATGACACAAAAATAGGTGAAAAGGCAAGTTGCAAGAGGCATACACACACAGTTTACAGAGAGATATAGTTAGGTTAAATAAGTGGGCAAAAAGTTAGCAAATACAGTATTTTATGGGGAAATGTCAAGTTATTTATTTTGGTGAGACCAAAAGAATACATGAACCAGATGGGTTTTTACAACTATTGATGATAGTTTCATATCACGTTGTAAGATGTGAACCCAAGTCTCTAATGCAATTATCAAAAGGCAGCCCCTAGTCCAGTATACGGTCCTTAAGGGACCCTAACCAGCCCACGACTGTTGTTCCATATACAGATTAGTGCATATGTAAGATTCCATAAGGAGATACTCTTGCAATCATAGGGTTTTTCTCTCCTACCTTTGCTGCTGATAGGCAGGAGATTTCAAGGGTCAGGCTGCTTACTAGGTGGATGAGGGGGATGAGTGTTCAGGTCGGAAAGCAGGTCAAGGGAAAAGGCTTCAAGCTGGTGAGCAAGACTTGGGAGAATAAGAATCATTCCTTCACTTGAGGTATTAACTGCATGAATGACCGTATTCAAGATGGCTGTGTGTCTATGTGTGTGTGTGCGCGTGCGCGCACATGTGCATGTGTGAGAAAAGGTTACCACTGAACAGAAACTAATCTGGACTAGCTTTATGGGTACTGTCAATACAAAAGCAGGTCAAAGGCAGTAACTCACCTCCCAATTCTCCAAAACATGTCCACCCACTGTAAGACACAATCAGGACTGTGATGGAATATTCCCAACAATATTCAAGTTGTTTGATACCCTGCAGGACTGAGCAGCCCTCTTGACTGGCACGACATCCACAAAAATCTACTCATTCCACCACCAATGCTCTTACTACATATTGTTGCTATCTACAAGATGCACTGCAGAAGTTCACCAAGGGTCCCTAGACAGCACCAGTCAAACCAATGACTACTACTATCTAGGAGGACAAGGTTGGGAGGTAAATGGGAAACTCCCAACCTGAAAATTTCTGTCCAAGCCACTCATCATCCAGATCTGGATGTATTTTGACATTCATCATTGTCACTGGGTCAAAATCCTAGAATCCCTCCCTAACAGCATTGTGGATTTACCAGAATTGAGAACTGCAATAGTTCAAGAAGGCAGTTCACCACCATGTTCTGAAGGCCAAATAAGGATGGGCATTAAACTCTGCCCCACTGAACAGCACTCCATTCTATGAATGAATGAAGTAAATGTGCATGTGGGCCATGAAAGTGAGTGTGTGAATGTGTGGGTGCGAAGCAGAAGAAATCAGTCTGCTTGCTGTGTGTGAGAGAAACCAAGTGTGTGTACATGTGCTCGTATGTAAGGGAGTGTATGTATACATGTACATGTAAGGGAGAGGAAATATGGATACATAAAAGTGACAGGCAGCATGTATGAGAGAAAGGGAGATGTGCACACGTGTGTATATGAGAGTTTTTGAGCATGAATGTGAGAACGAGTGTCTGTCTGTGTGTGTGTGTGTGTGTGTGTGTGTGTGTGTGTGTGTGTGTGAGAGAGAGAGAGAGAGAGAGAGAGAGAGAGAGAGAGATTGTTTACATGGTAGAATAGCGAAGGTGTGTGAGTGATAAGGGAAAGAGTGTGATGGATTGGGACAGACAAAGGCAAAGTTTGTGGCAACTTCATGATGGAGAGAGTCAGATTTACACACAGCCTTCCACTCATTCTCATCTCTAAGAACTAACCATAAAAGAAGCCTGGGAAAAGAGGAAGAGCCAGACTGAATTCTCACGTTCATGCACAAAAACTCTCATATACATACATGTGGACGTGGTGCCAATCAAGAGGGAAGTTCAGTACTGTATGGTGTCAAACTACTTGAATACTGGTGGACCTACACTCACTCAGGTCAGTGGAAATATTCCTCACAATCCTGATTGTGCATACATCAAATGCATGGTATGTCATGCACTGGACAGAAAAGCAGTTAAACCCAATTTAGCCCTGCTTCAATCCCCATCCCTGGAATTGTTTCAGTAGCTAGCTCTGTTTGTCTTTGTTTTAATTACTCATTTAGTTAAATTATCAACTTATAGCTTTGAATTTTTTTTCCCACTAAAAACATGGTTACTTTGTTCCAAATTTAGTCTTTTTTGAAATTTGCTCACCAGGCCCCAAGTGAGAGAAAAAAAATTGAAATATGACTTCCCCTCGCTTGCCTGTATCCCTTCCCACCCAACCACCCATCAAAAGTTTGGACAACCCTGCTGTGTATGACACTCTTCCAACAACATTACCACTGTACCCCCAACTCCCCCAGCATGGGTGATGTGAATTTCCTTATAAGCCTAATTCCAGGAGTTTTCTGTCCATTCTCTGAATATTCTCAACTGCATTTCTCATTTTTGGAATTGCTCCCATACCCAGGCACCCTATCAACCACAGACTTTGCATGAAAACTGAATTAAAATATGGATATTACTTGTGCCAATATCAGCAGACAAACATTTGATGTATTCCTGCACTACTCTACTGTCTGCTATCTTAACAGCAGCATTAACAAATTTTAAATATATTGGTTAACAGTTTGTTAAGACAACATTAACGTTTTGCACATTGCATTTGTGAATTTTGATTTTTATTACAATAGCTTTTCTAGGCTTTAGTCTTATTTTGTGCTTGAATTGTTATCCAAAGCAAAACGTGCCCCTCTCTAGTGTAGGGAATACAGAGACTAATAGTCAGTATAGCTAGTGTTACTAAGTTCACTTATACAGACAAGTAAACTAGAATCTTCCTGCCGTGTTCAGTTGAGTACTATGCTAGGTGGTATACATGCCCATCCAGGCACAAGGAAACTGGATAACTGAAGTATAAGGCATTGCACTGTAGGACAATTATAATCCTGGCAAATATTCCCCAGTTGAGAAAAATAAATCGCCAGTCATAATGGGAGAGTTGATGATGACGACCTTTATTTTTGTGTACACTCCACTAGACAAAGCCAGTTCCTTGACTTAATCATCATCTTTAATACCCTCACAGTGCCATTTTCTTCTGGCATTTTTCTTTTGATAAATCTGACCACACATTTTAAACAAGCTAATATGGTGCCAGCCCAAGACACAGCCTGAAAGATTACTAAGCCTCTTACATATAGTTGGAGTCACAACTGCTTAATTCTGCATTATTATGCAATCAGTGACAGGACAGAACCTCTGTACCAGGATAAATATGGTTCATTTTAATGAAGATTTTGTGTTTCGCAAGGAAAAACCCAGCTGAAGGGCTGAAGTCCACAGCACAGAGCAGCATCATTTTGTAAAAATAGATGAGATTAATCAATCAAGTCAGGAGATTATGGCGAATCTGGGTTTCAAAATCAATAGACAATAGGTGCTGGAGTAGGCCATTCGGCCCTTCGAGCCAGCACCACCATTCATTATGATCATGGCTGATCATCCACAATCAGTATCCTGTTCCTGCCTTATCCCCATAACCCTTGATTCCACTATCTTTAAGAGCTCTATCCATCTCTTTCCTGAAAGTATCCAGAGAGTTGGCCTCCACTGCCCTCTGGGGTAGAGCATTCCATATATCCACCACTCTCTGGGTGAAGAAGTTTTTCCTCAACTCTGTTCTAAATGGCCTACCCTTTTTTTTAAACTGTGTCCTCTGGTTCTGGACTCACCTATCAGCGGAAACATGCTTCCTGCCTCCAGAGTATCCAATCCCTTAATAATCTTATACGCCTCAATCAGATCCCCTTTCATCCTTCTAAACTGAAGAGTATACAAGCCCAGTCGCTCCAATCTTTCAACATATGTTAGTCCCACCATTCCGGGAATCAACCTCGTGAACCTATGCTGCACTCCCTCAATAGCAAGAATGTCCTTCCTCAAATTTGGAAACCAAAACTGCACACAATGCTCCAGGTGCAGTCTCACCAGGGCCCTGTACAGCTGCAGAAGGATCTCTTTGCTCCTATACTCAATTCCTCTTGTTATGAATTCTATATATTCCAGGAGGAGCTCTTGCAGTGCAACGGCAGTGTTCCTGCCCCTGAACCAGAAGGACAGGTTCAAAGTCCTACCTGCTCCAGAGGTGTGTCTTATAGGCTGATTAAAAATATTTATATGTTTAGGAGGAAAGAAATGTAGAGAAAGGCAGAGTTTCATAGCTCAGGTCGTCATCGGATAAGACACAGACCATATTATCAGCCTCAGTGCCATGCGTAGCTTAATGTGCCAACTTTGTTTCCCCACATAATAACAGGAACCCCTCAAATAGTTTGAGGCAACATTTCCATTTTTAGCTTTTGAGATTACCCAATGCAGAACAAACCAAATATCAAACCTCAACCTCTAGCTGAAGTGGTTCAGAACAACAATAGCATATTGCCCTTATCTCTAAAATCATTGGTGAGCATACCCAATTGTGAATGGTTTTGTCAGAGTAAAAATGGGAGTATACACAAAATAGTTTACAATTACGTTGATAAATGCTGTTACTTTAAAATAAGAACAGTCAGTGCAACAAAGGTGTTATCAATATAACCAGGTAAACTTAACTGTGGAGTGGACTCATGAAGAAATGTCAAAGAAACAATGTACAATAAACGTCTGGCATACTATGCCACACCAGGCGGTTGAGGTATACACCAAGATGATTCAAAATACCATTTTCTAATAGGCTTTAAAGCTCTAGATATTAATTGAAGGGCATTCAATTGGCTCAACAGGTTTCCCTAGTCTTGAAATCTTCACGTTATGTAATCTAGACTCTGATGAAAGGTCTAGGCCCGAAACGTCAGCTTTTGTGCTCTTGCGATGCTGCCTGGCCTGCTGTGTTCATCCAGCTCCACACTTTGTTATCTTGGATGCTCCAACATCTGCAGTTCCCATTATGTCTAATCTGAAATCCTGTTTTTAGCAGATCTTCTGGTCAGCCAATATTTGACATTGGTTGGTGCCAACTAACACATGAAGTACTCAGAAAACACTGGGGTGGTCCTGTATAATATTACAGCTCCTTCTGCATGTACCCCTAACAGTTCTCACAATTTCACAGATGCAGTTAAAATGTTAGGAGCTGTCAGTTCTTACAAAACACAGTCACCAATATTACCATTAATATATTGCTCAAGGTAAAGTCACAAGATTCCACAACAAAAGGCTGGCTAAGAGAAATGATGAGAGAATATAGCTAACTAAATCAAATAAGCACAAACTTGATGGGTTATTTCTTCTCCATAAAAATTCTGCTCATCTCTTCTCACCTTTGTGAAAACCAAGAAGAGATTCTCTGATTCTATGCCATGTAAACTTATTTAGTGATCTACTATTTGGGTGAAGATTAGGAAGTAAATCTTTACATGGCTAGTCTGCCATTCAAAGACAGTTCCATTTCACAACCCAGCAGTGCAGTTCCATAGCCAGCAAACAGAAGGTACCCAACAACAATGGGGGTAAATTTTCCTTCTTCTTCATGGAATATCCTTAATATTTAGAAGGGAGTGATTATTTAAAACTGGGCTGTTGCAACATAGCAGTCAATTAAAAACTAGTGAAATTGAATTTAGCTGCATTTATGCTCAGTTACAGAAATGGGTACTGCTTCATTAAAAGGAAAGGGATTATGGAACTCAAAAACTCACCTTTGGCCAAAGAATACGCTGTACATTGAGTACGTAGCACACAACTGAAATGTGGCAGTGAGATTATGCCTGAAGTGGACCTGCAGGCAAGCATTTACAAAAACCACACAATTACAGATGTTCTTTAAGCTTTATAAAATAAGACCATAAGAAACAAAAACATGAGTCTGGCCCTTTGAGCCTGCTCTGCTATTCAACTGGATCGTGAACGATCAGACATTCCTCACGTCCAATTTCTTGACCTTTGTCCCTAACCTTTGATTTCTTACTGATCAAAAATTCAATCGCAACCTTAAATATACACAAGAACTGCGGCCTCTCAGTTCTCTGTGGTAAGGAGTTCCTAAGGCGTACAACCTTCCAAGAGAAGATATTCCTCCATATCTCAGTCTTAAATTGGCAACCCGTTGTTCTGAGAATATGCCCTCTGGTCCCAGACTCTCCCATGGCGGAAACATCGTCTCAGCACTTATCCTGTCGAGTCGTTTAAAAGTCCTACTTGTTTTAATTAGATCACCTTTCATTTTTCTAAACTCCAGTGAGTAGAGTTCCAAACGGTTTAATCACTGCTCATAAGACCATACCAAGAATCATCCAAGTGAACCTTTTAAATAAAGGACCTTTTATGATTTCAGATCATCCCAAAACAAGCTGCAGTATGTATGTTTAAAGTGTAGCCACAATTGTAATGTAAAGAACTATAGTAGCTTGAGAACAGCAAAGCTTTGCTAGTATAGAATCGTAGAATCTGACGAGTGTGGAAACAGGCCCTTCGGCCCAATAAGTCCACACAAACAGTCAGAGCAGGGGGAGGCGACATGTCCATCCTGGGCCTCCTGCAGTGCCATAATGATGCCACCCATAGGTTGCAGGAACAGCAACTCATATTCCGCTTGGGAACACTGCAGCCCAATGATATCAATGTGGATTTCACCAGCTTCAAAATCTCCCCTTCCCGCACTGCATCCCAAAACCAGCCCAGCTCGTCCCTGCCTGCCTAACCTGTTCTTCCTCTCACCTATCCCCTCCTCCCACCTCAAGCCACACCTCCATTTCCTACCTAGAAACTTCATCCCGCCCCCTTGACCTTTCCGTCCTCCTTGGACTGACCTATCCCCTCCCTACCTCCCCACCCATACTCTCCTCTCCAACTATCTTCTCCTCTATCCATCTTCAGTCCGCCTCCCCCCCCCCTCCATATTTATTTCAGAATCCTTTTCCCATCCCCCTTTTCTGATGAAGGTTCTAGGCCCAAAACATCAGCTTTTGTGTTCCTAAGATGCTGCTTGGCCTGCTATGTTCATCCAGCTCCACACTTTGTTACCCATGACGAGTTTGTTGATTCTAAACTGCTCTACCAAGCCAACCATTCAGGTGCTTCACCAGAGAAGCCATAATCCACATGGACTGCCGTGGTTCAAGAAAACTCACCACCAGCTCCTAAAAGGTACGTTAAGAATGGGGTGACATCTACATTCGATAAATGAATTTTCAAAATCCTTCAGTACAAGAATTTATCCAATGAAGTGGAAAATTGCCCCGGTTTCACCTATCCACAAAACGTAGGACAAATTCAATCCACCCAATTAATGTCCCATCATTTACACTAAATTGTCAATAAGTGATGGAAAGTAGTATCAACAAGTGCCTACTCCCAAATAACATGCAACTGATGTTAACAAGGTGTAGAGCTGGATGAACACAGTAGGCCAGACAGCAGAGGAGCAGGAAAGCTGACGTTTCAGGTCTGCATCCTTCTTCAGTTTTCTGAAGAAGGGTCCAGATCCGAAACAGCAGCCTTCTGGCTCCTTGGATGCTGCCTGTCCTGCTGTGTTCATCCAGCTCTACACCTTGTTATCTCAGACTCCAGCATTGGCAGTCCCTACTATCTCCGTGTTACTGATGTTGCTTGGCATCTGACAGGGTGATCAAGTCCAGACCTCATTACAGCTTTGTTTTAAAATCATTAAGAAAAGACCTGAATTTTAGAGGTGAAATAATGAATACCTGTGAGATCAAAAACAGCACTGGACCATATGTAACATCAAGCCTGGATTTTCGTAGAGTTGGAAAGACTCTGGACCAATTTGAAAATGGTAGATGGGACCAAGGTCACTGTCCCCATTCCCAGCACTCCAAATTTTCACAGGAGCAGGATACAGTATAAGTAGTAAAGCTGCACCATGCACTTTCACACTGGTCAACTCTATTGCAGCATCTCCTAGCCTTCCTCACAATTATCATCAATACAGTCCAGCTTCTTCAGTGAACCACGAGTCATGAAGTCAGTCGAGTCTTGAACTATTGTCTTTAATCAGGAAACATTTGAAAGATAAACTCAAAACAGTCTTAGCCATGCAAACGGAATACCAAATCATGTGCCCAACCATTTTCATTGCCTCATATAGCCCCATACCCCATGTCAAGCCTTCCACTCCCCATGGTTCCCTATGGCATTCACGATCTCTTCCAACCCCAATGCCTCTCATGCCCTCCAATGTTAACTCATGGTCCTTTCATACCTGTTTAATCAGTAGACACAATACACAAAACCATTGAACCCTACACTAACAATGGTATGTTTGAAATTACTTAGAGAAAAAAATCCATTCATAATTCTTTGGTAACAAAACTGGTCTTCCTACAATGTTATAAAAGTGTCAATGAAATATACCATTAAAGTATCAGTAATAGCAGCTTAAGCATTTCACAGCACTTAAACTTGCACAAATAAACACTGGAATGTTGACAGAGGTCACCGAAACAAAGTAAACAGTTCTTTCAAGCTATCCAAATAGCCTTCCGCTCACGTGATCATTTCACAAGTCTTGGCACTCAGCCAGTGGGTTGGTGCTGAGATAGAATGAGAGTTACAAGATGCCACGGGAATTTGTGGGGAGGGTATGAGTTGGCTTGAGGGGTAGGGGGGAAATGATAAGAGAGGTGGGGGCTGGGGTAACTAAAAACTTGCATTAAATCACAAACAGCTGAGACACAGCTATTAAGCAGTCCTCTCTGGCCCTCAGCAACCCCATGGCCACCAACATCTCATTTCTGAGGCCAGCATGGGTCTGATTCTATCCATAATCTGCTTCCTCTGCCCTTGAAGACAAAAAGCAACCATTTGGAAGCTTTTCTACTCAGGCTGGTATGACACGCCTCGAAATTTCCTTTGCTAGATCCACCCACCACAGTAGCAAAAATCTGCCTCAAGTAGCCCTATAAAATTAACATAGACATAGGTCCTTAACATAGGACATTACAGCACAGTACAGGCCCTTTGGCCCTCGATGTTGTGCCAACCTTAAAGGTAATGCAAATTGGTAGGCAAAAAAAATGGTCTCCTACTGGCTGGAGTCTTGGCTGCCATAAAAAAAACTAGCTGTAGTCGGTGGAGGCCAATTATCTCAACTGACATCCGAACCGCAAACATATGCGGCTTCAATCAAGATACTGCTGTTTCCTTTGCCCATGTTGTTACTTGGTAGTCCATCTGATTTCACACCTTTATAATTTTATATAGTATAATGCCACACTGACGAGGCAAATCTCAGGTTTGATTCCTAGATTATGCTGAGCAGTTTGTTCTTCTTTATTCATTCACAGGACAAGGGTGTCGCTGGCTAGGCAGCATTTATTGCCCATCCCTAATTGCCCAGAAGGTCGTTGAGAGTCAACCACATTGCTGTGGGCCAGATGTAGGCCAGACCAGGTAAAGATGGCAGTGTCCTTCCCTAAGGAACATTAGTGAACCAGATGGGTTTTTCAAACAATCAACAATGGATTCAAGCTCATTAGATTTTTAATTTCAGACATTTATTGAATTCAAATTTCACCATCTGCTGAGGCAGGATTTGAATCTGGGTCTCCAGAATGTTATCTGGGTCTTTGGATTAACAGCTCAGCGATACCACTAGGCCATCGCCTTCCCCATCCAGAACGCATTGGAGCTTGATTTGAGCACTTCACATGACAATTACTTATGAGTACCCTACCCTGAGGAGAGTCTTTGCTATTTGTTAAATTGCCTTGCGTCAATCAATGAGCGGAAAAAGTCCGCCTTTTGATGTTAGTGATTTGAGTAAACCAGACTTTGTCATAAAAATCTCTGGCTAGTGATCAGGTATGGAAACACATGGAGTTCTCTACTCCTAATGCAGGAATGCAGAATTATTTAAAATCCTTTACAGTCTGTGGGCATCCCTAGCAAGGCAAACAAATATTGCCCATCACTAATTACACTGGAGAAGATGGTGATGAACAGCCTTTTTGAAGTACTACAGTCTTTAAGAATAGTACAGCAAGCAATGTTAGGCACTTTGATGGTGAAGGAACGATATCATAGTTCCAAGTCAGTATGGTGTCTGGTTTGGATCTCACACGTGGTCACGTCCCATTCATCTCCTGCACTTGGTTCATCTAGGTGGTAGAAACCACTGGTTTGAAAGGTGCTGCCTGAAGAGCCCGAGTGAGTTTCTGCAATGTAATCTTATACATGTCACTGTGGCGGTGGCGGAGGAATGAATGTTGAAGCTGTTACATGGGATGCCAATCAAGCAAGTTACTTTGCCCTGGATGATGTTAGAGTGCTGTTGGAATTGCAGTCCGCAAAGTATTAAGTATTCTATCTCACACACAACTTTCGCCTTGTAAATGGTTTACAGGATTTGAGAAGTTACTCCCTGCAGAATTGCTGGCGTCTCAATACAAACCCATTTATAATAGCCTAAATGCTGATGGCAACTCAGACAGATACTCCTTTTGGCTATTTCATTCAACTGCTACTGCCTTAACCAGCAGAAGCATCATATTTATACTTCTGCGCAGATTTCCTGTTCTTTGAGACAGCAAGTCACAGAGCTGGCTGGATGGCATTTATTCACTAACAAGGAAGCCCCAAAACCTTGCTAAACAAAAGAATCATAGTCAAAATTAAGAACCAAAGTGTGGAGGCTCTTGACAAAATTAATTCACACAACTATTTTTTGTGGCTGTTCATTTCACAAATACATGAAATCACATTGCAATCTGATCAAATCTTGTAACTTAAGGAGTCCCGAGCTAAACCTGGCCTGCCTCATTCAAGCACTGCAGATATAATGTCTATGTCTTGGTGATCGTAGGTCTCAATGACCTGCTTTCATTTTAATAAAATGCACTGGAAGCATCACTTACTGATGAATGCACCCTGCTGCGGACTTTTTCCGCTCATTGATTGGCGCAAGGCAAAAAGTGACTGAATCAGCATGTTGCACTACAGGATTTCTATCTTTGGCATCCACTTAGGCATTGTTTGCAGATAACTAATTACAGGGTGCAGATTCAAGTAACTGGATGTTAGTTTCACGGATTGATTTCAACCACTTCTTAAACTCAAGAAGCTAGCAACACAGCTCGAAACCCATCTGAAAAATCTGCACATTAACTTTTTCTAAATGATATAACCCCAGCTTTCCACACTGTTTTAGTTGGTAAAGGTTATATTCAATGTGAAATTTAGCAAAAAAGACCAGTTTGCTCCAGGCTTTGTCTCTGCTCTTAGCAGGAGTTGGAATTAAGACACTAAAACTTGTCTCAATTCTCTAGGAATAAAAGACATCCAGCACTTCCATTTGCTAGAAAGTGTAAATGTTGAATAAGAACGTGGAATTCACAAATAAAATGACAATGAAACAACAAGTATGTATCATTACAAAGGAAATCTGGCAACAACTTTCAGAACATGCATTCAATAAGTTGCACACAGAGATCCAGAGCTGCTGTCCGAGAAATTGTCCCTCACAATGTGCAGTTGCAAGTCTTGCTGACAGATTGGGCACTGAAGAAACGTGTAATGAGACATGCTTGAAAAATTCCATCTACAGTTCAAAAAAATAAACAAGGAAGTAGTTTTGTGTTTCTCATAATGAAGGGTGACATTTTTAAAATCTCCTCACAATACACTTAAACTATAACTCAAGCAATAAGGACAGAAATATCATGCAAAGCAAATGGACCAGCAACGACATTGATATATTTGCTTGGAATTACTCTCATTCCACAAAACATTCTTGTGATGTGTGCCCCAATTTTCTTTTTTGCTACACTTCCAGCAACATTATGGAATGAGAAAATATCAAGCTAAAGAAGAACAATATCCTGCTGAAGAGCATTTGCTTATAACTTGATGATAGGTTCCTTTAGGGAAGGTGCAATTACTGGACTCTCCGAGATGACCAACAGCTTGGTTGGTATTCAGGTCCTCAAAACAATTAGTCGGACAGTATCTCTTTCATGCTAATGCTTTTTTCAAAAGCAACACAGAAGCGAACTTTCATAATGCATGAAAAATAACAGACATTCTTTTCCTACTTGATTTTTTTGACCAGAGAAGAGAATCATTTGCAGAAGTCAACAATAATTAATGGTGAACAACAAAAATGTTGAAAAAGGTGGTGGTGAGCCACCTCTTGAACCACTGCATGTGGTATAGGTACACCCACAATGCTGCCAGAAATATTCAGGATTTTGATCCAGTAACAGCAAAGGAACAGCAATATAGCTCCCAAGATAGGATGGTATTTGACTTGGAGACCTTGGAAGTGATGATGTTTCCATGCACCTGCTGTTTGTTTGTCCTTCTAAGTAATAGGTGCCACAGGTTTTGAAGATGTTGGCAAAGGATGTTTGGTGAATTGAACTAGTTCACAATTTATCCCAGACAAATATTTATAGAAATTTCACTGCAGAAGGAGCATTTGTTTTATTTCATAGCTATCTTGCACTAATTCATTTTTTCTGCTCCTTCTCATTATAATGTTGCTTAACAAAATTTAGAATCTTATCATTTTCACATCAGTCCTGTTGACAACAATGTGGATTCCTCTTCCATCTGAGAGAGAGGTTGGCTTCAGGCTTCATTTATATAGAATCTAGTCTATAAGTCGAGATTGGACAAAATGGATGATGGTAGGCAGGGGATCACTAAGAGATTAAATTGCAGCTGAGTTCTTATTATCTACTGATTAATTGCAATCTGTGCATGAAACAAATCTCCATTTTAGCAGTCTCATAATCTGTTCCTTAAAATAAAAATTGATCTGCTGTTATGTTGGTTTGGGTCCAAGGCACTTAGAGATTTTTTACCTGATGAAATGCCTTTAATTATGTTCAGAAGCAAAAAAAAGTTCACGCACCTATATGCTGAATGAGACAAAAATATTTTCATCCTTGAATGGGTCACCACAAGCATTATTTTCAATGGTGTGAATATTAAAATTTTATATTAATAAATGTCTATGGTCTAACATTTAGAATGCAGGTAAATATGAGAAACTGGAGGAGGCAAGCAATTCAAGTTATAAACAAAGGCATTAAATGGAACGTTAGCTAGAAAAAGGCGAACAAGATGCCCTGACAAATGTTGGATGTGTACCTTGCCCTTAAGAATGCTCACCTTTAAAAGAACTCCATGTACTGTGTGTATTGTGACTTTGCCCAGTAGTTTGTCATCATGGTGTATGTGCTGCTGGCAGACTAAGTGTGAAGCTGGATGAACACAGCAGGCCAAGCAGCATCTTAGGAGCACAAAAGCTGACGTTTTGGGCCTAGACCCTGGCGTAGGGTCTAGACCTGAAACGTCAGCTTTTGTGCTCCTAAGATGCTGCTTGGCCTGCTGTGTTCATCCAGCTCCACACTTTGTCATTGCAGATTCTCCAGCATCTGCAGTTCCCATTATCTCTGAGCACATACACCAGTTGGTTTATTGCACAACTGTCGGACAATAGACAATAGACAACAGGTGCTGGAGTAGGCCATTCGGCCCTTCGAGCCAGCACCACCATTCATTATGATCATGGCTGATCATCCACAATCAGTATCCTGTTCCGGCCTTATCCCCATAACCCTTGATTCCACTATCTTTAAGAGCTCTATCCATCTCTTTCTTGAAAGTATCCAGAGAGTTGTCCTCCATTGCCTTCTGGGGCAGAGCATTCCATATATCCACCACTCTCTGGGTGAAGACGTTTCTCCTCAACTCTGTTCTAAATGGCCTACCCTTTATTTTTAAACTGTGTCCTCTGGTTCTGGACTCACCCATCAACGGAAACATGCTTCCTGCCTCCAGAGTGTCCAATCCCTTAATAATCTTATACGCCTCAATCAGATCCCCTCTCATCCTTCTAAACTCAAGTGTATACAAGCCCAGTCGCTCCAATCTTTCAACATATGATAGTCCCCCCATTCCGGGAATTGACCTCATGAACCTATGCTGCACTCCCTCAATAGCAAGAGTGTCCTTCCTCAAATTTGGAGACCAAAACTGCACACAATGCTCCAGGTGCAGTCTCACCAGGGCCCTGTACAGCTGCAGAAGGACCTCTTTGCTCCGATACTCAATTCCTCTTGTTATGAAGGCCAGCATGCCATTAGCTTTCTTCACTATATATATATATCATGGCATTGTTAAAGAAAACTTCTGTTTCAAAGTGTTTGAAAATATAGCCTAGAAATAACAACAAACATGGAAAAGACTGCAAAGAACTTTTAGAAAATGAAAATAAGATTCAAAAGGGTCCAAATTCACCTGGAAGGCTCCACAAACCAGAAACTTCCGAAGATCTCAGTTTATTTTCCAGTTCAGCTACACGATTTCCCACTGTTTCATGTAAACCAACCCATGGAGTTAGTTAATTCCTGTCAAACAATTTGATCACTACACAATTATCATTACCATAACAAATACCTTCAGTATTCAATCACCTTTACAAAGTTTACTTTAAGAGTGAGGTAGCAGCAAAGTTTCTTTAGATAATCCAAGTGCCAACTGCTGAACAGATAATGAACTAACTTTCAATCACTTTTATTCTTTTTAGTTGTCTCATGTCTAGAAAACACATCCCAAGGACTGCTGAAGGAGAGTTTGGCATTCCAAAATTTAATCAAGTAGCAGGTTTTACGGCCATCAGATTTCCTGCCCTGTTTTTTAGAGTGGGAGAGAATGGTGACACAGTGATGTAATGTATGTCCAGTGGCAGCACACTGCAATGCAGAGTATTGCAAGTTCAGGATGCTCAATTGCAGTGAGTTGCAAGTCTCATTCGTGTTTTCATTAATAGCATATTGACAGGATCAAGTACGTACTTACAGGGATAGAAGTAAAAAATCTGAAGGTGTTGAAGGTTATGGATCCACCAAGATAGCTGAAAACCTCTTTCCAATACATAAACTGTTAGTGTTCATTTGGTTTAGCTTAATTGGTAGCATTCTTCCTCAAGATGCATTTTCAAGTCTGACTCGAGGGTTTAAGCAAGCGACCTTTATAAACACTCAAATGTAATACAAGAAACACTGTCAAATTGTTACTGATTCAGGATTGATGCTAAAGATCCCAGTGCACAACTGAAAAAATGATGAGATTTCATTTTTTGGCCAATGCTTTCTCTCAAATCAACATAAAGAGGAAACAGATTAACTGCTTCTTCGAAACACAGTTTTTAGGATGATGCTGCAAGCATAATTGCTGGTGAGTTTGCCTATAAAACATTACTTACATTTAAGTATTATGATTTATGTAATCTTGGAAACAACTGATAAGCTGTTATGTAAATATAGGCCCACATTTTCTTTATGTTGCTTTAAACAAAAATAGGTTACCTTCACAGTGAATGACCTAGATGCATTGCTAAGTATATGCTGAATCAACAATAATACACAACTCATTTGTCAAGATCATGATCTGATCTTAGGAGGTGTGTATTCTTTTGTAAAACAGGCTGAAGTAACTCCACAAAGGCCAACATCCCATCACCAAGTCACCCTTTAAATACATTTGCATAGTACATGACACTGGCCCAGATAGCTCAGAGACAGGTCCTAGAGTGAACAAAACCCCTGACACTTCTGTCAGCCAGAGCTGCCTGATTTGACCAGATTAACAGCCCCAATCAGGGAACTCTTATTTTATGGCTCTTAGACTCATTAAGAAGCAAACTGCAGATGGTGTAAATCAGGAACAAAAACATAAGTTGCTGGAAGAGCTCAGCAGATCTGGCAGCATCTGTGAAGAAAAAAAAATCACAGGTAACATTTCGCATCTGGGTCCAGTTCTGAGGAAGGGTCACTGGATCTGAAACATTAACGGTGATTTTTTTTTCTTCACTGATGCTGCCAGGCCTACTAAACCTTTCCAGCAACTTCTGTTTTTGTTCCTGACATAGGCTTATTCTTTTTCCTTTACCTTCTCCTACAGTGTTCACAAGGTTACACCTTTCATGTGGTCCACATGCTTGTTCAGATCCACTTCTCCCATGTGAATTTAGTATGTCAGAGGACCTGACCTTGCATCGACGATTCCTCCTTCTCCCATCTGAATTTAGTATGTCAGAGGACCTGACCTTGCATCGACGATTCCTCTAACTCATGCAGGGCCATTCCTGTGGTTTTGATACCAAACTTCATCCCCTGAAATAAACTCCCCCTCACCCTTAAAAGGAGTTTTGTGTCCAGTGGCATTCCTGATGCCATTCACCCTCCCCACTAGGTCTGGGAATATCAGCTTTAATCTGGTGCAGAGTCTTCTCACCATCAGCAACGCTGCTGGAGCTGCTCCTGTAGTTGTGCCACAGGTGGTCCTACAATCAAACAGGAACCAGGACAGTTTGGTATTGAGTGAAGCTGCAGGCTGTTTCTTTAAGTCTGCTTCAAAGTTTGAGATGCTCTTCCCACCAGACCATTGGACAATGGACAGTATGGAGCTGTCCTTACATGCTGAATTCCATTTCAACTTTCAGAAATACTCTAATTTCTTGCTGGTAAATGGTGGACTGGGGTCCATGACCAACACCTCCATGAGTCTGTGTATTGCGAAAAATGCTCACAGCTTTCCTATCATTTTCATGCTTGAGAAATGAACCCTCTGCGTGTCCAAAGACTGTGAATGAGCATCCTCAATGACTAAGAACTTGGCGTCCATAAAAGGATCGGCATAGTTACATGTGACCAAGTCCAGTGCTTACCCAGACACTCTCAAGAATGTGGGGTGAGGCTGGGATGATTTTTGTCCATGATGGCACTCTGGGCACTGTCCCACCAGCGTTATGTTGGCATCTAGACATAACTTCTATCATCTTCCTTCTGGAACTCTGTGGATGACCTGGGAGGAGTTCAGCCAGTTTTTAGCAGTGGCTTTTGGTCGAGACAATCACTCCTGCTTTCCGTAATAATATACCATCCTCTATGCTGATCTGGTCTCGCTGGGTCTAGGAAGGTTTCAATTCTGGTTGTGATGGTCCTTTTCTTACCACCACCATCACAAGCTGTTTTAGTTTTGCCAGGATGGGATTTTTTTGTTTCCACAGTCCGATTCTGGACACCCTTCCGGTCACGGCTGACAGTAAGTTTAAAAGCAGAATGAACTCTTCTAGTGGCAGCTTCACCAATGGTGTATTTACCAGTGGGAGGTGGCTCAAGGCATCCACATTTGCCACATGGCCTCCCAGAGAGTATTCCAACAAGTAAATATATGCACTCAGAATAAAAGTGCACTGTTGAATTTGACCTGAAGTTATGGGCAGCTTGGCCCTGACTGCTTTAACTAGCCCTAGCAGGGTTTGTAGTCCATTCCTATTACAAAAATATGTCCATAAAAAGGTATTGGTGGAACTTTCTGACTCCACAGATGACTGCCAAACCTTCCCTCTCTGTCTGGGCATATTTTCATTCAGCATTAGCCAAAGTCCTGGAAATATACACTATCAGGTGTTACTTGCAAAAGTTACTCTCCGCCAGGCCACCAGTGAGCCACCACTACCCCAATATCATATGCAGAGGCATTGCATGTCAGCATCACATCTTGCTTGGGATTGTAGTGTGCCAACACTTTAGATAATGATAGCTGTTTCTTCTCTTCCGTAAAGGCCACCATTTTCATGGCTTACCCTTTTTCAGTAGCAGATGTGAGGGTACCAGGATGGAGACCAGGTTACGTATGAATTTTCCATAATAATTCACCAACCAAAGAAAAGACCTAAACTCTGGTACTGACATGGGAGCCAGGGTACCTTTGATCACCCTCACTTTACCTTCCTTGTCAACTCTGCAACCCGAGGATTTCACTTGGGTGCCTGGAACACACATTTGTCCCTCCTAAGGCATGCATCCACCTTGGAGAAATGTTCAAGAACCATGTCCAAGTTTTCTTAATTCATCTTCCAGGTTATTAGCACATCAACCACATAAATGACGACTTGGGGTAGACTTGTAAAATGTTCTCCATCATCTGCTGGAAAATAGCACAGGGTAATGATACCCCAAAAGGCAGTCTCATATATTGGTACAAACCCTTATGGATATTAACTGTAGCATGAAATTAGATTAATCCTCATTTTATGGTAATTGCAGGTACGGATGACTCGTCCAGCTTTGTGAAGGCCAGCCACCCGCTGGTTTTGCATCTAAGTCATCTATGCGAGGGATTGGATATTTATCAAGCTGCGAAAAGCAGTTTAACATTTGTTTGAAGTTCCCCACAAAGGCAAACTGACCCGTTGGGCTTCACAACCAGTGCTGCTCATTCTGCAAACTGTACTGGTTTGATCATTCTTGCACTTTCCAGTTTCCTGATTTCTGGCTCTACTTTTGCATGTAAGACAAATAGGACCCAAGCGGGCCTTACAGAACCATAGAATTGCTTCTTGGTTAACATTAAGAGCGTTGATTGTGGCTAGACCTTCCTGAAAAACATCCAGGTATTTACTTAGGGGCTTCACTCAAGTAGCTATTTTCCAATCAAAAGAAATTCAGCCAATCAAGTTGAATCTTTCTCAACCAATTTTGTTCGAACTTGTTTGGGCCCAAGCCTTTTACTACAATTAGTGGTAACTGAGCCAGCTGCTTCTCATAAGACACTGGAACCAAAGTTGTACCCATAATCTGTAGGGGTTCCTGGTATAAGCTCTTAGTCTAGCCAAGGTATTATGTAAATTATGGGGTCTATAGCAAATTTTGGTAAAGACTGGTCCCGCAATCACTGATACAACTGGCACCAGTATCAACTTCCATTAGAACTGGGTGACCATTTAACCAGATACTTATTTTAATTGGTTCTGATTTGGACGTTGTTAAGTAATTTGACTGTCCAAACCCCTTGTAGGCAGACTTCTAAGGTGTGCATGCTCCTGGACACTGGCTTATGAGTTCTCCTACTCAATTCAGGTCTAGTGACACTCTTTTGCTGTCTCGATTTTGCATACAAGCAGCAACTACTATGGTCTGCTGGCCTGGATCCTAAAGAGAGTTTTAGACATTTGGTCAAGGCTCGGCTTTGTTTTGGAGTTTTGCTGTGAGCTGATTTGCAGTCCCTCTGTTCAGATGTGTTGAGTATGGTTACGCAACTACCTTCACTCTCAAGTGGTATTCCCCAAGCTCAATCAGACTGGTGCCAGTGTTCACTTCCATTGGAGTAGTCTGTAACTCGTGTTCCACTTGCTGCATTTTCTAGTAACAAAGCCAGTTATGATCCCTGTTTGAAGTCCAGTTAGGCTTCAGCTAGTAGGTGCTTTTGCATGATCACACCATTAAACCCACACATCATATGGTCTCTCATCATCTCACTTAGGGTTATACCAAAATCACATGCCTCTGCTAGCCATCTTAACCTCATCAAAAATCCCAAAACATATTTCCCTGGTTCTCAAACTGCTGAATAAAACAGATGGGATCTCAGTAAATAAAAACCCAAAAGAATTGCGGATGCTGTAAATCAGGAACTAAAACAAAGTTGCTGGAAAAGCTCAGCAGGCCTGGCAGCATCTGTGAAGGAGAAAACAGTTAACACTTCAGGTTCGGTGACCCTTACTCAGAAATGGTTCACAGATGCTGCCAGACCTGCTGAGCTTTTTCAGCAACTTTGCTTGCTAGCATCTCAGAATCAGAGGAGACTTGAGGTCATAATATTCCTTAGCTAAATCCATTAACTCTTGAAATGGTTTAGTATCTGGTGCCTCAGGAAATGTCAGGCTCCTAATATCCAAAAAAAAAGCTGCAAGTCCACAAGCTGTTAGGCGAATTACTTATGCTCGATACAGAGTGATACTATTTGTTATCACATAGCCTGCCATTACACACTATCTATCGGTAATCACTAAGAGGCCGCATTAACAACTATTCACCCTCCTACCCAGATTGTTATCAACTCCTTTGTCTATTCAACTGCTCTTCTCTCTCTTTGGGCTCTGTCCTATCATTCACTCCTTACCCCATGCCCCTCTCTATTTTGTGCATATAAACCAACAGCTGTTTTCCCAGCTACCATTGGACCCAAAACACGAAGTCTGATTTTTTTCCTTCACAGAAGCTGCCAGACTGCCTGAATTTTTCCAGCAACTTCTGTTTATGTAGAAGAATTAATTGTTGGTTTCTGCCTGTCCCAATGTTATTTGCATGGAAAAATTAGCAGGTTTTTTCCACATACTGGACCCGGATTCTGAGTTAAGCTTCCCAAATAGTAGCATGATGCCAGAAATGCTTACCCTAACTCAAAGGCAACTGTTGAGAGAATCTCTTCAAATGCGCCATTTTCTCTTGTCATCTCTGAAATAACTCCATGAAGGTCAGAATCTGTCACTAAGTCACCCTTTATTTCCACATACATAGTACATGACACTTACCCAGGTAGCTTACAGCTAGCTCCTACAGTGAACAGAATTCCTGACATTCCTGTTTATATCTGTCAGACAGAACTCCATAACTGGACGAGGTTAACAGTCCCAGCAAACTCTATGAAGTCCACTAGGCTGACTTTGTTCCAATTACCATACAGCCTTTCTGTAACCTCCCTTAACCCTGTCCCCAGGCCTCTACCATTAAAAGTCATGAACTGGTGGTAAGGTGAGGAGTGTTGTTTCGGCATTTTTCATGCCAACCATGCCTCTAAACAATGCTTTCTAATATTAGATTGGTATCGGCTCAAATGAGGGAATCACAAGCACGTGGATTCCTTGGAATCATTAGACTCACACACTAAAGAATCCTGATTTTCCAAATGGTTTCTAATTTTTCCCAAATATTCAGACATCGCTCTTGTCCACTGTTAAAGAGAGTGGTTTTAGACAAAAACCTCAAATATTAACCACTTTAAGTAGAACATGTTAAATGCTGTGCTATCACTTCAGTAATACTATAGTGATAGATTTGCTTTATACATTCCTATTCCACAGTTGGTGGTGTCTTGAACTATTAAGGCCATATGCTGTGGAATTTTCATCCTAAACTTCTCAAAAATAATCTACTGTCCTTAAAACACACTTCTTTGACCAAATCCAGACATTTCCATTGGTGATATTTGTCCATTTCTATTCCTATTGAAGCTCATGATCAAATCGCTTCAGGACCGTGTATAAACATGGGTTCTAAATGTTAAAAAGAGTGGAAATGTTCCCAAACCAAAAATGACCTATGCCGGGTTACTGTCCTATTTTGGCTGACTGGTACCTTAACCAAGCAGCATTCTTCTTGATGCATGGCTAAGGTAATGATGACTATGGATTACCATGTCATATTATTAGGGATAGCGAAAACAAAGAGAGAATGATGAGGACGTCACTGCAGGTTGTGTTTCTGTTGTCATAACCACAAGTCCTAAGCACTATGGACATTTCTGATTGCAAGACACATTTTGGAATTACAAGAGTGCTGATGCAGCAAAAATGGCTGTAGATGTAACAAATGACATCTGGAGGGGGAAGAGATCCCTGAAACATCACATTCAAAATGTGCAAAAGAAACTCCAAATAACCTTTCAAAGGAGGAAAAAGGAAAGTCAATAAAGACTGGACTGTGATCTTATGGCCACACAGACATAACCTGCTAAGCAGAAAGCCACACCATGCAGATTATGTCCCAAACCGCAGATACATTTTGAAGAATGCACAAGGACAGATGTCAAAAACAGCTTCATCTCTACTGGATGGGTTATTGGGACTAAAAAGTGTGAACTAGCCTGGATTAGCACGCTGTGAAGGTCATACTTGAACCATCACACAGTAATCCATGGGTTGCAGATAAAGGGGACTCTCACTCTGAGCCAGCCAATTAGCAAGACAGACAAAATAGACTACAAAAAGGCTCTCTCACCCTACTTAATGGAATTCAGTCACAGTCGTAAGGAATCAGAAACACTCTCATACAACCTGTGAAAATAAGAATTTTGAAATTCATTGTTGAACTACCTATATCACATGACCAGTAACCAGTTTTGCAATAGCTGCAACATTCAACTAGTAGCCCTTTGGGAACAATCCAGAGACTGGTCTGCATATCTGCTTTCTTTCACAAAGTGCTTTGATCATTTTGGACTCATCTCTTTCTAATCTGTTTGTTCCATTATGAATTATTTTCAAATTCAGTCATTAATAAGCTCTCTTTGTTCACTCAAGAAAGCCTGGTTAAATTAGCTCATTTTAAAACATAAGAGTCTACGGTTCTAGTCACCAAGCTACAGGAAGAATTTGAGAGGGCTCAGAAAAGATTTACCAGGATGTTGCTAGCACTGGAGAGTTTGAGTTGTAGGGAAATGATAGATAAGCTGGGACTTTTTCATTGTAATGTATGAAGTTGAGATATGACCTTATAGAGGTTTATAAGATCATGAGGGGCATCGATAACGTGAATAGCAAAGATCTTTTCCCTAGGGTGGGAGAGTTCAAAACTAGTGGGCTAATTTTTAAGGTGAGAGAAGAAAGATTTAAAAGGGTCTGGAGGGGCAACGTTTTCTCCCAGAGGGCGGTTCATATGTGGAATGAACTGCCAGAGGAAGTAGAAGATGTAGGTACAATTACAACATTTAAAAGATATTTGGACAGTACATGAATAAGAAAGGTTTAGAAGGATATGGGTCAATGCAAGCAAGTGGGACTAGGTTAGTTTAGGAAACTTGGTCAGCATGGGTGAGTTGGACCAAAGGGTTTGTTTCTGTGCTGTATGGCTATGTGGATCCGGGAGAAAGGTATTGCCATCGAATCCATTTTTAAATGATGCTTGTTGCAATCGATCAAGGTGGTCAGTGAACAAAAGAAAGGGGGGTTAATTCAATCCACCCCTCACCCAAGTATCCCATCTGGAAACATTCCAAGTTATGTAACCTCGCCTGGGAACTGGGTATAATATTGTTCTTGTTGATATAAACTCCAGCTGAATGTCATCATATTCAGTAGCAAAGGAGAAAAATAATAGGTCGCTGATCAGGAATGGTTGTTCAGGAATGCATACTATTACGACAGGGGTTGGATACAACAATGTTGAAGCTGTAACAAATTAAAAGAGCCACCACAGGAGTGCTGCTGAACTGATAAGCTTCAAACGTATCCTGTTGTCTCAGTCACCCCTCGCAGAGACCAAAGCCAAGCAGATATAATTTCCAGAACAGCCACTGCAATTAAAACAGTTCCACTGCACAAGTGAACAGTTTGATGTTTAAGCAGACTAAAAATATAATTTTCAGTCACAAGGAGGATCCCTCAAATTTCAGATTTTCTTCTGTTCATCAAGACAGGCTATTTTTTTTCTACTCAATACCTGCCCGAAGAATCTGCATTCTTACACGAGTTAGATCATCTTATCTGTAAAAACATGTGTAGCTTTGACTGGGTACAAATACCGTCTTGGTGCTTAGTGTTATACATTACGTTTTGAAAATGAACAAAGAATCATGCAATACTCAGCTTATTATTTTTACAGCTAGACATAAAAGACCTGCTGTTAAGCTGTTTCTCTTATATGCATAGTTACACGCTGGGAAAAAAAATTCCCCTTGCCTTCCAAGTATACTTCAGTTTTCTGAGTCTTCATTCAGCATCCCAGAAAGAGGACACATTGAAACTATCAACAAAAAAGTTAAAACCTTACTTTCTAGTGGGAAATAAGAAGTTTCATCAAGAGGCGCTTAGATATCTGGAATGAACAAGGTGTTTTATGAGGATTGTTTGTACAGGCTGGGATTGTTTCCGCTTAAGTTTAGAAGAGCAAGGTATGACTTGATTGAAGTTTAAAAGATCCTGAACCGTCTTGACAAGGTGGATGTCGAAATGACGTTTCCTTTTGTGGTATCAGTCCAGAACAAGGGGACGATGTGTAAAAATTAGGGGAGCTCTTTTAGGAAAGACATGAGAATTTTTTTCTCCCAGAGGGGTGTGTAACTTTGAAACTCTAATTCAGAAGGTACTGGAGACAGATCATTGGCTATTTAAGCTAGATATGGATAGATTATTGTCAGGTAAGGAATCAAAGGTTATCAGATATAGATGGGAATGTGGAATCTGAAACACAATCAGATCAGTTGTGATATTATTGAATGGTGGAGTAGGGTCAAGCGGCTGAATGTCTATTTCTGCTCCTATTTAGTATGCTCAGATGGAAGGTTTAAAATGATAAAAGGGAACTGATAGAACTGACCAAGATGAATTGCTCATTGTAGTCAAGAGTCCAAACACCAAGGGAAACTATTTAAAAATAATTAATAGGAGCAAGGAGAGATTGTTTCCATGAAAGTAACTAAATTTTAGCTTTATTGTATGATCACACCATTAAACCCATGTATTGTAATTTGGTCTCCTTAAAAAGTTAAAAAGATCGCATTACATATTTTGCAAAACAAAATTCTTTTAGTGCTCTATTATTCATGTTTTTCATTTGATTATTTACTATTCATATTTTATTACATCATCCTATGACCCGTAGGATGCCAGCATATACTGCCCTTCACCAAATGCCCTTGAGAAGGTGACATTAAGCAGCTTTTTTGAACACAATTAGGTGGCCTGCATGGCCTTTTCAGAGATTAATGAAGAGTCAAGCTCATTACCTTCACCCACATGCAAGACTGAACGAGGTCAGCAGATTTTCTTCCACAAACAACCTCTGAATATTTTCTGGTGGCACAAAAATGTCATTACATTCATCAATAAAGCACCTCAAAACAATTCACTGCCTGTGAAGTGCTATGTAATGTTTAACAAGATTTTTTTTGTTTTTGAATCCATCTTTGTGTATTCTTGTTATTTTATACTGAATTACAGAGCATTTTGATGATAGTGACCATAACTGCCTCACATTCTACATAGCTATGGAGAAGGAGAGGATTAGGCAGAATGGGAGGATATTTAATTGGGGAAGAGGAAACTATGATGCGATTAGACATGAGTTAGGAAGCATGGACTGGGAGCAGTTGTTCCATGGTAAGGGAACTATAGACATGTGGAGACGGTTTAAGGAACAGTTGTTGGGAGTGATGAGTAAATATGTCCCTCTGAGACAGGCAAGAAGGGGTAAGATAAAGGAACCTTGGATGACGAGAGCGGTGGAGCTTCTTGTGAAAAGGAAGAAGGTAGCTTACATAAGGTGGAGGAAGCTAGGGTCAAGTTCAGCTAGAGAGGATTACATGCAGGCAAGGAAGGAGCTCAAAAATGGTCTGAGGAGAGCCAGGAGGGGCCACGAGAAAGGCTTGGCAGAAGGAATCCGGGAAAACACAAAGGCATTTTACACTTACGTGAGGAATAAGAGAATGGTCAAAGAAAGAGTAGGGCCGATCAGGGATAGCATAGGGAACTTGTGTGTGGAGCCTGAGGAGGTAGGGAAGCCCTAAATGAGTTTTTTGCTTCTGTCTTTACGAAAGAAACCAACTTTGTAGTGAATGAAACCTTTGAAGAGCAGGTGTGCATGCTGGAATGGATAGAGATAGAGGAAGCTGATGTGCTGAAAATTTTGTCAAACATTAAGATTGACAAGTCGCCAGGCCCGGATCAGATTTGTCCTCGGCTGCTTTGGGAAGCGAGAAATGCAATTGCTTCGCCACTTGCGAAGATCTTTGCATCCTCGCTCTCCACTGGAGTCGTACCTGAGGACTGGAGAGAGGCAAATGTAATTCCTCTCTTCAAGAAAGGAAATAGAGAAATCCCCGGCAATTATAGACCGGTAAGTCTCACGTCGGTCGTCTGCAAGGTGTTAGAAAGGATTCTGAGGGATAAGATTTATGACCATCTGGAAGAGCATGGCTTGATCAAATACAGTCAACACGGCTTTGTGAGGGGTAGGTCATGTCTTACAAACCTTATCGAGTTTTTTGAGGATGTGACTAGAAAGGTTGATGAGGGTCGAGCTGTGGATGTGGTGTATATGGACTTCAGTAAGGCATTTGATAAGGTTCCCCATGGTAGGCTCATTCAGAAGGTCAGGAGGAATGGGATACAGGGGAACTTAGCTGCTTGGATACAGAATTGGCTGGCCAACAGAAGACAGCGAGTGGTAGTACAAGGAAAATATTCTGCCTGGAAGTCAGTGGTGAGTGGAGTTCCACAGGGCTCTGTCCTTGGGCCTCTACTGTTTGTAATTTTTATTAATGACTTGGACGAGGGAATTGAAGGATGGGTCAGCAAGTTTGCAGACGACACAAAGGTTGGAGGTGTCGTTGACAGTGTAGAGGGCTGTTGTAGGCTGCAGCGGGACATTGACAGGATGCAGAGATGGGCTGAGAGGTGGCAGATGGAGTTCAACCTGGATAAATGCGAGGTGATGCATTTTGGAAGGTCGAATTTGAAAGCTGAGTACAGGATTAAGGATAGGATTCTTGGCAGCGTGGAGGAACAGAGGGATCTTGGTGTGCAGATACATAGATCCCTTAAAATGGCCACCCAAGTGGACAGGGTTGTTAAGAAAGCATATGGTGTTTTGGCTTTCATTAACAGGGGGATTGAGTTTAAGAGTCGTGAGATCTTGTTGCAGCTCTATAAAACTTTGGTTAGACCGCACTTGGAATACTGCGTCCAGTTCTGGGTGCCCTATTATAGGAAAGATGTGGATGCTTTGGAGAGGGTTCAGAGGAGGTTTACCAGGATGCTGCCTGGACTGGAGGGCTTATCTTATGAAGAGAGGTTGACTGAGCTCGGTCTCTTTTCATTGGAGAAAAGGAGGAGGAGAGGGGATCTAATTGAGGTATACAAGATAATGAGAGGCATAGATAGAGTTGATAGCCAGAGACTATTTCCCAGGGCAGAAATGGCTAGCACGAGGGGTCATAGTTTTAAGCTGGTTGGTGGAAAGTATCGAGGGGATGTCAGAGGCAGGTTCTTTACGCAGAGAGTTGTGAGAGCATGGAATGCGTTGCCAGCAGCAGTTGTGGAAGCAAGGTCATTGGGGTCATTTAAGAGACTGCTGGACATGTATATGGTCACTGAAATTTGAGGGTGCATACATGAGGATCAATGGTCGGCACAACATTGTGGGCTGAAGGGCCTGTTCTGTGTTGTACTGTTCTATGTTCTATGTTCTAAAACTGACATTTGACCAGCTCATTCACACTCAAAGCTAGCAAGCCAGACACTGGGCAAACCCATCTTCTAAATTTGCCATGCATCCTTGAAAGAAGAGTCTGCTCTTAATATTTAGTTAGATTAGAGGTTTAACATGTAGGGAATCATGATTAGAGGTTTACGGACTGCCTTCATGATTCAATTGATCAAGATTTTTCACAACCAGTTCATCTTGTAATACATTTTAATTCACCTTCCCAGATTCATTGCATCTCCCTCAGCAATATATCATCCTGAATGCTGCAATAGGGCAACTTGTTTCTGGACATTTATCAATTATGAAACCATGTGTTATTACAAGTGCAGAGACACATATCACTCTCACTTTGTGGAATACACAATTCCCTTCCATTCTCTGTTCTAACATTGGGAAGCACAACCTGCATCTTATTCCTCGCAAATCTAATATTTTAGTTCAGAGTTCTATGAACATTAATATAATCAAATGCAGATACTTAATTGGTCTTAAAGGACATAAAATTAAAAATTAAATTAAAGTGTCTTAATTGTGTGAAGTAGATGCTTGTTACAATGAAATGCTTGCAATGGGAAAATGCATCTTCTATATACATTCAGCTCTGCATGTTGTACTTTTACACAACAGATCCAAGCTTGGAGAAAAACAAATTGATTAAAACTCAAGTGGTAAGATTATGCTTTGAAATATCTGAATTAACGTTTGACTCCTTTTTGTGTTAGGAATTGCAAGTCTTGTAGTGTCTTGGCTAATTCAGTAATAGCGAGAAACTAACAGCCCACTTTCTTCATAGATTACTTCAATACAGAAATGTTTTTAAACAACCACAGTTCTTAGAGTAGTGATTATATCTTCATATTCATTTTTGGGAGATCAAGATCTCTTTCAAAATGTCTGCTTTCTAGTTTGATTGATTTGCAATCATTTATACTATTTCTGAAAGAAACAAAAAAATCATTTCTTTTCAAATTTGAGACAAGAATAATAATGAACTCGTTTATCTTTTACAGAACTCAAACCTACATTACTAATATGCCTTTAAGTTGTAAAAATTACCACAACAGACTACCCAGTCAATCTTGTCTGGACAACATGTTTTGGAAATAATCTAATAATGAGCGAAGCTGTAAGCTTGAATTTACCAAATTAGAGTATGGTGATTTGGAACACTTACCATATTTTGAATATCTCAGCTGTACATCATGAGGGGATCAAGAGAGAATGACTCTCACTCTTGGCCACTCTCGGGCAACTTATTAACAATGATTATTGACGTATGTCTAGATCTGGCGGATGCTTGGCTACAGATGATGCTTCAACTGAATGGAATAAATTGATCAATAACTCATGTTTGAGAGATAAGTTTGACTAACAATGAGAGATTCAACAATAAATTCTTAGAACAGAGTTCCAAGTTTAGTTATTAATATCGTCAACAATACTCCAAGAGAGTAAGTTTTCCCTGTTCTCTACTTCATGGGAAAAGAGGAAAGTTAAGTCTTGGAAGAAGGTAGCTTTTAAATTTTAAATAAAAGAAACATACTGGAAATAAGAAATAAAAACTGAAAATGCTGCAGAGGCTCAGTAAGTCTGGCAGCATCAGTGAAGGGAGAAACAGCGTTAATGTTCTTTTTTGGAATTCTATTTATATATAGATTAGTTGTAACATTTGTATCAAGGGAGCCATGATTTTCAAATAAGAGACAGAAAGATCGTAGGAAAGCAACAATTGAATACATAAAAGCTTTAAAACCATAAAATACATAACAAATACAAATTTTGCCTTGGATATTTCAGAATTACTGCTATAATAGTTTCAAATTAACAACAACCAAATTCCTTGTCACGGACCATTCATTACAAGAGAAATTGAGATCTAATTTTATATTGCCACATTTTTAGAACGAGGGTGCAGCTGTCTTCTAATATTCCACACAATACAGAAGATTTGTAAATAGTTGTACATTAAAAAGGTTTTAATGCTCAGATTAGTTTTGATTTCAGTTTAATTTATTTTGAAATCAGAACAACTATTGAGTTCTTAGTTGTTGTAAGCCAAGGACTATTCTGAAATGCAATGCTCAAAATACACAGGGGTTTCAGGCAAAAGTCTCCAAAACACCTGAGAAAATTCACTCATAGGTGTGACCAAAAAAAGAGAAATGTTTCCCCTCTGGTTAAATGTTTAAGAGCTGCTCCTGGAAGTACAGACTGGATCCCTCCCATATTTGCATCTGACAGGCTGGCAGGAGAGCCTATCAGCGACAAACGTGGCAGAAAACTAGTCACTGATTGGAGGAGCAGCAAAAGCAAATGCTGACTTTTGTTTTATTTGTAAAAGTTTGTACAAGTTATTTTGAGATAAAACTTTGCTAACTTGTTGTCTTCTACCAAATTTAAATGCTAAGAAGTTGAGGAAATGAGTGCTTTCCTTCAGTGTTGTGACTTTATATTTAGTAGAATTAATAATTATTGCGAATATTGATAAATTCTGCTTCTGTGAAAGTCCAAATACCCCATATAGCGAATCAAATTACAACATCACCTCATAAATGAGGTGGTGAGAATGAAAAAGTAGTCAGTGAAAAGATCAAAAGAAACCCTCGATAAAGGAATATTATTTTGACAAAGTGTGAAGCTGGATGAACACAGCAGCCAAGCAGCGTCTCAGGAGCACAAAAGCTGACGTTTCGGGACTAGACCCTTCATCAGAGAGGAGGATGGGGAGAAGGTTCTGAAATAAATAGGGAGAGAGGGGGAGGCAGACTGAAGATGGAGAGAAGATAGATGGAGAGGAGAGTATAGGTGGGGAAGTAGGGAGGGGATAGGTCAGTCCAGGGAGGACGGACAGGACAACGAGGCGGGATGAGGTTAGTAGGTAGGAAATGGAGGTACAGCTTGAGGTGGGAGGAAGAGATAGGTGAGAGGAAGAACAGGTTAGGGAGGCGGGGACAGGCTGGGCTGGTTTTGGGATGCAGTGGGGGGGGAGGGGACGAGCTGGGCTGGTTTCGGGATGCAGTGGGGGGAGGGGAGATTTTGAAGCTTGTGAAGTACACATGGGAACCCTGCAGCCCAATGGTATCAAAGCGGAATATGAGTTGCTGTTCCTGCAACCTTCGGGTGGCATCATTGTGGCACTGTAGAAGGCCCATGATGGACATGTCGTCTGAGGAATGGGAGGGGGAGTGGAAATGGTTCATGACTGAGAGGTGCAGTTGTTTATTGCGAACCGAGCGGAGGTGTTCTGCAAAGCGGTCCCCAAGCCTTCGCCTGGTTTCCCCAATGTAGAGGAAGCCACACTGGGTACACCACTGCACAATAAACAACTGCACCTCCCAGTCGCGAACCATTTTAACTCCCGTTCCCATTCCTTAGACGACATGTCCATCATGGGCCTCCTGCAGTGCCACAATGATGCCACCCGAAGGTTGCAGGAACAGCAACTCATTTTCCGCTTGGGAACCCTGCAGCCCAATGGTATCAATGTGGACTTCACAAGCTTCAAAATCTCCCCTTCCCCCACCGCATCCCAAAACCAGCCCAGCTCGTCCCCTCCCCCCACTGCTTCACAAAACCAGCCCAGCTCGTCCCCTCCCCCCACTGCTTCACAAAACCAGCCCAGCTTGTCCCCACCTCCCTAACCTGTTCTTCCTCTCAACTATCCCCTCCTCCCACCTCAAGCCGCACCTCCACTTCCTACTTACTAACCTCATCCCGCCTCCTTGACCTGTCCGTCCTCCCTGGACAGACCTATCCCCTCCCCACCTAAACTCTCCTCTCCACCTATCTTCTTTTCTCTCCATCTTCAGTCTGCCTCCCCCTCTCTCCCTATTTATTTCAGAACCCTCTCCCCATCCCCATCTCTGATGAAGGTTCTAGGCCCAAAACGTCAGCTTTTGTGCTCCAGAGATGCTGCTTGGCCTGCTGTGTTCATCCAGCTTCACACTTTATTATCTTGGATTCTCCAGCATCTGCAGTCCCCATTATCTCTGATATTATTTTGACACCTACACCATTGCCAAAACTGAAGTTACATGCAGTAAATCTTAATCTAACTCAAGACCATCATATCTGCTAGTTATAGCACTGTAAATCCTGAAACTTCTGGTAACATTGCTTTACAATTTATTTGGTGTCTTTGACATTTACCTAAAATAATTGACAGCATATGTTTGCAAAATTTTTAGTATAGTCACATATGTGACACTAACCACGTAACTAGTAAGTGGTTCCAATATTTCCTGGTTTCAACTTAAATCTCCAGCATCATTAGTATTTATTTTCATATGATTACCTGGCAGTAAAGAACTTGTCTTTTTTTTCCAGGAATATCCATGTTTCCGATGCTTTCTGTCTTGCATCAATAAGACAGACACGAGAATACAAACGTTTAAATGGGCAACAGCACCATCAGACAAGTTGAATGAGTGAGCAAATGCACAGCACATGAAATATAATGTGGATAAATGTGAGATTATCATAGCAAGAGGATTTGAGTACAGGAACAGGGTTGTCTTGCTGCACTTGTAGAGGAGGACTTGGTAAGACCACCTGGGCAGCTCTGTACAGTTTTGCTCTCTGCCTGAAAAAGGATGTTCTGGCTATTAAGGGAGTGCAACAAAGGTTGGAATGGCAGAACTGATGTATGAAGCTCTGTTAGGAAAGGCAAGTCAAGGCAGGGCTTACACACTTAATAGTAAGGTCCTGGGGAGCGTTGCTTAAAAAAAAAGAGACTTTGGTGAGCAGGTTCATAGTTCCTTAAAAGTGGAGTCCCAGGTAGACAGAATAGGAGGAAGGTGTTTGGTATGCTTTCCTTTTTTGGTCAATGCACTGAGTATAGGAGTCGGGAGGTCATGTTGCAGATGTACAGAACATTGCTTAGGGCACTTTTGGAATAGTGCATGCAGTTCTGGTCTCCCTGCTATAGGAAGGATATTGTGAAACCTGAAAGGTTTCAGAAAAGACTTACAACGATGCCGTTGGGGTTTTGGAGATTTTGAGCTATACGGAGAGGCTGAATAGGCTGGGGCTATCTTTCCCAAGGCATTGGAGGCTGAGCGGTGGCCTCATATAGGTTTATAAAATCATGAGGGGCATCGATAGGGTGAATAGACAAGGTCTTTTCCCTGGGGTGGAGGGGTTTCAAAACTAGAGAGCATAGGTTTAAGGTGAGAGGGAAAAGATTTAAAAGGGATCTGAGGGGCAATCTTGTCATGCACAGGATGGTGTGTGTACGGAATGAGCTGCCAAAGAAAGTTGTGGAGGCTGGTACAATTGCAACATTTCAAAGGCATCAGAATGGGTATATGAGCCAAATACTGACAAATGGAAATAGATTAATTTAGGATATCTGGTCTGCATAAACAAGTTGGACCAAATGGTCTGTTTCCTTGCTGTACTACCCTATGACTCTGAGTACATTCACTTGAGTTTAAAAGAACAAGGGAGATCTTATAGAAACCTATAAAATTCTAACAGAACTAAACCGGGTAAACACAGAAAGCATGTTCCCAATGACTAGTGAGTCCAGAGCCAGGGATCACAGTCAGTGGTTATGGATTAGGAGAATCTTTTTAAAGCAGAGTGTAGCGAGCTTGTGGAATTTCTGCCACAGAAAGCAGTTGAGAGCAAAGCATTGAATGTTATCAAGAAAGAGACAGATAAAATTCCTAGCGCCAAAGGGTGTGTGGCAAAAGCAGGAACAGGTACTGAGTATGATGATCAGCCATAATCCAAGTGAATGGTGGAGCAGGCTCCAAGGGCTGAATGGCCTATTTTCTATGTTTGAACAGAGAGGCTGAATAGGCCAGGACTATCTTCATACTGCATGAAAGGCAACATGTTGATCAGCTGGGCAAGTGAACTGGTTTGTCAAGACATTACCATATGGAATACACCAAAATAAGGTTACCCCATAGCTTTTGAATGAGTTAGAGTTAAAAAAAAGAGGCAAATCAGCTCTCACTATTTTAGACGAGTCCTAAGAATGTCACCAAGCTTTTGTTTGATTGAAAAGTTGATAATGCCTCGATAGACTCCTTTTGCCTGCAGAGGATCAGGTTCTGCATGTGAATAGCAGCTTTTGACAAGTGTGAATTAGCCATAATATTTTGGTTCAAGTTTCAGTGCTTAAATGAACCAGTTAATTTCTTACTGGGAGCAAATTCTGGATCTGAAAGGTGTACAGTCCACATTTTGAAAGAATGTGCATCATTCAGATCCATAGTCATTTGCCTGATCGATCACTAATCCTATTTAAGAAATTCTCTAACAGGGTAAAATGGTATCACAACAGACTGCTGCGTGCAGTCAACCGATTTCAGCACCACCAACAGCTCCCACGGGTTCAGCAAATTTCAGAACAATGGACAGAAAATTCTTATGTACAGTTTTTAGTACTATGGACAAAGTAAAGTTGACTGTATGCTACCTACCAAGCAGACAGCTAGTATCTCCAGAAAGAGCAAGTGCTTAGACATTTGGTGAGTGAGGGAATTTTAAGGATCATCACTTTCTAAAATCTAGTATAATCTGTATTTAGCATTTAACTACAAATTACTATAAAATTTAAGTTCCTTCCAGTCTTTGAAACAAAAAAGCTGGAGAGTCAGCTACAGTCAGTTTAAAAGCTAGTCAGAACTAGTTTCTTCAGCCAGCAGTGCCTGACTCATTTCTAGTATTTCAGATGGTATAAATATACATGGTTTTGCTAAGCACACAAAGTAAGCGAGCATCAAGATAGCAGCTTGAGATACTGTACAGTGTACGGTGTAAACTGGGAATTTGATACAATGCTGCCTAACCTTTAACGAAAATAAAGTGCTTTAAGAGAGGATGCCAGAATGTAGACATTGAATCTGAAAACTAAAGCCTATTTAGGTCAGCAGACATGGTGTTGTTAGTTGGCGAGTTTTAACTTTTATTTTCTGATTTGTCTAAAAGGGGGCAGTCATTTAAACTGGTACTGAGGTGACATAGGTGTTGTATTAAATTTATAGATAAGCCAGTTAATAGCACTTGATAAAATACAGATTATAATCAAGTGATATTTTTAACTTAAATCAGTTAAATAAAACAATTTTTTAAAAAATCAGGGCAGCTGATATGTTGTAGCTGTAGCACAGGGGAGTTGGTGTACATCTGAGCAATGCACTGCAACCACATCTACAATAATTACCTGTAATGTGAAGAACTTTGGATCACTGTTGACATTCTGCAATTCAAGCTTCTGAAGGAATGATGAGGGGAGGGGAATGTTATCTCAACAGTTTGTTTCAAGAGGCTGTCATACTCTTTTGATCAGATTTGATATATGTAGCCTGTGGTCAGCTTCATGGGAATTTGGCTGCAAGTGAGGCAGGTATAGGGATCCAAAAGGTTGCACTGGAGGAGCCTAAGCCCTAAGAGAGTTGAATGTGCAGCCCACAGATTACTGTGAAACAAATGGATTCTGATTCATTTGGATGGGGAAAAAAAAGTGAGGCTATACTATGGGAGTGCCTGGCTGAGTTAGGACTACTGTCCTGGCACATTGAGGCTGTAGAGAGGAAAACAAATTATATAGTTGGGGGGAGATGTGGATTTTTTTTTGTAAAGAGAAAGAAAAGGCATTAGCATAAAGAAATAACAAAGTGCGATGGGAAGGAGCAGAGATTACAAGCATAAATGTGTACCAGAAAGTAAGGTCAGAGTAGCCAAAACAGTTTTTTTTAAGAAAAGGCAGAATCAAAGGAATTAAACATATGTATCACTCAGTTAAATGCACTGAAAGTAAAAGAGAAAAATTCTTACAATAGCTATATCAGAAGCATGGTTACGGGAGGTCAAAGCTGGTACATAAAATTTCAGAAAAACAAGAAAAAAGAAAGGTGGTGAGTCTGTGTTTTCATAAAATTTATTCATGGGATATGGGCATTGCTGATTAGGCCAGCACTTATTACTTGACCTCATTGCCCAAATGATAGTGGAGAGTCTTCCACATCGGTGGGTCCGGAGTCAGGCCTCCTTAGAAGTACTTTAGTTAACCAGATGGGTTTTTAATGGCTATCAATGGTGATTAAATGGTCACCATTTGGCCAGCTTTTTAATGATAGTGAAATTTTGAATTCAACAAGGAAAAAAATCTACCTGTCATTGTGGGACTCAAACCCGTAACCTCAGAATATTAGATTGAGGATCTGAATTACTAGGCCAGTGACACCACCTCCCCCATAGTGATAATGTCACTGGACTAGAAATCCAGAACCTCAGAGCGATGTTCTGGGCATGGGTTCAAATTCTGCAATGGTAACAGGTGAAAATTCAATTCTATAACAAACTGGAATGTAAAAACTAGCCTAATAGGAAGCATGTAATAACTGTCAACTAACATAAATTCTCATCTAGTTCACTAATGTTCTACGGGGAAGCAAATACTTTATCCTTAACTGGTCTGGCCTACATGGGACTTCAAGCACACAGTTATGTGTTTGGCTCTTAACTATCCCCTGAAATGGTCTAGTAAGCCACTCGCGTTAGGGCAATTAGGCATGAGCAATAAATACTGAGCTAGCCACTGACACCAATATCCCATGACCAATAAAACAAAAAGTACCATTAATAAAGAGAATAAAACCAGTAAAATTTTGAGAAATCTTGGTTTCAAAGATCAAGATGGGGAATCAATTTAGGTAAACTAGATACAGCAAAGGAAAGAAGTCACCAGTAAAGGTTTTTTAAATTTAAAAAAACATGGGATATAGGTGTCGCTAGCTGGGCTGGTATTTATTGCCCATTGTAAGTGCCCTGCTGGTCAGCTGCTACTTGAACAACTGCAGTGCCTGAGGTGTAAGTACACCCATAGTGTTGATAGGTCAGGAGTTCTAGGATTCTGGCCTAGCACAGGGACAACAGCTTTAGCAAGCTGAGCAATAACCACTCGAAGTTAAGAGGAATGAGAAGTGATTTATTAAAACAGGAGAGATTCTGACAAAGGGGCTTGACGGAATTGTAGGAATGTTCCTTCTCCTAGAGCAGTCTAGGACTCAGGGCCACAGTTAAAAATAAAATGATTCTCTCATTGAAGAAAGTAAGCAAGAATTTATTCCACACCTTTGGAATTATTCTTCCCACACAGCAGTGGAGGCTGGGTCATTAAAGACACAAGGCTACATTACACAGATTTCTGACCAACAAGGAAGACAAGATTGGGGAGTCAGGAGCTGGGTACAGGCAGGAAAGTGAAACTGGAGGCCACAATTCAATCTCTCTTCACAGATGCTCCTCACCTCCCGAGTGTTTGCCGCATTTTGCATTTTTGTTTTAGATTTTCAGTGTATGCACAAGTTTTTATTTTGTTTTCATATCAATTGGCTAAAATCATATAGTTTTACTATAAAGACAAAATACTGCTTAAAATTAGATTTCACAATATTATTACTGTCATTTTCATTCTCTGCTTCATGTTAATGGTATGGAAATGCTGTCAGATTTCTCAATGTCTTGTTAACTCTGGCAACAAATATTGTTCTATTTTGAAAGACATCTACCACAGGTATCCAAGCAGCCTGCCATCTTCAGATTGTTACTAACTTTTAATATGGAAATTGGGGGGCCTATTGGGAGTCTTAGTCAGAGACTGTGCTGTGCATACACTAATCAGTTCAAAGGATGACAGAACCAAATATGTTAGTAAAATCAAGTGTCAAATTAACTTTGTTTGTCCATGTACGCCTCCTCCAGGATTCAGAAAAGTAACTTGGTTCTCCCGCTAGAAACCCTCCATAAAACTTACCATTTAGAAGACATTTATTTGATTTTGTCCTTAAAACCACAAAGATCTCTTTGCCTCCAGAAGACATTCTTACACAAAGACCAAACAAAAGTCAAATTCAGCTATATGAACTTTATAAATATATTTCAACTGTTTCTGTCTTTCTTTACTTCCCTGTCCAAAGTCTTCATTAGTATGCTCCAGGGACAACTGAAAGAAAACTTGTAACTGTAGAATGGAAACGAATGAGCCTTTTCGGTTAATATGAACATCGGTAATTAGAATGAAAATATGAAAAGCATTTAATTGCCACAGGCTGTTCAAGGTCATCAACGTCAAGTTTGTATGGATCAGGTTCACAGTAAAACTTCCTTAACTTTAGAATAAACTTGGTCTTAATATTTAAATATATCAATCCTAAATTATGAACAGGTTTGTGTTTAGTTACCCTTTTAGCAATGGATTTAAATATTCTCCAATCTCATACAACATCGAGTCTATCATCAGTGCAGTTTGGAGACTTTGGAAGCTACAAATTCATTCACTTAAGAGTTTGTCATCCCAGGGATAGTTAGTTTAAAAGCTTTTAAACTATTTGTCTGCACTGAATTTAGCAAAAATGGTCCCAAACATGAAGAGTCAGTGTGGGACCTTCTGTTTCTTTTTGGGTCTCATGCTCAATAAATAGGTGCCTAGAAACCCGACCTGATGTTTTTGCAAGGTGTGCTGCATCTTTCTCCAAACAGACAGCTGAGAAAGCAGCAGACAGCCTTCCTCCAGAATACAGTCCCTGGAAATGGAAATCCTGCCTAGAAACAGTTACCAGCAAGTCAGTCAGTCAGAGGAGTAGGGGAATACTGAAAGATAGTGTTCAGCAACCATCCCTCCTGCCTGATGTCCAGTTCCTCAATCAAGCACAAGTCAATGCAAATCAACAGATACCACACCTTCTCAAAACTAATAGCCTATCCACAATGGTTTACCAGTCAGATGGACTGACTCTCTGTCATACCTGAAGATGAGATACTTTGGCCCAGGTGGGAATAGACCCTCAAGTGGTTGTTAAGTGACTAATTGACAATTTAATGGCCCAACTGGCAGTGAAGCAGGAAGGTCTGGTTTGGGCTTTCCCAGTCATAACTTAATTCAAGTAAAGGTGGGAAAGCACAGGAGATCTGGGATATTACCGTCCTGCCTAACTAAATTGTCTTCCTATTTCCAGGCCCACTACATCTGGGATTGGAAGATTCAGCTCAACGTTCTGGAGATCTTCATTTCCACACCTCCAGCACATTTCATGTTTCTAGAGGTGGACTTGTATTTCTGGAGATAGTTATTTCTTGGGGCTAATGTTGCATCTCAACTTCAGTTAAGAAATGAGCACTATAATTACTCAAGATGGTGGGTGAGATTTAATGCGAGTAAAGATGAACATATCTAGGCTTGAAGACTAACAACCACATGTGACAACTACCAGTCTGTCATTGTGACAGTAATGAAACAGTGGGCAAGGAGATTACTGGGACTGACATTCATGATTGAGACACAGCTAATTAAAACATATTTATTGAAAAGAATTTTTAAGCTGTAGAACCACTATGATTCAGCAATGTAGTAACTTAAAACTTAAAAAGCATTTAGTAACTTAAAACACCTCAATGTCATTTTAAGGCAGAAATAATCCCTCTCGAATTTACGTTTTTCTGCATTGAGTGCACATCATGCTTCAAATGGTCCACATTTTAAAAATCATCTTGCATAGTTCTGATTATTTTCTGTAAAATCTAAACAATTTTGGACTATTTAATGCACTTTTCTACCGTACCCACTGATATACCATGAGTAAAACCTATAGGAGATAACTTGTAAATTACTTCTGGACTATTTGGCTATACAGTACTTGAGAACAATTTCAAAAAAGATTAAACGTCATACTATGTATTTGTAGGTACATAAAGATTTTTTTTAAATGTAATGGATTACATCAGTTTAAAAGTATCATTCTTTTAACATATCCTGGGACCACAAACTCTTAAGTGAACTTGTAACTTCCAGAAATGAGATTCACATATCAAAGAAACACATTCAACTGTTAATCTAGCAACACTGTTGCACTTGTTAAACTGAATTATTTAACTCCGAATGAGATCTGCCCTCATTATGTCATTGGTTACACTAGGTTTGAGTTACGGATTTTGGTGAAGAAACATAACAGCTGTGAGAATCTCAGCATGTGTAATTTAGGTATGTTACTGTATGCAGAGATAATGGGAACTGCAGATGCTGGAGAATCCGAGATAAGGTGTAGTGCTGGATGAACACAGTAGGCCAAGCAGGAAAGCTGACGTTTCGAGCCTCAACACTGTATGCACACTGGAGTAACAGTGTGATAGTGATGGATGAGATCAGCAGTTGCCCTACTAATCTTGAAACTTGACATTAAGTTTGAATTTGCTCATGGAACTGGAGACCTCCATACTCAATTTCACTAAATCAGTATTTCCTACAGCTTGGACTTCAACAGGAAAATGGGAAAAACCATAGCCAACATTCTGCCCTCGATCCTCATCAAAATTTCCCCCGACTTTTTTGAAAAATGCTACAGTTCCACAGCTATCTAACAACTTTTCACATTCTACATTTAGGGGTTTTAAATCATAAGAGTTGAAGAATGAAACCCAAGGTGGCTTTGTTTACTGTACTATGAATGCCTTGAAATAAGAGTCTACAACCATCAGACATTTGGAGGTTGAATGAACACCTTACTGAGTACAAGTAAAAGTCACAAGAAATCTTGACCCTTAACTTCAAAGCAGTACCCAGATTCAATAGCGGCAAATCTTCCAATTTCTGATAAGTTTTTGACTTGATTTTTTTTCCAAATGGTCTAATTGAAATTGACAGACATTTTTGAGTTAGGAAATTTACTTGAGTAGAATTGTCTGTTCATTGTATCTTAAAATTTTTTTTAAAAATAGCTTTGTGACACAGCATAGTTATTAGTATTCATGTCCTTTTACTCTTGTGTAATAAAAATTGTTCCATTTCAAGCAGTGAAATTGGTGGCGTTATTCTTTTAGTAAATAGCTGGGATTTCAGATTTCCCTTCCAAAAATTTAAATATTACTGGTTTCTGGCTGATTCTAACAAACTCCACAAATACCAAATGGCCTGCTGAATAATACCAGAATTTCGTCTGTGTCTTGCTTTTGCAGATGCCTCCTTTTCAGCATCCCCATTAAGTGAACTGAGGAAGGGGCAAGAAAGTGAATATGCAACAATTTCATGGAGACAAAATGTCAGTTTGTATCAGCTACGCCATCGAGTGGAGAAAGAAATGTCTGACATGAACTTATTCCTGTGGACCCCTCACACTAGCTTGGGGCTATACAAGAGAGGAGTGGTGACCTGCATGTCATCTTGATTTAGAAACACTGCATGAGAGGAAGAGGTGCACTTTTCCTTAAATGGATGTTAAGAGAATTGATAAGGCGTATAATAAACTAGCTTACTATGGTTCGTTAAGGATTTACAGTACACAGACATATTTTGAATTTGTCATATTGTGCTAAAGATGCAAAACAATCTTTGAAGAAAGTCAAGTTTTTCCTGTTTTTACAGCCTTGAGGCAGGGATAACCAACCTCTTTTGTGATGAGCACTCGGCGGGAAATAAGCTTAATCCTGGTTTTGTCAGCAACACTCAAATCTCATGAATTAAAATAATTTAGGAAAGGTGACCAAAAGTAGAAGTTCAACAGATAGTTCTTGATGGCAGAGTTGGAGAGAATGAATAGGCAAAAGAAAATGACAGCATACAGAAGACTGAGATAAACAATAAGCCAGAATCAGTAGGAAGATCAGTGCTGTGAATAAGTGGTTAATAAAGAATTAAACACAGTCCTTTGGAGATTGGAAAAAAATGAAAATTTTTAAAAAGTATAAATCTGGAGATTTTGAGCCAGTGGAGGACAGGTAGCATGATTAAATGAGCCTTTTTACAAGTTAGGGAGAGCACCACACCTGGAAAAACCAACATCAACTCGGTATCACCAAGCAAAAGGAGTACATACTTTGTCGTCATTCCACTTTTATCTTCAAATAAAAAAGGTCAGGTTGCAAGTGAACAGGAATGCATTGACAATATGCTGCCCACCTGCAGGGAAGCAGGAGAACTTCCAATCTGACTGTTGTGATACGATTTTAATGATTAGGATAAGTTGATACTATGCTTTTAAAAAAAACTATTTTTTAAAAAAGCATGCTAGATTGTAGGCGTTTATAAATAAAGGCATTGAATATAAAAGCAAAGGTATGCATATTTATAAGTTACTGGTTAAGCCTCAGCTGGAGAATTGTAACTTATTGGGTGCATCAAACAATTTATTAGGAAAAGGAGTAGATGAGATTTACTGGAACGGTAGCAAAGATAAGGTTCACAAAGATTGGAGTATCTAGGGTTCATTTTACAGAAGAGGTTAGGGGATCCAGTAGGTGTTCAAAATTATAAAGGGTTTTGATCAGCATAGATGGTAGCAACTGTTGCAACTAATCCGAAGATTGATAACCAGGATGCACACATTTAAGATGATTGGCAAAAGCACAATGAGATTTTTTAAGTTTTATTTTATGTAGTAATTTATGCAGTGCCCAAAATAATTATGTAAACAAATACAACAATAACTATCAAACAGGATAAGGTTTGGGAATTAAATAGCTCTGTCAAAGGGCCTTCATGGGAAGGGTAGATTGCATAGTTTCTTCTGTGTCATTAGACTCTGCAGCTACAAAATCTCAAATATATATGCCTGTTGTTGCAAAATATAAGAATATATAAATAATTGATAGCTATTGTAACACTATTAGCTTAGTGATACATTGGAGAGGTGTGGTGGACAACGAAGAAGGTTACTTCAGAGTACAACAGGACCATGATCAGATGGGCCGACGAGTTGCAGATGAGTTTAATTTAGATAAATGTGAGATGCTATATTTTGGTAGGGCAAATCAGGGCAGGACTTGTACACTTAATGCTAAGGTCCTAGGGAGTGTTGCAGAACAAAATGACCCTGAAGTGTAGGTTCATAGTTCCTTGAAGGTGGAGTTGCACTCAAGGTAATGAAGGTGGTGTTTGGTATGCTTGCCTTTATTGGTCAGTGCATGGAGTGCTGGACTTGGGAAGCGATGTTGCAGCTGTACAGCGCATGAGTTAGGACACTTTTGGAATACTGCATCTAATTCTGGCCTCCCTGCTGAACATACTGTGAAACGTGAAAGGGTTCAGAAAAGATTTACAAGGATGGTGCTGGGAATGAAGGGATTGAGCTATAGGGAGAGGCCGAATAGGCTGGGGCTACTTTCCTTGCAGCATCGGACTCCAAGGGATAACCTTATAGAACTTTATAAAATCATGAGGTGCGTTGGATAGGAAGAACAGGGGAGGTCTTTTCCCTAGGGTAGGGGAGTCCAAAACTAGAGGGCATAGGTTGAAGGTGAGAGAGGAACGATTTTTCATGTAGAGGGTGGGGTGTGTGAGAAGTGAGCTGCCAGAGGAAGTGGAGGAGGCTGGTGCAATTACTACAGTTAAAAGGCATCTGGATGGATATGTGAATAAGTAAAGGTTTAGAGGGATATGGGCTAAATACTGGCAAATGGGAATTTACTATTTCCATGGTTGGAACACCGTATTGAGAAATTAGGACAAGCAACCTATTTTTCAAAGCTGGACTTACACAAAGGATACCGGCAGATACCTTCATCCACGGGAGCAAAGAAAATTTCAGCTTTTGTAACACCAAATGGAGTGGACAAATTTAAAGTCATACCATTCGGTATGTAAAATGCACCAGCAACATTTTGAAGACTAACCAATAAGGTCAGTGGGATTACCCAATTGTATGGTATAAATCGCTGATCTGGTGATTTTTAGTCACACATGGAAGGAACATTTGCAGCATTCATCTCAATTGGTCGAACATCTTCAGAAGGTGAGCTTGGTGATAAAGCTGGCCAAGAATGAGTTCATAAAAGCCCAAGTCACGTTCCTTGGGAATGTCATTGGACATGAACAAATGGCTCCACCGGATATGAAAACAAATGTTATCCAGGAGTTTCCCATCCATCGATGAAAAGGGAAGTATTACAATTCCTGGACGGAGCAGTTTTTTAATTGAAATTTAGTACCAAACTTTAGGAGCATGGTTGCTCCACTGACTGCCTTCCTAAGAAGTGCAGGAAATTCCAGTGGACAAGAGGATTATCACAAGGCAGTTGGCAGCCTGAAAGCTGTGCCAACCACCACCCGAGTATTAGCCATACCTAATTATGCAAAGCTATTCAAAGTGGCTATTAACACTAGTGATTTGGGTGATGGTGGTGTACTCTTCCAAGATGACAAAGAGAAGATAGCAAGACCTATTGGATATTTTTCCAGTAAGTTAAATATTCATCAAAAGGAATACTTCACAATTGAGAGAGACCATCAGTTTGGTGTTGGCATTGCAACATTTATAAAAACCAAAAGAAATGCAGATGCTGTAAATCAAGAACAAAAACAAAGTTCCTGGAAAAGGTCAGCAGGTCTGGCAGCATCTGTGGAGGAGAAAACAGAAGTTCTGAGGAAGGGTCACACCTGACGCGAAACATTATCTCTGTTTTCTCCTCCACAGATGCCACCAGACCTGCTGAGCTTTTCCAGCAACTTTGTTTTTATTTCAACGTTTATGTTGCCAATACTAATATACTCATCAATATATACTAATCATAACCCTTTTACACTTTTGGAAAAATGTAAAAGGTAAAAATAGCATACTCTTTATAATGGAGTTTATTGTTACAGATATTTAAATGTGAAAATTATACATGCTGCAGGATGAGAGAATGCAATTGCCGAAGCATTGTCACTATTTTGAAGGAAATTAAGGTGTCCGGTGGAGGAAGAAAGGGATTGAGATGAGCTGTATTATTGAATGTTTGTGTGCTTAGAATCAATGGTTATGTACAGTGGTGTACCAAACAGTGTAAGACTAAAGATTTTTTATAAGAAGAAAACCATCTTTGTATATTGGCTGTTCATTTTTAAGGGGGTGGAGCTATGTTGATACTACAGCTTTTAGAGATATATTTTGTCCTTTTATTTGAAGAGAGGTTTTCAACAATAGGCATTGAGCTGTTTCCTCCAAGTCAATAAAGTAAACAGCTTGAGGAGCCTTGGGGCTTTTTATTTAATTTCAAACAATAGAAGTGGCATGAATGAGTGGAGTCAGGCTCCCACAGAACCGGGGTTATAGTTCAGCTTTCAGCAATTATTGAGTTTTGAAGTTGGCTATGGAAGCTCTGTCTCACATGTAGTTCTGGCAGCAGAGAGAGAATCTGTTTTACTGAATTTTCTTTGCCAAGGGTGTGTTTACAGGGTGTTACTAATATTGGAGCAGCTGCTGCTTAGTAGTTAAATAATCTATTATTCTTTTCGGTTTTCCAATAGAGTTAAAGTTACACAAATTCTTCTTTGTACTGTTTGTATTTTAACTGTGCAGTAAGAATAAACTATGTTTTGCTTAAAATTGAGTAGCGTACCAACCAAATTACACCTAGAACACGGCACCTTAAAGAAGGTAAAAGTTAGGATGTAGGCTATCTCTTTGATATGTCTGAAAGGGGTTTGGTCTGGTCCAGTCCACAACCATGTCCAAACTTAGGGTCACCAATAAATCCAAGGAATTCAAGGTAAACCTTTTGACAGTGATGGGATATAGAAAATGATATGGCATGGAATGCTGATGCAAGTATTAGAGATACATTGCAGGGGAAAATAAATTAAGGGAGGAAAAAGGAATAGAGGAATACAAAATGAAGGCTAAAGGAAGAAGTGTGGCAAGAAGGGCATAAAACATCACATAAACCAATTACGCTTTTTTCTATGATGTTAATTGTATCCAACTATGAATTTTAGCTTCTCTGTGGACAGAAACTTTAAGATATTCCAAGGGAATTTCTAAAACAAAAATTAATGAAATTAAAAAAGTTAATCTTGGAAAATTATTCACTACAAAAAAAATTCTAGGGAGTACAAAAATACAGTTAGGAAATGAAAGAGGCAGAGAATGTAAAAAAGCTGTGGGAATAGAAAAGAAAAATCAAGAAAGCCCATCAACATGAATATATAAATGACGCAATTAGATATCTTTAGGTTTGATAAATACAATAAGAGAACGTACAGCAGGCAGTGAAGAAAGCTAATGGCATGCTGGCCTTCATAACAAGAGGAATTGAGTATAGGTGCAAAGAGGTCCTTCTGCAGCTGTACAGGGCCCTGGTGAGACTGCACCTGGAGTATTGTGTGCAGTTTTGGTCTCCAAATTTGAGGAAGGACACTCTTGCTATTGAGGGAGTGCAGCATAGGTTCACAAGGTCAATTCCCGGAATGGCGGGACTATCATATGTTGAAAGATTGGAGCGACTGGGCTTGTATACACTTGAGTTTAGAAGGATGAGAGGGGATCTGATTGAGGCGTATAAGATTATTAAGGGATTGGACACTCTGGAGGCAGGAAGTATGTTCCCGTTGATTGGGGGGGTGGGGAAAGAGTCCAGAACTAGAGGACACAGTTTAAAAATAAGGGGTAGGCCATTTAGAACAGAGTTGAGAAGAAACTTCTTCATCCAGAGAGTGGTGGATATATGGAATGCTCTGCCCCAGAAGGCAGTGGAGGCCAACTCTCTGGATTCTTTCAAGAAAGAGGTGGATAGAGCTCTTAAAGATAGTGGAATCAAGGGTTATGGGGATAAGGCAGGAACAGGATACTGATTGTGGATGATCAGCCATGATCATAAATGAATGGTGGTGCTGGCTCGAAAGGCCGAACGGCCTACCCCTGCACCTATTGTCTATTGTAATTTAGAATTAATGTATCAAGAGGGACAATATTGTTGTGCATTATGTTTGTACAAAGCTTTTGCAAAACAAATGACATGTATTTTCTAATTTATATATTTCTTATCTGTATAATGCTGAATATAATTTACACCATAATTTTAATATGTGTGCAAAGCAAACTTTTCTGACTGGTTTCCATTTTTCAGCAAATCTGTACAAGTGAGCACACGTGGTGACATGCTGTTTTCCATTATCCACTTACTTTACTGTGTCTCACAAAAGTCCACCATATAATTAACTTTAACTTGAGCAATGCCATTGTACTCCATAAGTGTTGCTTCTCAAACTAAATATTTAATTAATAATACCTTTAAGGTTAGACTGAAATTTTGCCTAATGAAAAAGTTATCCATGCTCTTCTATATCATCAATTAATTCCAGCAACGTGAGCATTACAACTTCTGATATACTTTAAAATCGTGACAGACCATACAAACAACTATCATGCTGTGGCACAAAAGGAGAAACTCTTAATACTAGAGTGGTAAATCAAATAGTACAGGTATATTTAAGGACAAGTTAGGCAAGGATTATATGGTGAAGGAAACAGATGATGACAATGGTATATTTAGGTGAGGTAAGATAGGAAGAGGCTCATGTGAAGCAATGAACAGCATGGACTAGTTGGGCCAAAAAGCCTGTTTCAGTTCCTCACGATGTACAAAAAGCCTGTTTCAGTTCCTCACTATGTAATCCAATGGAATTAAAAAAAACTCTTAGTTACCTACCTAATAACAGAAACAGAGGTATGTCTGATTGAGTATAATTTGATACTGTTAGCTTCACGCCAATGCACAAAAAATTGAACAATTTAAATTTACAGCACTTGGCATTTACAAGTGATAACAGTTGCAACAGGTCAGTGATTAGGAACTGGACATCTAATGGGAGAGATGATGGTGGTGGTTAGTGGGGTATGCTGGGCGGCGGGGGGAATCTCAAAAGACAAGAAAGGTCTGGAAATATGTGAAACATGAGGCTGATGGGGGTACATTTACTAAGAAAGATGTGGGCAATGAGGCCCAGAGAGTGAACACACTGCAACCAAAACAAAACTGGTAACAACAGGACCTCACACAAGAAGCAGACTGCTCAGCGTACTGGAGGGTGTATAAGGAATGGAGTAGGACTCAGAAAATAAGGTTCTACAGGTATTTATAGGGGAATGGGGAATATCAAATCTGAAAATTAATCCTCTGCGGTGCAGAAATACAAACAACTACAGAGGAGGATCTTAATGTCGACAAAAACATGGAACTGCAAGGATAACACTTGAGAAATTCAGCCACTGAAACATTAAGAATAATTAAGCCTTCATTAGGAAGGGAGTGGAAGAGATTAAAGTTTCCTCTATTTTTGATTGTAAATATCCTACGTGAAATCAGTTTAATGGTCTAAATCTACTTCCTTAAGAACCAAAATCTTGAAGATGTGCAAGGGGTTACTCTTCTGAGATAGGGCAAATTAAAGTCTCTACGTAATACCGCAACTGAAATGCTTGGTTCTAGTATTCCACAGCACCAACACCAGCAGTCACAGAAGAGGTCAGGTAAGCGTTGGATATAAATCAGTATACATAGGATATGGTATTAATTCTCCTAATAAATGTGCTTGTTATTTTTTCCTAAAAAAAAGTCAGTCTATTTTCTTTCACAGTGCTCAAATGACTGGCAAAAGAAAGCAACCATGCAGGTACAGCAGGCAGTGAAGAAAGCTAATAGCATGTTGGCCTTCATAACAAGAGGAATTGAGTATAGGAGCAAAGAGGTCCTTCTGCAGCTGTACAGGGCCCTGGTGAGACTGCACCTGGAGTATTGTGTGCAGTTTTGGTCTCCAAATTTGAGGAAGGACACTCTTGCTATTGAGGGAGTGCAGCGTAGGTTCACAAGGTCAATTCCCAGAATGGCGGGACTATCATATGTTGAAAGATTGGAGCGACTGGGCTTGTATACTCTTCAGTTTAGAAGGATGAGAGGAGATCTGATTGAGACGTATAAGATTATTAAGGGATTGGATACTCTGGAGGCAGGAAGCATGTTTCCGCTGATGGGTGAGTCCAGAACCAGAGGACACAGTTTAAAAATAAAGGGTAGGCCATTTAGAACAGAGTTGAGGAAAAACTTCTTCACCCAGAGAGTGGTGGATATATGGAATGCTCTGCCCCAGAAGGCAATGGAGGCCAACTCTCTGGATACTTTCAAGAAAGAGATGGATAGAGCTCTTAAAGATAGTGGAATCAAGAGTTATGGGGATAAGGCAGGAACAGGATACTGATTGTGGATGATCAGCCATGATCATAATGAATGGTGGTGCTGGCTCGAAGGGCTGAATGGCCTACTCCAGCACCTATTGTCTATTGTCTAAAAGCTGGATAAAAATCTTACACAAGTGGAGTTTGAGCTGGTATTACATAAACAAAATCATTAGCACCTAGGCTGCACCAAAAAAAAATGCAGAACACACACTTTTCAGAACATGAGTAAAGAATATGGATTAAAATCAAAAAAGATGAATTAACCTAAACAATTCCTAGAATTCCCAGTGCCAGAAATTCTAAGACACATGTACCCATTGTCATTTCTTTTCAATTCTTCTGCTAAGTGTGTGTGGATATAAAGACATGAAAAAGGAACAGATTAGGACTTGGTACCAGTATAGACTTTCAACAATCTGTGCATCTTATCCCGATGATCATGTGTTCATTGGTGTGCATGTGACCAAGTGAGCACAGGCATGAAAAAAAATCCTATTCATCACCACAACCTCTCTGAATGGTTCCTTAAAATAGGTACAGCCCCACGTCAGCAACACCAGTTAATGCATCCTTCTCCCATCAGGCATTTAACTAGCTCAGATTCACTACAAATATAAAAGTATGCAATTATGCACCAAATAAAAGGTTTCTTAAATTTATTCTAAAGCTATGATCAGATGGGGTGTACCAATAACATTTTTTTTCAACTGCAAATAGCTGTTTATATATCCTTAAAGTGAAATTGGCTGCATCACAGTGTGGAGGAATTTTTAAGCATAGCAACATTTTTGGTAGTGATTGGTTTTATTTTGTTTTTTTTTTGCAAATAGTCCTCTCACTGCAATGGCAAAGCAATCGCCATCCAATTTACATGAAGGGCCAGTCACAGAAAATGCTACCATTATACGAGTGGAACTGACATTGTACTATCATTTATGCCCGCGAGACTGACATATGTACTTTCTACTGTGAAATTCACATCATTTTGATTTTTTTAATCAATCGATTTACACTATTTGCTTGCATGTAAGGTATTAAAAGATAATCAATAAATTAGACAAAATAAAAAAAGGATATGGCCATTCAGTGATCTTTTTGGCATATTTTCTTACAAAGTTGTCTTCACTGAAGAGAAAGAGAGATCTGTTAACTGTGAAGCAGTTTTGTCGGACTGGGATAGGATTGTAGAGAGCCATGGTCCGGGCTCTTTGGGCCATCGACTGCTTGTACATCCTTTGAGGTGCTCCTGGCGGTCCGCCCTGACGGCTGCCGCCGCGTCCTCCGCCTCCTTGGCCGGCTCCATACCTGGCCGGCACCTCGTCTCCAAATCTCGCCATTCTATAAACAGATGCCAAAGATCACCATTCAGTAGATAAATACGGCAACTCCACATTACATCCCATCTGCTCCAACACTGGTGCACATGCAATTAGTTTAGATTTTTGCCCTGTTTTTCTTAGGTTTTCATTGTCCAGTGGCTAATTCTTCATAAGACTGGGTCATTTGTAGATTTAAGAAATATTTTCCCCTCGTGTCAAAAATCAAATATATGATCTCGTCGTTTTTGCATCTGCAGTTTTTTTTACTCCCTCGATCGCCTTTGCATCATCTGCATCTCAAAGCTGTAGAATCCCAGAGTAAAATCCACACAGCCTCCCAGGCAAACATCCACCATCTACTCATGCCTTTCATCGGTTTCCATCAGATACTGCATCGCCGAACATTTTTCGTCCTCTCTCGTGTATTTATATTAATCAGGATCTGGACTGCGAGTACCCGATCGACTGGTGAAGCGTAAGCAATGGGAAGCATCTGATCAGATTTATGCAGCCAACCAACAGCCCACAGCATCAAAGCTAGCCACATGATTCCTACTGCCCAATGAGGGAACGAAATCTGATTTTATTCAAAAAAGCTCAGGGAGAGGAAAATCAAAAAAAAATTTCTTTTTTTGTAAAGTCCACCCTGTTTTCGGAGAATGCGGCAGCAAAATTTGCTTAAGATATCAACCGGCAACATTACCTGATGGACTAAACGCCAGATCGAGTTATTGGTCTTTAAGTATAAATCTTCCACTGGTTCAAATTTCATAATGCCAAGAAAAGCAGTACGAGGAATTTAGTGGAAATAGGGTGCTTTTCTATTTCGATCCGTACTCTCTGAAATTCTTATCAGTTCTAAAGCTTGCAAGGTAACACTCTAACATTGTGTCTAATAGTCCTTTGGTGGGATATAACTGGAGTAAAGTCGAAGCTTTTAATCGTGCATTCAAATACTAAACTAAAAGCAAAACAACATTCGATGTCTCATACAGAAGAAATGTTGTTTTCCTTTTACTTTGGTATTCCTTGTGAACTGTTCTGATGAGTACAAGATAAAAAGCTTTGATGAAATGTGTTTTTCAGCAATAAACAAAACTGTTTAATTGCATCTGCACCTTAATTTCAATCAGTACCTTGACACAATATTTCTCGTTCTTAGTCATTCAGAAATATGTTTTATATGGTATTCTATCATCCCTTTCTTCCTTTGACTTTCAGCCCTCGGCCCCATCCCCTTAATGTGGTATGTATCTAAACCAAAACAAAATGCTGGAGAAACTCAGCAGGTCTGGCAGCATTTGAAGAGTGAGAAATAGAGTTAACATTTTGAGTCCAGTGTGACTTTTCAGTGTGAAATGAAAGAGGAACAGCCAGGGGAGGGTAGGGAATGTGAAAAAAATGACTATTCTCTGAAGTTGTGGAACTCAGTATTGAATTCTACAGGCTTTAAAGAGCCTAAGCAGAGGTTGTTCCTCCAGCTTGTGTTAAATCTCATTGGAATACTGTAGAGGGCCAAGGGTGGAAAAGTTAGCATGGTAGCAAGATGGTTGAAAGAAACGACATGCAACTGGAAGGTTGTCTCCAATGCAGCAGAAAAGTTCCACAAAGTGTTCACACAGACTATATTTGGTCTCATAAATGCAAAGGAGGCCACATTGTGAATAGTGAATATGGTAGATTAGACTGAACTCGCAGAATGCTACCTTACCTGAAAGATTTGGTTGTAGGATGAAGAGAGAGATGAAGGGACAAGTGTTACATCTGCTGCAATTGCATGGTAAGGCGCCATGCAGGAGTGAGGAAGTGTTAGGAGTGATGGACGTGTGGACCAAATGTCATAGAAGAAATTATCCCTGCAGAATACTGGTAGTAGATGAGAGGGGAAGATATCTTTGGTGGTGGTATCCTGCTGTGGCAGAAATGGCAGAAGATGAACATGGAAACTGGTGGTTTACAAAGTGAGGACAAGAGGAACCCTATTGTTATTTCAACAGGTACAGGAAGGGGTAAAGGTTGAATTGTGAGAGATGGATCATATATGATTGAGAGGCCTGTTAATCACGGTGAGGGGTACTCACCCAACTTCTTAAGAATTTTAATTGCACACTAAGTACTTTATCTGACAGCCCGTTCTATGTACAATCATTTATTCAATGTTAAATGTATGTCTTTGATTTTGACATACCTCTTCCAAATTTAATATTCTGCTTTTTTATACATTACAAATTGTTTTGGAATTTTAAAGCCTTGTTTAATATGTCCACTCTTTCGTAATATTTTTTATGTGCTGAAATATCTTCAATTCATAAAATCTTTCCATTTAAATAAGTACAACAATTCCTTCAGTTCCCCTTCAGTCATGAACTTTTAAAGTGCCTTCATATTGATTAAACAAAACTGTCAATAATGAGCTTAAATAAATTACCAGGAAAAGCCATCAAAGCAAGCAGAATAAACTAGTATAAAAGGCATCAAGATAAATTCCAGGAGCAAAACAGAAACTGAACATCACCTTATAACATGAAACAGGATCTATCATGGATTCCATCTCTCAGAGTTACAGTGCACAAATCTTTTGATGACTGTAAATGTCATAGCTTTAGTTTGCTATATTTTTGATTGTGAAATAAAACAGGAAAAGGTCTGTTTTGAAAATGAAGAATTGTGGAAAGGATTATTGCACTTCTTAAAATGTTACGAAAACTCATTGTAAGTGCTGTTTACACTGCTGTTTGTTCAGTCAGTAGGTTTAGACACAGATGAGCTGGATCTAGGGATTGCTTTTTTAAAAATTCACTCGTGAGATGTGCGCATCACAAGCATTTAATGCCCAACACTAGTTGCCTTTGAGAAGGTGACACTGACATGCCTTCTTGAGCTGCTGTCGTCCACATGCTGTGGACAGACCCACAATGCCAATAGGGAGGAAATTCCAGGACTTTGACTCAGTGACAGTGAGGGAACAGTGATTTATTTCCAAGGATGGTGAGTGCTTGGAAGGGAACTTACAGGTAATGATGAGCACAAAATGAGATTCAACCAGCAGTAAGTAGTTGATTGATCAATGGACTGATGACCAGTTGGCAATGACAAAGTGCTTCTGCCGGCCAATAATTATGTGATTGGCACAAGCTGTTCAGCTACTTGGGAGCCAGTGAAGATATGGTCAGAAGCCATTGGATCTCTGGAAAGGAAGGTGCTGTTCTTTACTCTGTAGTAAAAATAACCTTAAACCTGAAGAAAGCCTGTTTATTTCTGGTCATAAGATGCTGCAAGTTGTAGATCTTAACTAAAATGTCTGAGACTTTATATGTATGAACTATTTGCTCTGTGCCTTCAGCAATCGAGTAAAGGTACCTGCAGAAGGACTATCAAGGGCTAACAAATCCTGACAAGTCAAAAGAATCATCTCGGCAAACCCTGTGAACACAGACTATTGAACTGCCTTCCTAGCCTTTACCTTTACCCACAACATTCATGTTTATTTTAGAACTACAGATGCTGGAAATGAAAAGCAAAAACAGAAATTGCTGGAAGAACTCCACATGTCTGGCACTGTAACAGAGTTAATATTTTAGGTTTAGTGAACCCTCTGGCCAGACCTTGGAGGAGCTCCACAAGGAGGTCCTGTAAAATGCATCTAAAATGGGTGAGTCATCTCCACAAAGTATGTACAATTTACCCTATCAAGCGTTCACAACTCCTATACAATGTTCTAGGTAAAAATTTTGCATGAATATTTTCCAATCAGTGAATCTTCCTTTGAGTGAAAACTTATCCATGATTCAGTTCCAGCCTGAAAGCAAACAATGAACAGAGAACTGAAAGTTGTATTAAGCTTAATTCCTTCAACTGTTTGCTAATAAATGGACAACTCCTTCACTTCAACTGTCAAAAGATTACTGAACTGTGTCTTCTATTGCTTCTATCAGTATGTCGACCAGAACAAAATTGGCTAGTATCTTGCTAATGCACAGGTGAGTGTTCAGTTTGTGTCTTGTACACTAACTCTCCAATTAAGGAATTCACTTAAAGCCATTCTCCTGCCTTAACGCTACACTTATTCATTTTCAGATAACACTCTGAATGCTAGAGTTGAACCTACCTCTACCACACTTTTAAGCACCGCATTTCAAATCTTAACCCACGCACTGTGTGGGGTGGGGGGGGGAAATCTTGTATTGCTTTTTTTTGTCAATTACTTCATCTGTGCCATTTTATTGTTGATCTTTTCAAGAGTGGAAATAGTTTCCCGTACCTGTTTAGATATGTAGGTCATCTAGATAAAATTACAATATATAGTGTGTGTGTGTATGTATATATATACACACACACACACACACACACATATATAGTATCTTAGTATATACGTAAAACTACATGACCTGAACACTTATTTCACAAAGTTAACCTCAATGTTTTTAATACGTGAAGGTACATTGGGCAGTGTTTTTTTTATGGAACTTAGATTCAATTTCAGTCTTAGCTGAAAGGATGAAAGCCTCTTCTCTACTAGGCATCTTTTAAGTAAAAAGGGAAGTCTGCATTCGGTTCCTAATAAATGTGAACACATATCACGAATGTCCATAGGTTGCAATTGATGCCTACTTTACAGAGATGGTTATTATAGACAGAGGAAAAAAATGACAGTATCAATAAATTGTTGTCAGATGTTATCAAGCACATAATCTTATGGCCCAATAGTTGAATACCAGCAAAGTATTTATGTCATAGGAATCGGGAAAATCTCCCCACTTTTTGAAGTCAAAATAACATGATTATGCTTGTTGGAAGCCAATTATCCCAGCACAATTTCAGGAAATCCTCAGGTTAAATATTTTCTAATCAACCTGTTCAGACATGTCATTTTACACATCTGGTGCAGTTGGAACTTGAATCTGTGCCTCCTGACTCAGTGGCAATGGCCTAGTGGTATTATCACTGGACTGTTAATCCAGAGACCCTGATAATGTTCTGGGGAGCCAGATTCAAATCCTGGAATGGCACATAGTGGAATTTGAATTCAATACATATCTGGAATTAAGAGTCTAATGATGACCATGAATCTATTGTTGGAAAAACCCATATGATTCACTATTGCCCTTTAGGGAAGAAAACTGCCATTCTTACCTGGTCTGGAAACTTAGCTGCATGTGCCTCCTGATCCACAGCAATGTGGTTGACTCTAAACTACCCTCTGGGCAATTACAGATGGGCAATAAATGCTGCCTGGCTAGCAATGCCTTCACCCTGTGAATGAATTATTTTAAAAAACTACCGTACCACAAATGGTTCTTCAGGGTAGTATCCTTAGTTCAAAAATCTTCAGCTACTTCAGCAATGACTTTCCTTCTGTAATAAAGGTTAAAAATGTTTTTGACTATTTAAGATTGCAGCATTCACTACCATTTATAGTTTCTCAGACACTGAAGCAGTCTGTAGCCATACACAGCAAGATCTGTACAATATTCAGCCTTGGGCTGATAAGTGGCAACTAATATTGGGAAAAAAAACAGAAAATGTCAGTGACCACCTCCCACAACACAAAAGCCTATCATTGCCAGTGACATTTAATGGTATTACCATTGCTGAATCTTCCTAGCATTAGCCATTGTTCAGTGATTTAACTGTACCAGCCTATAACAGCAGATCAGAATCTGGGAATTCTTAAACAAGCAACTCATCACCTGACTACCCAAAACTAGTATGCCATCTGTGAGGCACAAGTTAAAGAGTGATAGAGTACTCCCTACCTACCTGGATAAATGCTGTTCCAACCACACAAGCAACTCAAAAGCCTGCTTAATTTGTTCCCCACCTTAAGCATTCAATCTCTTCATCCTGATACACAGAGGCAGCATTATAAAGAAGCATTGCTGTAGTTTGCTAAGCCTCCAAGAGTTAACAACAAATGCTGCCCTTACAAGTGTTGCACATATTCCATGAAAGGGAAATAAAATCAGTTGATATAACTTACACTGTTTGCCTTAAAATCTTTGCATAATTTTGAACAATCCTTTTAGACCTGTCCATAACATAAATAACTGAATATACCGCAAGAATTTGAGTGTTTCAACATAAGTGTATCCTCCCATCACTCTGCAATCTTGATAAATCAATGCTGCAGCTTACATACGACTCCAATATTCCATCTATATTGGCTTGTTCAAAGATGTATATGCTAAAAAGAAAATCTTGCAAAGTAATTCAGTTATGAACTAATCACTATATACTCATTACCACTCATTATTGTATTCAGTCCTCCTGCATGGAACTCAGCATTCAATTCATCTTAAATAAAAACTGAAAGAACTGCAGATGCTATAAATCAGGAACGATCAATTCGTCTTGTTACAATCCCAGACCGGATCCCAAGTTGATCCAATTAGGAATCACATCTTATTAAAAATAGGTGGAGTATCAGCAGACTATCTGGACATGAAGGAACATTTTAGCAATTTCAATTCAACTGCTGTTCTTCCCACATTTTATTGTAGAAGGTGTCCAAGAACACTGATCAGGACACTTCTTCTCCCAAAAACAAAGACTAAATTGTATACCTAATAATATCACCCCATCTATTATTTTTTTAAATTCAGTACATATTGGAATCAAATCTGAAACTTTGCTGGTCTTTACGCCCGAATATCATGCCAAGAAATACATATTCAACAGAAGAAAATGATGAGTTCATACAAATGTTTAAATATGAATGAAAAGTCTTGTGTTACGTATTTTAGTCCTAAAGAACAACTTTAGATGCTCAAAACATTCTGCTATGATCAGCACTTTTACAAATGACCAGTATATATTAGATTAACCGAGTCAAAAATTTTATCACTTAACATGCAACACAATCAAGGAAACACTCTTTATTGTACAATGAATGATCCTTTATAAGAAGCTATTACTACATCATAGGAGACAGAAAAGGGCCTCTATTCTGAAACATCAATTTTGAACAAGGAGGAGGTGCTCAGCCCAGGATTAAGACACAGGAGTGGAAGTAAGGCCATTCAGCCCATCAAGCCCACTCCACCATTTAAATCATGGCTGATGGGCATTTCAACTCCACTTCCCTGCACTCTCCCCGTAGGCCTTGATTCCTTGAGATCAATGATTTGTCAATCTCTGCTTTGAAGGCATCTAACGACCCGGCCTCCACCGCACTCCGTGGCAACGAATTCCACAAGCCCACCACTCTCTGGCTGAAGAAATGTTGTCTCATTTCCGTTTTAAATTTACCCCCTCTAATTTTAAGGCTGTGCCCACGGGTCCTAGTCTCCCCACCTAACGGAAACATTTTCCCAAGAGTCCACCCTATCTAAGCCATACATTATCTTGTAAGTTTCTATTAGACTTCTAAACTCTAATGAGTACAATCGAGGATCCTTAGCCGTTCATCACACGTTAAACTTACCATTCCAAGGTTCTTCCATGTGAATCTCTGCTGGACACTCTCCAGGGCTAGTATGTCCTTCCTGAGGTGTGGGGCCCAAAGTTGAACACAGTATTCTATATGGGGCCTAACTAGAGCTTTATAAAGTCTCAGAAGCACATCACTGCTTTTATATTCCAACCCTCTTGAGATAAATGACAACATTACATTCACTTTCTTAATCACGGACTCTACCTGCAAGTTAACTTTTAGAGAACCCTGGACCAACACTCCCAGATCCCTTTGTACTTCTGCTTTATGAATTTTCTCACCATTTAGAAAATAGTCCATGCCTGTATTCTTTTTTCCAAAGTGCAAAACCTCACATTTGCTCACATTGAATTTCATCAGCCATTTCCTGGACCACTCTCCTAAACTGTCTAAATCTTTCTGCAGCTTCCCCACCTCCTCAGTACTACCTGCCTGTCCACCTATCTTCGTATCATCGGCAAACTTCGCCAGAATGCCCCCAGTCCCTTCATCCAGATCATTAATATATAAGGTGAACAGCTGCGGCCCCAACACTGAATCCCGCGGGACACCACTCGTCACTGGTTGCCATTCTGAAAAAGAGCCTTTTACCCCAACTCTCTGCCTTCTGTCAGACAGCCAATCCTCAATCCAAGCCAGTAGCTCACCTCGAACACCATGGGCCTTCACCTTGCTCAGCAGCCTCCTGTGAGGCACCATATCATAGGCCTTTTGGAAGTCTAGATAGATAACATCTACTGGGTTTCCCTGGTCTAACATACTTGTTACCTCTTCAAAGATTGAAATAGCACTAAGAATTCCACGAGTCAGCTCACAAGGGGAGGGGAGCTTCATAATAATATTAGATTGTAATCGCCAGCTTCCTAGCAAAATTAGTCAACTATTCGTTTCCTTCCTTCCATTGTTCTCCACTTCTTATTTCCACATCCAGCACATTTTTTAGTTTGTCATATCCTGTCTGGTTCTCATTCACTTAGCCTCACCACATGCGTCAGGATCATTATTTCCTTTTACGTCATATTCTAAACTATATTTATCTTTAGGATTCCTCACATTGTTCAGGTCCTGATACAGTGGCAAGCAATGGTTGACCGTGATCTTTTTGCACCTTTCCTCATAATTGATCTTGTGATCTGTTTTGATGACAGTCATATTCTAAATGGAGGCTTGTGCACAAAGTTTTGTAGCTGTACGGTGGTTTTGATTTGATTTGATTTATTACTGTCACATACCTAGGTATAGTGAAAAATTTTGTTTTGCATGAAGAACAGGCAGATCATACCATGCAAAGCGCATTAGGTAAATGGAACAGAGCAAAGAATACAATGTTGTAGCTGCAGAAAAGATACCCAAAGAGCGAGATCAACATTAAATTTAAAATTTGGCAGGAAAGAAGCATGTCATAACAATAATGTTACATCAGCGTAAGCCATGTTTGTCCTGTTAGCACCCTACAGAATTGACAGCTTCATATATTACCACCAATACAATACAAATCAAAACAACAGTTCAAAATAAGTATCTCTGTTCATTTATAGTCAGAAGGGATGTAGAGTTTGATGGAAATTGTAAAAATATGAAACTTACATCATCAGGATCAGTGTAAAGTCCTTTATTAACAAAGGTAAGGATGGCAAGGGCATTCAGATCTTCCATCAAAAATGTTCAAGGATAAGATATAACTAGTAATACTGTGACTTCTCTTAACTTTCCTTTGTAGTTCAGAAATACTAAATATTATCAAACATACAGTTTAGATTCCTGACAGTGTGGAAACAGGCCCTTCAGCCCCACAAGTCCACACCACCCCTTGGAGCATCCCACCCAGACCCATCCCCCTATAACCCACACACCCCTGAACACTACGGGCAATTTAGCATGGCCAATCCACCTAGCCTGCACATCTTTGGACTGTGGGAGGAAACTGGAGCACCTGGAGGAAATCCACACAGACACGGGGAGAATATGCAAACTCCACGCAGACAGTTAGCTGAGGCTAGAATCGAACCTGGGTCCCTGGCGCTGTGAGGCTGCAGTGCTAACCACTGAGCCACCGTGCCACCAATTACCTCCCTATATTCTCAGTGTTTAAGTAATTCTAACATATTCTCACTCGTACACAAGATTTTAAAACCATTGAAAGGGTGAGTTTAATAAAAGTTAAATCTTTTCTTTCTTCTTATACCAAATGCAACTTAGACTTCTTTCTTTTGATGTTTATTGATCTATATATGGAAAATGTGCATATCCAAAAATGGCATACAGCTCAAATCTTTATTGCGAAAACAAAAGTTTTAGATTATTTTGCAGATAAAAACTTCCAATCAAAAGGTAATACATTTACTCACTCATATCTCTTTCCAATTGTGTTCACGTGGTTTGTATTCCAAGTTTGTTCGCACGGATATATTACTTAATCATGTTCAAATTAATTTACAACTATATTATCCAATCATATTCAAACTAATACATGTGATTATATTATTCAATCACATTTACAAATTCTAGCAGTTATATATCTTCTAACTGAGGGCATGTATTCTCTGATTACAGAAAATTTATGCAGTCTATTTTCAACCCTATTAGTCCCTACTATTGCCAACACCTAGGCAGGGTTAAGTTTTGTTCAGGATCATTTGCATTTCTCTCAATCTTACATTCACTCTGCAAAATTGTAGAAAGAAGTGTGTCATGATGATACAACATATGAACTACTGATTTTCAAAATCCATCAGCTGATTTAATATCTTGAACTTTCATTGACTGACATTTTAAAAAGGGATTGAAACACTGATGTAAAATTAACACAGGCGTCACCCAACCCATCCAGGTTGGCCAGATTTCATGAAATCACTGAATTAAACTAAGATCAATGAAACCAATCAGCCAGGCTCTCCAGTAGTTGCAAAAGGGTCCTCATCTCCAACTTAATTTATAGCACTATGAGAATTTTCATATATTGAAGATGAAACATCACCTACAGTCACCAAGCCTGGAAACAAACTTCAGCAAACAAGCTATTATTTCAAGGGACTATTTTGCCTACAGCAGAACTGAACATAGGCTCAAGAAAGCTGTCTCGCCTCTCAAGAAGAAAAGCACCTGGTAGCAGAACTGACTGAAAAGGACATCAAACAGAAAAGAACAGAAAGTATAACTGCAATATTCACTGCTGCTGATAGTCCAAGAAACCAAATAATCCTGGCCTTGGGTTAAAATTGTATCGCTCAAGGATGTCAAAAGGACATTAAACTAAACATAATTATCTTGTACTGAAGATTATTCCATTTTAAGAGAGTGTGTGTGGATGAGTGAGTAAGAGAAATGAGTGTGTTTCTGTGTTTGTCTGTGTGTCAGGGAGAGACAGAGAGAGAGAGGGGAAGATGAGTGAGTAAGAGTGTGAATGAGAATGACTAAGTGAGTGAGAGAGTATGAGTGCGCGTGTTTGGAGGGAGTGGTGGGGGAGAGCAACAGAATGAAAGATGCATGCTTGGCAGTGCATTTTTATTAATTTTCTCAGGGTTAGCAAATAATAAACCTACTCCTTTTAATTCAAGAAATTTTGTGATTGACTCCTTAATACTACACTAAAAATCATTTAATTACATTTTTAATTAAAGGCAGGCATAGCTTTGAGATAAGAAGAATTGTCAAGACCAAGCAAAAAAGTTGAAAAGTGAGGAGCCAGTTAACTGTCTCTCACCTGATTGTAGTCAATAAATGTGTGAGTTTGTGAGGAAGTGTCAACCCTAGTGCATTAATCTTGCATTAATGATTGGAATTCACCTAATATTGTCAGATTCTGAGAGTTTTGACTTGCTATTAGAAAATAAATTACAAAATTTACCAATTTTCAACACCTATCATAAACTAAGACATCAACTTTGTCTTCTGGTCAAGGTGATACAGCTACTGCATGCAACAATGCCACTTAATTATCCACTGGGGCTCACTCAATGTTGTTACAGATATCAGACCTATTCTCTTTAGTCAGTGTTAACCACCTCTTCCATAACCAGATTATCACCTGTCACAGTCAGATGTTAATCTGACTCAATGTCTGTGCTTACAATGGAATGATTCTTGAGGTGTAATATTAAGATTGATAGATTCAGTGGTCGTGGCCACATTGGTAACAAAAACATCGGTAGAATTTTGATAAATCATCAACCACTGAACCAGCAACCCCGAATATTTTTACATTGAAGATACATCAATGGTTTTATCATTGTCATGTACTGAATTAGTGCACTGTCTTTTATCCTCAGTACTTAGGACGCAGCTATGCCCAAAACACATGAAAACAACCTGGATGAGGGCAATGATGCAACAGTTTACTAATGGCTCAAAAACAGGCAGGATTGAGAGTTATGAGATGGCAAGGAAGCTTCAAGATGATTCAGACAAGTTGTATGAGTGGATAAAAACATGGCAGATGCAGTACAGCATGGCTAAATATGAACATGTCTCCTTCACCACTAAAAACAGAAAGGGAAAGTGTCATTTTAATGGTGACATATTGGGAAATGTGGATGTATGAAGGGATTCAGATGTCCATCTACACTAGACTGGCAGATGCAGCAAGCAAGGAAAGCGACTAGTATATTGGCCATCATGACATGACGATTTGAGGTCTGGTGTAGCCTCAGCCATTGGTAAGATTTTAAAAGTCCAACATTAGAATCCTAGAGTCATACAAGCACAGAAACAGGCCCTTCAGCCCAACTCATCCATGAACTCATCCATGGGCCCCAGCTATGCCTGCCTCTTTGTAGGTTACGTGGAACAGTCCCTCTTCCGCACCCACACAGGCCCCAAACCCCACCTCTTCCTCCGGTACATTGATGACTGTATCGGCGCCGCCTCTTGCTCCCCAGAGGAGCTCGAACAGTTCATCCACTTCATCAACACCTTCCACCCCAACCTTCAGTTCACCTGGGCCATCTCCAGCACATCCCTCACCTTCCTGGACCTCTCAGTCTCCATCTCAGGCAACCAGCTTGTAACTGATGTCCATTTCAAGCCCACCGACTCCCACAGCTACCTAGAATACACCTCCTCCCACCCACCCTCCTGCAAAAATTCCATCCCCTATTCCCAATTCCTCCACCTCCGCCGCATCTGCTCCCACGATAAGACATTCCACTCCCGCACATCCCAGATGTCCAAGTTCTTTAAGGACCGCAACTTTCCCCCCACAGTGATCGAGAACGCCCTTGACCGCGTCTCCCGTATTTCCCGCAACACATCCCTCACACCCTGCCCCCGCCACAACCGCCCCAAGAGGATCCCCCTCGTTCTCACACACCACCCTACCAACCTCCGGATACAACGCATTATCCTCCGACACTTCCGCCATTTACAATCCGACCCCACCACCCAAGACATTTTTCCATCCCCTCCCCTGTCTGCTTTCCGGAGAGACCACTCCGTGACTCCCTTGTTCGCTCCACACTGCCCTCCAACCCCACCACACCCGGCACCTTCCCCTGCAACCGCAGGAAATGCTACACTTGTCCCCACACCTCCTCCCTCACCCCCATCCCAGGCCCCAAGATGACATTCCACATTAAGCAGAGGTTCACCTGCACATCTGCCAATGTGGTATACTGCATCCACTGTACCCAGTGCAGCTTCCTCTACATTGGGGAAACCAAGCGGAGGCTTGGGGACCGCTTTGCAGAACACCTCCGCTCAGTTCGCAACAAACAACTGCACCTCCCAGTCGCAAACCATTTCCACTCTCGCTCCCATTCTCTAGATGACATGTCCATCATGGGCCTCCTGCAGTGCCACAATGATGCCACCCGAAGGTTGCAGGAACAGCAACTCATATTCCGCTTGGGAACCCTGCAGCCATATGGTATCAATGTGGACTTCACCAGTTTCAAAATCTCCCCTTCCCCTACTGCATCCCTAAACCAGCCCAGTTCTTCCCCTCCCCCCACTGCACCACACAACCAGCCCAGCTCTTCCCCCCCACCCACTGCATCCCAAAACCAGTCCAACCTGTCTCTGCCTCCCTAACCGGTTCTTCCTCTCACCCATCCCTTCCTCCCACCCCAAGCCGCACCCCCAGCTACCTACTAACCTCATCCCACCTCCTTGACCTGTCCGTCTTCCCTGGACTGACCTATCCCCTCCCTACCTCCCCACCTACACTCTCTCCACCTATCTTCTTTACTCTCCATCTTCGGTCCGCCTCCTCCTCTCTCCCTATTTATTCCAGTTCCCTCTCCCCATCCCCCTCTCTGATGAAGGGTCTAGGCCCGAAACGTCAGCTTTTGTGCTCCTGAGATGCTGCTTGGCCTGCTGTGTTCATCCAGCCTCACATTTTACTATCATCCATGATGACCTGGTTTTCTAAACTAAAATAGTCCCATTTGCCTGTGTTTGGCCCATAACTTTCCTATCCATGTACCTGTCCAAATTTCTTTTAAATACTGTAATTGTACCTGCCTCTACAACTTTGTCTGGGAGCTCATTCCATATACACACTCCTGTGAAAGAGTTGCCGCTCAGTTCGTTTATAAACCTACGCTCCAGGGAAAAGGTGTCCCAGCCTCTCCTTGGAACTCAAACTTTCCAGTCTCATTAACATCCTTGCAAATCATTGTTTGCACCTTTTTCAGTTTAATAGCCATCCTTCCTATAGCAGGGCAATGTAGTACTTCAAATGTGGCTTTAGCAATGTCTCGTAGAGCTGTAACGTGACACTCCAACTCCTGTACTCAATGCTCTGACCGATGTCGGCAAACATGTCTAACGCCTTCTTTACTACTGTGTTACCTGTGAGACCACTTACAAGGAACTGTGTACCTGCACCCCCTAAGTATCGCTGTTTGACAACACTCCGCACTGGCCCAGCTCATCAAGATCCCATTGTACTACTAGATAACCTTCACTGTCCACCAAGCCAATATTTTTGGTGTCATTGGCAAACTTACTACCATGCCTCCCGGATTTCCATCCAATTCGTTTTTATAAAAGATGAACAACAGTGGCCCCAACACCAATCACTAAGACACACCACTGGTCATAGGCCTCCAGTCTGAGCAACAACCTTCTGTGTCCGATGATCAAGTCAATTTTGTATCCAACTGGCTAGCTCTCCCTGGATCCCACATGATCTAACCTTGCTAATCAGTCTACCACATGGAATCTTGTTGACAGCTTTACTAATCCCTGTGGACAATGTCTACTGCACAGTGTTTACCTATATGCTTCATCACCTGTTCAAATACTCAATCAAATTCATGAGACATGATCTCCCACATACAAAGCCATGTTGACTATTAGTCAGTCAGTCCTTGCCTTTCCAATTGCATGTGGATCCTGTCTCAGAATCCCTTCCAACAACTTATCTACCACTGACATTATGCTCATTGGTCTATACTTCTCTGGCTTTTCCTTACAGCCTTTCTTATATAATGGCACAACATTAGCACCCTCCAGTCTTCTGGCACCTCACCTATGCTGTTGATTATACAAATAGCTCAGCTAGGGGCACCACAATTTCTTCCCAAGCTTCCCACAATGTCCAGGGATACATTTGATCAGGTCTGCAGAGTTTATCTACCATTATGCAATTTAAGACCTCCAGCACTTCCTCTTCTGTAATGTGTACCCTTTCCAAGGCATCACTACTTATTTCCCCAGAGTTCCCTAGCTTCCACGTCTTTGTCCACAGCCAACACTGGTGAGAAATATTTGTTTCAGATCTCACCATCTCCAGTGGCACCAAACATAGATGACCTCATTGATATTCTCTCCCTAGTAACTCTTTTGCCCTCAAATGTACCTAGGATCTCTGGATTCTTATCTGCTAAAGCGATCTCATCTTCTACCAGCCTTGTCCTTCATACTAACAGGAACATGTTGGCTCTGAATTCTTGTTATCTTGCTTTTCAAAGTTTCCAATTTGCCAGATATCCCTTTACCTTTGTGATCAGAGATAATGGGAATTGCAGATGCTGGAGAATCCAAGATAACAAAGTGTGAGGCTGGATGAACACAGCTGGTCAAGCAGCATCTTAGGAGCACAAAAGCTGATGTTTCAGGCCTGGACCCTTCATCAGAGAGGGGGATGGGGAGAGGGTTCTGAAATGAATAGGGAGAGCGTGGGAGACGGACCGAAGATGGATAGAGGAGAAGATACGTGGAGAGGACAGTATAGGTGGGGAGGTAGGGAACGGATAGGTCAGTCCGAGGAGGACAGACGGGTCAAGGAGGCGGGACGAGGTTAGTAGGTAGGAAATGGAGGTGCAGCTAGAGGTGGGAAGAGAGGATAGGTGAGAGGAAGAACAGGTTAGAGAGGCGGGGACGAGCTAGGCTGGTTTTGGGATGCAGTGGGGGAAGGGGAGATTTTGAAGCTGGTGAAGTCCACATTGATACCATTGGGCTGCAGGGTTCCCAAACAGAATATGAGTTGCTGTTCCTGCCAACTTCGAATGGCATCATTGTGGCACTGCAGGAGGCCCAGGATGGACATGTCGTCTAAAGAATAGGAGGGGGAGTTAAAATGGTTCACAACTGGGAGGCGCAGTTGTTTATTGTGAACCGAGCGGAGGTGTTCTGCAAAGTGGTCCCCAAGCCTCCGTTTGGCTTCCCCACTGTAGAGGTAGCCACACCAGGTACAGTGGATACAGTATACGACATTGGCAGATGTGCAGGTGAACATCTGCTTGATATGTAAAGTCATCTTGGGGCCTGGGATGGGGGTGAGGGAGGAGGTGTGGGGGCAAGTGTAGCAGGGGAAGGTGCCGGGTGTGGTGGCGTTGGAGGGCAGTGTGGAGCGGACAAGGGAGTCACGGAGAGAGTGGTCTCTCCGGAAGACAGACAAGGGTGGGGATGGAAAAATGTCTTGGGTGGTGGGATCGGATTGTAGGTGGCGGAAGTGTCGGGGGATGATGCGTTGTATCCGGAGGTTGATGGGGTGGTATGTGAGGACTAGGGAGATTCTCTTTGGGCGGTTATTGCGGGGGCAAGGTGTGAGGGATGTGTTGCAGGAAATGCGGGAGACACGGTCAAGGGCGTTCTCGACCACTGCAGAGGGGAAGTTGCGGTCCTTGAAGAAAGCAGACATCTGGGATGTGCGGGAGTGGACTGCCTCATCCTGGGAGCAGATGGGGCGGAGGCGAAGGAATTGGGAATAGGGGATGGAATTTTTGCAGGAGGGTGGGTGGGAGGAGGTGTATTCTAGGTAGCTGTGGGAGTCGGTCGGCTTGAAATGGACATCAGTTTCTAGCTGGTGGCCTGAGATGGAGACTGAGAGGTCCAGAAAGGTGAGGGATGTGTTGGAGATGGCCCAGGTGAACTTGGTTGGGGTGGAAGGTGTTAGTGAAGTGGATGAACTGTTCGAGCTCCACTTGGGAGCAAGAGGCAGTGCCAATACAGTCATCAATGTAACGGAGGAAGAGGTGGGGTTTGGGGCCAGTGTAGGTACGGAAGAGGGACTGTTCCACGTAACCTACAAAGAGGCAGGCAAAACTTGGGAGCCTCTTGCTCCCAAGAGGAGCTTGAACAGTTCATCCACTTCACCAACACCTTCCACCCCAACCTCAAGTTCACCATCTCCAACACATCCCTCACTTTCCTGGACTTCTCTGTCTCCATCTCAGGCCACCAGATAGAAACTGATGTCCATTTCATGCCCACCGACTCCCACAGCTATCTGGAATACACCTCCTCCCACCCAACCTCCTGCAAAAATCACATCCCCTATTCCCAATTCTTTCACCTCCACTGCATCTGCTCCCAGGACGAGGCATTCCACTCCCGCACATCGCAGATGTTTGCGTTCTTCAAGGACCACAACTTCCCCCCTGCAGTGGTCAAGAACGACCTTGACTGATGTTCACCTGCACATCTGCCCATGTGGTATACTGTATCCACTGTACCCGGTGTGGCTTCCTCTACTTTGGGGAAACCAAACGGAGGCTTGGGGACCACTTTGCAGAACACCTCCACTCGGTTCGCAATAAACAACTGCACCTCCCAGTTGCGAACCATTTTAACTCCGCCGCCCATTCCTTAGACGACATGTCCATCCTAGGCCTCCTGCAGTGCCACAATGATGCCACCCGAAGGTTGCAGGAACAGCAACTCATATTCCGCTTGGGAACCCTGCAGCTCAATGGTATCGATGTGGACTTCACAAGCTTCAAAATCTCTCCCTTCCCCACTGCATCCCAAAACCAGCCTAGCTCGTCCCCGCCTCCCTTACCTGTTCTTCCTCTCACCTATCCCCTCCTCTCACCTCAAGCCGCACCTCCATTTCCCACCTACTAACCTCATCCCGCCTCCTTGACCTGTCTGTTCTCCCCGGACTGACCTATCCCCTTCCTACCTCCCCACCTGTACTGTCTTCGCCACCTATCTTCTCCTCTATCCATCTTCGGTCCGCCTCCCGCTCTCTCCCTATTTATTTCAGAACCCTCTCCCCATCCCCCTCTCTGATGAAAGGTCTAGGCCCGAAACATCAGCTTTTCTGCTCCTAAGATGCTGCTTGGCCTGCGGTGTTCATCCAGCTTCACACTTTGTTATCCCTTTACCTTTGAACAGCCTCCCACAATCACCTTTTGAATGTTTCTGTCTAATACTATCAAAACTGGTCTTGCCCAAATTAGAATTTAACTTGTGGACCGGTCCTATCCTTTTCCATAACTATTTTAAAACTAACAGAATTATGGTCACTAGTCCAAAACCGCTCCCTCACTAGCACTTCAGTCACTTGCTCTGACTTATTTCCCAACAGGAGGTCGAGTTTTGCCCCTTCTCTTGGGGGACATCTATGTGTGAATTAAGTTTTCTGGAACACAAATTCTTCCTGTCCAAGCCCTTAACACTATGGCAGTTCTGGTTTATGTTTGGAAAGTTAAAAATCCCCCACTAATACAACCCTACTTTCTTACAGCTATCCGCAATCTCCCATCACTTTTGCTCCTCAATTTCCCTCTGACTGTTGGGGAGGCATACAGTGCAATTTAATCAAAATGATCACTCCTTATTTCTTGGTTCCACCCATATAGCTTCACTGAACGATCACTCAGGAATATCCTAAATACTGCCATGATGTTTCCCCTAATCAAAAATGCCACTCCCCACCCTTCCTCTATTATCTGCCCTTCAATCCTTCCTATAGCATCTGTAACTTGGAGCATAAAGCTGTCAGTCCTGTCCCTCCCTCAGCTGTATTTCTGTAATAGCTGCAATATCCCAGTCCCTGTGACAGCCCAATCCTGTGTTCCCATCCATCCTTGAGATCATCTGCCTAACTTATTCGGCCTCTTGCATTGAAATAAATAGTTTAATTCATCTAACAGTTTCAAATCTCTGCAGTTTGCACTCTATGTTGTGAGCACTTTAGGCTTTGCTTTTAGACAAGATTATGAAGTACTTGAAAGTAGTAAAATAGGGCAGAGTCAGCGTGGCTTCATCAAGGAGAGGTCATGCCTGACAAATCTGTTCGAATTCTTTGAGGAGGTAATGAGCAAGATAGGAAAGGGAGAGTTAGCGGACATGATCTCATTGGATCTCCAAAAGGGTTTTGACAACGTGTGGCAGAGGAAGCTGCTAAATAATAGAAGAGCTCAAGGTGTTACAGACAGGAATTGGCATGGATAGAGGATTAGCTAACTGGCAAAAGGCAGAGATTAGGGATGAAGGGATCTTTTTCAGAATGGCAGCAAGTGACCCGTGGAGTTCTGGAGGTGTCAATGCTGGGGCCGCAACTATTCATGTTATACATTCATGATTTGGATGAAGGAACTGACAGTATTATTGCTAAGCTTGCAAATGACACAAAGTTAAGTGAAGGGATAAGTTGTCTCGACGGAGCAGAACGACTTAGACACGCTAGGCGAATGGGCAAAAAAGTGACAGATTGAACAGGATGTGGGAAATTGTGAGGTTTTGCAGTTTGATAGGAAGAATAGAGTTATGGACTATTTTCTAAACAGAGAAAGGTTTGGAATCTGAACCACAAAGGGGCCGGGGAATTCTAGTTCAGGATTCTCTTACAGGTAACATGCTGGTTCAGTCGGTGGTTAGGAAGGCAAATACATTGTTAGCATTCATTTCAAGAGGGCTAGAATACAAGAGCAGAGATGTGCTGCTGAGGCTGTATAAGGCTCTGGTCAGACTGCATTTAGAATATTCTGGAGCAGTTTTGGGCCCTGTAGCTAAAGAATAATGTGCTTGTGCTGGAGGCAGTCCAGAAGAGGTTAACAAGAATGATCCCAGGTATTATGTTTATGTCAATTTGCAAATTATAAAAAGACCACATGGTAAGCCTTGAACTTGAACTGATATTATTACAGGTCAATAGCTAGAAAATCAAACCTGGATGACCCAAGTTCCTGCTCTGGGTCACCTGACCCACTCTCTTAAAAGGGGCAGCATGCACACCCAGCTACAGACATAATACCCCTACTTTATTTCAAAAACTCCCATTAATGTCCATATTTTCAACAATTATAAATAATATACAGGCATCGTAGCCAGGGTACATCGGGAATATTTACAAAAACATAGAAACACATGCAAACAACTACTCCCCTCCTTCCCCCCACCCCCCCCATGCAAGCCAAATACTATCATAATCTATCAGAGATCAATGGAACTGCAAATGCTGGAGAATCCGAGACAACGAAGTGTGAAGTTGAATGAACACAGCCGGCCAAGCAGCATCTTGTTCTCCTAAGATGCTGCTTGGCCTGGTGTGTTCATCCAGCTCCAAACTTTGTTATTTACTGTCACAGTCTATAACAGGACTACTGTCTCAAGGAGATGGTGGTTTCTAGAAGACCAACACCTAATCTCAGGAGCCTTTTCTCATGTAGTGTTCCACATCTGACTTGCTGACACCTTGTCTTCCTGAGACAACTATAACATTTCCTGATCCCAGTCAGTTATATCAGTATTCCCTAGTAGTGGCAGCCTTGAGAAGGCATCTGCATTGCTGCTGCCATTGATGGTATTCTAGTAAACGGGCCAAAAATGGAGGTTAGGGGCCTATGCTTAGGCAGCAGCATAAAATGCCTGCCATAAAGGAAATGGGAGAACTTCTTAACACCAAAAACTATGCCCAATTCTTCTTTTTCAACTTAGGCAAAATTCTCTTCTCTCTTTGTTCAGTAATCTAGATGCAAACACAATGGGCCCATGTAAGATGTGCAACAGTACAGTACCAATCCCACAAAGCATGTCAACTGTAATGATAACTTTGGGTCAAAATGAGTTTACATTTCTGACCTTGAGAAGCTTACCGAAAGGTGAAGCAAGCCTTCACACCCTGGGGCCATTTCCATGGCCACCCTTTCCCCAGTATCTGATGCAAGGGTTCAGCATGGTTGTCAGATCAGAGATGAACTTGCCATAATAATTTACAAGTCCCAAGAACAATCTCAGTTGAGATACATTCTCTATTTGAAGGGCCTTCATGATGTGATTCCACCTTCTTCAGTACCTTGTGTAGTCCCTTGACATCGATTACAAGGCCCAAGTACTTGATGGATTCCCTAAAAAAAAGCTCACCTTGGAAGTCTTGCTCCTGCAACCTATTTAAAGGTTTCATCAAGGTTTCTTAAATATTCCTCAAAGGAGCTAGTGATCAAAATATTGTCCAGATAACTGGACTCCAGGCAACCCACTTAAAATTTTGTCCAAAGCCTCTGGAATAGAGATGGTGCTGACTTGATGCCAAAAGGAAGGTGCTTGTTGCAGAACAGTCCCCTTCTGTCACTATCTTCAGTGGTGGCTAAGGCTCACGACCCCCATTTGTAAGTAGACATGCAACAGATCCGTTTTAGAGAATTTATTTTCCCCCTGGCTGTCCAGTGAATAAATCTGTGTGTAGTATTGATCCACATTCAGGACTGGTTTGACTGTGATCTTGAAGTCACCACAAATCCTTACTGCACCATCAGCTTTTAAGACCAGAACAATTGGAGTGACCTATTCACTGGTGATTACTAGTTCCAAGGCTCCAATACTCACCAGCCATCCCAGTTACGCCTCCATTTTAGACTGCATGCAGTACAATACTGGACGCGCCTTCAGACTACGCTGCCACATATCTGGCTTCAACTGTATTTTAATTTCAACACCTTTCATTTCCCAGGGTTCCCTTGAAAACAGGATTTCTTGCAAACTCATATTTGAATCTGCCAGCCTATTAACTATGCCCCAATTAAACTTTTATTTTTGGAAGCAGGAGCATCTGAAAAAAGCAAGGTATTCATCTTTCACCACGTATAGTGGCAATTCTGAACATTGGTCCCTAAATTGCACTTTCACCAGTACTTATTCCATTTATGTCCATTGCGTCATTTTGGCAGGCTTCAATACGAGTGCCTTAACTTCACTTTGGGAATCAAGGATACTGCTGCACCCAGTCCACTTCCATCTTTATTGTCTTCCTGTCTAGTCTGGGAAGAACCCAGAAATGATCAGCATCACCCCATACCAATAGGATGTTTAACTGAAATTCTGCTGACTCTTGCATCTTCCACTGATTTTCAGTCAACTTCCTGACTGGTGACATGTACCTTATGCCTTGTGCTCAGGATTGTTTCTTTTTGACTGCCCTTCTCTTGTTTGGGTTGCAATGGGCCATTCCAGGCAAGGTAGCACACTTTCTTACATTTTTAACACTGGGTTTCTCCAGTCCAACACATTGACTTGTTATGGCCAAATTTGTTACATCTGCAGAATGATGTCAATGATACCACACTCTGCTGAACATCTGCTACTTTATGCACCCAAGCACCTACACCCAACTATGTTGCTTCACTGGCTGCCACCCCATCGAGGTAGCGATTTCAAGAGCTGCCTTAAAATCCAAGTCTCTCTTTGTGAGTAGCTTCCATTGAATGGCTTCATGTCAGAGGCCACAAACTACTGGTCCCACATGGCATCCACAAGGAACCCTCAAAATTTGCAATGTTCCACTGAACTCTTTAAGGCAGCCATGAATTGTGTGATGAATTCACTTTCCTATTGTATTGCTTTATAAAAATGATTGTTCCACAGTCAGTGCCTTAGGTGCAAAGTGACTTTCTGCTAATTCACATTGTTCTTTATTCGGACTTCTCCGTTGGTTTCACTGGTTGCACCAGACTCCTGAGAATCATTAAGGACTTGTTCCCAAAGGTGCTGAAGAAAACCAGTATCCTTAAGTCTTCAGTCACTCTGTTTGCTTTCAAATAAGAATTGAAACATTCACTGGACAGAATCCAACTTGCTACACTTTCATTGAATGGTTCCATCGTTCCAAATTGGCCTGCCATTTTGTTTTCCTGCCACTCAATTCCCGGTGGCCAGTAGCCACTCGGCACACAAGACACCTTGGTGAACGCTCTCCTCAACAATTTCAGTAAGGTCTCAGGTATTTCCCTTTTCAGTCACTGGCTGCAGTCCAATTCCTTCATTACCACTGCATTTGGCTCTCTCCCCAGTGAGTACTCTTCTTACCCACTTCCCTTGACATTTTGGTCTGTTTCCCAGCAAGTCTACTAGGCTACCTTCTCAATCCCATACCATTTCCAAAGTCCAGGCAACAATCAATCTCTCCCTTCCTTCCAAAAATGATGTAGCACACAGTTAGTGGGCCTTGACTCAACCTCATCACCAGTTAATATGTTTAGATCAATTTAAAAAGACCACGAAATAGGCCTGTGGATCTTGAACCAGGAGCATTTATTACATAAGTACACACTAAGAACTAGATTGACCCAAAGCTCTGGCCCTGGGTCACCTGATCCACTCTCTTAAAAGGGCAGCATGCACCCCCAACTACATATATTATACAGGGACAAAGAGCTTGTCATACAAGGGGCATTTGAAGATTCTCATCTGTACACAATGGAGTTTGGAAGGATTTGGAAGAAGAGGAGGAATCTTATTGGAACTTACACAATATTGAGGGGCCTGGATAGAGTGAACATGGAAAAGACATTTTCACTAGTAGGAGAAACTAAGACCCAATGGCACAGCCTCAGAGTGAAGGGATGATTCTTTAGAACCAAATAAGAAGGAATTTCTTCAGCCAAAGGGTGGTTACTCTGTGGAACTTATTGCCAGAGGGCCGTGGAGACCATGTCATTGAATGTATTTAAAACAGAGATAGATAGGTTCTTAATTGATAACGGTATCAAGGGTTCAGCAGAGGGTGGCAATGATGCTGATTCGCAGTTGAGGCAAAGCTTTGCATCGGCGCAGTCACCAGCAGCAAAAGGAGGACCTCAGCAGGGCACCATTCCGACTTTGTGTAAGGACAAGCATTCAGCAGAGGGCAGTGATGACAGTGTTAGGCATCAATGCAGCCACCATACCAAACAGAATTTTGTGTTGGAACTGAATAGGTGTTGTGTTGTAGCTGTATAATGTGGAAGCTGGCTGATCCCATTGCGAATGTCAGTGACCACTTGTGCAGTTGGAATCTGAGCTTCAAACACTGCGGCACATCTGGGAGGTGGAAAGTGCCTGGACACTGTTTAGGAGGCAGTCGCACCTGGTACATTAAGTACTTCAAATGTGGTCAGTGGCCAGGGACAGCAGAGGTGACTGCAAGTGAGGGAGGTAGAGGGATCTTGCATTCAGGAACAGAGGAGCCTCAGGTCTTGCTTTTGTGCACCAAGTATGGGGTACTTCTTTCCTTTGTGGATAAGGAAAAGGATAGCAGGGAGGATCAGCCAAATGACCACTGCACTGTGGCACGAGAGGCCATTCATTAGGTAGAGCAAAAAGACAAGCAGTAGTTTCAGGAGAGTAGAAAGTATCTTTGGTAAGCAGGATCGAAAGTCTTGCATGGAGTATTGCCTGCCCGCTGCCAAAGTGAGGGATATCTGACTGGCTTGAAAAAATATTGAATAGGGAGAGGTAGGGGGTGGATCCAGTTGCTGTGGTCCACGTCAGAACAAACAACGTATGCAATACTAGGAAAGGGGACCTGTCAGGGGTTATCAGGACCTAGTAACTAAATTAAACAGCAGATCCTCAAGGGTTATAATCTCCAGATTACTGCCCGAGCCACATGCAAACTGGTATAGAGACATGAGAAAAAGGGAAGTAAACACGTAACTAAAGGAGTGGTGCAGGAAAGAGGGGTTCCTTTACATGGGACACCAGCATCTGTATTGAAACATGAGGGATCTGTACTGCTGAGGCAGTCTCCAGCGGAACCAAGCCAGGACCAATGTTCTTACGAAAAGGGTAAATAGGCTGGTCAACACAACTTTAAACTAGGAAGTGGGAGGGAAGGAAAACATAAACCTTCCCCCAGTGGGGAACAAAGCAGCAGGCTGACATCTGTAGGGGTAGATTCCACTGTGTGGAAAAAAATGAAAAATAAATGATGGGAAAGGAGAGACTATTAAAGTCTCCTGCACAGATACAAATAGAACAAAATGTTTCAAAAGGGTTAGGAATCAAAGCTCAAGCACACTGGATAACTGAGTCACAATGGCAAGTGGGGCAGTTAATATGGGACTTAATACAGAAGGTGTTATGCATGCAGTATTAGAAAAAAGGTAAATGAGCTTGTAGCATAGATTGAAATTATGATCAGGACTGGGAGCTGAATGTCCAAAGATATACATCCTATCAAAAAGATAGGCAGGCGGGCAGAGGGGGTGGGGTTGCCTTATTAGTGAGAAATGAAATTAAATCAATACTAAGAAACAAAGTAGGGTCAGATGGTGTAGAATCTGTGTGGGTAGAGTTGAGGAATCACAGAGTTTAAAAAGACCATAGTTGGAGTTATGTAGAGGCCTCCAAACACTAGTCAGGAGTTTGGAGCGCAAGATAAACCAGGAGACAGAAAAGGTGCATAAGGAAAATGTGCGGCATGGTGGCTCAGTGGTTAGCGCTGCTACCTCACAGCGCCAGGGACCCAGGTTCAATTCCACCCTTGGGTGACTGCCTGTGTGGAGTTTGCACATTCTCCCCATGTTTGCATGGGTTTCCTCTGGGTGCTCCAATTTCTTCCCAAAGTCCAAAGATTTGCAGGCTAGGTGGATTGGCTATGCTAAATTACCAGTAGTGTCCACAGATGTTTGGGCTAGACATGAGAAAATGCAGGGGTAGGGAAATGAATCAGGGTGGGATGCTCTTTGGAAGGGCAGTGTGAACCTGTTGGGCTGAATGGTCTACTTCCACACTGTAGGGATTCCATAACTTCTATGAAAGGGAAAGGCATAGTGATCATGAGGGGGTTTCAATATGCAGTGGACTTGGAAAATCAAGTTGGTGGTGGATTGCAAGAAAAGGAATTTGTGGAATGTCTATGAGATGGCTTTTTGGAGCAGCTTGTGGTGGAGCCCACTCGAGAACAGGCAATACTGGATTTAGTGTTGTGCAATGAGGCAGATAAGGAACCCTTCAGAGACAATGATCATAATATGATTGAATTTACTCTGCAAATTGAGGAGAATCGGAGGTAAGGTATTATAGCTAAATAAAGGTAACTACAGAGGCATGAGGGAGGAGCTGGGCAGAATTGACTGGGAGCGGAGCCTAGTAGAAAAAACAGTGGAATAGCAACAGCAGGTGTTTCCAGGAGTAATTCAGGAGACACAGCAGAAGTTCATCTCTAGGAGAAAGAAGCATGGTACAGGGACAATGAGGCACCCATGGCTGACTAGGGAAGTCAGGAATAGCATAAAAGCAGAAGAGAAAGCATATAATGTGGCAAAAGACAGTGGAAAACCAGAGGTTTGGGAAGCTTAAAGACCAGCAGAGACTAACAAAAAAAGGGAGAAGATTAATTATGACAGTAAGCTCATCAGTAATATAAAGGAGGATTTTAAGAGCTTCTTTAGATATCTGAACAGCAAAATGGAGCAAAAGTGGACATTGGACTGCTGGAAAATGACACTTGAGAGATAATAGTGGGGGACAAAAAAACGGCTGAGGAACTAAATAATTACTTTGCGTCAGTCTTCACAGAGGAAGACATGAGTAATATCCCAAAAATTCGAGAGTGTCAGGGGGCAGAGCTGAGCATGGTAGTCATTACCAAGGAGAACGTTCTTAAAAAACTGAATGAATGGCCTGAAGTTGGATAAATGACCAGGACCAGATGGATTGCACCCCAGAGTTCTTAAGGAGATCAGCCATGATCATGTTGAAATGCTGCAGCAGGTTTAAAGGGCTGAATGACCTACTGTTCCTAGTTTCCAATTATCCTCCAGAATTGAAATCCAACCCAGACTGAAGACATAACAATCTCCTCACTTTGCTACTTACATGGATATTTTCTAAACAACTTGTTCAGACAACTCAGTACACACTTCTGGAGCAAGTGGGACCTAAACCTATGATAACAAAGTGTGAAGCTAGATGAACACAGCAGGCCAAGCAGCATCTTAACGCATGTCTGCTTTCTCAGACATAGGAACACTACTACTGTGCTGCAGAAACTTGATGACCCTACTTACAAGGTCCCAACATGAAATGAGTTCAGGTGTTCTCAATTCAACTTCTGGTGATAACAGTCACACAATAAACTGGTGTTAACTTGCAATCTAATATATAGGTCATGGTGACCTCTTATGCTGAGGATTGCTCTTCTAGCATTTGGGTGAAGCACAGTTTTAGTGATAAACTAAAGGGAGTTTTAGTCTTTATCTAATGTCCCTTTATGCTATAGGATCATCCCAGATAGTGCAAGCCATTACAACACAGTAATATAAAAGGATCAAGCAGTAGTGGTTTTGAAGGCACAAGCCTTCCCAGAAATAATGCTTCATGGGTGTCTCCGATGTAAACTGCTATTATTGAAGGTAGAGTCTGAGATAACACAGTGTGGAGCTGGAGGAACACAGTAGGCCTCGCTGCTTCAGAGGAGCAGGAAAGCTGACATTTTGGTTCGGGACCCTTCTTCAGAAGCTAATTTGGTCATCCAACCTGGACTTAACTGTGAACAAGCAAGGTATCGAATTGAAACATGACTTAAGAACATACCTAATCAACCCTACAAAGCTTTTCTAACAAACTGGTTTACAAACTTAGAACTTGCACCAAGATCAAGAGAGCTTCCCCAAAGAATAGTCAAAGAGCAGGCTGATATCATGAGACAGTGTCCCAAATTCCAACATTACAAATCCTGTGTATATCCTGTACCACCAGCAGGACAGATCTATCATAGGCAACATGTTACACCATCATGAGGGTGAGGTTGTTGACTTGATCGCCAAGCTGGCTTCTCTTTGTTCAGACGTTTCGTCACCATGCTAGGTGACATCATCAATGCAGCCTCCGATGAAGCGATGTTATTCTACTCCACTTGGAATTTATACTGTCCGGGCCATTATGGTATCAATTTAACTGGAAAAAAGTAGCCATAATAGCCCAAGCCAAACTAGACATACACAGGAATTCCTAGGGGCTTGGTTCTGCACTCATACTTCAATCAACAAACATATAGAATTGGACCCCATGTACAAACCCATACAGATCAAAATTGGAAATGGCAGTACTCACCGTGATGGACCAGACAGTATAAATTCCAAGGAGAGTAGAATAACATTGCTTCATTGGAGGCTTCGCTGATGATGTCACCTCGCATGGCGACGAAACATCTGAAGAAAAATAAGCCAGCTCGGCAACCTCATCCACATCCCAAGCTACAAACCTTTGCCAAAACTTTAAATCATAAGGGAGTGGTCCAAGGAGTCTTCAATGATTCCCATAAAGTCACATAGCATTGTGTCAAAAATGGACACAGGAACCTTATTTGCTGCAGATTGCCTCATACTGCTCTGCCTCAGCCTCTGAATCTATAGTCTGCCATATTCATCATTACTTGAAAGGAATACTGAAGGTACCAAAGGCAAAAATTGTCCAATGGTGGAGGCTTTAAAATGCATCATTTAGCATGAGTCAACAGCACCACTACTGACTGAGCTAAAGAGCCCAAAAGAACCTATCTGCAAGACTGGACCTTTGGCAGGTGGTGACAGAACTGACGTGAAAAAAAATCTATTTGAGTTCATCCACATCAACTTATTTGCAGCAATGCCAGACATAACCAAAGGCCTTGTGGAGACAAAAGAACAGGCTTTACTAGCTCTCTGCAGAAAGGCTCGGAGCTTGTTTTCCCTCAACTTCCCACTGCTATGCAACCTTGTCAGCAAGGAGTGGCACAGTGGTTCAAGGGGTGGCACATTGGCTCAGGAAGCAGTTCAGAGGTTAGGACTACTGCCCCACAACGCCAGGGACCCAGGTTCGATTCGAGCCTTAGGCATTTGTGCAAACTCTACACAGACATTCTCCCTGTGTCTGTGGGTTTCCTTTAGGTGCTCCGGTTTCCTCCCACAGTCCAAAAAATGTGCAGGATAGGTCGATTGGCCATGCTAAATTGTCTTGTAGTGTCCAGGGATGTGCGGGCTAGGTGGTTAGCCATGATTACAGAAAAAGGCTAGTGTAGACTCGTTAGGCTGAATGGCCTTTTTTCTACACAGTAGGGATTCTATGATTCTAAGTTAGCAATCACCTGTCTAACCCAGAAACCAATTGTCTTATTTTACTGTCTGAATTCTCTTAGTTCAGTCCTAAGTAGCATCCCTTGATTATTAAACTGCGTCCTCAGGCTCTAGACTTCCCAACCAGGAGGAATATCCTATCTGTACATTCTCGTGTACTCAAATCCTCTTGCTGTAAAGGCTAACATTCCAAAAGCCTTCCTAAAATCATGCTGCACCTGCAGGTTCGTCTTCAGTAACTTATTGAGTCAGACAACCAAGTCCCTTTGCACATCCAAAATTTCCTCTATCTAGGAAATACGCTGCACGTCTGTTTTTCTGACCAAAATAATTAACCTCACATTTTCCTAGATTATATCACATCTGCCATGTTCTTGCCAAAACATTAAGCCTATCCAAAACCTCATAAAAATGTTTTACATTTTCAACACGACGCACATTCCTGATTAGATTTGTACCATCTATAAATTTGGAAGTACTAATTAATCTCCACATCCAAATCATTAATGTAAATGGTGAACAGCTGGGGCCCAAGCATTGGTCCTTGCGGTACTCAATAGTTATACTCTACCAGTGCAAGAATAACCAGTTATTCTTGTTCTGTGTCTGTTAGCCAATACTTAATCCATGCCAGTACATTATGTCCTGTACCACGTGCTTCAATTTTGCTAATCTATCTCCTCTGGGGAAACTTATCAAAAGCTGACTGAAAATCAAAAATAATATTACATCCAAAGAAGAATTCTGAAATTTAAAAATGCTGGAAATATTCAGGCTGTTAAGCAGCATCTGAAGAGGGAAATTGTTTCGAGTTGGTGGCCTTTCATTACCTCTTCTGAATTTCCAGCAATTTTTGTTTTATTTCAGATTTTCAGCATCCGGTGTATTTTGCTTTAATGTCATAATATCATAATTATTCCAGTCACATAGACTGAGTGCCAGCAGAAGCACCAAAATGCTTTGTGTTGTCAGGCTTTCCTGACACAAACAAATGAGTATTTTTGAATAATTAGTCAGTTGCTAAAATTATAGGCGTAATTTATAAATGAATATCTAAGGATGAATGCAAGGAGATTTTTTTAAAGAAGACCCACACAGCACATATTAGCTGCCTGCAGCACTTCAAGTATACTGTACAGGAGATTCAGAGATTTGCTGCAAGGATGAAGCATCTGAAGCAGAGCAGCAGCTCCATATGATTAAAAAACATCCGCGTTGTCCCGCTTTTAGGTGAAGCTTGAAAAACTCAGTATTGAAATATTGCTTCCTGCTTGTTTTCTATGCGTCACTGCCTATAATTAGAGAATAGTGGAGGAATATGAATGAGTGGTATTACAAGAGGATGTCATATTGTAAGAGATGGTTCACTTTTGGTTGCTGGGGAAAACAAAACACAATTGTAGAATTTACCCTACAAAGCTGCAAAAATGTATTAAATTTAATACATTTTCAGCAATTAAAAACAGAGGAAGAAAAGACAGTAAACAGAACTGAGAGAGGCAAAAAGAAAAACAAAAAGAGATAAAACATGATTCGAGAGCAAATTCAGGAAGTAGTTTGTGTGAAATGGACAGATAGAGGTTTGAAGTGAGAAGCTGATTAATGAAAGAAATCCAGGGGTAAAAAAGAAATCAGAGTTAAAAAGAAAACAAAGAATGACAAACGCAGAGGAAAACTGAAAAATGGCCAGAGAAAAATCATCACAATGACAGTAGGATGAAATACAAAATGGGTGAACTTAGGCCTTTTGGTGTATTAAAATGAAAATGACTTCAAACCGTAACACAGCAAACTGTGAACCTGACCACTTCCAATTTTCAGGTGGTGGGACCCTGGGATAAGTAAGTCGGCACGTAACCCATTAATTTAAATATAATTCATGCCTCATATTGTATCTGCTAGTACTAACGCTAGTTGGCCAGGTTCCTAAGATTTGGTAAACGCAACAGCTGTTTTATTCCAGTGATAATGGGAACTGCAGATGGTGGAGAATCCAAGATAATAAAGTGTGAAGCTGGATGAACACAGCAGGCCAAGCAGCATCTCAGGAGCACAAAAGCTGACGTTTCGGGCCTAGACCCTTCATCAGAGAGGGGGATGGGGTGAGGGTTCTGGAATAAACAGGGAGAGAGGGGGAGGTGGACCGAAGATGGAGACAAAAGAAGATAGGTGGAGAGGAGAGTATAGGTGGGGAGGTAGGGAGGGGATAGATCAGTCCCGGGAAGACGGACAGGTCAAGGAGGTGGGATGAGGTTAGTAGGTAGGAAATGGCGGTGCGACTTGGGGTGGGAGGAAGGGATGGGTGAGAGGAAGAAGAGGTTAGGGAGGCAGAGACAGGCTGGGCTGGTTTTGGGATGCAGTGGGGGGAGGGTAAGAGCTGGGCTGGTTGTGTGGTGCAGTGCGGGTAGGGGACGAACTGGGCTGGTTTTGGGATGCGGTGGGGGAAGGGGAGATTTTGAAGCTGGTGAAGTCCACATTGATACCATTGGGCTGCAGGGTTCCCAAGCGGAATATGAGTTGCTGTTCCTGCAACCTTCGGGTGGCATCATTATGGCACTGCAGGAGGCCCATGATGGACATGTCATCTGAGGAATGGGAGGGGGAGTTAAAATGGTTTGCGACTGGGAGGTGCAGTTGTTTATTGCGAATCGAGCAGAGATGTTCTGCAAAGCGGTCCCCAAGCCTCCGCTTGGTTTCCCCAATGTAGAGGAAGCCACACCGGGCACAATGGATACAGAATACCACATTGGCAGATGTGTAGGTGAACCTCTGCTTAATATGGAAAGTTATCTTGGGGCCTGGGATAGGGGTGAGGGAGGAGGTGTGGGGGCAAGTGTAGCATTTCCTCCGGTTGCAGGTGAAGGTGCCGGGTGTGGTGGGGTTGGAGGGCAGTGTGGAGCAAACAAGGGAGTCACAGAGAGAGTGGTCTCTCCGGAAAGCACACAAGGGTGGGGATGGAAAAATGTCTTGGGTGGTGGGGTCAGATTGTAGATGGTGGAAGTGTCGGAGGACGATGCGTTGTATCCAGAGGTTGGTGGGGTGGTGTGTGAGAACGAGGGGGATCCTCTTGGGGTGGTTGTGGCGGGTGCGGGGTGTGAGGGATGTGTTGCGGGAAATGCGGGTGACGCGGTCAAGAGCGTTCTCGACCACTGTGGGGAGAAAGTTGCGGTCCTTGAAGAACTTGGACATCTGGGATGTGCAGGAGTGGAATGCCTCATCGTGGGAGCAGATGCGGCGGAGGCAGAGGAATTGGGAATAGGGGATGGAATTTGTGCAGGAGGGTGGGTGGGAGGAGGTGTATTCTAGGTAGCTGTGGGAGTCGGTGAGCTTGAAATGGACATCAGTTACAAGCTGGTTGCCTGAGATGGAGACTGAGAGGTCCAGGAAGGAGAGGGATGTGCTGGAGATGGCCCAGGTGAATTGAAGGTTGGGGTGGAAGGTGTTGGTGAAGTGGGTGAACGGTTCGAGCTCCTCTGGGGAGCAAGAGGCAGCGCCGATACAGTCATCAATGTAACAGAGGAATAAGTGGGGTTTGGGGCCTGTGTAGGTGCGGAAGAGGGACTGTTCCACGTAACCTACAAAGAGGCAGGCATAGCTGGGGCCCATGCAGGTGCCCATGGCCACCCCTTTGTCTATAGGAAGTGGGAGGAATCGAAAGAGAAGTTGTTGAGGGTGAGGACAAGTTCGGCTAGGCGGATGAGGGTGTCGGTGGAGGGGGACTGGTCGGGCTTGCGGGACAGGAAGAAGCAGAGGGCCTTGAGGCCATCTGCATGTGGAATACAGGTGTATAGGGACTGGACGTCCATGGTGAAAATGAGGTGTTGGAGGCCAGGGAATTGGAAGTTCTGGAGGAGGTGGAGGGCGTGGGTGGTGTCACGGACATAGGTAGGGAGTTCCTGGACCAAAGGGGAGAAAATGGAGTCCAGATAGGTGGAGTTGAGTTTGGTAGGGCAGGAACAGGCTGAGACAATGGGTCGACCAGGGCAGGCATGTTTGTGGATTTTGGGAAGGAGATAGAATCGGGCCGTGCGGGGTTGGGGAACAATGAGGTTGGAGGCAGTGGGTGGGAGGTCCCCTGAGGTGATGAGGTCGTGAATGGTGTTGGAGATGATGGTTTGGTGCTCAGGGGTGGGGTCATGATCAAGGGGGCGGTAGGAGGAGGTGTCGGAGAGTTGGCGTTTGGCTCCGGCAATGTAGAGGCCAGTGCGCCTTACTACCACTGCGCCACCCTTGTCTGCGGGTTTGATGGTGAGGTTGGGGTTGGAGCGGAGGGAGCGGAGGGCTGCCCGTTCTGCGGGGGAGAGGTTGGAGTGGGTGAGAGGGGTGGAGAGGTTGAGGCGGTTAATGTCTCGATGGCAGTTGGAGATGAAGAAGTCGAGGGAGGGTAGGAGGCCTGGGGGTGGTGTCCAGGAGGAGGACTTGTGTTGGAAGCAGGTGAAGTGGTCAGTGGAGGGAGGTTTAGGTTCCCGGTTGAAGAAGTAAGCGTGGAGGCGAAGGCGGCAGAAAAACTGCTCTATGTCCAAACGTGACTAGTACTCGTTGATGTGTGGTTGTAGGGGGACAAAGGTGAGCCCCTTGCTTAGGACTGACTGTTTTATTCCCCCTAATTTAACCTATTTCTCCCTAATCAACCTGCTCAGAAATGTTATTACACACCTCTGGAGCAGGTGGGACTTGAATCCAGGTCTCAGTCTAGGTGTAGGGCTACTACCACTGTACTACATGAAGACCTACCCAACAGCTAAATGAAGGTGAGGAGTAGTAAGTAAATCTGTGTCTCATTCACTGAGATTGAACCTCACTCACAGTCAGAATATCAACCAATCTCAAACCCCCATAATCACCAACGCCTTTACAAATTATTATCATACCCCTCTAAATCCCATCACCAAGCCCCTAACCAAATATCTCTCCAACCTCCTAATCTTGCCCAGATCTCTCTCCAAACCCCAAGATCAATCTTCACTCCTCACCCGTGAAATCTGGTCCAGAGTAGCAAGCCTGAAAACAATGGAATTATTCGGGTTGTAGTAACAGCAGGGCGTAGAAAATCTGGCTGGTTATTGATCTATGATCTTCATATAAATCAATTTAAAGGAAAGAAATCCCTACATATGCAATAGAAAGGAAACTGATGAATAATATTTCACTTTGTAAACCTTTTATCTATAACAAGCCATCTGATATTGATTAACAGGTGAAGCATATTCAAATGAAATAAAATTTCACTTTGGATAGCTGATACAACAAAGATATGCCTTTGCACAGTTACAAGCACATGCATCACTTCCTGCAGAAATCCCATTGTAATCACTGAATTTGCAACTAAGCCAACAATATATTGGACCCCTCACTTCCCACTCAACCGTTCTGACCCTTCGTCACATTTCCTTCCGAAATCACCAAACACAGTTAGTACCAACAAGGTACACATATTTGAACAGTCTTACTCAGGTCACAACAATTCTGACGGCGCAGACTCCCAGAAACTTGTTTCTCTGACCCCATCAAATAGTCCAGTTGACTGGCAACACTCAGATTGTACTTATCAATCTTGTACATTCACAATCCCTTACCCTTAGCCTTTCCAACTATTTAACATATATAGTAACACAGTTGCCACTCAATTCTGAGACCACTCCATCATCAAGATGAGTTTTGAACTGCCAAACTGAAAATTATCCATTCAAAACGAATTTGCTTGCTTCCTTGCATACAAATTCTCAATGTGTTCCAAACTTCCCATCAGAGAGACAGACTGAACCCTCAAACAACTGCAATTAATTTCCTAGTTATCCTTGTGTTTTTGAATGTATCATTCTCATGATACTTCAGGTCACAAAAGCATTCTTGAATTCTAAAAAGGTCACAATCAGGAAACCAATTAAACCTTTTTTTTGGACTGTGTACTTAAGTTTAGTCTTAAAAGAGGTCATAGCACAAAGAAAATGCAGGCTTATCTTCATGCACATGGATCAACAACTGTCAAATTTGCAGTTTAGTTAAATCAGAGGCTGTGAGCCTCAGTAAAATATTTAATTGGCAAATTATTTTCTAGAAGCAGGTTTGTTGACCTTCCATGACAAAACCAGAGGTGGGTGGGTTTGGATAGTTTTGAGATTTTGATTTCAGACCTTACCATATCTATTCCACTTCTGGGTAGTTAAAGTTTACCACATTGATTCTTACAAGACCGAATGAGCCAACAGCTGATCATGCTTATTCTTCGATAAAGTAATGAAAGTTATTCCAACATCGTACAAACACTTTCTAATCATAACCTTTCAAGTTAGTCTTCTTCATTTACATGTTCACTTGTCTTTTGAAAACTTACAGAATCTGCTTTCACCACCGTTGCAGCTAATGCATTCCAGATCATATGTCTAATTTTTTTCCCCAGTAAGTCTAGTCACTCACCCGTGTGCCTGAGGGAGGAGTTTTATCCTGGCGTGTCACAGGGAAAGAGGAAGAGACATAACACAAGTTCATGTACCAGTCGTAATATTTCACAGGGAGGGAAAGATTGTCAGAATCACAACACAATGATATCTGACAGACAGAAAGATAATTTAGAATTATTTGTGACAGGAGAGAGATGGAACAGCAAGTAATATAAAATAGCAAAAGAATACATTAGAGATATACACAAAAAGACGAAGTGATGTGTAACAGTCATAATTTAGCATGAACCTAATTGACAAAGAGAGGAAAACAAACAGGATGCAGAATAAATGTGAAAGACAGAAAAAGAAAAATAAACACAAAATGGAGACAAAATAACAATTTACATTTATATAGCACCTTTTAAGCACTTAACAAGAGTTCTATAAAGCAAAATTAAATATAAAATAACATTAAGGTAGTTGGTAAAATATTTGGTCAAGTAGTAGTTTTAAAGGGGAAAAAAATAGGTAGATAGAAATAGAGAAGAATTCCTGGGTTTGGAACTTAGGCAGCTAAAAGCATAAAAGGCAAAGTCGCCACTGGTGGAGAATTAAAATCAACAATACTTAAGATCATAATTAGTTAAGGATAGAAAGTTGTCAGATTGGAGAAGTTTACAGAGATGGAGAGAGGCAAGACAATAAAGGGCTTATAAAACAATGACCTGAATTTTAAAATCTATGCATTACTTAATTTGGAGCTTGTGATCAACAAACACAACAGTGATGACTGAACCAACTTGAAAAAAGTAAGAACATGTGCAGCAGAGCTTTAGATAACCTAAAATTTAGACAGAGTAAAATGCTGGAAGCCAGTAAGGAGTGTAATAGATTACATCTGGAAAGTATCATTTTGCATTCCTTTGCAGAATAAAAGCATTCACGTGTACAGCATGGAGTCCGGTACGAAAGCAAAACAAGTTAATCTGCATCAGTTTACAGACACATATGTGAATTGCCACAAGAATAACAGTAACAAAGGCAAAAGTGAAGTTTCCAGCAGAAGTTCAACTAAGATGGGACAAGCTAAGTTATAGGAAACAGGAAGTTTTAATGATGACACAGATATGTAATTGGAAGCTCACTGTAGTATGAAATAAAATCAAGGTCAAAAACAGTTTTATTTAGTCTCAGACAGTTGCGACGGACTGAAATGGCATTCGTAGCTAGGGGAAAGAGCTTAGATCCGAGGATCAATGACAACTGCTTCGGAATTACCAATCACTTAAATTAGAAAAAAAATTCTGCTTATTCAGCTAACAAGTTTAGTGATGTATTGACACTACAGAAGCTGAATGAAGTGGTGGTGAAATAGTTTGTATGTGCACAATGACAATGCCCAGCTCAAATCCTGTGTTTTTGAACACTGCTCTCAGCCTGTGGAAAAGAAATAGGAGAAGGCCAAGCATTGATCTTTGGGTGTCACAAGGGAACATATGGGAGCAGGAAGAGAACCAATTTCAGGTGATACTCAGAATAAACAAATAGAATATGTTACAACAGTGCCATCCAGCTGGATGATAATGGAGAGGTATTGGAGAAGGATTGTATAGTCAACACTGTTAAAGGGTGCAAACAAGTTGAGAAAGGTGAGAATTGCTTGATTACTTTCATGAACATGTGTGCCAGTGTATAAATGCATGCATTTTTGTCATGCTTCTCAGAAAGATGGATATAGATTGTGTATATTACGAAAAGATATGCACATATATCCAAACCCACACACAAAACCAGAAAGGTAGAAACAGAGAAAGGCAGGATGCATGTGTGTATCCAGATTATTAGACCAAACAGTGAAGAAGAACAACAGTGGCCAGAAAAGGTCTAAAATGTAGGCTTTACATTCTTTAAAGAGCCATGAAGACCAGAAATGTACCTCCAAGATCACAAGGGGGGCTTGGGACTTTCTGCTGCTGAGTTTAATTGAATTCTATGAGTTAAATTACAGCGCACCTCATTCCTCATACAGCAAATGAAATTCTATTACCACTTCCTACTTGACCTAAACTAACCCAGGTCAAAAGCAGAGCCACAGAGTAGCACGTGGGAGATTCAGTCACAGCAGGAGAAAGCCTTCGATTGTCTGTCTCATCTCTGGTGGAAAACACAGAATAGTGAACTCAAATTTAATCATTTACCGTCATTTCTTTCTATGCACACAATAAGCAAACAGGACTTCTGTCATAAATAGACAAATTTCATTATTATATACAAATTGGAATTCTACAACCTAGCATACAATGCATTTTTTTAAAAAGAACATATCCTGCATAAGCCTCACCCAATGCAATAGTGTGAAATATTGACAAACAAGTGCTTTATAAAAAGTGTGTGCTGGAGACTGATTAGAAAACAATAATAGATTTGGTGGATGACCTTTAAAAGACAAGGAAGGGTATGGTGCTTCCACTAAAATCCTCATATCTTCTTTCTTATCTTACACTAATTCCATCCACCTTAAAATGAACTGTGATGTTCCTACAATTGAGCTACCAAGTTCAGACCTGCCCCTTCCACAGACATGTAATTATTGTAAACCAACTTGTTCAGTCATCTCATGAGACTTTTTGACACAAGTGAGATTTGAACCCAGACCTTCTGGCCAGGGACATTACCGCTGTGCCACAAGAGCCATGCCATGTACAGGAATTACACCTTTGAACACCTGTTTGGCACTAGCATTACGTGAAAATTGATTCGAGAAAGACTAATCACAAAAATAGTTTGGCCTCCGGCAAGTTTCATTGGCAAGTAATGGGAGCTATTGTACATTTTCTGCATCACAATAGATAATGAGTGTGTTTAACAGACAAACATGCAAAGTATGTAAAATGTATGCACATTAACAGATATGCACAAAGTCTTTATGTCTTTCTCTCTCTGACATTCATTCTGTATCATTGTATATGTAAGAGGGAGACGGCAGCAACCAGCATTTATATAATATCTTTAACTTGGAAAATATCCCAACGCACTTGACAAGACCAAACAAAATGTGACACCAAATCACAAAGAGCTAATAGGACAAGTAATCAAAACTATAGTCAAGGTGCAACTTAGAAGTTATTTTGTCAGCTATTATTTTATAGGAACTGAGGTAGCACTCATATCAATACTTATTGATTATAGAAAGCAAAGAAAAGAAATTTTCAGTTATTCAGTCTAGTGTAGATTTCAGCATAAATTATTAGTATGTGTGTCTAATAGTGGGTGGAATCATCCTGGTCCCACACAGGCAAAGTTTGAAGGTGGGTCTGAGAATAAAATCAGAGGTACAAGATGTCAATTTGGCACCATAACAATGATGGCGCCCTCAACTATGTTGGTTGAGCAGAATGAATATCAGGTTATCCAACCAACAACTATACAGATGATCGGAACACTAACAGGACCTTGCCTGTAGTCTCAGGAATCTGCCTGCCATCCTTAACTGGACAGTGGGTGTCGAGGCAGCCAATTAATCACCTGACTGCAGCAGAGTATTCATTGCCAATGTGTGCAGGGCTGAGATATGGAAATTGTCCCCTCCTGAATATATTCAATCAGCACAACATTCCATGCAGCATGTCAACCAAATCTCATAACATGCTAATTTTGATGAAATTTTTAAATGCTGATATTCATTAAGAAATTAATTACAATATCTATTGGCTGTTTTACTTTCAATCTCTGTCCTTTCAGAATATGACATGATGGATGTATATTAAATGTTTCCCTATCTATTATAGCTTGGACAAGGGGACACAGTCTTATTGTAAATAGTAGGCTATTAAAGACTAAGATGAGGAAGAATTTCTTTACTTAATGTGTTGAATCTTTGGAACTGTCTACCCAAACTAGAAACTCAATCATTCAGCATGTTCAGATCAATTTCTGGATACATCATGGAATATAAGGATTGTGCTGTTGAGATAAATGAACAGCTAAGATCTAACTGAATGGCAGAGCAGGCTTGACAGAATAATCTATGCTTGCTCATATGTCTTCATGTTCCAAACATGGATATTCACTTATGCAGAGTATTCAGTATATTTGAATTCATCATGGACAAAATCTCCAAACTGGGTTGAATGCAGTAGAGAAGGAAATTCTGGCATAGGTACCTGATGGTATTTTGGATGAAAATGTTGAGGAATCAAGTAAAAAACATACTCTCCTAGACTAGATATAGGTTAATGAGAAATAAATAATTGCCAATTTAGCTGTCAGAGACCCCTTGGGAAAAAGTGGCCATAATATGATAGAATTCTTCATTAAGCTCGAGAGTGACAGAGTTGATTCTGAGACTTGGTTCTGAATCTACATAAAGGAAACTACAACAGAATGAGGTGCAAGCTGGCTATGATAAATTGAGGAATGTTACTTAAAGGGATGGTGGTGGATAGGCAATGACAAACATGTTAAGAGTGCAGGGCAGAACTGTGGCAATTGTTTATTTCTAAACAAAAACTGAAATTACTGGAAAGGCTCAGCCCATCAGGCAGCATCTGTGGAGAGAAATCGGAGTTAACATTTCACTTTCAATGAGCTTCTTCAGAAGGAGAGGGTAAGGAGTAAACGATAAGTGGAGATATAGCTCAAAGAGAGAAGAGCAGATGGACTGACAAAGGAGTGGATAATGATCAGCCTGGGAGGATGAATAGCTATTAATGGGCAATTAGTGGCTAACAATGGGTAGTGTGTAATAGCAGACTATGTGATAACACACCTCGTGTGTGGGAGTGAGATAAGCACTTGTGAGGGTGCCTCGAGTAACACTGTTGAACTCAATATTGAGTCCAGATGGCTATAGAGTTCCCAAGTGGTAAATGACGTACTGTTCTACCAGCTTGTGCTTGTTCGTTCCTGTCTGGCACAGAAGTAAAATGGCAAAAGTAGCTCAACTATTGGTAATAAGGGAAATTACAGATGGTATTGGAACCAAGGAAGCCCTAAATGAGTTTTTTGCTTTGGTTTTCACTAAGGAAAGGGACCTTGTTGTGAATGAGAACTTTGAGGAGCAGGGAAACAGGCTTGAACAGATCAAGATCGAGGAAGTTGATGTGCTGGAAATTTTGGCAAATATTAAGATTGATAAATCCCCAGAGTCAGACCAGATTTATCCTAGGTTGCTCCGGGAAGCAAGAAAGGAGGTTGCTAAGCCGCTGGCGAAGATCTTTGCTTCCTCACTCTCCACGGGAGTCGTACCGGAAGATTGGAGGGAGGCAAATGTTGTTCCTCTTTTCAAGAAAGGGAATAGGGAAATCCCTGGAAATTACAGACCAGTCAGTCTTACGTCTGTGGTCAGCAAGGTTTTTGGAAAGAATTCTGAAGGATAGGATTTATGACTATTTGGAAAAGCATAGCGTGATTAAAGGGAGTCAGCATGGCTTTGTGAGGGGCAGGTCATGCCTCAGAAATCTTATTGAGGTCTATGAGGAGGTCACGAGACAGGGTTGACAAGGGTTGCACAGTGGATGTGGTGTACCTGGACTTCAGCAAGGCATTTGATAAGGTTCCCCACGGCAGGATCATTCATAAAGTCAGGAGATATGGGATACAGGGTGATTTGGCTGTCTGGATTCAGAATTGGTTGGCTGACAGGAGGCAGAGAATGGTTGTAGATGGTAAGTATTCTGCCTGGAGGTCAGTGCTGAGTTGTGTCCCGCAGGGCTCTGTTCTTGGACCTCTACTCTTTGTAGTTTTTATAAATGACTTGGATGAGGAGGTTGAGGGGTGGGTTAGTATGTTTACTGATGACACAAAGGTTGAAGGTGCCATTGATAGTATCGAGGGCTATTGCAGGCTTCAGCGAGACATTGACAATATGCAGAGCTGGGCTGAGAAATGGCAGATGGAGTTCAACCTGGATAAATGCAAAGTGATGCATTTTGGAAGGTCAAACTTAAATGCTAAATATAGGATTAAAGGCAGGATTCTCGGCAGTGTGGAGGAACAGCGGGATCTTGGTGTTCAAGTGCTCCCTCAAAGTTGCCACCCAAGTGGATGAGGTTGTTAAGAAAGCACATGGTGTTTTGGCTTTCAATAACAGGAGGATCGAGTTTAAGAGTCGCGAGGTTTTGCTGCAGCTCTACAAACCCCTGGTGAGACCACACTTGGAATATGTGTCCAGTTCTGGTCGCCCTATTATAGGAAAGATGTGGAGGCTTTGGAGAGGGTGCAAAGGAGTTTTACCAGGATACTGCCTGGACTGGAGGGCTTGTCTTACGAGGAGAGGTTGACTGAGCTCGAACTTTTCTCTCTGAAGAGAAGGAGGAAGAGAGGTGACCTGATTGAGGTGTACAAGGTAATGAGAGGCATGGATAGAGTCGATAGCCAGAGACTTTTCCGCAGGGCAGGATTGAGGGGTCATAGTTTTAAGGTGTTAGGAAGAAGGTATAGAGGAGACGTCAGAGGGAGGTTCTTCACCCAGAGAATTGTGAGCGCGTGGAATACTTTGCCAGTGGTAGTCGCGGAAGCAGAGTCATTAGTGACATTTAAGCGACTACTGGACATGCACATGGACAGCAGTGAATTGAGGGGAATGTAGGTTAAGTTATTTTATTTTTGGATTAAGATTAATCCACAGCACAACATTGTGGGCCGAAGGGCCTGTACTGTGCTGTACTTTTCTATGAAGGGACATTCAAATTGGAAGCAGCATAGATTTCAGCAAAGGAGGACAGAGGGATTAATTAAAAGGTGCAAAGTAACTTACAAGAGGAAGCACACAGAGAACATGCAAACTAATTGCAAAAGTTTGTACAGATATGTTTCTAAAGCATTCTATCTGGATGCATGTCTGGATGCATCATGGCTTGGTACGGCAAGTGCACTGGTCAGGACTGTAAGAAACCAGTTAGAAACCCAGACCTTCACCTTCATTCTACTGACACCATCTACACTTCTCATTGCTGCAGAAAGGCAGCCAATATTACCAAAGACTCCTCCCACCCCAGTTATAATCTCTTCCTTTGGGCATAAGATACAAAAACTTAATCACACGTACCAACATGTTCAAGAACAGCTTCTTTCCTGCTGATAGTAGATTTCTGAATGGACCTGACAAATTTCAAATAAAAATTTTGACCTTGCTTTTTGTACACTTTCTTTGCAGCTGTAACTTTGTATTCCTCACTTTGTTCAATCACCCTTTGTATTTTATGATCTGCTGTACTGCACACAAAACAAAAAACTTTTTTTTGTAATTCATTCACAGGATGAGGGCATTGCTGGCTAGGCCGTATTTATTGCCTGGAGGGCAGTTCAGAGTCAACCACATTACTATGGGTCTGGAGCCACATGTAGGCCGGGCCAGGTAAGGATGGCAGTTTCCTTCCCTAAAGAACATTAGTGAACCAGATGGGTTTTCCTGACAATCGACAACGGATTCACAGTCATCATTAGACTCTTAATTCCAGATATTTGTTGAATTCTAATTCCATCTGCCATGGCGGAATTCAAACCCAGGTCCCTTGAACATTATCTGGGTCTCTGGATTGACAGTTCAGCCATTGCCTCCTTGTCATTATAATTAGGTACATGTAACAATAATGAATCAAATCAAATCAAAAGACAAAACGATGAATGAAGGCAAATGTAGGTCCTTTGCAGTCACAAACAAGTGAAGTTATAACAGGAATCTAAGAGATGGCAGACAAATTCAATTCTGTCTTCTCAAAAAACAACAAAAATAATATCCCAAAAATGGTGGGAAACACAGGGTCTTGTGAGAAGGACGAACTGAAGGAAAATAATAAGGAAACTGACAGAATCAAAGTCTGATAAATCCCTGGGCCCACATCTCAAAGTATTTAAGGCCTAGAAATAGTGAATTAATTGGTGGACATCTTTCAAGATTCCATAGATTCTGGAACTGTTCCTGTGGATTGGAGGGCAACTAAGGTAACCTCAGTATTTCAAAAAAGAGATTGAGAAAAAACGGGAATTATAGTCTGATTGGTCTGACGTCCTGAAGTGGGGAAAATGCTGGAATCCCATTGTAAATAATTTTATATCAGAGTGCTTGGAAAACAGTGAACAAGATCGGACAGACTTGGTATAGATTTATGAAAGAGAAATCATGCTTGACAAATCTACTGGGATTTTGAGGAAGTAACTAGTAAAGTGAATGGCAGCGTCAGTGGATGCGGTTGGCTTGGACCTTCAAAAGGCTGCCAAATAAGGGCCCACATAAGTGATTAGAATGTAAAATTAAAGCACATGCGATTGGGAGTAGTGTACTGACACAATAGAGAACTGATTGGCAGACAGGAAACATAGTAAAAATAAACAGGTCTTTTTTTTTCAAATGGAAGGCAGTGACTAGCTGGATATGGCAGGGGTCAGTTGTTGGACACCACCTATTCACAATATATATCAATGATTTAAATGAGGGAATTAAATTGTAATAACTGCACATTTCTAGATAACACAAAAATGGGTGGGAGACTGAAACATGAGTACACAATGATGGTTCACTGTGATTTGGACAAGTTGAGTGAATGGGAAAATACATGATGGCTGAAGCATAATCTAGATAAATGTGAGGTTTTCCACTTTCGTAGAAAAAACAGGAAGACAGATCATGTGAATGGTGATATATTGGGAAAAGGGGGGGGAGGTGCAATGAGACCTGGGTGTGCCTGTTCACCAGTCACTTAAGGTAAGCATGTAAATGTCGAAGGCAATGAAGAAGGCAAATGATATGTTGGTCTCCATAATGAGAGGACTTGAGGGGTGTCTTGCTGTAGTTATATAGGGTGTTGGTGAGACTGCACCTAGAGTTTTGCATACAGTTTTGGTCTCCTTATCTGAGTAAGGATGTCCTGGCTGTGGAAGGAGTGCAACAAAGATTTACCAGACTGAAGATAACAAGGTGTAGAGCTGGATGAACACAGCAGGCCAAGCAGCATCTGGAATGGCAGAAGTGACATATGAAGAGAAACTGGATTAGTTCGGACTACATTCATTGGAGTTTAGAAGAATAAGCATGTTTTCACAGAAATCTAATAAAATTCTAACAGAACTAGACAAGCTAAATATGGGAAGGATGGTCCTGATGACTAGGGAGACTAGAGACTGGATTTACAGTCTAAGGATATGGAGCAGGCTATTTAGCACGGAGATGAAGAAAAATTTCTTCACCTAGAGATTGGTCAGCCTGTGGAATTCTTTGCCGCAGAAAGCAGTTGAGGCCAAAAACTTGAATGTTTTGGGGAGTTAGAGATAGTTCCTGGGTTAACGTGATCAAAGGGTTTGGGGTGAAAGCAAGAACAGGGTCCTGATTTGGATAATCAACCATGATCATATTGAATGGTAGCACTGACTCAGAGGGCCAAATTGCCTACACCTGCTCTTATTTTCTATGTTTCCATGAATCCTTATTTCTGATCTGGAACAGACAAAAGATTACCCATTTTCCTTTAGCGATCTCTAATTGAAGCTCCAAGGCAAGAGCCTTCTCAGTTGAAGTAATCCAGTCCTGCAATCCACACAGACAGAAACAGACTGGATTAATTCTGAAGTCAAGCCCGACATTTACACCGATGGCTGCCATACTCCATAGTTTAAAGGTGCAAAAGTCCACTGACAGCTACTAAATGAAAGTAGGTAAGGGGGTAGGGTGGCAGTTGGTGAAGGCCCATTTGGGTGATGAGAAGTAAGTGCGGGATAATTGCTCAGGGTAGGGCTGGGGAGGGAGGACAGTAAGATGAAAAAGATTTTTTTGGAGGAATGGCACAGGGAGATGGATTTGTGTATGAGATGTCTGACTCTACCTCCAAGTTTTGATAACTTCTTAAGAGAGTTCCAGACACCAGGTTTTTTTTTATTATTAATGGGATGAGGGCATCGCTGGGTAGGCAGCATTTATTGTCCATCCCTGATTGCCCAGACGGCAGTTCAGATTCAACTACATTGCTGTGGTGCTCTGGAATCACGTATAGGGCAGACCAGATAAGGTTGGCAGTTTCCTTCTATAAAGGACATTAGTGAACCAAATGGGTTTTTCTGACAATCAGCAATGGTTTCGTGGTTATCATTAGATTCTTAATTCCAGATATTTTTATTGAATTCAAATTCCACCATCTGACATGGCTGGATTTAAACCTGGATCCCCAGAACATTATCTGGGTCCCTATGACATTATCTGGGTAACTGGATTAAAAGTCCACCAATAACATAACTAGGCCATCACCTCCTAACACCATGTAGTTATCCAGCGAACGCTTAAACTTTCTGGACAATTCCTACAAAGGCGGCTGAGCTATGACTTCAGCATAGTGCCAAATGCAACTCCAGCCTAGGTTTGTGCAATGATTATCTTCGTATTGGAAAATCTGGCCCTGAAGTCTTTAAATGGGGATATTTTGACAGAATTAAATTTGCCCTGAAGTGTGCTGTATCTGTAAGATAGGATAGCAATACCATGTAAAAGCAATTTTAAGGCCTAGATTGTATTACACCAAAATATGGCTATTGAAGAGCCATGACAAGACATTTTGTTTCTAAGCTACAGCCAGTTATATCTCAGTCTTCGCTATATATTATAAACTGCAGGCACTAAAGCTATTTTAAACCATCCTTCTTCTGAGCTAATTTAAGTAAATTTTCAAAGCTGTTATTCCAAGAGCATCCCTCTGTGGTAATCAGAAGCAACAGCACCAGAATGACAGCAAGGATTTGATCTCAAGAATAATTCAAACAGATTGCAATCCTTAAATTGATCCTTCACTTGGTTTTTAACTTGATAGTCCAAATATTAGCACCAATAAAGCCTGGTGATGTTTTCCCTCCTCTCCTTTATTTTCACACTTTCAGGAATAGTATGCCCAAAAATTTAAAATGTTTGTGCGAAGAATAAATTGCTTGGACAATAGCCATGGTATATGCTCAACCCAAAAGATTATCGTTGGCAGGCCCCAATCAATCAATGTAAATTTTTACCTTCCTATGCTACTGCACACCACCATTGCCAGCTCACCAACAGGTACCTTCCCTCTGTTGAAGATGCCAGAGGTATTAATTTCAGCTTTTAAAATCAAAGCTTGCCTGCCAGAATATCCAAAATATATTAGAGTGTGAAAGAATCCACTATTGTTAAGAGACTAAAATTGTGGCATTAAGAAGCTTTGACAAAACTGAAGTCAATAGGAGTTGGGAGAAAACTCTTATTGGTTGGAGTTGTATTTAACACAAAGGAAAATGGTTGTTGAAGACTAATCATCTCCATCAAAGGACAAGTTCCAGCAGTTCCCCAGGGTAATGTTCTGTTCTCAACAATCTTCAACTGCTTCATTAATGACCTTCCTGCTGTCACAAGGTGAGAAATAGAGAGATTCACTAATAATTTCACAAATTTCAGCACAATTCCAAATTCCTCAGATACTGAAGTAGCTGTGTCAGCAAGACCTGGACAACATCCAGATTTCAGCTGATTAAGTGACAAATAACGTTTAGAGCACACAATTACAAGGTATTGACCAATTCTAATTAGTGAGAATCTAACCATCAACCCTTTTCATTCAATAGCATCACCATAACTGAATGCCCATGATCAATAAATTCTATGTTTAAGTTAAAGGTTGAGAATAAGATCTGATGCAAGTAATGTAACTCCCGACAGCCCAAAACCCATTCATCATCTACAAGTGTAGCAGGTTCCAGGCCCACAGCACCCAGGTTGAAAGCTGTACCGGAAAGAAAGACAGAGAGGTGGCACAGGAGTAGTGAAAGGAGATTTATTAGTCCGGGAAACAGACATGTGTTTCTGCAGCTACAGATGTGACTCCAATATGGTATCAAGAATGTCACAGGGCAGTTGCAGGACATCCTTCAGAGAGGGGTCTATGTTAGTACCTATGATATTGGTGAGAAGGGGTGTGTAACCTGTAGTCAGAATTTAGGGAGATAGGTAGAAAGTTATTAAGCAGGATCTCAAAAGTAGTAATCCCTGGATTACTCCCAGTACCGTATACAAATGAGCACAGAAATGAGATGATAAGACATATAAATATATGGCTGAAAAGATGATGCAGGAGGAAGGGGTTGGCTCCGGTGGAGATAGCACCTGTATAAGCCAGATAGATTGCTCAGGAACAGAGCCAGGATTGAGCTCCTTACAGGACACTTTGCCGGTGATTTGGAGGAGGCTTTAAATGAACTCCACAGGTTATGGGAACCAGGAGAGAACAATGAATAATACCAGGATGCACAAAATATTGATGGACAGACATATAGCACTAGAAAACCATGTGTATGTGAATGCACAGAGTACAGCATAAAAGACGAGTGAGTTGCTGGTGCAGATGCCCATGTGGAATTTTGATATTGTGGAAATATGAGACTAGGCTGGAGGACAGCAAGATGAGGGTATTAAATATTCCTGGTTACAGGATGGTAAGCAAAGATAGGCAAAAGTAGGAGAGGGTAGTGGTATTGGTAAGGGTAGCATTATAATACTGGATAAAGAAGACATCTCAGAGGGTTCAAGAACAGAATCAATTTGGCATGAACGAAAGAACAAAAAGGGTGCAATTAAATTGCTGGATGTAGACTACTGAACACTAACTAGTAGGATGTTGTAAAGGAACAATCTTTAAGGTAACCACAGAGAAGTGCAGGCATTATAGAGGATTAACAATGGGGGATTTTAATTATCCAAATACAGTGTTAGTTTTGAGGGAACAGTGGGGCAAGCATTCTTATATTGTGTTCAGGAAAATCTCCTACAACAGTATATGTCCAGTGCAACAAGAAAGGAGACACTGTGTCATCTGCCAATGTGGTATACTGCATCCATTGTACCCGGTGCGGCTTCCTCTACATTGGGGAAACCAAGCGGAGGCTTGGAGACCGCTTTGCAGAACACCTCCGCTCAGTTCACAACAAACAACTGCACCTCCCAGTCGCAAACCATTTCCACTCCCCCTCCCATTCTCTAGATGACATGTCCATCATGGGCCTCCTGCACTGCCACAATGATGCCACCCGAAGGTTGCAGGAACAGCAACTCATATTCCGCCTGGGAACCCTGCAGCCTAATGGTATCAATGTGGACTTCACCAGTTTCAAAATCTCCCCTTCCCCTACTGCATCCCTCAACCAGCCCAGTTCGTCCCCTCCCCCCACTGCACCACACAACCAGCCCAGCTCTTCCCCCCCACCCACTGCATCCCAAAACCAGTCCAACCTGTCTCTGCCTCCCTAACCGGTTCTTCCTCTCACCCATCCCTTCCTCCCACCCCAAGCCGCACCCCCATCTAACTACTAACCTCATCCCACCTCCTTGACCTGTCCATCTTCCCTGGACTGACCTATCCCCTCCCTATCTCCCCACCTATACTCTCTCCACCTATCTTCTTTACTCTCCATATTCGGTCCGCCTCCCCCTCTCTCCCTATTTATTCCAGTTCCCTCTCCCCATCCCCCTCTCTGATGAAGGGTCTAGGCCCGAAACGTCAGCTTTTGTGCTCCTGAGATGCTGCTTGGCCTGCTGTGTTCATCCAGCCTCACATTTTATTATCTAGGAGACACTGTGTGACTTGTTTCCTGGGAACAATGTGGGTCAAGTAGATCGAAAGTCAGCAAGGAAATGTTTAGGGTATGGTCATCATTGTATTATCAGGTTTAGTATGATGGTGAAAAAGGACAATGTACTAAACAGTAAGAATAATTAACTGAAGGACACACAAGTTCAATGGGTTCAACGGTAAGAATTAAGTTGGGCCAGATAAACTGGAGGCAAAGGCTGGGAAGAAAACCTATGTCAAAATACACAAATTCCTTTCATAATAGCACTGTTATTGTCTCCACCTCCAAGGGCTTTAACGGTGCAAGACAACTTTTCACCACTACCTTCTCTGGAGCAATTAGATATGGGACAATAAATGCTGGCCTAGCCAGTGACATCCACATCCAAGGAACACATATTTTAAAAAGGCAACCTATGGTAACCTTGGTTGTGTGGCTTGTTTTATGTAATGACATATGCCTATGATAGCCTCCTTAGAAAGGCATACAGGGCTGTGCTGACTGAAGGTGACATAGAAATGGCTGCCTGTGAGTTTTAGTTGACATAAATTGGAGGAGAAAAATTTTAGCTGAAGCAATAGGTTGTTTAATGTAGTATTAAAGTAAACCATAAGTTAGGACAGTTGTAGATCTGTAGACAGAATATATCCGAGGTAACAAGATTAAGATAGCACACAGAGTCTTACAATGAGTAGCAAAGAAGATTCTCGGTAGGAGTGAGAGAGACAGGGTAGTTGTCATGGGGGACTTCAACTTTCCAAATATTGACTGGGAACACTATAGTTTGAGTACTATAGATGGGTCAGTTTTTGTCCAGTGTGTACAGGAGGGCTTCCTGACACAGTATGTAGATAGGCCAACAAGTGGCGAAACCACATTAGATTTGGTACTGGGTAATGAGCCTGGCCAGGTGTTAGGTTTGGAAGTAGGTGAGCACTTTGGTGATAGCGATCATAATTCTGTTATGTTTACTTTAGTGATGGAAAGGGATAGGTGTATACCACTGGGCAAGAGTTATAGTGGGGGAAAGGCAATTACGATGAGATTAGGCAAGATTTAGGGACCATAGGATGGGGAAGGAAACTGCAGGGGATGGGCACATTAGAAATGTGGAGCTTATTCAAGGAAAAGGTCCTGTGTGTCCTAGATAAGTATGTACCTGTCAGGCAGGGAGGAAGCTGTAGAGTGCGGGAACCGTGGTTTACGAAGGAGGTGGAATCTCTGGTCAAGAGGAAGAAGAAGGCATATGTTAGGATGAGATGTGAAGGCTCAGTTAGGGCACTTGAGGGCTACAAGGTAGCCAGGAAAGACCTAAAGAGAGAGCTCAGAAGAGCAAGGAGGAGACATGAGAAGTTGTTGGTGGATAGGATCAGGGTAAACCCTAAGGCTTTCTATAGGTATTTAAGGAATAAAAGAACAACGAAAGTAAGATTAGGCCCAATCAAGGATAGTAGTGGTAAGTTGTGTGTGGAGTCAGATGAGATAGGGGAAGCGCTAAATGAATATTTTTCAACAGTATTCACTCTAGAAAACGACAATGTTGTCAAGGTAAATACTGAGATACAGGCTACTAGACTAGGTGGGATTGAGGTTCACAAGGAAGAGGTATTAGAAATCCTTCAGAGGGTAAAGATAAGTCCAAGGGCGGATGGGATTTATCCTTGGATCCTCTGGGAAGCCAGGGAGGAGATTGCCGAGCCTTTGGCATTGATCTTTAACTCGTCATTGTCTACAGGAATAGTGCCAGATGACTGGAGGATAGCAAATGTGGTTCCCCTGTTCAAGAAGGGGAGTAGAGACAACCCTGGTAATTATCGACCAGTGAGCCTTACCTCAGTTGTTGGTAAAGTGTTGGAAAAGGTTATAAGGGATAGGATTTGTAATCATCTAGAAAAGAATAAATTGATTAGGGATAGTCAGCACGGTTTTGTGAAGGGAAGGTCGTGCCTCACAAACCTTATTGAGCTCTTTGAGAAGGTGACCAAACAGGTAGATGAGAGTAAACCAGTTGATGTGGTGTAAATGGATTTCAGCAAGGTGTTCGATAAGGTTCCCCACAATAGGCTATTGTACAAAATGCGGAGGAATGGAATTGTGGGAGATATAGCAGTTTGGATCAGAAATTGGCTTGCTGAAAGAAGACAGAGGGTGGTAGTTGATGGGAAATGTTCATCCTGGAGAGCAGTTACTAGTGGTGTACCGCAAGGGTCGGTGTTGGGTCCACTGCTGTTTGTCATTTTTATAAATGACCTGGATGAGGGCGTAGAAGGATGGGTTAGTAAATTTGCAGACGATACTAAGGTCGGTGGAGTTGTGAATAGTGACGAAGGACGCTATAGGTTGCACAGAGACATAGATAAGCTGCAGAGCTGGGCTGAGAGGCGGCAAATGGAGTTTAATGCAGACAAGTGTGAGGTGATGCACTTTCACAGGAGTAACCAGAAGGCAAAGTACAGGGCTAATGTTAAGATTCTTAGTAGTGTAGATGAGCAGAGAGATCTTGGTGTCCATGTACACAGATCCTTGAAAGTTGCCACCCAGGTTGACAGGGCTGTTAAGAAGGCATACAGTGTTTTAGCTTTTATTAATAGAGGGATCGAATTCCGGAACCAAGAGGTTAAGCTGCAGCTGTACAAAACTCTGGTGCGGACGCACTTGGAGTCTTGTGTACAGTTCTGGTCACCGCATTATAAGAAGGATGTGGAAGCTTTGGAAAGGGTGCAGAGGAGATTTACTAGGATGTTGCCTGGTATGGTGGGAAGGTCTTACGAGGAAAGGCTGAAGGACTTGAGGCTGTTTTCATTAGAGAGAAGAAGGTTGAGAGGTGACTTAATTGAAACATTTAAAATAATCAGAGGGTTAGATAGGGTGGATAGGGAGAACCTTTTTCCTAGGATGGTGACGGCGAGCACGAGGGGGCATAGCTTTAAATTGAGGGGTGAAAGATATAGGACAGATGTCAGAGGTAGTTTCTTTACTCAGAGAGTAGTAAGGGAATGGAACGCTTTGCCTGCAACAGTAGTAGAGTCGCCAACTTTAGGTACATTTAAGGCGTCATTGGATAAGCATATGGACGTACATGGAATAGTGTAGGTTAGATGGGCTTGAGATCGGTATGACCGGTCGGCACAACATCGAGGGCCGAAGGGTCTGTACTGTGCTGTAATGTCCTATGTTCTATGAGTACACAAAGGGTCCTGTTGCATTAATGCAGCTGCAGTTGTTTATACACAGACAGCTGGATAAGGACACCCTTGAGTATGCTGATAGAAGAATTCTATATCTAGCTGATTTTAAGTCTGAGATCCATCATAAACAGATTTATTTTAATTTAAATTCCCTGATAATCATAGTTATAGATTTTAAATTCATACACATATACATTTTAAAAGGAACAAAACAAGCATTAAAGCAATTCCATTAAATTCCTGTGGACAGTCAGACTTAGTAAAGAAAGGACCCCACACTGCTTACAGAGAGCATTGAACTACAGATGCAGAAATCAGCAGACACTGGAATGTGGATTGAGCATGATGCATTATAAAGGCCCAAGGATAAAGATAGGGATGTCTAATAAGCACTAAGATCATGGGGATATTTGGGGTTGTCCATAAGGCTACCCATCACTGACCATGCAGTCACTTGATTAACCTGATTGGATGTGCATATATCAATTAGTAATACGATTGGTTTGTAATAGGCAAAGGTGGGCTGAAAACAGATGTATAAAGTTTACGTCTTTGCTTTGTCCAGATAAGAAGCTTCTGGTCCCCTGGTGGTTTCTTCCCACTGGTATAACTTCAATAAACTATTGATGCTGGAAGTGGAGTAATTTATTCAGTCATTCCACCCCAACAAACACATGCTGTTTTCATGCTGCATAATGTGTTCTGAAGAAGAGTCATATCAGGCTCAAAATGTTAACACTGTTTCTCTCTCAGCAGATGTTACCGGACCTGAGTTTCTCCAGTGCTTCCTGTTTAAATTGATGATGCGTAAACATTTTTGCAATACAGCTCCTTCTATTTGCTCTTGGATTTCACAACTTCTCACATTGTCTTGCCAGAATGGAATTGCCTGAAGATCCCCACAGAAGTAAGAAGAAACAAAATTGCCCGAATCCCTTCAAAATTTTAGACACTACAAGCACTTTTATATTGTATGACATTTTCACTTTTGACTATGTAGACAAACAAATGGTTTCTTGGTACTTCAGCTCAAAATCCCTTTATATATCACTGGAAGTCAATGCCTTTTGAATGGTACCCCCAAGATGATTAAATGTCAGTGAAGATGCAGACAGAAATGAAAATACAAACAAACATAATAAGCATACGAAATAGGGGCAAGTGTAGACATTAAGACCCTTGCACCTGTTCCACTGTTTGATAACATCATGGCCAGTCCAATTGTGGCCTCAATTCTACTGCCCTGCCTACCTTATCCTTTGACTCCCTTGCCAGTCAAGAATATAACTACATCTGCATCTGCATTGAAAATATTTAACGACCTTGCTTCTTCCACCACTCTCTGTGGAAGGGAATGCCAGAGATAACAACCCCAAGAGTAAAAAAAATTCTCATCATCACAATCTAAAACACCAAACTCTTTGTTTGTAAACTGCGTTTCTGAGTTCAAATCTCTTCTACAAGGGGAAACATCCTTTCCTCATTTGGTCTGTCAAGTCCCCTTTTCCTCTAACATAATCCCTTCATCTCAGGAATCTGTCAATTGAACTTTCACTACACTGCTTTTAATACAATTATGTCCTCTCCATGAAGGACAACCAAAGTGTACACTGTGCTATAAATCAGTATCAGCAATGCCCTCTATAGTAGTAGCAAATTTTTCTTTCTTTTATATCCTATTTGTCGTGCAATAGGCAACAACAATAATCAATTTGCATTTTAATCACTTTCTGAGCCTGCATAACAACTTCAACAACAACACAAAAACAAAAGCTCAGCAGGTCTGGCAGCAACTGTGGAGTAAAAAACTGAGTTAACATTTCGGGTCCAGTGACCGTTCCTCAGAGCTGAACTGCATATCAACTTTTTGTGATTGACAGACAGAACACACATATTCCTCTGTACCTCAGAGTTGTGTAATTACTTTATATTCATATAACATATTGCTTTCCTGCGTTTTTCATCAAAGTGATTCACGCTTGTCCACATTATGCTCTGTTGAGTTTTTGCCCACTCGCTTAACCTATTCATGCCTCTTTACAGGATCCTGATGTCATAAAGTCTTAGAGTCATAAAGCTCTACAGCATGGAAATAGACCCTTCAGTCCAACTCATCCACGCTGACCAGATTTCCTAAATATTTCTAGTCCCAGTTGCCAGCATTTGGCCCATATCTTCTAATCCCTTCCCATTCATATACCCATCCAAGGTAACAAGGTGTAGAGCTCGACAAACACAGAAGGCTAAGCAGCATCAGAGGAGGAGGAAGGCTGACATTTCAGGCCTAGACCCTTCTTCAGAGAGGGGGAAGGTGAAGGGGGATCTGAAATAAATAGGGAGAGAGGGGGAGGCAGATTGAAGATGGATAGAGGAGAAGATAAGTGGAGAGGAGACACACAGGTCAAAAAGGTGGGCATGGAGCCAGTAAAGATGAATGTAGGTGGGCAGTTAGGGGGAGGATAGGTCAGTCCAGGGAGAACGGACAGGTCAAGGAGGCGGAATGAGGTTAGTAGGTAAGAGCTGGGGGTGGGGCTTGAGGTGGGAGGAGGGGATAGGTGGGAGGAAGGACAGGTTAGGGAGACGGAGACAAGCTGCGCTGGTTTTGGGATGCAGTAGGGGAGGGGAGATTTTAAAGCTTGTGAAGTCCACATTGATACCATTGGGCTGCAGGGTTCCCAAGCAGCATGAGAGGTGCTGTTCCAGCAACCTTTGGGTGGCATCGTTGTGGCACTGCAGGAGGCCCAAGATGGACATGTTGTCTGAGGAATGGGAGGCAGCGTTGAAATGGTTAATGACTCGGAGGTGTAGTTGTTTAGTGCGAACCGAACGTAGGTGTTCTCCAAAGTGGTTCCCAAGCCCCTGCTTGTTTCCCCGATGTACAGGAGGCCACAACAGAGACAGCGGATACAGTATAACACAGTTGCAGATGTGTAGGTGAACATCTGCTTGATGTGGAAAGTATTGGGGCCTGGGACGGGGGTGAGGGAGGTGGTGTGGGGACAGGTGTAGCGCTTCCTGTGGTTGCAGGGAAAAGTGCCGGGCATGGTGGGGCTTCCCATTCATGACAAAGGAGTCCCAGATAGAGTAATCCCTCCGGAAAGCAGGTAAGGGTAGGGAGGGACAAAATGTCTTTGGTGGTGGGGTTGGATTGCCGATGGTGGCAGTGTCAGAGGATGATGCGTTGGATCCGGAGGTTGTTGGGGTGGTATGTGAGGACGAGGGTGATTCTATTTTGGTTGTTATTGTAGGGAGGGGGTGTGAGGGGTGAGTTACGGGAAATGTAGGAGACACATCGAGGGCGTTCTCGACCACTGCGGGGGTCGGGGGGGTTAGTTGCGGTCCTTCAAAAACGAGGACATCTGAGATGTACGGGAGTGGAATGTCTCATCCTGGGAGCAGACGCAGTGGAGGCAAAGGAATTGGGTATAGGGGATGGCATGTTTGCAGAAAGGTCGGTGGGAGCAGGTGTATTCTAGATAGCTGTGGGAGTTGGTGGGCTGGAAATGGATATCAGTTTTCAGGTGGTTGCCAGAGAGGAAAACAGAGAGGTCCAAGAAGGAGAGAGAGGTATCAGAGATGGTCCAGGTGAACTTGAGGTTGGGGTGGAAGGTGTTGGTGAAGTGGATGAACTGTTTGAGCTCTTCATGGGTGCATGAGGCGGCGCCCATACAGGTTTAGGACCAGTGTAGCTACAGAAGAGGGTTTGTTCCATGTAACCTACAAAGAAGCAGGTATAGCTTGGGCCCATGAAGGTATCCATGGCCACCCCCTTTGTCTGTAGGAAGTGGGAGGAATTGAAAGAGAAGTTGTTGAGGGTGAGGGCGAGTTCGGCTAGGCAGATGAGGGTGTCGATGGGGGGGTACTGGTCGGGTCTGCAGGATAGAAAGAAGCGGAGGGCCTTAAGGCCATCTACGTGGGGAATGCAGGTGTATAGGGACTGGATGTCCATGGTGAAAATGAGGTGTTGGGGGCCGGGGAATTGGAAGTTCTGGAGGAGATGGAGGGTGTGGTGGTGTCACAGACGTAGGTGGGGGTTTCTGGACCAAGGGGGAGAAAATGGAGTCGAGATGGGTGGAGATAAGTTCAGTGGGGCAGGAGCAGGCGGAGACAATGGGTTGACCAGGGCAGTCTGGTTTGTGGATTTTGGGAAGGAGATAGAAGCGGGCAGTGTGGGGTTGGAGAATGATGAGGTTGGAGGCTGTGGGTGGGAGGTCACCTGGGGTGATGAGGTTGTGGATGGTTTGGTGCTCGGGGGTGATGATCAAGGGGGCGGTAGGAAGAGGTGTCAGAGAGTTGGCGCCTGGCCTCAGCAATGTAGAGGTCAGTGCACCATACTAGAACTGCACTTCCCTTGTCCACGGGTTTTATGGTGAGGTTGGGATTGGAATGGAAGGAACGGAGGGCTGCACGTTCTGTGGGGGAGAGGTTGGAGTGGGTGAGAGGGGTGGAGAGGTTGAGGCAATTGATGCCACAACAGCAGCTGGTGATGAAGAGGTCAAGGGAGGGGAGGAGGCCTTGGGGTGGTGTCCAGGAGGCGGAGGTGTGTTGGAGGCAGGAGAAGGGGTCAGTCGAGGGAGGCTCACAGTTAAAGAAGTGAGCACGGAGGCAGAGACAGCAGAAAAACATCCAAGTGTGAGCGGTATTAATTGATGTGTGGGTGGAGGGGGACAAAGGTGAGCCCTTTACTGAGGACTGACCATTCAGGGGATGGTGAAGACTTGGCAGGGCTGGATGCTGCTGTCTCTTCTGGAGCTGCTGGCTGTGGAGGCGATGGGTGGAGTGACGGTGGTGGGCGGAGTGATGTCGGTGTGGGCGGGTTGACGGAGTTGGTTGGCATCGGTAGTAGGCAGAGTTGCGTCAACGTTGGTGGTGGGTGGAGTTGCATTGGCGTCGGCAGAGTGGGGTAGGTGGTGGCAGTAGCAGTGTCGACAGGCGCATCCTCAATGTTTGTGGTGTTGGCCTTGGAAATGGAGGCGGTAGCATGAGCAACGATGTTGATGGTGTTCACTGTCCCGGAAGTGGTGCACCCGGCGGCAGCAGATTTGACGTTATCTGTGTGTGCTCCAAAAGTGGTCACATGACCGATGGCGCAGGCACAATGTGGGGAAGGTCCTGGGTAGGGTTGGGGTTTTGGGGTGCGGAGGAAGCCCATTTTGGGTGGCAGGCACCAGTAATTTTACTGTACTTACAGTTTTTGGTATCCAATAAAACTGAGTAGAATTGTGAGCTCAGGCTGTGGATCCTACAAAGAATAAAAAACGGGAGAGGTCCTCTGCAGGTCTGGGAGAGGGAGGCTCTGAGCTGGGGTAGGCTTGATTGTAGTGACTGGAGATGCTGGCGCATTGCTGCGAGTGTGTGTTTCAGGAGTCACAAGGAGAAACGCTTCTGAAGAATCTCAATGTTCTGAATGTAGACATTGTCACAGTTGGGGAAAAATTGGGAAGGCCTAAATGTAGGCTGTAGTCCATTAGGGATGATCTGGTTCTGTAGGCAGGTACTAAGAAAGGTAATGTGGCTGTAGTACCTGGTTTCCTTCAGGACGTGGTCAAGCAGTTTCAAGGCCGAAGAGATTACGAGAGAGTTGCAGTGGAAGAGAGATCCACTGAGGTTTTTCCAGATGGAGGAGGGTAACTTCTTCAAGGTAGGCATTCTTAGAAGAGACTTCACAGTGGGGTTAAAATTGTTTCAGAGATAGTAGGAACTGCAGATGCTGGAGAATCTGAGATAACAAGGTATAGATGCCACCCGAAGGTTGCAGGAACAGCACCTCTCATTCCACTTGGGAACCCTGCAGCCCAATGGTATCAATGCGGACTTCACAAGCTTCAAAATCTCCCCTCCCTCTACCGCATCCCAAAACCAGCCCGGCTTGTCCCCACCCCGCTAACCTGTCCTTCCTCCCACCTATCTCCCCCTCCCACCTTGAGCCCCACCCCCATTTCCGACCTACTAACCTCATCACACCCCTTTGACCTGTCTGTCCTCCCTAGACTGACCTATGTCCTCCCTAATTCCCCATCAACACTCACCTTTACTGGCTCCATTCCTGCCTCTTTGACCTGTCTGTCTCCTCTATCCATCTTCTATCCACCTCCCCCTCTCTCCCTATTTATTTCAGAACCCCCTTCCCCTCCCCCATTTCTGAAGCAGGGTCTAGGCCTGAAACATCAGCCTTCCTGCTCCTCTGATGCTGCTTGGTCTGCTGTGTTCATCCAGCTCTAAACCTTGTTATCTCAGATTCTCCAGCATCTGCAGTTCCTACTATCTCTCATATACCCATCCATGTGCCTTTTAAATGTTGTAACTGTACCAGCCTCCACCACTTCCTCTAGCAGTTCATTCCATAGACGTACCACCCACTGCATGAAGAAGACACCCCTCTGACCCCTTTTAAATCTTTCCTCTCTCTTCATAAATCTATTCTCACTAGTTTAGGAGTCCCTTACCTCAGGGAAAAGACTTGTATATGGCACTCTATCCATGCCCCTCGTGATTTTATAAACCTCGATAAGGTAACCTCAGCCTCCAAAGCTCCAGGGATAATAACCCCAGCTTATTCAGCCTCTCCCTATAGCTCAAATCCTCTGACACTGGCAACATCCTTGTAAATCTTTTCTGAATCTTTTCAAGTTTCACAATATCCTTCTTGTACCAGGGAGACCAAAATTGCACACAGTATTCCAAATGTGGCCTAAGTGATGTCCTGTACAGCCCCAACTTGACCTCCCAACTCCAACACTCAATGCACTAACCAATAAAGGTAAGCATTCAAATGCCCTCTTCACTGTACTGTCTACCTGTGACTCCATTTTCAAGGAACTATAAGGCTGCACTCAAGGGTCTCTTTGTTCAGCAACACTCCCAGTTAAATGTATAAGTCCCGTACTGATTTACCTTTCCAAAATGCAGCACCTCACATTTATTTAAAGAAAACTCCATCCCCCACTCCTTGGCCCATCAGCCCATCTGATGAAGACCCCTTTGTACTCTGAGATAACCTTCTTCACGGTCCATTGCACCTCAAATTTTGGTGTCATCTGTAAACTTACTAACCATATCTTCTATGTTCACATCCACATCATTTATATAAATGACAAAAAACAGTGGACCCAGCACTGATTCTTGTGGTACACCACTGGTCACCGGCCTCTATTCTGAAAAGCAACCCTCCACCGCCACCCTCTCTTTCTAGCTCCAAGCCAGTTCTGTATTTAGAAAAGCCAAATAGTCTATAAGACGATAAGACAAAGAAACAGATGAAGGTCATTCAACCCATCAAGTCTGTTTTGCCATTCAATAAAATCATTGCTGATTTGACAATCCTCAACTCCATTTACTTGCCTTATCCCGAAAACCCCAAATCCATTACTATTAATAATCTATCTCAGCCTTGAATATTCTTGATGACCAAATCTCAACAGCTATCTATATTAAAGAATCCACAGATTTACTGCCCTACAAGAAGAAATTCCTTACCACTTACTTTGACATTAAGCTCTCTGGTCTAGATTCTCCAACAAGGAGTTGAAAGAGGAACAGGAATGGCAGCCGAATGTCCTAGGGTTTACACGTTTCAGTTGTGATAGAAAGGGATGTAAAAGAGGTGAGAGAGTTACATTACTGGTAAAGGAATATCTCACAGCTGTACTGAGGGATGAAACATCAGTGGACTCATGCAGTGAAGCAGTATGGGTAGAACTCGGGAACAGGAAAGGTGAAATCACAAAGCTAAGGGAAAACTACAGGCCTCCCAACTGCCAGCAGGAAATAGAGGAGAGAATATATAGACAGAGTTTAGAAAGATGTAAAAACAGGGTTGTTGTGGTAGATGATTTTAACTTCCCCTGTATTGACTGGCAATCAATTTGTGCTGGGGGTTTGGATGGAGCAGAATTTGTATGGACCATTCAGGAGGGTTTCTTGACACAGTATGTAATCAGATGAACCAGGGAATGGGTTATACTGTGATCAGAGATAATGTGAACTGCAGATGCTGGAGAATCCAAGATAACAAAGTGTGAAGCTGGATGAACACAGCAGGCCAAGCTTCACCAGCTTCAAAATCTCCCCCTCCCCCACTGCATCCCAAAACCAGCCCACCTCCCCCCACTGCATCACAAAACCAGCCCAGCTAATCCCCACCTCCCTAACCTGTTCCTCCTCTCACCTATGTCCTCCTCCCACCTCAAGCTGCACCGCAATTTCCTACCTACCAACCTCATCCCGCCTCCTTGACCTGTCCATCCTCCCCTGACTGACCTATCCCCTCCCCACCTATACTCTCCTCTCCATCTATCTTCTCCTCTATCCATCTTTAGTCCACCTCCCCCTCTCTCCCTATTCCCCTCTCTGATGAAGGGTCTAGGCCCGAAATGTAAGCTTTTGTGCTCCTGAGAAACTGCTTGGACTGCTGTGTTCATCCAGCTTCACACTTCGTTATAATGGGTTATACTGGACACAGTTTTGGGAAATGAGCCTGGCCAGGTGAGTGAAGTTTCAATGGGGGAGCATTTCAGGAGTAGTGACCATAATACCGTGAATTTTAGAGTTACTTATGGATAGGGATAACTGCAGTCCTTGGGTGTTAAACTGGGGGAAGGCAAACTACAACAATATTAGGCAGGAACTGGATGTTGATTAGAGGCAACTGCTTGAGTGTAAATCCAAACCGGACATATGAGAGTATTTCAATTGGCAGCTGATTCGAGTTTAGGAGCAGCATGTTCCTGCAAGAATGAAGGATAGGAATGGCAAGTTACATGAACTTTGGATGACCACGGATATTATGTCCTTGGTCAAAAAGAAAAAGGATGCATATGTAAGGTCTAGGAGGATGGGAACTGTCAAAATTCTTAAAGTATATAAGGAACGTTGGAAAGTACTTAAGCAAGAAATTAGAAGAGTTAAAAGTGGTCATGAAAAGTCATTAGCAAACAGGATTAAGAAGGATCCCAAGGTTCTTCATACATATATGAAAAGCAAGAGGGTAGCCAGACAAAAGGTTGGTCCACTCAAGGACAAAGGAGGGAATATACGTGTGGACCCAGAGGAGATACGTGAGGTCTTAAATACTTTGTATTGGTATTCACCAAAGACTAGGAATTGATGGAGGATGATCTCAGGGAAGGGCATGTCGAATTTCTAAGCCAGGTTGCTATTAAAAAGGAAGAGGTGGTGTGTATCTTAAGAAGTATTCAGATAAGTCCCTGGGTCCTGGTGGGATGCATCCCAAAATATTGAGGGAAGCAAGGGAACAAATTGCTGGAGCATTGACAGTCATTGTCTTTGGACATAGGTGAGGTCCCAGAGGATTGTAAAATAGTTAACGTTGTTCCCATTGTTTAAAAAGGGTAATGGGGATAATCCAAGAAATTACATGCCTGTGAGCATCACATCAGGGATAGGGAAATTATTGGAAAAGATTCTCAGGGACAAGATCTATAAGCATTTAGAAGGAAATGGGCGGGGGAGGTCGTACTTCACTAACTTAATCAAGTTTTTTGAGGCGGTGACATAGATGATTGATGCCAGAAAAGGAGTTGATGTTGTCTACATGGACTTCAGTAAAGCCTTTGACAAGATCCCTCGTGGCAGACTGGTATACAAAACGTGAAGTCACATGGTATCAGTGGTGAGCTGGTAAGATGGATACAGAACTGGCTTAGACATAGGAGACAGAGGGTAGTGGCAGAAGGATGCTTTTGAGAATGGAGGGCTGTAACTAATGGTGTTCCACAAGGATTAGTGCTGGGATCTCTGCTGTTCATGATCTACATAAATGATTTGGAGGAAAATGTAACTGGTCTAATTACTAAGTTCTCAGATGATACTTAGATCAGCAGAATTGTAGATAGTGAGGAGGATTCTCAGAGGATACAACAGGATATAGATCAGTTGGAGGCATGGGCAGAGAAAAAGCAGATGGTGTTTAATCAGAAAAATGTGAGGTGATGCATTTTGGAAGGTCGAAGGAGGCTAGGCAGCATTTATTGCCCATCCTTAATTGCCAGCGGGCAGTTAACAGTCAACCACATTGCTGTGGGTCTGGAGTCATATGTAGGCCTGACCAGGTAATGATGGCAAGTTCCCTTCCTAAAGGACATTAGTGAACCAGATGCGATTTTTCAAAAATCAACAATGGATTCACAGTCATCACTAGACTCTTAATTCCAGATATTTATTGAATTCAAATTCCACCCTCTGCCATGTTGGGATTCAAACCCAGGTCCCCAGAACATTAACAATCCAGCAATAATGCCACGAGGCCATCACCTCCCTGTGAGTTCATCTTGTTGACGGTACATACTGAGGGTTGGTGGTGAAGGGAATAGACGTCGTACCAATCATGTGGGCTGATTTGTCCTGAGTGGCATCGAGCTTCTTGAATGTTGTTGAGCTCCATTCATCGGCAAATGAGATATATTCCATCGCATTTCTGAAATGTGCTGTATAGATGATGAACAGGCTATGGGGAGATAGAAGGCAAATTACTCGTGAAAGTGTTCCTAAACGCTGACCTGCTTCGTAGCCACTGCGTTTATGTGGCAAGTCAGGTTGAGTTTTTGGTCAATGATGACTCCCTAGATGTTGATAGTGACAGCCATTAAATGTCAAGGGGCAATGGATAGATTGTCTCTTACTAGAGATGGTCATTGTTTAATGTAAGTGTCACTTGTCAGACCGAGCCTGGATATTGTCTAGGGTTTGCTGCATTTGGGCATGGGCTGCTTCAGGATCTGAGGAGTCAGGAATGGTTCTGAACATTGTGCAACCATCACTGAACATCCACTTTTGATCTTATGATGGAGGGAAGGTTGATAGTGAAGCAGCTTAAGATGGCTTAGCCTAGTACACTATTGTGAGGAATTCCTACAGAGCTGTCCTTAAACTAAGACGACTGTCCACCACCAACTACAACAATCTTCCTTTGTGCCGGGTACGACTCCAACCGTGGAGAAGTTACTCCCTGATTCCCTCTGACTCCAATTTTGTGGCTCCTTGATGCCACACTCTGTCAAATGCATCATTGATGTCAAGGGTAGTTATTCTCACTTCACCTCTGGACTTCAACTCTTCTGTCTATGTTAGAAGCAAGACTTGAATAAGATCAGGAGCTGAGTGCCTCCTGGGGATCCCAAAATGAACATCAGTGAGCAGGGTGTTGCTAAGCAACTGCTGCTTGATAGCACTGTTTATAACTTCTATCATTTTACTGATAACCTAGAGCGAACGAACGAGGGTGTAAATGGCCAAGTTGGATTTGTCCTGCTTTTTACCCAAACCTGGGCAATTTTCCACATTGTCAGTTGATGCCAGAGTTGTAGTTGTATGGCAACAGATTGGGTCAGGATACAGCAAATTCTGAAGCACAAATCCTGAGTACAATTGCCAGGATATGGTCAGGACCTAGAGGCTTTGAAGTATCCATTGATCTTGACATCACGTGGAGTGAATCAAATTGACTAAATACTGGCATCTGTGATGCCAGGGACCTCGGAAGGAAGCCAAGGTAGATGATCTGCTTGGCACTTCTGGCTGAAGATTGTTGCAAATTCTTCAGCCTTATCTATTGCACTCTTGGGGAGTGCAATAGATGGCACTTAGATGAACTCACGGAGAGATTTTGGCCAAGTGATATTACTGCTGGACTGTTAATCCAGAGACCCAGATAATGTTCTGAGGACCTGAGTTCAAATCCTGCCATGGCAGCTGGTGGAATTTAAATTCAATAAATATCTGGAATTAAGTATCTAGTAGCGGGTTTTGAGAAGATTTGTAGCTCAGGTTGAGGTTTTGGATGTGAGTTTGCTCGCTGAGCTGGAAGGTTAGTTTTCAGACGTTTCGTCACCATTCTAAGTAACATCATCAGTGAGCCTCCGACGAAGCGCTGGTGTTATGTCTCGCTTTCTATTTATTTGGTTAGGTTTCCTTGGGTTGGTGATGTCATTTCCTGTTCTTTTTCTCAGGGGATGGTAGATTGGCTCCAAATCAATGTGTTTGTTGATGGAGTTCCGGTTGGAGTGCCATGCTTCTAGGAATTCTCGTGCATGTCTCTATTTGGCTTGTCCTAGGATGGATGTGTTGTCCCAATCAAAGTGGTGTCCTTCCTTATCTGTATGTAACGATACGAGTGATAGTGGGTCATGTCGTTTTGTGGCTAGTTGATGTTCATATATCCTGGTGGCTAGCTTCCTGCCAGTTTGTCCAATGTAGTGTTTGTCACAGTTCTTGCAAGGTATTTTGTAGATGACGTTTGTTTTATTTGTTGTCTGTACAGGGTCTTTTAAGTTCATTAGCTGCTGTTTTAGTGTGTTGGTGGGTTTGTGGGCTACCCTGATGACAAGGGGTCCGAGTAGTCTGGCAGTCATTTTGGAAATGTCTTTGATGTAGGGGAGAGTGGTTATGGTTTCTGAGCCCGTTTTGTCTGTTTGTTTGGGTTTGTTGCTGAGAAATTGGCGGACTGTGTTCATAGGGTACCCATTCTTTTTGAATACGCTGTATAGGTGATTTTCCTCTGTTCTGCGTAGTTCCTTTGTGCTGCAGTGTGTGGTGGCTCGTTGGAATAATGTTCTAATGCAGCTGCATTTGTGGGTGTTGGGATGGTTGCTCCTGTAGTTCAGTATTTGGTCCATATGTGTTATTTTCCTGTAGACGCTGGTTTGAAGTTCCCCATTGGCTGTTCGCTCTACTGTGACATCTAGGAATGGCTGTTTGTTGTTGTTTTCCTCCTCTTTTGTGAATGTTATGCCAGTAAGGGTATTATTGATGGTCTTGAATGTTTCCTCTAATTTGTTTTGTTTAGTGATGACAAAGGTGTCATCCACATAGCGGACCCAAAGTTTGGGTTGGATGATTGGCAGAGCTGTTTGTTCGAGTCTCTGCATTACTGCCTCTGCTAAGAACCCTGATATCGGAGATCCCATGGGTGTACCGTTGGTTTGTCTGTAGGTTTTGTTATTGAAAGTGAAGTGGATGGTGAGGCATAGGTCCACTAGCTTGATGATGTTGTCCTTGCTGATGAGGTTGGTGGTGTCTGGTGATTGTGTCTTCTGTTCTTCTAATAGTGTCATCAGTGTTTCTTTGGCCAGGTTGATGTTGATGGATGTGAACAGGGCTGTTACGTCAAAGGAGACCATTATTTCATCCTCTTCTATCTTGGTGTCTTTGATGGTGTTCAGGAATTCTTGGGTGGAGCGAATGGAGTGGTGGGAGTCTTCTACTAGGTGTTTTAGTCTTTGGTGTAGTTCCTTGGCTAATCTGTAGGTTGGTGTTCCAGGAAGCGACACTATGGGTCTGAGGGGGGCTCCTGGTTTGTGAATTTTTGGTAGTCCGTAGAAGCATGGTGTGTTGGATCCATCTGGTTTCATTTTTTGGAAGTCTCTCTTGTTTAATTCTCCAGATTTTTGAAGTTTTTTGAGTAAGGCTGTGATTCGGTTCTCTCGTTGTGGGGTTGGGTCTATCGCCACCTGTTGGTAAGTGTCGGTATCTGCAAGCAGTGCGTTCGCTTTCTCAATGTAGTCTGTTCGGTTTAAGACAACTGTCAAGCGTCCTTGAACCAGAAGCCCCCCTCAGACCCATAGTGTCGCTACCTGAAACACCAACCTACAGATTAGCCAAGGAACTACACCAAAGACTAAAACATCTAGTAGAAGACTCCCACCACTCCATTCGCTCCACCCAAGAATTCCTGAACACCATCAAAGACACCAAGATAGAAGAGGATGAAATAATGGTCTCCTTTGACGTAACAGCCCTGTTCATATCCATCAACATCAACCTGGCCAAAGAAACACTGATGACACTATTAGAAGAACAGAAGACACATACACCAGACACCACCAATCTCATCAGCAAGGACAACATCATCAAGCTAGTGGACCTATGCCTCACCACCAACTTCACTTTCAATAACAAAACCTACAGACAAACCAACGGTACACCCATGGGATCTCCGATATCAGGGTTCTTAGCAGAGGCAGTAATGCAGAGACTCGAACAAACAGCTCTGCCAATCATCCAACCCAAACTTTGGGTCCGCTATGTGGATGACACCCTTGTCATCACTAAACAAAACAAATTAGAGGAAACATTCAAGACCATCAATAATACCCTTACTGGCATAACATTCACAAAAGAGGAGGAAAACAACAACAAACTGCCATTCCTAGATGTCACAGTAGAGCGAACAGCCAATGGGGAACTTCAAACCAGCGTCTACAGGAAAACAACACATACGGACCAAATACTGAACTACAGGAGCAACCATCCCAACACCCACAAACGCAGCTGCATTAGAACATTATTCCAACGAGCCACCACACACTGCAGCACAAAGGAACTACGCAGAACAGAGGAAAATCACCTATACAGCGTATTCAAAAAGAATGGGTACCCTATGAACACAGTCCGCCAATTTCTCAGCAACAAACCCAAACAAACAGACAAAACGGGCTCAGAAACCATAACCACTCTCCCCTACATCAAAGACATTTCCAAAATGACTGCCAGACTACTCGGACCCCTTGTCATCAGGGTAGCCCACAAACCCACCAACACACTAAAACAGCAGCTAATGAACTTAAAAGACCCTGTACAGACAACAAATAAAACAAACGTCATCTACAAAATACCTTGCAAGAACTGTGACAAACACTACATTGGATAAACTGGCAGGAAGCTAGCCACCAGGATACATGAACATCAACTAGCCACAAAACGACATGACCCACTATCACTCGTATCGTTACATACAGATAAGGAAGGACACCACTTTGATTGGGACAACACATCCATCCTAGAACAAGCCAAACAGAGACCTGCACGAGAATTCCTAGAAGCATGGCACTCCAATCGGAACTCCATCAACAAACACATTGATTTGGAGCCAATCTACCATCCCCTGAGAAAAAGAACAGGAAATGACATCACCAACCCGAGGAAACCTAACCAGATAAATAGAAAGCGAGACATAACACCAGCGCTTCGTCGGAGGCTCACTGATGATGTTACCTAGAATGGTGACGAAACGTCTGAAAACTCACCTTCCAGCACAGCGAGCAAACTCACATCCATAAGTATCTAGTGATGGCCATGAATCGATTGTCCAGAAGAATACATCTGGTTCACTAATGTCCTTTAGAAAAGGAAACTGCCATCCTTAATCTGGTCTGGCGTACACGTGACTCCAGACCAACAGCAATGTGATTGACTCTTAACTGCCCTCTGGGCAATTACGGACGGGCAATAAATTCTGCCTAGTCAGTGATGCCCTCATCCTGTGAGTGAATTTTAAAAATACTCATGTGCCAGGTTTCCCTATTATTGAGGATGGGAATATTGCAAAGAGTGCTCCTCCAGTGAGCCATTTAATTTGTGATGATATTATGGCTTTAACAGTCATTATTTTGGATTTTGAGTATATATTGTGTATGTATTTATTTATTTGTGTATTTTATTGTCTGTTTCGTCCTGATCTTTTTTATGAAGAAAGATTGAGTGTCTTCAAAGCCCAGCTTGTGAGGCCTTGGGGTCTTTTCTTTTCTAAGGTTGGAACGATAGAAGCAGCCTGCATGGGTGAGGTCAAGGTCCTACAGAGCCAGAATTTTTAGTTTTAGCTTTTCAGTAGCAGTTGTTGCTGAGGTCTTGATGGTACATTTGGATGCTGCAGTATATCTCTCCCTGCTTTTTTCTCTCTCTCTCTTTCACCCTCTCATCCTATTTCTTCTTGATGTTTTTCCTCCTGAACTGGAGAATTGCCTGTGAAAAAATCTATTTTGCTGAATTTACCTTTTCCAAGGGTGTGTTTTTGGTATGTTACTATATCGGAACAATTACTGTTTAGTAGTTATATAATCTATTATTTGGTTAAGTTTTCCAAAAGAGTTAATTATTCCAATTTATTCTTTCTTTTGTTGTATTTTAATTATCGTGTATGTATCAAGTTTATTCTGCATCAAATTTTGTAGTTTGGCCAATCAGATTGCATCTGGAATACAATACCTTACACTTACCTTTAAAATAAAAAAAATGTTTGCGGCTAGACTACCTTTAGAATATATTTTGAGAAGAATTGATCTGGTCCATAACAAACTATGGGCTCTTGCTGGGATCAAAATCTCTAATTTCAGGTTGGGTTTAGGATTGTTGGACTCAAAGGCAGCGAGTGGTGAGTATTAGTGTCTTTTATTTCGGATGCTATATTTGGTTGGTTTAAATAGGATGTGCCTTGTGAAATAATGGCTCCTTCAGTCACTAAGAGATTCCTGGGGATGGAATAGGTCACTTCAGAAGTTTTACAGAAAGTGACCAAGGCAGAGCTTTTGGAAATTGCAAACAAGCTAGAGTTACAGTTGCCTGAGTGTGTAAGGAAAGGAGAGATAATTGTGGCAATCATGGAGCAATGCCATTGGAATCTTTGGAAATATCTAAAATTCAATTGCAAATGAAGCAGCTTGAGTAAGCAAAAAGAGAAAAATAACCTTGACAAAAGAAAAAGAAAGAGAAAAGGAAATGAAACAGATTGAATTATGATTAGCAGAACAAAGGAGATAGAGACAGAAGAAAGGGGGAAAGAGAAACAGAGAGAAGAAAAGGAAAAATAAAAAGTTTTTTGAACTTCAGAGATTGGAACTGAAAACTCAGTCAACTTAAAATGGCGGAAGTAGAGGCAAAAAGCAGGGGTACTGATGAGGACAGCAATGGAGAGCAATCCCATCATAGACAAAGACCTGGTGGGGATTTGTTTAAATATGTCCAAGCATTACCTAAGTTCAATGAGAAGGATTTAGAAGCCGTTTTTTTCCCCACTTGAGGAAGTGGCTAAACAGATGAATGGCCAGTGACCATGTGGGTATTGTTGATCTAAACACAGTTCGTCTGTAAAGCTAACGAGGTATTTGCATCACTATCAGAGGAGGCATCTGGGGAGTATAATACGGTGAAAATGCCATCTTGTGTGCATATGAGCAAGTTTCATAAGCCTATAGACAATGTTTTTGGAATCTAAAGAGGGAAGTTGGTCAAACATACATTGAGTTTGAAAGGATCAAACTAAGCAACTTTGATAGGTGGATAAGGCCATTGAAAATAGATCAAGCATCTGACACTCCTAGAGAGACGATTATTTTGGAGGAGTTCAAAATTTCACATCCAGTAGTAGTGAGAACTCATGTGGAACAGCAGACAGTTAAGACTGCAAGATTAGCAGTGGCAGATGATTATGAGTTGGTTCATAAATTAGAGTTTGACTTCTAACATCAATTTCAATCTGTGAGGAAAGAAATTGGGAAAATGAGATATCCACAGGTGGTAAGGTAAAAGGAGATCTCATTGAAGATAGCAAAGATAGTTTACCACAGGACAAAATGGAAACCCATGAGAGGGAAAGAGAAGTCAAAAAGTTCAGGTGTTTCACTGTAATAAATTAGGCCATGTGAAGTCATAGGGTTGTTGGTTTAGAAAAAGCACTGGGAAGATGGATGTAGGAAAACAAGATAAGCCAATGGGTTTTGTTGAAGTGGTAAAGGAAAGCACAGTGGAAGCTAAGAATCTGCAACAGGATATACAACTTGATCAGGACTGTATGAGAAGTGCCAGATCTCCGTAAAGAATTTACTTGCATGAGTAACGTTCACTCATGTATGCCAGACAGAAGAAATTAAGATTTTAAGAGATACAGGACCAAGTCAAACTTTAATAATGAAATATGAGAAATTATGTAATTCAAAAGGAGTATTGCCAGAAAAGGTGGTAATTTGTGGAATTCATGGTGAGAAGAACAATGTTCCCTTATATAAAAGTGAAGCTGGAGAGTTTGGTGAAAAGTGGAGAAATTGTGGTAGGAATAGTAGAGAAATTCTCCATTCCAGACATACAGTTTACCTTGGCAATGATAAAGCTGGATCACAGATGGGAGTAATACCTCCTGTAGTTGAAAAGCCAGTGGAAAATCAGGCAACTGAGGTAGTACAGCAAGTATACTCCGGGATTTTTTCCTGACTGTGTAACAAGATTACAAAGCCACAGGTCGAAGCAGCAGGAGAAATCAAAGAATAAAGATAAAGAAGTTGAAATTCAATTATCAGAGACTATGTTTGATCAAATGGTTGAGGAAAAAAAGCAAGAACAGGTGGAGGACAAAGTGGATATTTTTAGTTCAGAGAAATTAACCAAATTATAACAAAAAGATGAAAAACTAAAGCGGTAGTATCAAATATCATACACAGAAGAAGAATTTGAATGTATCCCAGAATGTTACTCCATTAAAAATTATCTCTTAATGAGTAAATGGATACTATCATATATTCAGGTGAATGAGAGATGGGCAAAGGTTCATCAAGTTGTATTACTGATGGATTATAGAAAGGTGTTGCAGGTAACTCATGAATTACCAGTAGGAGATCATTTGGAAGTAAGGAAAACTCAAGCCAAAATACAGAAACATTTTTATTGGCCTGGATTGCATAAGGATGTGGATGAATTTTGCCAGACATGTCATATATTCGGGCAATTGGAAACTCTCAAGTAGTGGAAAAACTAGTACCCTTAAGACCCATTCCTGCATCTGAGGAATCTTTTACAAGAGTCTTAATTGATTGCATAGGACCACTACCGAAAACAATATCTTGGAATCAGTATTTGTTGACCATAACAGACGTGTCTATTAGATTTCCAGAGGCCAGTCAGCAGGATCACGGCTAAAAGAATTGTTGAAGAGTTACTCAAAATGCTTTCTAGATCCAGACTACCCACAGAGGTACAATCACATCAAAGGTCAAATTTTATTTGGAAGTAATTCAAGGAAGTTATGTATAGTTTAGGAATAAAACAAGTTGAATCCAATGTGTATCATCTAGAACTGCAGGGAACATTGAAAAATTAGCATCAAACTTTAAAGACCATGTTGAGGGCTTACAGTCAGGACTATCCAGAGGACTGGGATAAAAGAATTTCATTGGGACTTTTTTCAATTATGGACACACCAAATGAATCAAGTAAATTCAGTCCATTTGAATTAAGTTTAGAGCATGAGTTGAGAGAACCACTGAAACTAATTAAGAAGAAACTAGTGAGTCGGAGTTCAGAGACTACACATTTGGACTACGTGTCACATTTTAGGGAAAGATTAAAAAGCAGGTGAGTTTACAAGATAGCATTTGAAAGTAGCGCAGCATGTGATATAACAGGAAAGAGACAAGAAATTAAAAATTCACAATTTTGTTAGTGGCGATAAGTGTCAGTGTTACTTCTGGTAGGAGGTGAGTCTTTAAAAGCTAAGTTTTTGTGGGTGCTATCAAATCAAAAGGAAATTGAGTGAGGTAAATTATTTAATGAGAACACCAGACAGAAACAAAATCTGAGTGTATCACAGGATTATGCTAAAAAATATTTTGATAGGGAAGGAAAACAAAAGGACAATGTGTTACTAATTACAACGCAGAGTGAAGAACCAAGTTCAGATGATTCTGAATTGGACATTCTTCAAATTAAAATGGACAATGAGGACGTTCAAGAATTGAGATAAACTATTGAGTAACCTTCCAGAAGAAAATCAAAACAACCTGAAAGAGTTATTACAATCATATGGAGAGAAATGTGGGACTAAGCTGGGAACTTCTGATCTAATTACACATGATAGGAAATGCTGTTCCAATTAAACAATATCTTTATAAACTTAACCCTCTAAAAACCCACTTTGGCACAGATTGAAAGCATGCTCAAAGACAATATAGTCAAAGTGAGTTGCACTGAATGGAGCTCACCCATAGAAATACTGCCAAAACCAGATGGTACCCAATGATTGTATGTGGACTTTTGCAAAGTCAATGCAGTCACAAAGCCTGCTTTATATCCTGTTCTTTCCACTTTCTACATCAAACAGATGTTCACCTGCACATCTGTCAATGAGATAGACTGTATCCACTGTTCCCATTGTGGCCTGCTGTACATCGGGGAAACCAAGTGGAGGCCTGGAAACCACTTTGCGGAACACCTATGCTCAGTTCACAACAAACAACTACAGTTCCCAGTCGCGAACCATTTCAACTCCCCCACACCTCCTCGGACGACATATCCATCCTGGGCCTCCTGCATTGCCACGTTGACGCCACCTGAAAGAAGAAACAGCATCTCATATTTCGCTTGGGAACCCTGCAGCCCAAGGGTATCAATGTGGACTTCACAAGCTTCAAAATCTCCCCTTCCCCAACCATATCCCAAAACCAGCCCAGCTAGTCCCCACCTCCCTAACCATTCCTCCCACCTCAAGCCCCATCTCCCTCTCCTACCCACTAACCTCATCCCGCCTCCTTGACCTGTCCGTCCTCCCTGGACCAACCTATCCCCTCCCTAACTTCCCACCTACATTCACCTTCACTGGCTCCAACCCTGCCTCTTTGAAATGTCAGTCTCCTCTCACCTTATCTTCTCCTTTATCCATCTTCTCCTTTATCCATCTTCTATCCGCCTCCCCCGTCTCCCTATTTATTTCAGAATCCCCTTCCGCTCCCCCGTGCTGAAGAAGGGCCTCAACCCGAAACGTCAAACTTTCTTGCTCCTCTGATGCTGCTTGGCCGGCTGTGTTCATCCAGCTTCGCACCGTGTTATTTCATATCCTGTTTCACAGTTGGAAGAATGTGTTGAGAAGGTGGGACAAGTAGCTTATATTTCAAATTTAGACTTACTCAGAGGATACTAGCTGGTACCTTTATATGAAAGAGAGAAGGAAATTTCGGCTTTCGTGACACCAAATAGACTGTGCCAGTTTAAAGTCATGCCATCTGGTATGAAAAAAGCACCAGCCACATCTTATAGATGAACCAATGAAGTCATTTCAGGATTACCCAACTGTGTGGTAAACATCAATGATATGATGAATTTTAATCACACATTGGAGGATCGTCTATCAGATTTGTTCGATTGACTTCGGAAGGCGGCTTGACGATAAACCTGATCAAGAGTGAGATGGTAAAAGCCCAAGCTACAACATGATGTAAGGTATTCTCAACATGACGGTAGGTCTTTGTTTCCATAAGGAGGTCAGTCTTATGAATATCGTCATCAGCAGATGCATCTGCGCCAGCAGATTGGAAAAGATGAGGTCAAATGTGTTTTTCCTTCTTGCTGGTTCCCTCGCAACCTGTAGAAGATCCAGTCTAGCAGCAAAGTCCTTTAGGATTAGACTTGCTCATTCAGTAGTGCTGCTGCCAAGTAATGCTTGGTGGGGATGTTTGTACTCAGCTGAGTACAGGCCCATGTTACTCAAATTCTATGAAGAAGATCCATCTGTTTCTGGGAAGAACCAAATAAACTTTCTCTTGTATATCTTTCCTGAGATAAGGGGACCAAACGCTTTCACAAAACTATTTTAGGTGTGATCTAAATAGTGTTTTGTATAGTTTTTCATACTCCATTCCACTTGAAACAAAAGCCAACATTCCATTTGCATTCCCTATTACCCAATGAACTTGGATGCTGGATTTTTGTGATTCTTGCACAAGGGCCCCTCAAGTCTCTCTGTGCTGCAGATTTCAGCAGTTTTTCTCAATTCAAATAATATCCAGTTTTTCTATGTTCTTATCAAAGTGCATAACATCACATTTTTCTGCCTTACATTCCATCTGACAACTTTTTGCCAACTCAATTTGTCTACAGCCTAATGTAGACTTTTGATGTCACCCTCACCAGTTGCCTCCCACCTATTTTTGTGACTATCACAAATTGGGCAATGGAACAATCAGTTCTTCATCCAAGTCATTATTACATATTGTAAATAATTGTGGCCACAGCACCAACGCCTGTGCTACTCCACCAGTTACAGGTTGCTATTCTCAAAATGTTCACTGAAATTGTCCCAACTCTCTACCTTCTATTAGTCAGCCAATCCTCTATCATAATATATTACCTGCAACACTATGTGATCTTATTTAGTAGCTTATGTCCGGTACCTTATCAAACACGTTTTGGAAATCAAATATATTACATGTGCTGGCTCCTCTTTAACTATGCAGCTTTTTGCCCCCTGAAAGAATTTTAATAATTTTATCAGGCATAATTTCTCCTTCATGAAGCCATGCTGACTCTAATTGATCATACTGGGGATTTTAAAATGCTTTACTTTTATTATCCTTTATAATAAAATCTAACATTTTCCCAATAACATATGATAAGGTAAAAGGCCTCTAGTTCTCTACTTTTGTCTCCCTTCCTTTATGAATAAGGGTGATACATTAGCAATTTTCTAATCCTCTGGGACTTTCCCAGAATCTAAGTAGTCTTCCAAGAATCCTATCAGCCCATCAGATCCAGGAGATTGATCAGCCTTTAGACCTATTAGTTTCCCTGATACATTTAACTATCACAAGGGGGATAAAGTATTTGTGTCCTCTTCACCTTTTTCCCTAGATATCTGGCATTTTTGGAATGCTATTAGTGTCTTCTAATAGGAAGACTGATGCAAAATCCTCAATTCCTTTCCATTTCCTGATTCTCCATTATTACTTCCCCATTTTCATTCTAAAGGACCTACATTGTCCCTCAACAGTTTTTTTTCTACTGAACACCTTTTCTAGTCCACTCCAGCTAACTCTGCCCTCATTCAGGGCTAGTTACTTTTATTTAAATTCAGCACTGTTGTTTCTGACCCAAGTTGCTCACTGTGAAACTGATTACCAAATTCTATAATGTTATGGCCACTGTTTCCTACAGAAACTTTTACTCTGACATTATTTATCGAACCTGCCTCATTACACATTATCAGATCCAAAATAGACTGATCCTCAATAATGAATACTCAATACAATATTCTAGGAAACTGTCCTGACCAGTGAATTCTTCCTAGTCAACCATGATTTATGTACTGCCTTGTTTACATACCCTCTTTATCTCCTGATTTTTTTCTGTGTCCTATAGAATAGCTACAATTATTGGGCATATAGATTACTCACTTCAGTCTTCTTCCCTTTGTTATTTCTTATCTCTACCCGTATGGATCCTATATCTTCCAATCCAAAATAATTTCTTGTTACTGTACTTATTCCATCTTGTACTAAAAAAGCCATACCACCACCTTTTCCTTATAGCCTGTACTTCTGAAAAGTTATGTATCCTTGAGTAGCTCACACCCAGCTTTGCTCCTTGTTACTTTGTTTCCAAAATAGGTATAAAATTAAATCTATTAACCTCTATTTGTATCAAGAATTAATACAGCTTGTTCTGAATGCCATGTGCATTTAAATAAAGAGATATTAATTTTGCCTTTTTACAATTTTCTCCATAGTGACCCTGTTTGCCATTTTCTTAAAATCATGTTTCTATACTGTCTCTTCCTGTCCTATTCTAGGCATCATTACCTAAATAGCTTCCCTGCAATGGTGCCTAACCCTATATGTCCCCACTTCAAGCCCTCACTTCCTCTATTTAGCTTAAAGCTCTCTCCACAGCCCTATTCAATTCACCAGAACACTGGTTCCAGTATGAATCAAGTAAAGCTCATCCCACTGAACCAGCTCCCTCTACCTTGTTCTGTAGCAGCTAAGAATTCTTTCACAATAATTAAATATCTTTTGTTCTGTTTTGGTCAAAGAATGAGAAACACAGAACACCATACTATATTTAATTTTCCTCTGAATCTGAAAAGTCCACTTCTCATCCAATTGATGATACATCTCTGACAACAGTGGTTGGCTCATTATAATTCAGAACTGCCAATGTGTTCAGTGATATTAACATTTCCTTAATCCTTTTAAATAACATTTGGCTTCTTCCCAGCACAGAAACCTGGTCTTGCCTAAGCAACTGGCATAATGGTTAAATTGGCTAAAATCTTCCCCACTAGATTTACCATCTCTATGGATCATTAGAGCTTGGTGACATTTCAAGGAGGCTGAAATTCTTAATCATCTGTTTTTTTGAGGATCTGTTGAGACCCCTGATTCATGTACAAATACACCCTAGGAATTTAATAGTCAATTGCTTGATTCTTGTAGATGTTATAGCACAGATGTCTTTCTGGCATCGTGCTCCCAAATCCATGGATTAGGGAGTCAACCATGTGGAAAATTACTCCCTCCAATCAATCCAGGATACTCGGCATTATTCGTCTGTTTCCTTTTCTGTTCTAGACTTGGTACTGTTTCATCTTCCAAAAGTGTGCTTCTCAGGACAATGGTTCCTTTGTGGAAGAACTATTTACAGCTAGATATTTACATGCAATATCTTCACTCGAGGTTAGAGCTTCTCCTTCCTTCCAGATCCCTCTACCCACTCATGTGACTTTGATAACTTTACATAATAATCACCATCTGCCCCTCTGCCCTTCAAAGTCTTATTCCCAGCATGTTTACATTCTATATATCGCTTTCAAAAATCTCAAACTTCACAGGATTAATCAATGCTGCACTGACTAATCTCTGATCTAGTTCTAATTTCCTTTAGAGGTGAAGGATGTTCTGTACTCTTACTTCTGGCAGTATGAGTATTCTTTTTATGGGTGATTGTAGAACGTTTTTCTTCTGAATACAGCATTGAGTCCAAGTTTCCACTGATTTCTTGTTTAACAATATTAACATGAGTATACCAAGCCTATGCCCTCAGTGCACTCCTCCACTGAAAAGCAGATACTAGGCAGGAGAGAAAGGCTGAACAGTTTCCACCTTCGTTATCTCAAACACGTCCTGCAAAGACATGTCAAGCATAAGATCACCAGTTTAGAGGGCCTGGTGCACATAAATTCTGTCAAATACCATTTATGACGGAGCTGGGGGAATGCGCTGTTGTTCTAATCCCACAACTGCATAGATCACACCATAAAAACACTCTTCTCAGTAGCAAAATAACTAATTAAATCATCACTTTTCTTAAACAGATTTTTTGATTTATTAACAAAACTTATTCAATGAAGATGCAGTTATTGGTTCAATTATATAGCAAATAATTTGCAAGTAAAATGCTTATGCCTAATATACAGACACATTCTCTCCCTCTCCCCACCAAACCAGCACCCCACCCCCCCACCACCAACTATCCCAACATCTCTCCTTCTATCTCTTCAGAAAAAGATGGAAAATGGATTGTCTACAGAGACTGGCTTTCTGAAAAGAAATCTTTGGCCAATGGATTATTATTCAAGGTTAAAGGATAAATGTAGAAACTCCTGGAGTCTGTCGTTGATGTTCTAGCATGTGTGTTAAATCACTAATCATATGTGGCTGTCTGAGGTCTTGCAGACAAATCTTGCTCAGGAAATACAATCTTAACATTTTTTTTCAATGAATCTTCCAAAAAATGTCTGCAATCAATAAGAAAGATTTTTCTTCTCAAGAATGGGAGAGATCAAGCGGGCAGTTTGTTCTCAGCAAGCTTTCTTTCAACTCAGCCTGATCTTTATTGATTTTCATCCAAATACACTGGAAAATATAAGAATCTTTCCAGCCAGTCACTGTTCAAAACAACCCCAAAGTAAACAGGTATCACCTTTACATGAAGCCTTGTTTAAAAAAAACTCCAATGTCCACACTGAGCTGACAATGATCTCTTAAAGACTCAATTCCAAGTATCTTCACAAAACCCAAAATAAATCCATTTTCCACAGCCCCTTAAAACAAATGTCCCCCAAGAAATGTTGAATATAAAGTATCTTTGTAATGACACGCACATTGCTAAGCCACCGAATTCCGAGTTCACTCAGCCACACTAATTGGCTGTAAGACATCTAAAGACCTTCTGAATGGTGAATTTGCCACTAATTCACAATCTTCTGGGTGCCATACAACTGCTACAAAGACACCTGCAAGCAAGGTATGACACGACAACTAGGAGACAATAACTGACAGCCATGGCCTCTAAAGGATGACTGTTTGGAACAATGTTGGCAAAAAGGAACAAAAACAAAAAGATCAGCTGGCCATGTAGAGAGCCCAAAGAAAACAAAGGCTCACAAATCATGCACCCTTCAACCCACTGTCTTCTGTTCTCTCCTACAGCAAATGCGTGACATGCAAAGAATGAGACTCCTGAGCCATGACATGTGATGTTTAACACAGAGTCGACTTCAACAGCACAAAACATCAGAGACAAAAGATTCCACAGACCATCACAGATTTGTAAGGGTTAATAGTGTGTTATTTCTATTGCTGAATATTAATAACATACAATCATAGCACTACGCAAGCTCTATTGCCCTTGTTTGATTTACCTTTAATCTGCTGATTGTCTATGCTGTACTTACAAAAAGGAACTATCCTGTTGACTCTTGATTATATGGCAGTAATTCAGTGAACTTGTGCTATTCAGGATGTACATCTACCCTCCCTCCCCACTGATATCATATACTTCCCATTGTGTCAACCATTAGATCAAAGGCTAGGCAGTAACTCACCTCCTGACTCCCCAAAGTCAGTCCACCATCTACAAAGGCACAAGTCAGGAATGGAATACTCCTCGGTTGCCTGAGTGAATGCAGCTCTAACAACACCCAACAAGTTTAATACAACTCAGGACAAAGCAGCCCATTTGATTGGCACGACATACACAAATATTGCTTCCCTCCACCACTAACACTTAGTAGCAGCCATGTGTAACATCTACAAAATGCACTGCAGTAATTAAAGCTCCGCAGACTTACCAAATCCATGATTTCTACCATCTAGAAGGATAAAAGTCACAAATATATGGTAAAACCACCACCTGCAAGTTCGCCTCCAAACCACTAGCCATCCAGACTATATCACAGTTCCTACAGAACTGCTGGGCCAAAATCCTAGAACTACTTCCCCAGTGACTTGTAGATTGACCTATAGCAAATGGACTGCAGCAGATCAAGAAGGCAGCTCACCACCTCCTTCTCAAAGACAACTAGAGATGGGTAATACATGTTGGCCTAGAAAGGAACCCATACTCCATAAATGAATTTTTTAAAAAGCTACCTTCACTTTTCCAATCTGCTGAACTGTCTGCAAAGACTTTCCTGTTATACATTATTTGCCTGCACCAATGTGTTGGCTGGGCTCATTTGCTATCACCCTTATTAAATAATAACGTTTCGGGCCTAGACCCCTCATCAGAGAGGGAGATGGGGAGAGGGTTCTGAAATAAATAGGGAGAGAGGGGGCGGCAGACCGAAGATGGATAGAGGAGAAGATAGGTGGAGAGGAGAGTATAGGTGGGGAGGCGGGGAGGGGATAGGTCAGTCCAGGGAGGACGGACAGGTCAAGGGGGCGGGATGAGGTTGGGAGGTGGGAAATGGAGGTGCGGCTTGAGATGGGAGGTGGGGATAGGTGAGAGGAAGAACAGGTTAGGGAGGCGGGGATGAGCTGGGCTGGTGTTGTGATGCAGTGGGGGGAGGGGATGAGCTGGGCTGGTTTTGGGATGCAGTGAGGGGAGGGGACGAGCTGGGCTGGTTTTGGGATGCAGTTGGGCGGGGGGCGCAGATTTTGAGCTTGTGAAGTCCACATTGATGTCATTGATCTTCAGGGGTCCCAAGCGAAATATGAGTTGCAACTCGTATTCTACTTGGGAACCCTGCAGCCAAATGGCATCAATGTGGACTTCACGAGCTTCAAAATCTCCCCCTCCCCCTCTGCATCCCAAAACCAGCCCAGCTCGTCCCCTCCCCCCACTGCATCACAAAACCAGCCCAGCTCATCCCTGCCTCCCTAACCTGTTCTTCCTCTCACCTATCCTCTCCTCCCATCTCAAGCCGCACCTCCATTTCCCACCTCCCAACCTCATCCCGCCTCCTTGACCTGTCCGTCCTCCCTGGACTGACCTATCCCCTCCCCGCCTCCCCACCTATACACTCCTCTCCACCTATCTTCTCCTCTATTCATCTTCGGTCCGCCGGCCCCTCTCTCCCTATTTATTTCAGAGCCCTCTCCCCATCCCCCTCTCTGATGAAGAGTCTAGGCCCGAAATGTCAGCTTTTGTGCTCCTGAGATGCTGCTTGGCCTGCTGTGCTCATCCAGCTTCACACTTTGTTATCTATAGTTTCTACTTGTTATGTTGAATGTTAAAGACCATTTAAAGAAAGCAAAGAATTCTGGCCAATGTGCTTTTGGCAGATATCAAAATAATTGATTGTTTGTCTCATATGTTTGTCAGATCTCACTGTAATGGGAACTGTGGCTGTGTTTGCCGACAAAAGCATTGTATACTTAGTGGTATTAAAAACATGTTAAGGTGTTTCAGAAATAAAGTCTATCTTTCTTCAATGATATTTGCTTTGATGCTAATAAATTAATTAAAGATTAGATTACAAAGGCATGGAAAAGTTTCAAATTCAGCTTTAAAATATGTCCAAGTTTAGAAATTTCTGAACAACTGAGTCAGAAATTGCACTGTCCAGAACACAAGGCCAGTTCCTAGTTCCAGTATATGCGACAGAATATTGAAACGAATGCTACACTGCAGATAGCTGGAAGCGTTTAAGCACCTATTGGGTTAATACATAAACTCTTGAGTGGTGGAATTTGGACCTGAGGAGATACTGCTGAATAGCACAACTGAGGTAATTGGGAAAGCTAATTAGTTGAAATGGAACAGCATTTAATGTAATTCAGATAATTGCCAACAAACCCATACTGTTTGAACTAATTAGCTTGCATTCTATAGAATTGAGAGTGTGCTACTTGTCATGTGGTGGAGGATTTTTGAAGGTATCCAGATTTCAAGTTTAGAGGTTTGACTTTCCTAAGATTTTAAAACAACACTTCAAGTAACTTTGAATCATATCAATGTCACTCTTGCCAATCTAGCATATGATGCCTTTTTAAAAAATTAACTCCTTTACAATGTTGACCCATTGGGTACTTTCCAGAATTTAGACTGCACACTGTCAATATCAATTCACCAACAGGACCTTCAAGTCTGGCTCAGACTAATGGGTTGAAATTTTGCAATTTGTGCTGGCCGTATGATGAGATGGGTTTTGGGTCATTTCTAAAAAGTTCACAGGGCTCCTACAAGACTAAACTACACTGAATTGAGCAATAAATTGCCAATGTCACTCAGACAAGTCCAATGATAGCTGATGTGTGAAATGAGAAATTGTTGAAGAGGATACTAAACAGAGGTTGCTAGATTACTGGGGCAGGTAGATGAAGCTTTATTGTGCTGTGTTACACCTTACCCAAAAATGCCCATCCTTGACTCATGGTGCATATATTAGAAAGAAAAGATCTACTCTTAAGTATTGATGCCCCAATTTAAGTAGCTCAAAAATTAATAAATAAACAAACCTAACAGAGCACATCTCATTACAAGGCATATATTAGACAAGGTACATCACCAAAACATCTCCCAAATACAGGGAGGCTTCAAAATTTTTATGGAGCATGTTTATGAGCAAGCATCAGAAGAGAATTTATAGAATTCTGTTCAATGGATGAGTCTACAATTGATAACATCAATCATATGGCATCAATGTAGGACACTCCCTGCATCAGGCATCTGTTAATACCATCACAGCATTCCCACAGCCAGATGCAGGTTTCATGCACAGTAGTTGCTCTTTCCCAGCAAGTACTGTAGGTTAGAAACCTGTTGGGAAAGTGATGGCCTAGTGCTAACATCGCTTGACTATTAATCCAGAAACTCAGATAATGTTCTGGTTTGAATCCCACCGCAGGACATGTGCTCCAGAACTAGCCATGCCTCTGTCCAAGCTGTTCCAGTACACTTCTAACATTGGCATCTACCCAAAATGGAAAACTGCCCTAGTGTGTCTTGTGAGCAAAACAAAGCAGGATAGATCCAACCAATACCACTGTATCAGATGACTCTCAATCATCTGCAAAGTGCTCAAAACATTCATCAATATTTCTAGCAAAGGAATAACATGCTCACTGACAATCAATCTGAGCTCTGCCAGATCCATTCTACTCCAATTATAGACAAAACAGCTGGACTCCTCAGGTGAGGAGGAAGTGACTACTCTGGGCATCAAGACAGCATTGACAGAGGACGGCATCAAAGAGACAGAGCAAAAGTAAAACTAATGGCAATTAGATTTTGGCATCAGACCTGGTGCAAAGGAAGATGACTGTGGTTTGTAGGTCAATCATCTCAGCCCCAAGATATCATTACAGTGGTTTCTCAGCTACTCGATCACCTTCCCACCATTATAAGGTCAAGAGTGGCGATATTCATCTCCATTCATGATCCTCTGCTGCCAAAGCAGCCCATGTTCACAGGCAGCAAATCTGGACAACCACCAAGCTTTGATTAATAGGGGCAAGTAATATTTATGCCACACAAGTGGCAGGCAATGACCATTTCCAACAAGAGACAATATCTGCCATCTGTCCTGAATGTTCAATGGTAATATCATTGCTGAATCCCCCACCATCAACATCCTGAGTGTTTTTTTTTAATTCGCTCATGGAACATGGGCATCGCTAGCTGGCTAGCATTTATTGAATGTTAGTAATTACCCATGAGAAGGTGATAAATTTCATCTTGAACCACTGCAGTCCACATACATAAGTAGATTTAAAATGCCATTACGGAAGGAATTCCTGAATTTTCACCCAACAAAGTAAAGGTATGGCAACGTATTTCCAAGTCAGGATGGTGAGTGGCTTGGAGGGGAATTTGCTGGTGTTGGTGCTGCCATATATCTGCTGTCCTTGTCCTTCGAGATGGAAGCGATTGTGGGTTTGGAAGATGCTACCTAAGATTTTTGGTGAATTTCTGCAGTACATCTTATAAACTGTGCGCAATGCTACTACTGAGTATCAGTGATCAAAAGAATGAATGTTTATGGATGCGGTGCTAATCAAGTGGCTGCTTTGTCCTGGATTGTATAGAGCTTTTTCAGTATTGTTGAAGCTGCACCCATCCAGAAAAATGAAGGATACTCCATCAGACTCCTGACTGGTGCCTTGTAGATAGTTGTTAGGCTGTGAGGTGTCAGAAGGTGAATCATTTGCTGCAGTATTCCTACTCTCTTACCTGCTCTTACAGTCACTCTATTTATATGGGGAGTCTAGCTGAGCTTGGGTCAATAGTAATCCCAAGGATGTTGATCGTGGTAGATTCAATGGCATTGTTAGACTGTCTCTTATTGGTGATGGTCATTGCCTGGCAATTTGTGTGAAATGAATGTTACTTGCCACTAGTCAGACCAAGTCTGTTAGATGTCCAGACCTTGTTTCATTTTGCTTCAGTATCTGAGAAATCTCAAACAGCGCTGAAAACTGTGAAATCATCAGCAAACTTCCCTACTTCTGACTTTATGATGGAGGGCAGATCTTTGATGAAGCAGCTGAAGATGGGTGGGCCTAGGATGATATCCTGAGGAACTACTGCAGAGTTGTTCTGCAGCTGAGATGACTGGCCTCCCACATCATAAACATCTTCTTATGTGCCAGGTATGACTCCAACCAGCAGAGAGCTTGCCCCTAATTCCCACACCCAATAGCAAAATACTGAACAATACTTATGGCTACAAGAGCAACTCAAAGGCTAGGAATTCTGAGGAAAAGTAACTCACTTCCTATCTTCCCATATCTGTCCACCATTTACAAGCCATAGGTGAGGAGTGAGATAGAATACTTTCTAGTTGCCTGGGTGAGTGGAGCTCCAACTCCTGTAGGAATCCAGACAAAGCATCACCTTTGAGTGGTGTCCTATCCACCAGTTCAACATTCATTCCACTCACCACTGCTGCAACAGTGTGCACCATTTATAAGTTATACTGCATTAACTCACCATGGCTTTTTTGAGATAATCTTCCAAAATTTCAACCTTTACCACCTAGAAGGTAAAGGGCAGCAGGTGCTTGGAAACACCACTATTTTGCAAATTCTCTGCCAAGTCCATAAGGATAGGCAATGGCCTAGTGGTATTATTGCTAGATGATTAATCCAGGAAACTCAGCTTATGTTCTGGGAACTCAGGTTTGAATCCCACTATGGCAGAACATGAATTCAATTTTTTAAAAAAACTGGAATTAAGAATCATTGTGTATTGTTGGAAAAAAATCCATCTGGTTCACTAATGTCCTACAGGGTAGGAAATCTGCTATCCACACCTTGTCTGGCCTACATATGACTCCATACCCACACTCACAGCAATGTGGTTGATTCTCAATTGGCCTCCGAAATGGCCTAGCAAGACTTTCAAATTGCTACAACGTTTCAAAGAAATAAAACCAGATGGATCACCTGGCATTGATGTAAGCACCAGAAAAGACACTGACAGAAACGGCCCTGTCGAACCTGCAAAATCCTCCTCATTAACATCTGGGGACTATTAGCAAAATTGGGAGAGCAGTCTCACAGCCTGGTCAAGCAACAGCCTGACATAATCATACTCATACTCACAGAATCATACCTGATAGACAATGTCCCAGACATCACAATCGCCATCCTGGATATATCCTGGTTCCCTGGCATCTCAGACACAGCAGAGGTGGCAGCACAGTGGTATGCAGTCAGGCGGGAGTTGCCCTGGGAGTCCTAAACATTGACTATGGATCCTATGAAGTCTTGAAGCTTCAGGTTAAACATGGGCAAGGGAACCTCCTGCTGATCACCACATACCAAACTCTCTCAGCAGATGAATCAGTACTTCTCCATGTTGAATAACACTTAGATGAAACACTGAGGATGGCAAGGCCACAAAATGTACTCTGGGTGGGGGATTTCAATGTCCACCAACACGAGTGGCTCGGCAGCAGTACTACTGATCGAACTGGTTGGGTCCGAAAAGACTGGGTCTGTGGTAGGTGGTGAAGGAACCAACAAGAGGGAAAAACGTACTTGACCTCATCCTTATCAATCTGCCAGTTGCAGGTGCATCTGTCCATGACAGTATTGGTAAGAGTGACCATGACACAGCCCTTGTGGAGACAAAGTCCTGCCCTCACATTGAGAATAACCTCCATCATGCTGTGTGGCACAATCATCATGTTAAATGACTTCAAACAAAGCTAACAACTCAAAACTAGGCATCTATGAGGCATTGTGGGCCATCAACAGCAGCAGAATTATACTCCAGCACAATCTGTACATTCACCAGAGCGTGGCATCAAGGAGCCCTAGCAAAACTGGAATCAATTGGTGTTGGGGGCAAACTCTCAAAGTGGTTGGAGTCATACCTGACACATCAGAAGATGGTTGTGGTTGTTGGAGGTCAGTCATCTCAGCTCCAGGACATCTCTGCAGGAGTTCCTCCGGGTAATGTCCAGAGCCAACCATCTTCAGCTGCTTCTTCAATGGCCTTGTCTCCTTCAAAATGTCAGAAGTGGAGGTTTTTTTTTGATGATTGCACAATGCTCAGCACCATTTGCAACTCCCAGATACTGAAACACCCCATGTTCAAATGCGACAAGATCTGGACAATATCCAGGCTTGGGCTGACAATTGACAATTAACATTTGCACCACATAAATGCCAGGCTATGATCATCATGAATAAGAGACAATCTAACAACCGCCTCTTGACATTCAACAGTATTGCCATTGCTGAATCTCCCACTATCAACATCACGGGTGTTAACATTGACAAGGAACTCAACTGGATTCACCACATAAACACAGTGCATACAAGACCAGGTCAGAAGCTAGGATTACTGCAGCAGGTAGCTCACCCTCTGACTCCTCAAAGCCTGTCCACCATCTACAAGGCACAAGTCAGTGTGTGATAGTGTGATAGAATATTCCCCACTTGCCTGGAGGCTGCAGCCCTAACAACACTCAAGAAGCTTGACACTATCCAGGACAAAGCAGCTTGTTTGATTGGCACTACATTCATGAGCATCTACTCCCTCTACCACCAGCATTCAGTAGCAGCAATGTGTACTATCTACAAGATGCAATGCAGAAATTCACCAAAGATCCTCAGACAGCATCTTCCAAACCCACTACCACTTCCATTTAGAAGGACAACGGTAACAGATATCTGGGAAATTGCCTCCCAGCTACTCACCATCCTGACTTGGAAATATATCGCTGTTCCTTCGCTGTCACTGGCTCAAATTCCTGGAGCTCCTTCCTTTATGGCATTGGGGGTTAACCCACAGCAAGTGGTCTTCAGTGGTTGAAGAAGGCAGCTCACCACCACCTTCTCAAGTGCAGCTGTGGACGGGCAATAAATGCTTGTCAGCCAGCTATATCCACATCCCAAAATGAATTTAAAAATGTTTCACACCACTCTGACTTGGAACTTATCATAATTCCCTCACTGCTGCTATATCAAAATCCTGGAACTCCCTTCAAAACAGTACTGTGGAGATACTAACACCCCAAAGATTGCACAGGTCAAGAAGATAAATAGTCAGCACTTTTTCAACAGTAATTAGGAATAGGCAATACATGCCGATTCAGCAGACAATGCCCATATTCCATGAACAAAGAAAAATTACATTTAACAGAGACATCAGTTATGAATTGGAGAAAAAGTCTCAGAAGAAAGTCAAGGGATACTTGTTGATTACTTTATAAGCTTTTTTCCTTAACACGGTGGTCTTCTGGGCACACAACCCACTGGTGTATGAAAAGGCAAACATGCTGCTTCCATGTTTCTCTCAGGACTTTGGGTCATGTAGCACATGTAATTCAATAACAGCCACCCATGCTGGGAGACTTCTGGCATCAACACTGTCTCCCAATAGAGATCTGCAATGCTATAATAAGCTCAGCGAAGGTAAGGGAGGCTAGTTTCCATAAATCTGTTGAGCACCTTCAAAAATCTTCTTTGCACACTTTAGAATAGAAGCCTCAAATTTTGAAGAAAAGGTTTTTAATCAATCCAGTCTGCTTCTGCTAGCTCTTTGAAAAAGATCATTCCAATTAATCCAATGCCCCAACTCTTCTCTCAATAGTCATACAAAATTAGTCCTCATCAGCATTTACCCATTTAAAATTTCTTATGGCATCTAATGCCATTATCCTTTCAGGTAGTGCAACCTAGATCCTAACAATTTTCTGTGTAAGGAATATTCATAGAATGTCATCATTATGGGTTTCTAACAGGTGAATTGTAGCTCCATTGACGGGTTCAGCCAAATACGCCAGAAAGATTACCGTTTATTATAATCCGGAATTTCAGTCAAATGGAGTTAGCAAGCTACTATTCAATTTTGGGGAGGCTCTAACAAAGTAAAGGCCTATTTGCTGTATTTTTGAGAATTGAAGAAAATGTATCAAGATTCAACAGCTAGTCAGAGCAGTAATGGGAAACAGAAGACACCAACATTAAGGAAAAGGGATAAAAATGATAAAAGACAACAAAAAAAATTTGTACTAATAATCACTGTTAATCATCATTAATCATAAATAATAAGTTTCAAAATGGTTAATGTAAATGGAGGGCTGTTCTAGGTTACAAAGGGACATTGATAGGATACAGAGCTTGGCTGAGAACTGGCAGGTGGAGTTTAACCCTGAAAAGTGTGAGGTGATTCATTTTGGAAGAACAAATTTGAAAGCAGAATACAGGATTAATGGAAAGATTCTTGGCAGTGTAGAGGAGCAGCGGGATCTTGGGGTTCATGTCCACAGTTCCCTGAAAGCTACCACCCAAGTGGATAGAGTTGTTAAGAAGGCGTAAGGTGTGTTAGCTTTCATTAATAGAGGAATTGAGGTCAAGAGCCGCGAAGCTATGCTCCAGCTATACAAAACCCTGGTTCGGCCACATCTGGAGTATTGTGTCCAGTTCTGGTCGCCTCATTACAGGAAAGATGTGGAAGCATTGGGAAAGATCAGAGGTCAATGAGGATCAATGGTCGGCACAACATCGTGGGCTGAAGGGCCTGTTCTGTGCTGTACTGTTCTATGTTCTATGTTCTAGGTGATTTACCAGGATGTTGCCTGGAATGGAGGGAAGGTTTTACAAGGGAAGTTAGACAGCACACCGGCTTTTCTCCTTAGAATGATGAAGGATGAGAGGTGACTTGATAAAGGTGTACAAAATTATCAGAGGTAGAGATAGAGCGGACAGCCAGAGACCTTTTCCTAGGGTGGAGGTAGCTATTACGAGGGGGCATAGTTTTAACGTAACTGGAGGTAGATACAGGGTAGAAGTCAGAGGTAGGTTCTTTACTCAGAGAGTGGTCACGGCATGGAATGCATTGCATTCCACCAGGAGAGGCTAGTGGAGTCAGCCTCATTAGGGGCATTTAGGCAGCTATTAGATAGGCTTAGGGATGATAGTATAAGGTAGGGGTGGAGGTTAGATAGACCTTAGGTTTAGGGTAGAAGTGTGGCACAGCATCGTGGGCTGAAGGGCCTGTACTGTGCTGGTCTACGTTCTACGTTCTAAATTTAGTTCATTGCTGAATAAGCTATGGCAAAAGATATGTGAGCACCATCTTGTGGCAGCAATGTACTTAAACATGAGAAAAATATTTTGAACTTTCCTATGGGCTCAAGTAAGATATATTGAAAATACTCTAACAGAGTCACAGAAATGGCCCTTTGGTCCAACTCACCCATGCTGACCAGATATCCTATATAAATTTCATCCCACTTGTCACCACTTGGCCCATATCCCACTAAACCCTTCCTATTCTATGTCCATCCAGACCCTTTTTAAATGTTGTATTTGTACTTGCTTCCCCACTTCCTCTGGCAGCTTATTCCATACACACACAACTCTCTGCATGAAAATGTTGCCCCAGAGATTCCTTTTATATCTTTCCCCTCTCACCTTAAACCTATGCCATCTAGTTTTGGAATCCCCCACCCCATGGAAAAGATCCCGCCTATTTACCCCATTCATTCCCCTCATGATTTTATAAACCCCTATTAGGTCAACCTTCAGCTTTCAATGCTCCAGGGAAAACAGCCCCAACCTTTTCACCCTCTGTCTACAGTTCAAACCCCCAAAACCCTGGCAACATCCACGTAAATCTTTGCTGAGCCCTTTCAAGTTTCACAATATCCTTCCTTTCGGAGGGAGAGCAGAATTGCATGCAGTGCTCCAAAAGTGGCCAAACCGAAGTCCTGTACAGCCACAATATAACTTTATAGTTATCTTTTTAAAAAGACCGTGTGGTATATTAAAGCTTTGGTTCCAATGGTTAGCATCAAACTTGTAGGAAATGTAAAGTTTTGCAAGGGGTTTTAGTGCCTTTGACACTGAAAATATTGATGTTCTTCAAGGATACCTTTTCAAATGATGTCAAATTTACAGGAATTTCTTGCCAATACTGACACAGTTATCGACATGCAAACCAAGACTTTATATCTTAGCTATCAAATAATAGTATTTACTTTCTAAAAAGAAAGAAAGTCTCATTAAAAAGGTGACCACAAATCCCAACAGTCAAGGTTTAGTGACAG